>NC_092505.1:68439125-69055375 GCF_047511675.1 Marmota flaviventris | reverse complement strand
AATATGCACTGAAGTCTTAAAATGCATTTTGGCCTAGAAATTCTTCTGAGAAATTATCAAAAGGAAAAAATCATAAATATAGAAAAGTGCTGTAAACAATGGAGTTTATCACAGAGAAACATGAGAACTCTATTTGTCCAACTATTAGAAAATCATCAAGGAAACCCCAACCAATTGTTGTGTAGCTATCAAAAATGTTGGCTAGGAGGCTAAAATAACATGAAAGATGCTTTTTGTATATTATTCAGTGGCTAAAAAAAGTGGGCTAGAATATTTTCATTCAATATGATTATAAATTGAAAATATACTTATGCCTAGAAAAATAAGTACATTAAAGTATAGGCAGACATTGTGTTTGGATGGGGAAACTATTTTCCTTTTATAGCAGTTTCAAAAAGTTTTAATGACTAGTTCTTACAGGAGGGAGAAAGAGAATAACTTTACTAATTAAAAATATTACTTTCCTTATAGCTTTAAGTAGCAGTAGTAAAAGTCAGTTTTCAAGCATTGGAAGACTTATAAAGGAACATTGTGCAACATGGAATCTTTACCAGAAGAATTTTTTGTGAGGTAAGGAATAGGTTGACAAAAACAAACTCATTTGTTAAGATTCCAAAGGCATGACATTAGTCTTTTCCATGTAACCTTGGCAGTCTATTATGGATTAGATATCCTATGCTACAAGACAGTTTTTGATTAGTGGGGGAATGAGGAGTGGGTGAAGTATAATTTTAGAGAAGTTCTCTACCAGGGCTAATGAAAAATGTGCTACAACTTGCTGTACTTGGGACATTCTCAACAAAATAATTTTAACATACACTATGTACTTGCTATGTTGAGACACTGTTTTTAATGCTTTTACAAATGCTAATTTATATAAACCTCATAAAACTCTATGAAGTAGATGCTGTTATTTTCACTTTAAGAAAGTAACTTAAGCATAACACAGGAGACCCTGTGGTATTCTGTTCCCTCCAAACAGTGCAAATTCAGCCTGCCTGTATGTCTTCCATATAATGCTGAACACCCTTGAATTGTCTCATATACTAAGCAATGTTACATATTAATTTATTTCACAAGCATTTACTGCCTCCTTGGTGCGGAAGGAATAATGATTAATACAAAATCTGTATACTTAAGAGTTTATAATGTAATAGGAAGATATGTGAAAAGAACTGTATCTGTAGGCAAAGTGTATAATATTAGAAGTGTTGTGGCTATGTTTCAGAAGGAACAATAATTATTGACTAGGAATTGAGTCAGGTTCTACAAATTGATATTGAACTGATCTTTAAAAAAAATGAGAATTTTTTTTTAATATCAACTTGCTATTTTTTCTACCATCTATCGTCCAGTAAGGTCTACCTTAACGTCTTTGAGTCCATAAAGAGATGTGATACTTACCAGGATTATCTAAAACTTTAGACAGAACTCAGTTGTTAGATTGATTGCTACTATAATTCGTGATCTTTGTAAGGAGATGCTCTGAAAACACCTCTGTTACTCATTTTCAGTAGGGATTCTACTGTGGAAGAACAGACTGAAGAGGAAACTGAGAATAAGATAGAAAAATCAACCAGTCAACTGGTAAGAGAAAATTTAATTTTCATTTATTTGTAGTTAATTAATAATGATTAATTCTGTATGAGAATGTAATGCTAAATTTAGTCAATAATCTTAAAAGCTTTTGAATGAGTCCACTTTTCTAAATGAGTAAGATGATCATAATTAAATATTTCTTGCATGATTGATACTATATGTCAAAGTTATCATTCTAAGTACCAATTCTCACTGTTAGTTAAAATTAATAGAAAATTAAATTCACTCTCCCAGAAACATCTGAACAGTTAGTTTTAAGAAATTTCTCATTTTGGGCCAGGCTTGATGGCTTGTACCTTAAACCTAATATGATGACGGCAAAGGGATTACAAGTTTGAGGTTAGCCTGGGCCACTTAGTGAGATACTGACTCAGAAATATGAAAGGCCTGGGGATATACGCTCAGTGGCAAAGCATTTAGTATACTATGTGTGAAGCTCTGGTTTTAATCCCCAGTTCTGGGGATAAGAAAGAAAGAAATCATATCTTTTTCTTTTGTGTGCACGTGTGTATGTGTGTGTGTGTGTGTGTATTGCTGGTGATCAACACATGTTAGGTAACTGCTCTACCACTGACATCCCTAGCCACCTCATTTGTCTTTTCAAAGGAAAATTCAAGAAAAATGAAACTACAAACACATATGTGAATGCAATCACATACAAAAATTTTATTTATTAAGATGTTTTGCTGAATTATTTATGAAGTTACTTTTCTTTCTTATTTTTATTATATTTCCTGTTAAAAATTCTAGGCCTAAATGAGAAGTTCTGCATTATGCATTGATGTAATTTTTGTATTGTCAATGACAAATACTTTATAGTTGATTAAAACATTTATGTGAATACTATATATCATATTTATTGAAAGTTTTTTTTTTTGTTTTGGATTTTTTTTTTGGTACTAGGGACTGAATGCAGAGGCACTTAACTACTGAGCCACATCCCCAGCCCTTTTTATTTTTCATATTTTATTTAGAGATAGAGTCTTGATGAGTTTCATAGAGCCTCACTAAGTTGCTGCAACTGGCCTTTTACTTGCAAACCTCTTGTCTCATCCTCCTAAGTGCTGGGATTACAGGTTTGTACCACTGTACCCAGCAAGAAAAGAGTAATCTATATAATATTGTAATTTAAAAAAAAAAGAAAAAAACTTTTGATACTGGGGAATAAACTCAGGGGTACTTTACCACTGGTTCTTCCCAGCCCTTGTAATTTTTGAGACAGGATTTCACTAAGTTGCTTAGAGAACAGAGAGACTATCTTATTCTTACTTGCATTCTACGTGTCTGTCACAATGATATACATATAGTAGGAATTTGACTCTATTTTTAATAGTTTTGCTAGTTTTAATCACTAGAGTAAACGAGAGTATGTAGAATTGTATAAATTTTTAATGGATAAATGTCTTGTAGGACAAACAGAAAAAGGACATACCTACTGACCTTGTTCCAGTTAACCTGCTATTAGAAGTTAAGAAGTTATTAAATGCAATTAATACTCTACCAAAAGGTGTGATTCCTCACATTAAGAAGTTCTTACAAGAAGATTTTTCTTTCCAGACTATGCAGGTAACATTATAATTTGTCTTTGAGGCAGAAGTAATAGCTCTATGTAAATAATTTCTTTTTTTTAACTCATGCAGTGTAACTCAGGTCTTGGAATCTTCATTTTACTACTACTTCTTTTTTTAAAAAAAGTTTTATAGTTATACATAGTAGTTGGGTTATTCCAACAAACTCATACATGCATGGAAATCAGTTGCAATTTATGACCCCTATCATTTTTTGTGTGCATATCCTTTTATAGTTACCTTATTTCTTCTAGGACTTTTCTCTGTTTTGGGTGTATGCATAAATGCCAAGGATGTGACCTAAGTTCCCTCTGATTGTTCCTCCTTTTATTCTTGTTGGTTTGGGACTTTTGTCTCCTTACTTCTTTAAGTTGGAGTAATGTTAGGGAATGTTTAGTTCTGTAGCAGTCTCTAATCTGTGAACTTTTAGTGTCCCTATAGATTCCCAGCACCTCACAGAATGGGGCAAAATACATCGTAATAACAACTGTTGCAAACAATAAACAATACACAGTGTTAAAGCAAATTGTCACTAATAAAGAGGAATGGTATATTTAGCACTTGTCAATGGTAAGAACAATAACCGTGAACTAGATCTGGCTTGAAAGAAAAGAGCAGGTGTCAACTGTATCATCCACAGCAGTAATGACTGTATTTAGCATTAATGGTGGGGGTATGAGTTATATAGACCAATTAGTTCTGAAATGTGGTAAAAGTAGAGTTATTTATGGGAAAAGGAAACATGTTAGGTAGTTAGAAAACACTTTACAATTTCAGAAAGTGAACAGAGAATGCAGAAGAGATGTATCAAGTAATCTTTATAATGAAGGAATGGAAAAAAATAGAAGCAGCATGTATCAAGAAAGAAGGAATGAAAACAGTAGAATTTGGCTATTAGCAGGAAAAGAGAAAGAAAAACAAGAGAAATAAACAAATGAAAATAATACAAAACCAAACTAAAATATACAGTCTAAAATGTCTGAATCCTCTAAAGGTAATGCTAGGAAAAAGTAATTACAATATTTTTTAAAAATGCTGAAAATCAGGGGGGAAAAAATAAATGTATGTATATGATTCTGAACCAATCAACACAGCCAGAATTCACATGCATGCACACTTTCTGTCTCATATACACATATGGAAAGAATAAAAAATAAAATAACTTTTAAAAATTCCAAAATCTTAGTGAAGAATGAAGGAACTTTAACTTTCTCCACTGAGGTAATCAAAATAATTGACCAGAGTAGGTGAGCACTGCTTATGTCCAATAGACTTTCTTTCCATTTCTTCTTAAGTAATGTACTAAGAGCAAAGGGTAAAAATTGTTAATTCTTTCCTGTTTTTGTGTTGCTCTCTGAACTTCCAATTGAAGTGGTCTAAGATGGAAGCTGTTTGATGTAAGACTCAGCTTCCCTGTTTATCAGTATGAGGTGGGATGGGTTAGGATGTACTGCTTGGCATTTTGTTCATTTGCCAGGAGAGTGGACTGAGGTCTAATCAGGATTTGTTGGGTAGACCCTTTTTTGGAGTGACTAGATTGACTCCTAGAGCTAGACTGTAGCTGATCTCTTTGGAGGTTTGGTTTTAAGGAGCCTCTCACAAAATCCAGTCTGCTGCCCAGGATCACAGCCTTCCTGAGCTTAGTCCTTGAGTGTATTCACCCCTACCCATGGAGACTCCCAGCCTGCTTCATATACATAAGATAAACACAAAGGAGAGGCGAGTTGGGGTCCCTTCCACCCTTCTGACTCTAATGCCCCTGGGTGTGTCTGTTTCTCCTGTTTCATGAGGCCCAGCGTAGGTCCCTCAAAAATGGGTACTGCTGGCATGTTGTCATTGTTTTTTTGGTTTTTGTTTCTTTTTCCTCCTGATCTCTTAAGTTCCAGAATTGCCATTCTGGCAGTGCACTTGTCCCAAGATGGCTCCCACTCAGCTCTCCACAGCCGGTTGACATATAAAGCATGATTTTTAAGCACCAGCATGCAATGCAGCCTCTGAATCTGTTAAGATTAGGCAGCATTTTTTATCTCAGATTTCCTTCAGCTAAGTCTGTGTTTGTTCACTCTCCCTCTTGTCTGTGGTGAATCTGCACTGGTGGCCTCCAGGTTAGTTCCATGTAGCCTTCAGAAGCTATACATCCACTGTTTTGGCTCCATGCCATGGCACAACTTGGGATGTTGCTTTCCTTTACTCCGCCATCTTCCTAGCCTCCTCCGTTGTGACACTCTGGGACAAGAGAATGTTTTTAGTTTTCTAATGTTTTACTAAAATTTTTTTTCAAAAATATAAAACAGAAATGATATGCAAAACTTTTGGATTTTATGAGTGAAATAAATATTCTAAAGAATATATAGATTTCCATCTTGCAAATAGTTTCTCTAAAAAATAATTTGTGCTAGCTTCCAGTATAGTAATGGAACTATTTCTTAAGTTAATAGTGTTTTCCAAAGTTAAGAAAAATGATATACTCTTTAATCTGTGGCGGTTAAATGGCAGTGGGGGCAGTACACCTTAGGTATCTTAAAAATACCACATTTGTACCTTCTATATGTAAAAAATACATGATTGTTTCCATGAAATAAATTAATGCTGTTACAATTAAAAATTTAAACTCTGAAACTTTCCCTACGATTTTATATGTAGTTATAACCTTAACTGAGATCAGTTACTGTGATTGAATCTGTCTTGACTCCTTTTTTTCCTCTTGTACTTTGGAAACTATCAAGAAACAGCAAAACTCAGAAATCAGTAAACCTTATGTATGCATAGTCAATTAGAAAGTAAGAATAGAAGAAAAGTTTTTGTTTACAATAGCAAAAAAAAAAAAAAATTTAAATACCCAAGAAAACAACTAAGAAATACATAAGATAAACTAGTTTTCAAAGTTCATCCTAAGTCACTCACATGATAATATCAGAACCCTATATAAGTACTAAAGAATCAAAATCTCTTGGGGTAGGTCTGGGAATCTGCACTTTAGCAAGCATTTACCCTGATTTTATTCACAGCTAAGTTTAGAAATCAATGCTTCCTACTAAAACAATAAATAAATATCTCTAAAACCCTATTAAGAGTATTAAAAAAAAAAAAAAAAAGACCTGAGTGGAAAATATGCATGTAAAGAGACACGGTACAATAAAGTTCTCAATTTTTCCTAAATTAAATATCAACTAATTCCAATTTGAAAAGATTTTTGTTATTGTTGTTACTAAGAGATAATTCTGAATTTCAAATGAGAAATAAGAGGAAAAACAACCAAGAAAATTTTGTAAGAGAACTGTAGAGGAGAAGGGCTCAGAAATTTGCTGACTTAAGACTTACTAAAAAACTGTAATAACTAAAAGGTTGTGTTACTTTTTCTTGACATTACACATGGATAAGTCTAGAAAATAGAACCCAAATTGCAGATGAAATAGAGATATATACACACGGAACTTTTATGAATGATAAAGTGATAAAAATTGAGCATGGTGGGAGGGGGCGCATATCTCTAATCAATGCTTGGGAGGCTGAGGCAATCGGATTGCAAGTTTGAGGCCAGCCTCTGCAATTAGTGAGACCTTGTCTCAAAATTAAAAATAAAAGGGTTCTGGATGTAGCTCAGTGGTAAAGCATTCCTGAGCTCAATCCCCAATACTGTAAAAAATAAATATATAAATAAATAAAAATAAAAACTGAATAGTAAAGGGACAATGATCAATTTCAATGGGAGATTTTAGTACTGTTCTTTTTAAAAACTGCTGACACAAAATGTGTTGTCATACAGCAAACTTCATCCCATTGGGACACACAAGCAGAATACACTACTTCCAACAGTGGTAAAATATACATTTTTTAAAATGTGCATATAGAACATTTACAAAAATTGGCTAAGTCACAAGGCAAGTCTCTTTGGATTTTAAAGGATCAACTAACTCATAAAAAGCATATAGAACATTAGCAATTAGTCTAGAAATAATAATAAAAATATAAAACTAGGAAATCTCATGTTCTTAAGATAGATGCTTGTAATCTAGGGTATATATAGGTCAAGGAAGAAATTGCAATGAAAGTTAACATTTTTGAACTGAATAACAACTGTATATTAAAACTTATATTATTAGCTAAAGCAGTGCTATGAGGAAAATTTATAGCTTACAATTCATGAATTAGAAAAAGAAGCAAGGTTGAATATCAGTCATTTATGCATGAACTTTAAGACATTAAGAGAAGAACAGAAAATTAAACATAAAAGGAAGTAATAAGGATAGTTAAATCAAATAAAAGTTAAATTGAATCAATAAAATAAAAAGAATCAATAAAACTGACTAGTGTCTAATAATATTTGAAAAAAGAAAGAAAACAAGAATAATCCAAGTAATCACAAATAAACATAAATATCAATACAAATTCCATAATCATTGAAAAGATGACAGTGAATTCTGCTATTTGTAGTAGTTGCCTGAGTTGTTTCAAAACAATTTCCTGTGAAGAACTAGAAAACAGGAAAAATCTGCATATTTTCTAGTCCAGAATTATCACCTGAATTATAGTTTTATATATCCACCATTGATTCAACATTATTTCTTGAATTTGATTAGGCATATAAAACATAACACTGAAGTTATCATCTCTATCAAATAGGCTAGGTAATTTCAGATCAATTTTCCCATTGAGAATGACTAAAAATGCTAAACAAAATATGAAAATCAGGGGCAGGATTGTGGCTTAGTGGTAGAGCGCATGCATGAGACACTGGGTTCGATCCCCGCAACACATAAAAATAGAAATAAATAAATGTATTGTGTCCATCTACAACTAAAAACAGTATTTAAAAATATGAAAATCACTGAAAGCAATGGAAAGCCATAATAGCACTGAAAATCTCTGAAGCCAACATGTAGGAGAGGTGGAAGTCCCTTCTCTTTGATAAGCCATGCACTCTAATTTTCCCCTAGTCTTTGCTTATTTGCTTTTCTGTTAGACTTAAGTAATTCACCCAGGGATTGGGATAATTCTAAACTTACTTCTGTTTCATGAGAAAGGGTCTGTTGTCAGTGCCTTGCACATATTCTTGAAACACTATCTTTTCAGTATTCTCTGGTCAGTTGTGTTTTAATATCTACATCTATTGCCTCAAGGCCTGTTCTAAAACTGCTGAATGCTGTACATCTGGCATTTCGGAAGTTCTTATTAATCCCCCCTCCCAAAAGCATTCAATCAATGTATTAGAAGTTATGACATAAATTAGAAGTTATTATATAAATACTCCTTTTCCATCTCCCCTTTAGTCAGGTAAATCTTAGGCTTTTAATTTTTCAAGAGTCCAGAGTGTCGCTGTTATATGAACCCCAGTTGCCCATTGTACTTTATTAAAAGCTTTTTTGGGCTGAGGATGTGGCTCAAGCGGTTGCGCGCTCGCCTGGCATGCGTGCGGCCTGGGTTCTATCCTCAGCACCACATACAAAGATGTTGTGTCCGCCAAAAACTAAAAAATAAATATTAAAAGAAAATTCATTCTCTCTCTCTCTCTCTCTCTCCTTCTCTCTTTAAAAAAAAAAAGCTTGCTTTTCCTTCTCGTTATTTTTCCCCTTTCTAACCATTATTCTCTACCTCCCAAATAAACTACTTGCATTCAGATCTTTTAATTATAGTCTGCTTTTATTAGAACCAAAACAAAAGAATAAGGTGTTTACTAGAGTCCCTGCCATGCACTCTAATTTTTCTCTAACTCTGCCTATCTCCTGAGAGCTCTGCCTGGCATCATAGCCACAAGTGAATTTGGCAGTTCCTTTAGAAAAGTGGTTCTAAGTCTATCTCATGTCTTTGGGTCTTCCACCTCTCCTGCATGTTGGCTTCAGAGATTTTCGATGCCGTTATGGCATTCCATTGCTTTCAGTGATTTTCATATTTTGTTTAGCATTTTTAGTCATTCTCATCAGGAGGATTAATCTGAAATTACCTAGTCCGTTTGACAGAGGCATAACTTTAGTGTTATGTTTTATATGCCTATTCAAATTCAAGAAATAATGTTGAGTAAGTAGTTGAATATATGAGTTTGTAATTCAGGTGACAATTGTGGACTAGAAAAATAAATTTGGAAACTATCAGTTTGTAGATAATATTTTAAAATATAACAGTGGATTACTTTAGGGAATGTGTGTTGATAACAAAAGAGATTTATTGAGTCATCTGTTGGGGAGACTGAAATACAGTATCTAGTTAGTTAGGAGAAAAGAAGGAAAGAATTATATACTGGAAACCAAGTTTACAAAGTGTAGATTAGGGCTGGGGATGTAGTTCAGTAGTAGAGCACTTGCCTAGCCTGTGTGTGTCCTGGGTTCAATCCTCAGTAACACACAGGCACACACACAAAAAAAGAAATTATAGATTAAACTTTTCACAGGTTGTATACATCATTAAATACAATATAATTTAAAGCATTTGAGGGTACAACTTTGGGGAATCAGCACACAGAAAAGACATAGTTCTTTAATTTTATCCATGTGAATAACAAAGTAGGTAGAAAATAAAAGTGCATATTAGCTCATTTCCTCTAATTTGGTATAAAATGCTTGCCCTGATTTTTGGTAGTACTGCCATAGTTTCTATTTACCACAGATTCAGGGCTGGAAAGAAGATTTTACCTATACTTGTGAAGAGAAATAATGAGAGTAAAGTAGGATTACTTCTTTTACTCTGAAGTAGGAGTTGATGTTGCCAACCTCTTGCTTTTAGTGTTTATAGGAAATAGTTACAAACAAGATTCATCAACTACTTATAATTCAAACATGAGTATACCTGGGTGCTATAGATTTTTTGAAAACCATCTTTATCTGTTCCAATTTTTCTATAGTGAGCATGTATTATTGGTATAATATAAATATTTATGGGTATTTATTCTAACTTAAAGAAATTCTCAACTAACCTATTTTTCAGAGAGAAGTTGCAGCAAATAGCCAGAATGGGGAGGAAATTGTTCCTGCTTTAACTTTACGTTTTTTGATAACACAATTGGAAACAGCACTTAGGAACATTCAAGCTACTAATTATACTGTAAGTATATTCCTTGAAATAATGGAACTTGGACAGCATTTATTTTTTTCAGAGCCTCAAAAAAATTTATTGTCCCATTGTCTCAATGTAATATCCCTACTTGACTTATATGCCCATATTAACAAGTCAGGAATTTAGAATTACCTCACAAAATTGATTTTTCAAGGCTATCACTTAAGTGATAGAAACATAGATTAAATAAAAAAACTGCAGATGAAGTGGACCAAAGCAGACTGTACAAAAAAAGCATTTGGGGGAATGTCACAAAAAAGACATACAGTTAGTCATCCATAGCCACAGGTTCAATAGATCTGAATTTAACCAACTACAGACCAAAAAGATAGTTAGGCCTATAATAGTTGTATCTGTATTTAATATGCACAGACTTTTTATCATATTATTATCCCTTAAACAATAGTGCATAATAACTAATTTTGTAGCATTTACATTGTATTTGATATTATAAGTAATCTAAAGGTGATTTATAATATGTGGGAGGATTTTAGTAGATTACATGCAAATACTCTATCATTTTTAAAAACTTCCTTTAGTGTAGATGGACACCATACCTTTTTTATTTATTTATATTTAGATGTGCTGAGGATGAATCCCAGTGCCTCACACATGCTGGGCAATAACTCTACCACTGAGCTACAACCTCAGCCCAATAGTCTATCATTATATGTAAGAGATATAGCATCTCTAGAAGGGGTAGGGTCCTGGAACCAACCCCTCATGATAATAAAGGACAACAGCAAGCACTGGACAATATTCTGTGGTAATACATGATAAGAACAAGTTTTACACATCTTAGAGAGTACCCAGGACAGTAAGCATGTGTCATTACACTGTGTTACCAACAGGTACCTTTAACCTCTGCTTAAGAGTACTTATTTTTACTCATTTTGCCCATGATCATCTTAAGTGGACAGCATATTTTAATGCAGGAACATCAATGCATTTTTATTTAGAGGTGTAAGCCAATTTATCTTTTCCTCTTTTACCTCTAGAGAAGAGTACATAGAATTTATTTCCTTCCTTTATCTTACTTTCATATGTGACTGCATCTCTATAATGAACTTATTCTAGCTCTCTTCTCTACCAAAAAACTGTTTGAGTTATCAGAAACTGGAACTTGTAGAACTATGCTTTCCAAATTAGGAATGAAAAGTCATGAACTTCAAAAATAAGAATAAGGTGTTTACATAGAAAGACAAAAATTCCATGAATAAGGTGTTTACATAGAAAGACAAAAATTGCATGATGTCACTGATATGTGCAATCTAGAAAATGTTGAATTTGTACAAATAGAGAATAGAATAGCACTTTTCCAGAGGATAAAGAAGGGGAGATGGAGATATTGGTCAAAAAAAAAAAAGGATAGAGAATTTCAGTTAGGAGAAATAATAAGTTTAAGAGATATTATGCAACATTGTGGCTATAGTTAATAATGATGTATTGTATTTTTAAAAATGTGAATTAGATTTTAAGTCTTCTTATTACATAAAATGATAAATATGTGAGATCATGCATGTTACTTAGCTTGATTTAGCCATTCTGAAACCGGTTATAGCTGGGTACAGTGGCACACAACTGTAATCCCAGAAGCTCAGGAAGCTGAGGCATGAGGATCAAAGCCAGCAGGAGTTCAAAGCCAGCCTCAGCAAAGCAACTCATCGAAACACTGTCTCTAAATAAAATACAAAATAGAACTGGGGATGTGGCTTAGTGGTTTTGTCCCCTGAGTTCAGTCCCTGGTATCCCCCATTAATTTAGCCAGTTTACTTTACTACTACTACTACTACTAATAATAATAATAGTAATAATAATAAAAGGGCAATAAAATAAAAAATCAAATTTTTGGCATAACTTGGATCTGTAAAGTAAACTGAATTCTGCATATATGTAGAAAGATAGATTATGGTTATCTTCAAAAAAGTACTGTTTAAATGCCTAAAAGATAGTCCTAAAATAAAAGATTCCATATTATAAGGATGTACAAAGGGGTTAAACATTAGTCCTTATTTAGTACTTGCAGAAATAAAGAGATTCTAGATGTATTCAAAAAAGAATCCAAAGAAAAGGAAGTTTGCATCTTGATATCCCTAGGATGTGTATCTACTGCTGCTTGCTAATCAGATTGACAATCAATGAAGTATAACAGTATATAATGAACATTGTCCAAGTTTCTTCAAAGACGAATCTTGAACAGAAATAGGAAATGGAAGAGTTCCCTCTCTTGGTAGCACTTGTGAGCTGACTTTTATTAATGTTATGATCAAAGCAACCTACTGCTATATCCAAATTGTTCTCCTTGTCCTTGAAGACCATCAAGGAGGAGCAAGACCACTTTGTTTGTAAGAGGCAGCACTGGGTTGCAAGGGTGGAGTGTAGATGCCAGTCACATCTGTAGCCATTTGGTTCTAGTACTTCAAATCATCTTTGCTAACTGGGATAAGATAGGGAAAAAAGGGCAGAGGTAAGGTCATAAATGTGCTGCTTTTGAAATTTCTGGAGTTTTTTGCCTTCTGATTATAGTATTACCACAATTCTGCATCTTGTTCTCAAAAATGTTTTTATTTAGAATTGCGTGAGGCATAGACTTTGTTGTACAAAGCTGAGTTTTTTAAAAAAATTGCAAAATGATAACCACATTTATTTAGTGTTTACTACATGACAGCCAGTTTTCTGAGCACTTTGCAAAGATTAGTTTATCTACTCTTTGTAATTATCTTATTATTCCCATTTTTTTAGTTTAGGAAACTGAGGCATAAAGGTTAAATAACTTGCTAATTTCCAGGTAGTAAGTAGTGGAGTTAGTATACAATCCATATAGTGTTGGCTTCAGAGTCTATGCTCTCAACTATGACATTGTACTGACTCTTCAGAGATGGGAATTTTAAGGTGGAAACCAGTTAGAAAGTACAGGAAGTTCGTAAACTTATTTAGTCCATTGAAAACAAACACAACATCTGTTTCCACAACTTTTTGAAGCCAAACTTCTAATTCTCTTCATTTGTCTCACAGATACATACAGTTGGTCATAAGAAGTGTGCTAGGGTGAGGGAATACTGTTAGATCAGCATAAAAAGGAAGTTTATATCTTAACGGATGTTAATCATCCTTATACCTGGAAAAAACTTGTTTATGGTATGAGGCAACCCCCATTAGAACACTTCACATGACAGTTGTACAGAGTACAGTTGTACTCTTCAGTAAGTATAGAGTATAAGAGTAGTAGACTTAAAGGTCTTCAGAGAAACAGAACTAGTTTATGTTATATAGGTTATGTTATATAGGTTTCCCTGTGTTTTCTCGTGCGTGTAATCAGAGCATTGTGTACTCTCCCTCTTCCCTCTCAACCCCAGCAACACAAATGTAGCAACATCTGTATTGCTTCTGCCAGGGGTAGTCCATTAGAGATTTAAGTGTTCCACATTTTTATTGGTTGGTTATCTGGGGGATCCTTTGCCTGGTATGTATTAAAATTTCAAATTACCAGAAAAAATTCCCAGATTTTCAGCATAAATCTCATTATCATCATAAATTTCAGTTCAAACAATTGAAGCCCAGCAAGCCACCTTCAACAGCTAGAAAATAGTGGGGGAAAAAAAATGAAACCCAAGTTCCAATACAAAAGCTAAGGATCAACCTTATAGGCAGGCCTTAATAAGGATATTAGTATCATGCCAGCTATGTTGATTATTTTATGCACAGGCATGTATAGTTCTATGACATTTTATCACAAGTGTGTATTTGCATAATCATTATCCTAGTGAGTTCATGCTACCTTTGTAGTTACGCCTTTCCCTTCTACCTTGCTTCCTTCCCTTATCTTTAAACTGTCTCCATCTCTGAATTTTGAGTAAATGGTGTTTAAATGAAGTAAATATCCACACATTTAAAATTTTCACTGAAGAAATGATAAGCTTTATTTTTATATTTTTAAAACAAAACCAACATGTGGAGAGTAAAGGATTTTGATGTCAGAGATGATTGAATTTTTTTCAGATAGGTGTTAGATACTTGCCTGTTCATTATTATATTATTTCCTAAAGTATTCTTGATACATAAAATATAGAATTTAAAAAAAATTATGAATTACATTTGCTTTTATTTTTTAAAATTTCTCTTCTTAAATCAAATTATCAAATTGATCTAAACATGCATACTCTATAGTTTGGATTATATAATTCACAAAATAATAATTCTTTACATTTTTCATAATTATTAAGTAGGCCAAGGATATTTAATTAAACTTGTATACCAAGAAGTAGCTTGGTCTGTATAACCAATTAACATATATTTTTTTTCTTTGCAGGCATACCAAATTAATATTGGTTATTATTTGACATTACTGTTTTTATATGGAGTAGCACTCACTGAAAGAGGAAAGAAAGAGGTATGTAGTATGTGTTATTTGCCCATTATGTTAACTTTATTTTAGCAAATTAAAATGCTGACTTTTAAAACTTCTCTAGAAATTGAAACCTTTCATTGCCTTTTTTGACATGTATTTATACTGCCCTAACTTTACCTTTTTTAAAGTGATTTTTTTAGATGCTTACCATTTGTGTAAAATAGAAAATTGTTTTGCTGCTTTAACTTGTACAGCACATTTTAATTCATTTGCTAATATGCCTTAATCTCTGTGTTCTTAATCTTACCCCTTTTGTAAAATATGAGTTCTACCTAAAAATTTTTTGTTAAATAAAGTGCAAATAAATAAAAATTGGGGAGTTAACTAGAAAATTTCTAAAGTTTCCTTCAAACTTAACATTTTCTTTTTTTTCACTGATTTTTAATGTTTTCTTTGCAGCCTCGAGATTTCTTTCACTTTTTTTTCCTAAATGGGTATTTTTTACATGATATCATAAACATATAAATATGACATTAGGTGAAATAGAATTTTTTTAAGTATACAAACTGAGGACATTTCTATTTTAAATAATTTCATGTAATACTAATTATCATTCTGTCTGATATACTAGAGAACATTTTTAAACAAGGCTTTGAAGGATTTTTTTCTGCTTGCTTTTTCCAGACCATTGCTATTATACCTGTTTTATTATTTATAGCTAAAGCATCTTTTGGAATTTATCCTGATCTTTACCTCCAAATCTGTATTGCTTATGATCTATCTGGTGCTTTCCCAAATGAGATTATATCTATGGTCAATGAGTCACTTCTTTCCAGTTTGAAAAATTAGAATTCTGCTATAATTAGAAGGAAACATTAAGAATGACAGAGAATTATGCTCCAGTAGTGATCAGAAAAACACTTATTTTGACTAGTAATATTTTCCAATTTCAAATACAAAAATTGTTATGTAACTTTCACTTTGAAACACTGGATAAAAATGTTATGATTAGAGATATTGTATTCATTCATAAATATTTTAAGTTCTGAATGCATTGTCTTTGTGATCATATACATAGATGGTAAGATTGAAGTTGTAAATAAGTGAAATGATTGGATCATCCTCAGAAATGCCTAATTTCTCCAGTTTGGGAAATAATTGTTTATTATAAAAGAACGAAATTCTTTTCACATCAGCCAAACCAGTTTTATGTCACTACAGGATTATACAGAAGCTGAGAACAAATTTCTGGTGATGAAGATGGTAATTCAAGAAAATGAAATTTGTGAAAACTTTATGTGTTTAGTTTATTTTGGACGTGGTTTACTTCGATGTGCACAGAAGAGGTAAATATTTTAAATAGTGGATAGATCTTTCAGCATCATCAACTTTTAATTTGTGAAATGGAAATAACATTTACACAGTATGTCAGGCATCATAACATTGTGAACTCATACTGCTTTGTTCTGTCTTCATCTTTCCTATAGAAAATAATTTATTTAATATACTTGAGAATATTAAATACCAAACTTAACACACCATGACAATAAGAGGAACTCTGACGTTGACATTAGCAACACAAGCTTTGGAGTCTGACAAACCTGCATTCAGATGCATTTTCTATCACCCTAAGAAACTTAATGTTGTTAAGGCCTATAGGTTTTTTCTTATCTCTAAACTAGAAATAATATAGTGTTCACCTCATAAGGACGTTATAGGTGATGAACAGTGCCCAAGACACAAAAAATACAATACTTAATAAATGAACAGTGGTTGTAGTTATTAATGTTACCATTGACTTAATGTTTTCAAAATATAAGTAAACTTGTAAAGAATTGAAAGGGTACAAGTGCTAAGTTTAGGGAATGTTTTAAATGTTTACATGTTTTTTGGAAAGTGAAATTGTACAAAGGAAACTATATAGATTATCCGTTGTTTTTTGGAAAGTGAAATTGTGCATAGGAAACTATATAGATTATCCGTTCATTTCCTATATGGATATCTTTAGCTTTTGTAGCATCTTTCATTCATTTTATTTACCACGCATCTGTCGTATTCTAGAAATTGTGCTAGGTATTAAGAGTATAGTAGTTTAAAATGGTCTTATTTTTATGTAACTGACAGTATGGTGAAAGATATAGACCTTAATTAAATACAGTTATAAAATATTCAATTATGAAATGTGATAAATGGTGAAGGGCTATGAAGGAAAACATAATGAACAGTCCAAGTCTTTACTGGAACTCCAATTTGGTTCTGAGAACTGGAAGTCTCCACTGAGGAAATTGTGGTTCAATGAGATCCGAGGGATGAATTAGGGAGTTTACTTAAGCAAACCCCTGTAAGGGACTAGGCCAAATAATTGGGTTCTTTAAAGTGTCTCCTGTGTGGTATTTTTTGGTTCTATATAAGGTTTATCTACTATTCACTGGCATACCTGTTTTTCACTGGTGTATCCAGTAGACTTCTCACTTCCTACTTACTATATCTGATTAGCATGATATCATCAATGTAGTGGGCTAGTGTTATGCTTTTCAGAATTTAAAGATGATCAGAATCTTTTCAGCCTATATTGTGACAGAATGTAAGAATTAACTGTAGTCTAAGACAAGACAAAGAATATGTACTGGTTTCTTTCCCTTAGAATGCAAACTACTTTTTATTCTCTTTACTGATGGGCAAAGGAGGAAATCTATTTTCTAGACCATCATTAATAGAAAACACAGTTGTATGGCAGCATCATTATAGAGGACAACCACCACTGAGTTTCTCAAGGCACTGGTGCTTTTCTTAACTCTTTTTCCTGCATTAATGAAACTAATGTCTTCTCTGAGCCTTTCCATGAACATTATCTAATAACAGGTTCTTTCTGGATTTTTATATTGTGTGTGGGTGTTGGGGGGCAGAGTTTGAGGGGAGAGAGAGAAACAGAGAGAGATATGTGCTGGGGATTGAACCCAGGGCCTCATGCATGCTAGGCAAGTGCTATTATCACTGAGCCACAGCCATAGTCCAGGTTAAGTCCATTCTAACATTCTTACCTCCGCAAGCCTCCTGACTCTTTCAGTAATCTGCCAAAAAATGGTTAGCATTTCTTCTTCATTTACTGTAGGCCATCATTCAAATTTTTAGGAGCCTCTCAACAGCATGTCAGGACTGGCTTCAGGTATCCTTGCTAGGAAAGTAAATTTTAAATTCTGTAAGAGTTGTCCCATATCAGTATACAATCCTCTATCCAGCCCATTGGCTTTGCTTTCTTGAGATCTACTCCCACACTTGTTTTTGCTTAAATGTGCATACCTGTAGGTTCTGCAATTCTTAGAATCTAAGTTTTTTATTCCCGAGACCTTTTTATTCCCTTTTTGACCCTTTTATATTTGACCCTAGATGTACTAGTCTGAAATTAGTGACTATAGGGTGAGGAATATATTGAGAAGGAAGGCATCATCCTTTGAGACTTGTGTCTCTCATGTTTTTGTATAGTTTGTAAGTTAAAGGGGGCTGTTGTCTTTTAGCAAAAAACCGGTCTTTGCCAGTTGGATGATTCAGTCAGAATTTAGAGAGTCAATGTTTCTGAGCACATTCCATTAAATATCCTCATTTTAGATTTTGCAGAATCCTCTCATTCCCCACAAAAGCCCTGACCTAGCAAAGTAGTCCTGTTGTGGCTATGCATTTGATCTTTTTTTTTTTTTTTTTTTTTTTAGTTCTACCCTTGTAACTAAATCCCAGGCCTTATTTGCAGCATAGTCTACCCTTATCTCTAGAGGAGATGAGAATTCTTTAAATGTTTCTATCTTCTAGTTTTATAGTGTACTGAGTTGATAGCTGCAGTCTGTAGAGGCTTATATATTAGGTCTTATTTGCAGTTTATTCCATTTTAGGATTAAAATCTGGCCCTTTTAACACAAATTATCTTTATGGATACAGAAGATGAAAATCTCTTTAAATGCTACCTTAGAGTCTTCTGGCTTTCACAGTATATTCTGGGATAATAATTGGCTGACCAGTGTCTGTCTCTTTCTTCAGGGCCTACAAGAGAGTTAAAAAAAAGCCATCCAGTTAACAAAGCTAACCTCTTTAATTACTATGGCTCCCATACTGTTAAAGCTTGAGCCACTACATAATCCATTGCCTCCCCTTCTATCTATATTTCAGCCCAATCTTCCACAGGTGAGAATCCTAGAATTTGCATGACAGAGGTTATTACAACCCTACTTACCACACAAACTTGATAACTTGTTATGTCATTTTTAAACCATACAGTATTAGAGTTTCATTCAAACTAACCTATTTTAAAATGCCTTACAGATATAATGGAGGACTGCTAGAATTTCATAAAAGCTTACAAGAAATAGGAGATACAAGTGATCATTGGTTTGACATAGATCCTACAGAAGATGGAGATTTACCTACAACTTTTAAAGTAAGAAATTATTTAGGAATAACATTTCATTTCACTGATTGGAATCATGTTTGGTAAATTTTATTTAAAAACTACATTATATTCTATGGCAAACCCTCTTTTATTGAAAATTACCTTTTAAGAAACAACTTTGATTTCATTATCTGTTCTATATATAATGTAAGTATGATTCATCAAGTACAGAGCAGCAGCATTTTCCACAACAGGAAAGTTAATATCCGTACTAGTCTAGTACTTCATGAATAGAACTAAATGTAATAGATGGCATTATTTTTTTATAATTATTTATTTTTTGTTACCTAACTTAAATTGTAATGCACTAAATGCTTTGTTCAGAAAACTTGGAAAATGTAAAACTATCCAAAGATAAAAGTTAAATTCACATGTATTTGTTCAGTGGAAAAACAATTGTTAACATTTTCATTTATGTCTATTCACATATATACATATATATATGCATATAAACACATATCCTTTATTTTTTTATACCTTTATTTTTGCTAACTTGGCTATATTATATTCATATATTTGTAGCCTGGAAATTTATAGTGTTTTAATTTTCTAGTAATTATATTCTTATATAATATGATTTTTGCAGTTCCACCTTAATTAACTTAACCATTCCCTGCTGTTAAACATTTAGTTTGTCCTAAACGTTTCAATTTTTAACTCTTAATATAAAGTGATCTTTGCATATTTCTCACATCATTCCCTTGGAATAAATTTTCTAAGTTTGAATTGTAAAACAAGTGTTTACACACTTGTAAAGTTGTTGATAATATATTCCTATATGCTCTTTCAGGAAATTGTGCCAGTTTATAGTCTTAAGACAGTGTAAGAGTCCCAGTCCCCCGAACTTTTATTCTTTTTCTTTTGGGTAATTTTTATTCAAAGCCATGTAGGTCTCTTTTTAATTTACTTAGTATGAAAATAGCTATACCAGGTTCTCCTGGTTAATGTTTGAATGGAATGTGTTTTTCCAAGCTTCTACCTTTAAACCTTTTTGTAGCCTTATATTTTAGTTGTCTTTAAGGCCAAAAATATTCCTTAAACTAAACAGGGACATTTCATTTTAAAAAAATGAGATTAGATTATCCTGGAAGCTAAACAATTCAAAATTTATATATACCTAGTAATATAATCCCAAAATATATAGGACAAAAGTTGACAACTGAAAGGAGAAATCAAAAAATCCCAGTCACTGTGGGTGTGTGTGTATCTGTGTACACCCAAGGTCTCACACATGCTAAGCAAGCACTGTACCACTGAGCTACATTTCCAGCCTACAATGGAATATTTTAATATACCTTTTTCATTATCAATAGACTTCATAAATGGCCTTTGGCATTGTCGTGATAAACATGAAGTTTAACTTTGAATTATTAATTAGCAATAATTTTGTATACTTTTTAGGTATTAAACTATATCACCCTAAAGCATTCCCAGCATAATCTTTACTGTTTGTTTTTCCTTCTTTTAAAATAATTTTCTATATTATCCAGATTATGGTCAGTGAATTTTTATATTATGCAATGTAATACAATATATGCAGTTTGACAAAAAGTTAAGAGTTCTTGCTCTGCCATCTCTAACTACAATTCCTGTTCCCTATATTTGACTCCTTCTAAGTTTCTAGTCATTTTCTTTGTTTTTTACATATTTTTCAAAGAAAGTACTGCTATTTAAAAAAATTTGTCCATTTTAGGTTTTATTTTGACTTTCCACTATAAAGGGTTAGCCCTCTTATACAAAATACGTCTCTTTGACTCTTACGCACATACACAAACACACAACAGCTCCCATCTTACTAGTAGTTTTAAATTTTTATTAAATGTCCTTATCCTAGGGATTTCCTTTACCTCTCTCCTGTGTAGAATCTTTCATGTGTCAGAACTCAAGTTTTCTCTTTCTACTTTGCTCCTGGTTTTGGTGTTGCACCTCCTGCAGCAGCTTTCCATAGAAGAGTGCTTCCTTAGGAAGTAAATTTTTTAAGAACTTTAAGTCTCAAAATAATTTATCCTTTGTACACTTTACTTATGTCTGGTCATAGAACTATAGGTTGAAAATAATTTTACTTCATTTTTTAGAAATGTTTTTCTGTTATCTTCTAGATTCTAGTATTACTTTTGAGAAATCTGATGTCATTCTGGTTTTCAGCCTTTTACATGTGACCTGTTGCATTGTCTTCTTTCCATTTTCTTTCTGAGGGTTTTTGAAGGATATCTTGTGTATCCCCAGTGTTCTGAACTTATGTTTTTGGTTCTGAAACATTTTCTTGATTTATGTATATGATAATTTCTTTTTAGTTTTCTCTTATTTCTGCTTATTATTCATATACTCTGTATATTGAACCCATTAAATAATATTTATAATTAGATACAGAATTTCTAATATTGTATTTTTGTCATTTTACCTTCTTGCAAAGATTTTCAGCTTTATCTTCCTGAATGACTGATATTCATGAAATAATCATATGCTCTCAGAAAATTAGCAGTAATACTATTTGAAATGTTCTAATACCATCCCTCTAAAGGATAAGTGTTTATGACCTTATTAATTAAGACCTGATAATGTGTTTTTCACTTATCAGCAATTTTAAAATTAGAAATTGTATTTCAAGTTGTAACTCTTGGCAATTGAAAGCATATTTTTGTACTGTACTTTTGCCAGTGTCCTAGGGCCCAATTGTGATATTGAGATATATTTTATATATATTTTATTTATATATATAAATATATGTATATATAACATGTAATTTCTTAAGCAAGTAATTCTTGATAGGAACATGCCAAGTGTTTTACTATAGGTTAGATGGAAAAAAGAAATATAGCTTCAAACATATATTTTTCTCCTTTCTCCATGTTTCTATCACTCTGTAAAATTCAGTATTTACAGTTTTGTTTACTTTTCATGTAGGAAATACGTTCTCTAACTATTTTTAAAATGCAGATCCTTCAAAAGGGAATATGATATGGACACATTACTTAAGGAAAACTTTGGAAATATTGTTATTTTAATTTATCATTATTCATGAGAATATTTTTTATTTTGAAATCTAGGATCTTCTCAATAATTTTATCAAGACAACTGAAAGTAATATAATGAAACAGACCATTTGTAGTTATCTAGATTGTGAACGATCTTGTGAAGCTGACATTTTAAAGAACACCAATTATAAGGTACCATATTTAATACTTTACTGAGTATTTTAATGTGATTATAAAATTAACTTAGATGAAATTATTATATCATTATGTTCTGAAATATTATTTTAAAAGAGTTTTAACTTAATTACAATGGTCATGCAGTTGAGAAGATGTTTCATTATCTCTGAGAATTTCAATTCAGAATGAGCAATAATTATTCACAATCTGTACGTTAGTTAAAAAATAATTAGTTTTGTTAAGATTTTTATAACACATACCTACAGAATTGTAACTATTATTTCTGTTATCGTACAGTGAAAATGATCTAGAAATTCTTTTTACTTAATAGTTAGAAATGTTAGAAATCGAGAACAGGAGCATTTTACTAAAGAGAAAAGTTGTCACTCCTCAGTAATTATGATATTAAATAAGTTCTCATTACCTCTTCAGTAGGCCTTCTAGAAGGGAAAGGAATGAAACTCTTTGAGTTTTAACTTGAATAAATTCAACAATCAGAATACTTCTGATAGATCTCTCTAAATCAATCAGAATTAAACTACGTGATATCATAAGATGGGAGAAGAAGATTGATTATCAGTGCAAAATCAAACACCACTTCTGTAAGATAATTGCAGTCTCACTTGCAAGGAATGTTTATAACAAATGGAGAAGGTGGAGAAAAGAAGGCCAAGATATTTCCTTACGATAAGACAGGGATTGATAAGTGGGCTAGGTGAGGTAGAGTTCTCAAAACAAAGCATGTTCCGTATTGGTTTAGGTAACATGGTACTATGGTGCTGAAATTTCCTAGGAAAGCCTGGTAAAATAAAGTCCTGGACATGCAGCTTCAATATTTGTAATATAAGCAGAATTCCTACATAAGGAGAAATAGGGCTATAGTTCCCAGGGAGAGCATATAGGAAGGACAAACATATCCATACCTGTGATAACATAGTAGCCCAGGAACTGTCACTATGGAACAAATCTGAGGTGCAGTGATGAGTTATATAAAAGAGATTCAAGGAATAATGGTATGGAGTTGGAGCTGGTAGAAAAGAAGATGTAAAAATGAAGATGATCTGGGATCTACTTATTTTCCTTGTTAGAGGTTACTCTCTGGGTTCTGTTATTTTATTGTACATAGAATATGGAAAATATTACATTGACCTGTTCAAATCATTGCCCTTTTTAAACTGTCTTTATTGTAAAAATGACATAAAGTTCTTCAGTGATCTCTATAGGTAAATTTTGAATGCCGTGCAAAACTCATTATGATAAAGTACTTTTAAAAGTAACTTGAGGAGTTTGCATTTTTTGTACTTACATGAATTACTACTTATTTCCATATCAATTGCTTACTTTTATTTTTTCCAGGGATTTTTTCAGTTAATGTGCAGTAAAAGTTGCTGTGTTTATTTCCATAAAATTTGTTGGAAAAAGTTCAAGAATTTAAAATATCCAGGTGAACATGATCAGGTATATTTGCTTTTCTTTCTTAAAACTTTGCTATAGCACTTCTTCTTCCCTTTCCCATTTTGTCTTCATTCTATTTATTTCTTCCTATGTATATTTTCCCTGTTTTTTCCTCTCTCCATTTTCTTCTCATTTCTCTCTGATGCTTATCTTCCCACCATTCTTCATCCCTCATTATTATTTATTAAATAGCTCTTTGTAGCAGGTATTCTGCTAGTTGTTTTGCCTAATTATTTCTAACAATTCATTTTCTTGCCTCTAGATGTTTATACTCAAGAATAGAAATATTGTTCCATATATTCACATAAAGGATATAAAATCAGAGTAGAACTGCTTAATAAATACACAGGATAATTATACAATTTTAAGAATAATTTCTTTTCGGGGGGTGGTATTTGAACCCAGGGGGACTCAACTACTGAGCCACATTCCCAGCCCTTTCTATTTTTTATTTTGAGACAGGGTCTCACTAAATTGCTGAAGAGCCTTGCTGAGTTATTGAGGTTGGTTTTGAACCTGTGATCCTCCTGCCTCAGCTCCGAAGATAAGCCACTGGGATTATAGATGTGCACCACCATGCTCAGTGATAATTTATATTTTTAGGCATTGAGAACAAGGACAAATTTGTTTTAATATTTGGATTTGTTTATATTTAGTTTCTACCCATATCATACTCCTCTTTCCTACTAAAATTGAAGTGGAATGCCATAACACAATTCTGTATTTTTCTTTAGTGAGTTAATGACCATAAGTTGGGTCTTAATTTTGATTCTGTAGGGTTTATATTGTGCAAACAGTAAGAAAACCTTATAAATTGTGGTGTATTATAAAAAAAAAAAAAACTGGATATAGACTTGGGAAATATGGGTTCAACTCCAGATTGAGACACTTATTAATTTTATTACATTTGACTGGTAATGTAGCCATTCCAAGACAAATTTTTTTAAGTTCTAAAGGATAAGGTAAACCTATTTCATAGGGTTATTGTGAGGAACTGACATTATAAACTGTACAAAGAATTATATAAGGCACTGCTATTCATTTTTAAGTGGTATTTAAATACTTCTTCAATTTCTTTTATTATTAGGACCATTAATATTGCTCAATCTTAAAAAGAGAAGTAAAAGAAATGTAAAACTAAGCCAGAGATAATGGCAAAGTCAGAATCAGAGAAAAGAATGATGCAAAATTTGTATTTTTCTGTTTTCTCGGGAATCTTTGAGTATCTGGTAATTCTGTATTCAGTAAGAAATTCAGTATTCTTTTATACTTCCTCAATTAGAACATTTTACATAAAGTTGCTTTCCTTGGAACAGCAAATACATTTTAGGCTGTAATATAGCTCTTTACACATTTGGAAATAGAAATGACTAGAAAAGAAAGTGAAACCATACATCTTAAATAGAGTATTTGTTGATATGAAATAGATTATCTGAACAATTCCCAAATGTTTATTCACTTGTTAGTTTACTATTTGGCAACAAGTGCTTCTACCTATTTATTTAAATTTACTCACATTTGCACATTAGTGATTTTTATTTTTTTTCTATTAACTTTAGAGTTTTAGTGGGAAAAAATGTTTGAAGGAAGGATGTACAGGTGACATGGTAAGAATGCTACAATGTGATGTACCTGGCATTGTTAAAATTTTGGTGAGTATCTTCTAAAACTTTTCTTGGTTTCCTTTACAAGAATAATATTTTTTGATTTGAAACAGATTTTGTAATCATAATAGAATCCTAGTCATATTTCTTTGCCATTTCTATTCATGTGATTTATGTGAAGTAGTATTTAAGTGGTCTTTAAGAATAAAAAAAATTTAAAAATAAGGATACAGAAACATGAGAACAGATGAATATGCTATGTGCATATGAATGAGGGAAAGTATCATCAACTAGGAATTATAATGTATTTACTTCTTTGCTACCTAAAGTTAAAAATAATTTTACTTTCTGAAACTCTTATAGTCTGTAAATATCTTCCTATGAAAATATCTGTAGAGCAACCCCTATAGTAGTACTTGTCACAGTGCACACAGATGGTATACATTTTATTTTTAATTAATGAAATATCTTATTGAATTATCTGTTTATAATAATTATGACAAATTTGAATAGAAATGAATCTCATTTACTTCTTTACCTTTAAATATGTATTTTTATTTTTCAAATTTGTCATTTAGATTGTGTAGTGATATAAAGTTGAATTTGTTTTAA
The DNA here is from genome assembly GCF_047511675.1 of Marmota flaviventris. Classification (NCBI taxonomy): domain Eukaryota; kingdom Metazoa; phylum Chordata; class Mammalia; order Rodentia; family Sciuridae; genus Marmota; species Marmota flaviventris. The sequence goes on along the minus strand of NC_092505.1, from coordinate 69,029,552 downwards.
AGACAACTCTAATTTGTTTCAACAGGACCATGTATTGCTCACCTTTCAGTTACATTTTCTTTATATTCACTATGGTTTTACTCTGATTGTCTCTTTTCAAGTGTTAAGGCTAAGAACTAACATTAAAGAATTTTGGAAACTGAACTACTTTAGGGCTACTTTTTTTTTTTCCCATCATTTGCAGTTTGAAGTTGTGAGAAAGGATGAATATATAACCATTGAGAATTTAGGAGCAAGGTAAGCTTGAAAGAAAATTTTCTCTTACTTTTTTCTGAGTATGTATGTGTTTTTAGTTGCTGCTTCTGTGCTATGTCACCTGTTAGAAAGAACACCATTATGTTTTAAGGTAGTATTTAGATATATGAAAAAGTCGTATTGAATTGCCTTTTGTTCCCCCTTCTATGCTCACTGCTGTGTGCATTTACATTGTAAAGCAGGGAAGGATAAATTATGTGGATACTTTTCTCTTGAGAAAATGAAACATGTTTTTCTTAAAATTAACATTTAAGTTTGTTTGATAATAATCTTTCTTCAAAGCTCATCTAGACCTCTAAGCTGATCTCACAATTAGACTCTTCCTGGTTCCTTAGATGAAAAAGTATTTTAAAAAGCTGAATACACACACACACATTTTTTTTAAGCTAGAAATTCATAGAGGTATAGAGAATTGCTACTAAAATGAAAAATTCCAATATAATGTTTTTCAAATTCACTGATTCTCTTTTTCTTTTATTTAAAGTATAAAACAATATACCATTTCAGTCTACCCAGATAGATATCAAAGGCAATATTTTCACTTATGAGTTAATGAAACTCAAATCTTGTCTAGCACAGATAACTCTCCTAAAATCTTAACCTTTTTATCTGTCTGCATCCCAAGAATCTCTACTTTTATTTTTCATAAATGTCTATACTCAACATGCCCCAAACTGAACACTTGATCTTTTTATCAACACTGCTCTTTAACTCTTAAAAGTCCTCTAGCAATTTGACTTCTTAATATATTATAACTTTTTCCTTATTTCTGCCCTGCCTGCCCCCTTTAACTAAATTAGATTATCATTGTTTCTTATTTGGAATTCTAAACAGCTTCTTAACAGGTTTGTTCCTAGCCTTGCCTTTCTCTAGACTGTTGTTCACATAGCTGTCTGTAGGACTTTTCTAAAATAAACATTGAAATACATCACTTCTGTGATAGCAAATCTTTCATAATCTTCTCATTGCTCTTAAAATTTAAATTCAAATTCCTTAGCCTGGCTGTTCAAACATTTTGGACCCTGCTGAACTCACTAGTGTCATCTCTTGTTATTCTGCTAAATTTATAGTTATATACTGTGTATTAACTATACTGAGCTTCTTTTAGTTTCTTGGGTGTGCCATCTCAAGCAATGTCCAGATTTTTATTTGGAAGTAAAAATGTTTTACTATTTTATGGGCCTTGCATGGAGTACTTTGCTTCTTTGACTTTCCCTATTTAAAACTACTGGATAGCCTTACTTAGATGAAAGTAGGTGTTTCTATCATGTATTGCTGTTACTTCTGTCAAAACATTCACAAATTTATTACACTTTCTTGCTATCTTCACCCTTTGACTGTAACATCTGTGAGGGCAAGAACTATATCTTACTGATATATTCTCAGCACATAACTTAAAGCCTTGCATATAGTTGGTACCAAGTAAATGCATAATAAATGTAGAGATTCTGAATTCCATTATTCTCCAGTGAGTAATTTACTTTTGTTTTGCTAGGCAGTTCACTTGGCTGGTTGTAAACTGTGGACTTTTTTTTCTTGGAAAATGGTTCCAGTATCAGTCCAGATCTTTTGCCATTAACTGAACTGCTTTTGGTTTGTTCCACATTTAGTCAAACCCAGGTGTAGGATAATGGCAGTCAAGATTTGGCTAGATATTTGGAGATATCTTCTCTTTCTATCTCTTCCTTCTTGTATTCTCTCATTTCTTCAGTGGACGTAGTTCCACGGGTTCAGTTTTCTGATGTCTTTGGACAGAGAGTTTGGATCTGTAGTAATATACCACCTTTTTCATTTCTGATGTTGACAGTATTTATTTTTTTTTGTCTTTATTTTCCTGACCATTTTCACTAGAGATTTATCAATTGTGCTAATCTTTTTAGAGTCAGTTTTCATTTCACTGATTTTTCTCTTACACATTTTTATTTTCAATTTCACTGACTTTTGCTATTTGTTATTTCCTTGTTCTGCTTGTTTGGGTTTTTAGTTTGCTTTTCTTTTTCTTAAGATGAAAGTTTTTATTATTGAATTCAAGATAGTTTTCTTTACAAACTGATTTTACATTAAGTACTGCTTTAAATGTGTCCCATGTATTTTGGTACTTAAAAATTTATGATTATTATTATTTTCATTAAATTCAGAATGTATTCTAATTTCCTGTGTGTGTGTACCATGGTTATTTGGAAATAATGTTGCTTAATTGCCAAGTATTTGGGAAATATTTTAGCTGTTTCTCTACATATTGGTCTGTTAGAGTCTCCCACTCCTGCTGTATCAATGTACACAAGTTGCTCGTCACCCCTCGGTTATTTTGCTGCAGCCGGACTGCGGCATTGGTCCCTACTTTTAATTTTATGTGATTGCAGAATATATTTTCTAGTTCTATAGTTTTTAATTAATTTGTGGGGTTTTGCTGTATGAGACATAATATTATATATTTTTATGAATATTATATTTGCATTTGCAAGCTGCATTCTGTTCTTTTTATGTGGAGTATTCTCTACATTAGACAAAGGTATTTTATAGTTTCATTTCAGTGTTCTATATCATTAATAATTACTTGTTTACTTTTTTAGTTCCTTAGGGGAAATATTGAAGCTGCTGTTGTTATTTTATCTTTTTATATTGTCTGTGTATTTTGAAGCTTTTTTTTAAATGCTGTATATACATTTTAAGATTTTCTTGATGATTTGATCTCTTTACTGTTATATAACATTCTCATTGTCTTTGCTCATAATCCTACTTTAAATCTTTGTCTGATATTAGCTACTCCAGCTTACCTTTTTTAAAAATTTTCTTTAATCTCTATACTTGTGATTTTTATTTGTGTGGCATATGTGTTTGTATTCATATATATATGTATATATATGTTATTATATTTTAAGTTAATTTTTTGTTTTCTTGGTAGATGGCATAGGTCTTGCTTTTTGTTGTTGCTGTTTTTGATATCTCATCTTACATTCTCTGCCTTTTAAACTGGAGTTTTTATTCCATATAAATTTTCTAATTATTTATATGATTGGATTTAAATCTACTATCTTATTGTTTTCAGTTTTTTCTTTTTGCTGTTTTTCTTTCTTGGTTTGGTTATTCGTTTTATCTTTTCTCCCACAGTAATTTTTCCAGGGTTTATAATATATATTTTCAACTTACCATGTCCATTTTTAAATATTATACTACATCGTATATAGCATAAAAATCTTAAAATAATATCTTCTTACATTTTGTGCTATTGTTTTTAATTTGTTTCATCAGCATTTTTATAAATTCCACAATATATTGTTACTTATAAGATAATTTAAAAAGTTTTGAACTTCATATATTTGGAAAATTTATGTTTTATGCATTTTAAAGCTATATGTTTATATAATTTAATCTTATTATTACTTCATTTCATAGTTCTAACTTTATGTGTAGCCATCACAGTCATTCTACTGTTGGCAGCTATTTGTGTTATATCTAATTTCAGACTATAACATTAGTGATACAAATGAACATTCTTGTACAAGTCTCCATTTTTCAGAATATATATATATATATATATATATATATATATATATAATTGGAATTGCTAGTCCATTTGTGTATATACTCAACTTTATTAGATCTTGCTGAACTGTTTTCCTGTTTTATACTCCCTACCAGCAGTCTAGCAGAATTCCTTTTACTTATTGTCTTAGCCAATACTTCATAATGTTCAAGAGTTTTAAATTTTTTCAGTGTTGTGGGTGATTGGCAGTGTTATAGGTGATGCTGTAGATAAGATCAATTCACAGCGGTCAGTAGCCACACTAAACTTTCTGTCATGAAACTTACATTCTAATGTTAAGTATTTTTTTGTTTTGTTTGTTGTGAGAGGGTTCATTTCAAAGCCAAGCCACACATTTTTTCCATCTGCTTAATGGCAATATTTACTTAGTGCTTAAGTATGTTTAATAAATTTGGCTGCTACTTAATTTTTTTCTAATTGTTTGTGTTGATAGTATGCCAGTTTATTCATTTTCAAAATCCTAAACATTGTTTTAGTCAGCTTTTTCACTGTTGTGACCAAAAGATCTAATAAGACCGATTAGATGAAGGAAAGTTTATTTGGGGTCTTAAAAGTTCAGAGGTCTTAGTCCTTAGGCAGCTGACTCCATCCCTCTGGGCCCAAGATGAGGTAGAACATCATAATGGAAGAGTGTGGTGGAGGAAAGTATTTCAAGACATTGCATGCACAGGGGAACAAAGAGAGAGAGTTCCACTCATTCATTCAAGACTACCCCCAAAGACACAACCTCAGGGACACACCTCTTCTAGCCACACCCTACCTACCTATACTTACCACCTAGTTAATTCCTATCAGGTGATTAATGCACTGATAAAGGCTCTCATAACTCAATCATTTCACCTTTAGGCTCTCTTGCATTGTTTAATACATGAGCTTTTGGTGCACACCTAGTGTCTACACCATAACAATGAGTAAGTTGGGTTCTATTAGAATAGTTATTGCCAAAAAATTTGGAAAAGAGAAGGCCAAGAAGTTCCAGGTTTGCTATTTTTTGCTTTTGTTGACAATGTAAGCCATTTTTCTTTTTTTCTGCTACCACAAAGCCTTCTTGCAGATAAACTTTTTACGTGATTCTTTTCTGTATGAATCTACCAATACTATTTGCCTCTTAATTACAATGAAAATGCGTGTGGTTTTGTTGGTATTTTATATTTTATATTCGATTTTTTCCTTTGCTTTTGAATCATTTCCAGTAGGAGGAGAAGAAAATACCCATTTAACCATACTTATACCACAAATATTGACTGACTTTTATATTATTTCACGGTAACTTAATTTTTTCCATTTGCAGTTATAAGAAGTTGATGTCTCTGAAAATAACTGATACTGATATAAGACCGAAGATCAGTTTAAAATTTAATACAAAAGGTATTATTTTAGTTTTATATGACTCCTTTTGAAAAGTATGTGAACATATTTTACTTTCTCTGTAAAGTGTCATGCCATTAACAAGCATACCATCACCTTTATTGGCTGTTCTCTAGACTTGGGTTTATATCAGTGAGCAGCACCTTGTGTAGGCTAGAACTCACAGACCGAAAGATCAGCAGTATATGGGTATCATATTACTTTGGCATTCTATAGTATGGCATGCCAGGTAGCTGTGACTACACAATAAGATTTGCCCCAGCAGAGCTTTCCTCCAACTCCTCTCCCATTGTTACTATTTTTCCTTTTGATAGAGCAGCATTTAGAGCATCCTAACATGGGATAAATGAACATTCTCATATCTGAGCCAAGTAGTCTAAACTAAGGTGCCAATATTCAGGAATGTACTAGGAAATGCTCTCTCCAGCACTTAGAGATATTACAGGTCCTTGGTCCCAAGGAAGACTAGTTTGGTGGCAGTCTTTTGTGCTAGGGGAAATGGATATCCCTCTTAGCAGCCAGCTTTTTATTGGGCTAGCTGGAGAAAGCTCTTTGAGTCATTTTATTGTTAATTTTTTTCAGGTCCACAGCATATATGAGGTATACTAAGTATAAATACTAATTTAAAAATTTATTAAAACATAAAATCAAGAAGGATAAAATAAGCCACATTCTATGATAAATACATTTTTATATTGATAATAAATACTGTCATATACCAAATACTATCATATACCAAATTCTTACTACTTTCTAACTCATCTTAGTCTATTTTCTTTCTGTGGAAGTACTACTAAACTGGAAAAATACTGAATAGTTTAGTCACATGCCTATTTTATTTCATTAATGACATACATACTTTATCATTAAATTTATTTTGGGGTGTAAAAACATGAAGTTTACTAGATTAGTGCTTCTAAGAATTTGTATGTACTTAATAAAATCTAATGGTTTTATTAAAATGCAGGTGCTAATTCAGTAGATCTGGAGTGGGGCCTGAGATTCTGCATTTCTGACAGGCTCCCAGGTGGATGCTGCTGCTCTTAGTCTGTGGATGACACTTTGAGTAATAAGGATTTATATTGTTTCATGTTTCTTGATATAGACATGTGCTTTCTAATATGGTAACAACCAGCCTATGGCATAGTTTAAAGATTAATTAAAATTAAATAAAATTTAACACTCTGTTCCTCAAGCACATTTACAGTGCTCAGTATCAGACAATTTTTAGACAATGCAAATATAAAACATGTTTGTCATAGAAACTTTATTGAATAGTGTTAAAAATTAGGATAAAGTATAGTTGTTTAAGTGAAGTATAAACATTGCAATTATCATTCCTGGAAAATTTTCGGAATTTTAGAGGCCTAATACTTTGATGACATTTGGTTGCCAAAGCTCATGTACTTGAATGAAACCTTGGATGGTTGAAAGGTTCTGATGATTGCTTTTGCTTGGGTACATATTGTTTTTGTTTAAAGTTTTTTGACAGCTAGATAGAAAGCAGCATGTTTATTTAGCACCAGTTGTGGCAAAGCACTATGCTATGCTTCATTCCTTAGGAATAGTTTAGGAGCTTAGAATGTAATTCAAGAGGCCACATAGAAAAAGAGCATTAATGTGGAATGTCTTGACTTCTCAAAATTCATTTTCAGATGAAATGCCTATCTTCAAACTTGATTATAATTATTTCTATCATCTGCTTCATATAATTATTATTTCTGGTACTGACATTGTCCGGCAAATATTTGATGAGGCTATGCCACCCCCTCTTTTGAAAAAAGAGCTGCTTATACACAAGAATGTGCTGGAATCCTACTACAACCATCTTTGGACCAATCACCCATTGGGTGGATCATGGCATCTTCTTTATCCTCCAAACAAGGAGCTACCACAGTCCAAACAGTTTGACTTATGCCTTCTATTAGCTCTCATAAAACATTTGAATGTATTCCCTGCACCAAAAAAAGGCTGGAATATGGAACCACCATCTTCTGATCTCTCTAAGTCTGCAGACATCCTGAGGCTATGCAAATACAGGGATATCCTTCTTAGTGAGATTTTGATGAATGGTCTCACTGAGTCACAATTCAGTTCAATTTGGAAAAAAGTTTCAGATATTCTTCTGCGCCTTGGGATGAAGCAAGAGGATATTGACAAAGTGAAGGAAAATCCCATTGAGAATATCTCCCTTGATTACCATCAGCTATCCATCTACCTAGGCATACCAGTACCAGAAATCATCCAGAGGATGTTATCCTGCTATCAACAAGGTACTAAGTAATTGTTTACTTCAGTCAGTAAATCTTCACTGAAAGTCTGCTCTGTGCCAGGCACAATGCGAAGGGTAGGAAGAGTCAGTGAAGTTGAATTCTTGGTAGAATAGACTCATTAAGAAGGTGATGAGGAAAAAAAAAAGAAGGTGGTAATGGAAATTATGGTACTACAGATATTTACAGAATATGAGGGATGTCCTCCCTCAAAGGAGTCTTAAAAAGCTTTCTGGAAAATATAATATTTAAGGAATTCTTAATAGAAAAAAACATACTCAAGAGGATTTCTTTTTTCATATTGAGAAAGCAATTATTAAGACTTTGTTTTCTTTTGGTACTGGAATTTAACCCAGGAGCTCTTTATTACTGAGCTGTATCCCCAGACCTCTTTATTTATTTTTTAATTTTAATACAGTTTCTTGCTAAGTTGCTTAGAGCTTCACTAAGTTGCCAAGGCTGGCCTCTATATTGTGATCCTCCTGCCTCAGCCTCCCAAGTCACTGGGATTATAGGCATGCACTCTCATGCCCAGCTTTAAAAATTTTTAAATAAAATAATTTTATTACTTCTCCAAAAGTAAATATGCCTAAAACTATGAATTACAGGTGCTGTGTGATTTGAGGATGCCTTTATAGACACAATAGGTATATGTTTCTTTTCCTCTTCTTTTCAGCCAAACCTTGATGTTTATTTTAAAATTTTAGTAGCTATCCATTTGCTGTGGGTAATTAAAATATTAGATATTAGAAGTGTCTGAGTTCAGCAGTTCCATTCATAGACTTGTCTTTTGATATGTGAAACACTTTGGACTTTCTTTGCTACATCCCAGGATTACTTCTCAGATTTCCTCTTGGGCAGTAGAGTTCAAAGCCTGTCAGCATCATTGAAATTCTTGCTTGCTATTCTGAGTGAATGTTTCTTGTCCCCAAGTTATTAGCCTAATGAGTAACTGATGACCACATCTATACTATTTAAATGTACAATTTTCCAAGTTTCTAGTAATTGTTGAACCTGGTCCAGGTTTTCTTCAGAGAAAATTACTTTGCCTCACTCCCAGTCCTGGTAGTAAGGTTCTGGAATAGCTTTATTTGATTAATATTTGAGAGCCTTTTTATAAGTGTGAGGAGACACTGAGTTTAGTGAAATGGGAAAATTAATAAGGAAGAATTCTTGATTTATAAACTTACTTACTAATTTTATTTTTCAAAATATATTTACTGTATTAAGATTTTAAATAGCAAAAACTCATGAAATTGAGGTAATACTTGGAAAGGACTTTAAGCGCCAATTTCAGGCATTTCAAGCAGTTTTTACTTGTATGGTCTGAAGAGCTTATTGATCAAGTTCCTTTAATAGTGGCTTTCTTAGTATCTTTCTTCTCTTTCTTCAGTTATTAAACTTGCAGTTTTTATTCATTTATCTGTGATTATTTGATTAATACCATTGTCCTCACTAAATCTCCATGAAGGTTGTTATTTTTTTTTCACCCTTCAATCTCTAGAGATTAACACAGCCTGATGCATATTATAAGTGCTCAATAAATATTAACAGACAAGAAGAGTGAGTGCTCATCAGAATAATTCAGATTGCTTAAAAAAAATCACAAAGTTTCAATGGAAATTTACTTCTTAATTGACAATTTCCCTTCATGGCCTTAAATTAATAATAAGGAATTTGTTGCTTTGTTTAAGCACTTATTTTCTAGGCTTTTTCTCTTATCAACTATAAATTTTTGTGTAATTTTCTCTCTTTAATCATGAGCTTATAATTTTTTTTAAAGAGAAATAGAGAGAGAGAGAGAATTTTTAATATTTATTTTTTAGTTTTCGGCAGACACAACATCTTTGTATGTGGTGCTGAGGATCAAACCCGGGCCGCATGCATGCCAGGCAAACGCGCTACCATTTGAGCCACATCCCCAGCCCAGAGCTTATAATTTTTATATGATAATCTAGGTTGTGCCTTATCTAAATTGCTTTGATGACCATAAATTGCTATTTTTATAGTTAATTATAGAATGAATTGATGCTGTATAAAAATCTTACTCTTTTCTTAGTCAGACATTTGTTGGTAGCATTTGTAGTTGTACATCTAAATTTTTTTATTTTATTTTTTTTTGTATACCATAGGAATTGCTCTGCAGTCAATAACTGGCAGTCAACGTAAGTATATTTAACAATAAAGTGATTAAGAGTGATCTTTTAATTTGTGATACCTAAGGGATAGCTATAGGATTTATACTTGGTCAGATTAACTGTTTAATAAACTGTAAACTATACCTATTTATTAAAAGCTTGGGAAATCATTTGTTCATATTAATACTGGCCAGCTGAATCTTGAATGAACCTTGGTCTTAGTACATATACTTCAGGTTTTTACCTAAGGATGATGTTTTAACTTTTTACTTACCAGATGCTTCGCTTCAGCAGGCAAAAATGCCTACCTTCTTGACGTACTATGTGTTGTCAAACATGTACAGCTTTATCTGATTAACAATTCATTGTTTATAGTTGTATTTTTTTTTTTTTTTTTTTTGGCCAGGTGATGAAGTGAGTTAATGTATTTTTAAACTTCCATTTATTTATTTATTTGATTTTTTTTTTTTTTTTTTTTTTGAGATGGAGTTTTCCTAATTTCCCCATTATGCCATTATGGCCTCTCAAATTCCTGAGCTTAAGTCTTTGTCTCTCAAGTACCTGACACTACAGATACACAACACTATACCTGGCTTTTTTATTTCCATTTTTGTGTTGTTGTTGTTTTAAATATAATTAACATTCAGCTTTAAAAAAAAAAAAAAAGGATCTGTTTAGAGGTAAATGTTGGACCATCCAGGTGAAGTTTTGGGCTGAGTCTCTGTGGCAATAACAAGGAACAGTGTTAAAGAGAGCACATAATAAGGGGCTGATATCCTTCTTATGAAAAAGAAAAAATAGATATTTTAACTTTTCCTTATCTTCTTATCTTCTTTATGTTTCTGATTTGTATCCTAAAATAATACTGGTTACAGTATTTACAGTGTCAGTGTCAAAACTCAGAAACAGTATTTTGTGTCTACTTAAGTTCTACTACAGTCTACTTACGATACCAACAAAATATCATAGCATTTTGGTTCATACAGATTAATTCCAGGCTAATTATATGTACCTATTATTTGATCATTGATAGACATTGTATTTTTATCTAGTATTTAGAAAAAGTAAAATTTATTCTGTATCTCTTTTTTTGGCATATGTTATATATACACATATACACATACAGATATTTAGGCAAGCATTTTTATAATCATAATAAGAGACTAAAATTGCTTGCATCTAGATTCTGAGTGCTTTGTCTTTAAAAATTAGGTATTGAAATAGAAGAGTTGCAGAATGAAGAGGAAGAACTAAGTCCACCATTCATGGAATATAATATAAATGTGAAATCAAACCCTGAAATACAGTTAGCAGAAATGAGTAAAGATGGAGCCTCGATACCCAGTGAATCTTCAACAGAATCTATTAAAGATCTCCAGGAAGTATAAGCTTTCATTAATATTTGAATTTCAAAAACTTAATCTGGGCCTTTAGTTGTGTGTACTATACTTAAGGCATTATGATTTTAGCTTATATTTAACTGTGTTCACACAGAACTTGAATTGGAATACATCTTTCCTCAGTACTTTCTTCCATAATAATTCCTGCCATTACCATTTATTTTATCAACATTTATTGAACACTTTACTCTGTGCCAGGCTCCATGCTAGATTTCTGAGTACAATTCTTCCTTATTAATGGAAGTCTAAGTGGAAGAGTAGCAGAAAGAAAAAGAGTGCATAATGGGATATAGAGCAGAGAGAAAGAGAAAATTGAAATATTTCAATGCCACTTGCACAAAAGTAGAATTTAAATCATCTAGGATAGAATCTCTGTTTCTTAATAACTGGCAAAAGTTATTATATAGTCAGTAAGTTTTTCATGGACTTAATCATTCATCTTATGAACATGAATATGTTGCTTTTTTAAAAGTGCTTTCTTCCTCACATATCTAGATATCTGAATTATAGGATAAGCAGCACTACAATACAGCAAAAAAAAGTTGTAAAATAAAAGTGCTTTCTTTCTTTGTTGGTCACATGCATGTGTTCAAGTGAGCACTTGAAAACATTTATCCTTAGTCTACTTATTGACAGAATATTCTATTCCTTTATACGTTATTGATTTGTCAAGGACAAAAAACTAAGATTAAAATAAAAATAAATGTTTCCATAAAACCTAGAAAGAAATATGATTTATAGTAGTAGAAGACAAACTATCAGTAGTTAGAAGCATGCAAAATAACCCATTGTATACTTTGAGCTGCATATTAAATGATTTATTTCTTGCCTGCTAGGTTAAGAGTAAACCAAAGAAAAAGAAAAAAACTAAGAATAAAAAGGTAAGAGACTACATGAGCATTATAATACAGAGTTGTCTGATTATGACCTCTTCATTTTAATACATAAATTCATTGTTAGAACTTAAATTAGTCCAAGATAGACATGTAGCATGAATGACTCAATGGCATGTTGAGTATAGGATTATAGAGAAATCCACTTACGTTGTACATGGTTGAAACAGTATATACAACTAAATCATAATTTTCACTTTTCAATATATAAATATGTTGATTGAATTAGTCAATTTAAAATTCCCTTAATTTCTGCATACCACTGTTATTTTTAAAATGTCTACTGAGTATTTTAATAACAGCTTCCTTTGTCATATTTCTACAATGTAGAAGCATTTTTCAACATGTTAAGAAATCTTATTTTCTTTTGTGTGTCTGAGAGTCTGCCAAAAATGCAATAATGTGCAATAAAGGTACAAATGCAACCTTTTTCATTGTTCTTTCCTCATGTATACCAGTTCCAAAAATAACAATTCAAAAAGTCTTACAGTTTTATCAAAAAGTCTTCTAATCACGTAGACAGTTTCAATGCAAAGTGAGGTGTTTTTTTTAACCAGACATATTACTGTCCATTTTGTGGTTCATACTTAGTGGTGAAAAAAAAAAATATTGTTTTTCTAGTCTGAAACAATATATTTAAAATCTTGATATCTTTGTTTATTATATACTGAGTAATTGTAGTTCTCCCAGCTACAATCTAGTGAGACCATAATATTCGTCATTTGGAAGTATGCACAAATTTTAATCATTGATGAAACTTAAGATGAATTCGCAAAATACTTACTGATGTGAAGAACAAAATAAATAACATGTCAAAATATTCTGCCATGTGTATCTAAAAAGAAAAAAACAAAAAAGAACAAAATAAAGATAATTTATACATTATCTGATAAATAAATATCAGTATTATTTTCACAGTTTTCATAACCATCATTTATTGTAACTTATTTAACTCCAAAGTTTTGAAAATTAAATTGTTTTTAAAAGACAGATATATGCATTTTTTTTTTTTTTTACTTTTGGAGAGTTTTTGCCTTATAAAACACAGTCCAGTTCACTAGATTAGTGGTATATTTTATTTTTGCCAAAATATCGATAAGTCCCAGGTCTAATACTGTCTAAAGCTGGACAAGTAAATTCACAGCTGTCAAACCACAAAGCTAAGTTCTATGTGGTATGTCTTTTATTTGATTCCAAAAAATTAAAATACGATAATTCTCAAATTCTCAATTTTAGTTAAATGGAAATGTCAAATTGAAATCAAACAGAGAAAATACATCTAGAAATAAATGGAAATATCACTCAAAATTTCATACATATGGTTATTAAAAATGTTTTATTAAATGTCAACAAATATCTAGGTATTATTTTGTTTCTTTAACATCTTTTTTCCTAATTTAGTTTAAGAAGTTCAAGTTCTTTTGAAATAAATTTTATTAAGATAAAATTTGGATATTAGAAGAGAGATCTTATACCTTTATCTTGTATCTTTTATCTAAATTTTAAAATATTTAAAAAATGCTTAAAGTTACACAAACAATTATTTTATATGGAATAATCCTATTCATATGCTTAAATTGCTGTGCTGTAGGTGCAAAGAATTGTCTAGTTGTAGCATAGGCAACCAGTTACAAACAGTGACATCAACCAAATTCTCTAATGAGGAATTCTTACGAAAAATTTTAACATTAAAGTATGCTTCTTGCACAAAGCAACAATGACTGTTGTAGTCCGCTATGCGATACTGTTACCAAAATGCCCGGCAAGAGCAATTTGGAGGAGGAAAAGTTTATGTGGGGCTCATAATTTCAGAGGTCTCAGTCCAGAGATGGCCAACTCCATTGCTCTGGGCTTGATGTAAGGTAGAACTTTATGGTAGAAGAGTATGGTGGAGGAAAGCAGCTCAAGACATGGCACCAGAAAGCAGACAGACTTCAGCAGAGACAGAATATGTACTATACAGGCACACCCCCAGCAACCCATCTCCACCAGACATACCCTGTCTACTCTCCTAGGTTACTACCCAGTTAATCCATTCAAGTGGCTCATAACCCAATCAGTTCACCTCTGAACTTTCTCGAATTGTTTCATGCATGAGCTTTTGGGAGACACCTCATATCCAAACCATAACAGTCATTTGAAACCATAGCAGTCTCTGCATGAAATTATATTCTCTAATAAAATATCAAGAAAAGGTAGAATTTGTATAGCATATAGTGGGGACAGTACAAACTTTGTAGCTATTCTATATTTTCTCTTTTTTCAGTTAGGTATTTAGTATTTCTTCTAATATAATGTGAATTGTAAATAACTCTTTTGGGTATTTAGATCCTTCCATCTCCTTCCCAGGGTTAGAATTGGGAAAAGAATAGAAGTCTTTTGTGATGAAGCCTTGTGGGAGAAAAAAATGACAGAAAATAAATCTAGCTCTTCAGATTGTGTGGCCTTGCTACAGAACAGAAGTTGCAGAGATGAATTCAAGAGAGATTGATGTATATTGGCATAAAGTTGTCATGGGAACAGCTAGAAGGAAATTTGAGAAATAATCTAGAAATAATTTATACTATACTAGGTATACTTATTATGTACAACCAAAGATCTTTTCAACTTGGGCATTGAAGTGCACAGGAACCAAAGTCAGAGTCAGTAATTCTAAATTGTAAAATCAAATTGGCATTGAACATTTAACGTAAGTCAGAAAACTGAAACATCAGAATTTTCTTAGTGTACTGGTAACAGCAGAAGAGCATTGTCTGGGGCTGGGGTTGTGGCTCAGTGGTAGAGAACCTACCTGGCATGTGTGAGGCACTGAGTTTGATCCTCAGCACTTCATAAAAATAAATGAAATAAAAGGTGTTGTGTCCATCAGCTACTAAAAATAAATTTTAAAATAATTTAAATGAAGAAGACCATTGTCTGTATAGAAAGAAACTCTGAATTTCTTGTAAACAAGAGATGGTAGAAATTAATCCTTATATAGTATTCCTAATTTATGTCATTTCTATTACCTTTATTTGATACATTGTTGCTATAGTTTTAATGAAGATAAAATTTAGAGACTTTTTAAAGATTCCCTCCAAACTGAGATCTCCTGAATACTTCTCTGTTATTGTTTTGTTGTTGTTGTTGTTTGTTTATTTGTTTTTCTTTTGATTTTGTTTCTACTGGGAATTGAACCCAGAGACACTTAACTCCTGAGCCATATCCCCAGCCCTTGTTTGTATAGTTTTATTTAGAGACAAGATCTCACTGAGTTGCTTAGGGCCTCAATAAGTTGCTGAGGCTGGCATTGAACTTGTTCATTATCCTCCTGCCTCAGCCTCCTGAGTCACTGCAATTATGGGCATCTGCCACCGGTCCTGGCCACCTTCTTTAAGATTGTTAATGATTTAGTCTGATTGCACTTTACATGAAAGTTTCCAAGAACCCTTGTAATTAGCATTGGAATAAATCGAAATTACATATACCCTTTTCTGAGTTTTACCAACAGGTTCAAACTCGACCCCAATATTCACCTTCATTATCTGAGTCAGTGATTTTTAATGTTATATGTCATGACTTAGTAGTAGATTATAAAATCAATTTAATAGATTAGAACCACCATTTTAAAGAAGGTAGAATAATAGAAATAAAAAATACCACAGTCACTGTTCATTACAGATAACATGAATATTTCATGAAATTTATATTTTAGTTTTTCACTTGTGAGTAAAGATATAGATAAGTAAGCATATATGGCATCATGATATAAAATGTATTTATTTGGTTTTGATCAAAAATATTTGAGAAACACTGGATCTAAATGAGATATCACTATGCTATATTGATATAGTTGATATAGGTTATTAATTCTTAATGCTTTTTTTTCAGAATAAGGACTCAAAAGAAGAGCAAGTGTAAGTATTATTTAATTTAATTTTTAAGTTTTTCTTAGTATTTGCAAAGGGTGTTTTGTCCATAACACTCAGCTTTCCTTTGAAAAATTTTTCACTAAGAGAAGGAAAAAAAACAGTTATTTTTCTTAACAAGTTGCTGCTATGTTGCAGAAAATGACAAAAAGTTGAAATATCATTTAGCTTGGGAGAATAGTCTCTCACCATTTTTTCTCTGAGGCTACTTAGGAGTCATCTAGTGCTCACTGCATCATTCAAGAAATAACTTGAGTTCTGCATAAAATATTTTTAATTGTATTCTACATTGTAGTAGCCAAATCTAGACTAGATCTAGAATAAATCATTGTTATTCCCCAGTGACCTCTTTAGAAGAGTTCGATTTAATGTGTTTTTATTTAACCTAAAGTGGTGATGGTGGTGGTTTTGTTTTTTTTTAATCTCAGTTATTGACAGTGAATTTTTAACTTTTAACATAAAAATTTCAATGTCAAAACACCACTAAGAGATATTATATAACAATGTGATTGATCACAATATAGTAGATGAAGGAAGGGGATAGAACATTTAATGAAGGAACAACATTATTTCTACCAAAATGTTGGTAACTGTTTATTAGAAACATTAGAAAATTTCTCAGAACATGAATTGGGATATCTTTTAAATGAAAGCAAGAACATATTTTGTAAACTTTAAAGCTATTATTTCTAGTAAATATTTCTTATGGACACAATCCACTTGTTGAATAAATAATTCATCAGTGGCACATGCCTATAATCATAATGGCTCAGGAGGCTGAGACGGGAGGATGGCAAGTTCAAAGCCAGCCTCAGCAAAAGCAGGTGCTAAGTAACTCAGTGAGACCCTGTCTTGAAATAAAATACAAAATAGGGCCAGGGATATGGTTCAGTGGCGGAGTTCATCCCTGGTACCCTTCCCCAACAAAAATTAGTTCATCAGCCAAGATATGATTTTGCTTTCTTTGGCAACATATTGAGCCGCTAGAGCAACAGGTTTTTTGTTTTGTTTATTTGTTTGTTTGTTTCTTGGCTTTTTCTAAATGCCATAAAAATTACTTAATAAAAGTGACACATTGTCAGCAATCTTTTTTTTTTACATTGTAGATCCAAATCTATATAGTGATCAGTATACCCTGGAGGCTTTGTTTTTAAGTGAGAATTTTCAAATATCCACAAAGTAAAGAGAATACTATATATACAACAGTATAAATACCTATCATCCCAATTCATCAGTTAATCATTCTTTCACATTTGTTTCATACTTTGTTTGACATTCTGTTCTGTTTTCAGTCTCTAAAATTATTGTAATTTTACCTCTTTATACTTCAGTTTTCAACTGTTAAAAATATAAACATTTTCCTATATTTTCCAGTGCCATTATTGTACTGAAAATATTTGGGAATAATCTTGGGAAGCTTTTAAGAATGCAAATTTATTATATTTTTTTTTACTTAGAGAGGTGCCTGGAAACGTGTATCTTTTTTTTTTTTTAAGCTCTTCAAATAAGTTAAAAAATTGAGTTCGCGAGACTGGTCCATATAAACAGTTGATTCCATTGAACTTTCTAAATGTTTAAGTTACTTGAGAATATCTCAGTTATGTCTTATGACTGCTTATATAGTGTTTTATCAATTCTACAAACGTTAGATGTTAGTGTTCTAAAAAAGTAATACTGTATCCTAAAATTTTATCCACTTGCAAAATCAAGTCATCTATATTGTGTTTTAAATAAAAGTACTATTTCTAGTTATCATTCAGGGAGATTAGGGAGAAAATTTAGAGTTACTAAATAGTAGGCCAAGTAAAAGATTAGTAGCATGTATTTAAATTTTAGACATAAGCATAAAAATTGGACACTTGACATTATATATTTAGCATTTTTATTTTTATTTTTTAGTGGTTCTTATTAGTGGTGTAGTTACTGAATGCTATGTTGTCACTATAGTTTTATTTAAAAATTCTTTTGTAAAAGAAACTTACATTTGATAATCTATTTTATGTTGTTATGCATAGCCCTCCATTTACACTGAAGTTGATTAAACCAGCCTACTTGTCAAGACAATTTTGGGTGGTAGGGAATGTTCGGATGAATAAATAATAGAGCAGATATGGACATGCTTGCCAGTGTTTCTCAAAATATTGTTTTACACGTCAACTGATAATTCATTTATAATTTGAGAAACAAAATAGATGCTTCTCAAAAGAAATACAAATGGTCAACAAATATATGAAAAAAATGTTTGACATCTAGCAATTAGAGAAATGCGTATCAAAACTTTTTTGAGATTTCATCTCACTTCAATCAGAATGGCAATTATATAATAGTAATGTTGACAAAGATGTGGGGAAAAGGTATACTCATACATTCTGGGTGGGATTGCAAATTAGTACAACCACTCTGGCATGCAGTATGGCGATTCCTCAAAAAACGAGAAATGGAACCACCATGTGTCACAGTTATCCCACTCCTTGGTATGTATACAAAAGATTTAAAATGAGCATTCTACAATGATGCAGCCACATTAATGTTTATAACAGCACAATTCACAATAGCCAAGCTATGGAACCAACCTAGGTGCCCTTCAACAGATGAATGGATAAAAGAAAAGTGTGTGTGTGTGTGTGTGTGTGTGCGCGCGCGCGCGCGCATACATACACACACACACACACAAATATATACATATGTGTATACACACACACACACACTGTAGAGTATTACTTAGCCATAAAGAAAAATGACATTATGGCATTTGCCAGTAAATGGATGGATCTAGAGACTGTCGTGTTAAGTGAAATAGCCAGTCTCAAAAAGTCAAAGGTAGAATCTTTTCTCTGATATGCAGAAGCTAATCCAAAATAAGGGGGGAACATTAAAAGACAAAGAAAGGAAAAAGGTAGCTTGAATTTCATTAATATAGAGGAAAGATGAGTGGAATAGACAAAGGAGATTGAGGAGGAGAAGGAAGAGATGGGAAAAACAGTGGAATGAATCTGACCAAGCTTTTGCATGTGAATGCATGAGTGTGGCACAGTGGGTCCCAGCATCAGGTATATCCACAGGACACTAATTGAAAAACAAAAACAAAAAACTATAAATGGATTGAAGTAAGATTGACTGGAGAGGACTGGGAAGATGGAGAAATAGTGGAGATTGAATTGGAACTGGTTGAGTTCCATACCTTTGTGATAATGACAGAGTGTAACCTGTGTTTTATATAATTAAAATAAATAAATAAATTTATTGGGTTGAATAGGATTTAATAGTTTCTTTTAATGATCTCTCAAATATTCTAATATTCGTTGTGAATGTTGAAAAGAAAAATATGGTATGAGCACTATCCAAACATTCTTTAACCATGACACCTTCTAATTCTGGGCATCTCATGAGACAAGTACAATACTAATTTAGGAAACAATAGCTTAGATGAAAAGCAATGTATAGTTAATACAAAATCACATTGATCATATCACCACTACAGCTCATATATGGTAGAGAAGGAAGAACAGTTGAAGAAAGAACAAACAAATCCACAACTCATTGGTAGATTTATGAAAGATGATGCAAGTGACATTCAAGAGGATTCTGCATCTGAAGACAAGTTTTATAGCCTGGATGAATTGCATATTCTAGACATGATAGAGCAGGTAAGTGTGGATGGAGAGGGAACAGCCCGGATTCTGTATTCCAGAAATAGTTGTTAACCTTTGTTTTTTTCCATATTCTTTGAACAGAATGACTTTTTTTTTTTTTCATTTGCTGATAGATCTTTATTTTTTTAATACCTGGTGCTAAGAATCGAACCCAGTGCCTCACACCTACCAGGCACATGTGCTATCACTGAGCCACAGCCACAGCCCCCAGAATGACTTTTTTAAAAACCCAGCAGTTTCTGCTATTATAAGGAGAAAGTAAAAACAGGAAGGGAGATATGGTGGGGAGGGTGAAGGAAAAAAAAAAAAAAGAAGGGGAGAAAAAACTTTAGGAACTGGAAATGTTTCATATTAGCCTTCAAATCATTTCTTGGGCTTCTCTATTGGCTAAAGGTGATTACAAATGTTTTCCTTGTAAAAGGTTTATGGACACCACAAGGGGGGAAAATAATTTTACTGGATTCAATATTATGACCAAAAATAGTTTTGTAAAACACACTTACCTTTTTTTTTTAATTAAATCTGGTTTTTATCAAGTGTTTATAAAAATATAAGGTACAATAATTTTTTCTTGTTCCCTTGGTGATAGTAGTCACTGTTTGTATATTCACTAAGAAGTATTTGTCAGTACAGATGATTACCTGACTGGTAGTACAGCATTCATATAAATGGTCATGCCCAATTTTTCTCCTTCCCATCTACAGTATTCAAATATGTACATTTAAACTGAAATTACATACTCTTAGTTTTGGATGTCACGGTAAAGTTTAATTATGGGACCCCAAGTTTTTATTTAGTATCCAGGAGAGCTCTAGCAACTCAAAATTAGAATAAAAATGTTACATACCTTTCAAAAAATGTTTATTCATTTAAGAAAAGACAAAAACATTTATCATGTACATGTTGCCAAGACATTATGTTAAGACATGGTCCTTGTTAACAGTGTTTACAATCTAGTGGAGAAGTTGAATATTAAAGTGAGTTGATAAAGTGCAGTGAAGAGGTTTGGGCAATTAAGACTGCCTAAGTTAGAAATTATATAAATTAGAATTATATGAGGAGGATAATTAAGTTAGAAATCAGGTTCCTCCACATGCTGTGTGACCTTGGGCATGTTGCTACTCCTTTTATCTTAAAATTGGAATAATGAGTGTCTGACTCATTATTACAAAAAGCATACTTTAAAAAAAATGTTAAGTATGAGGGTAGATGTGATCAAAATACATTATTTGCATGTATGAATATGACATAGTGAAACCCATTATTTTGTATAATTAAAATGTACTAGTATAGGTAAGCATGCTGATGGTGTTATTCGATAGAAGCAGCAGCAGACAAGTAACTGTTGTTAGTGAAGGGTGTAATTTGGGAGAGGTGAGTTTATCTCATCAGAGAAGTGATGTTTTAGTTGAGACATGAAACATGAATAGGTATTAGATGGTATCTTTAAATCCCCTGTAAATAACAAAATAGTAGTACTTTTTTAAAGAGAAAAATAAGACATGCATTATTTCATTTTCTTAATAGGGTTCAACTGGCAAGGTAACTACAGACAATGGAGAAACTGAAAAGGAAAGGCTTGCCCGTCAACGGCAGCTTTATAAATTGCACTATCAGTGTGAAGTAAGTACTTTTCCCACTAGATCTGAGGAAAGCAAGAAATATTTCAAATGTTAAACTTAATATTGTTTCTTTTTAAAAAGAATACAGTTGAGTTTTTCTTTCAGTTTCTAATGATTTAAGCCAAATTAACTGTGAAATAATATTTTTCATTGACCAGGATTTCAAAAGACAGTTGAAAACAGTGACATTTAGATGGCAAGAAAATCAAATGCAAATTAAAAAGAAAGACAAAATCATTGCATCTCTTAACCAACAAGTGGCTTTTGGAATCAATAAAGTCTCCAAGTAAGTACAAATTTTTTGATAGAAGGGAAATTGTGGGTTTCCCTTGTTTATCTAATAAGGATACTTATTTTGGCCACTAGATGGCAATATGACTACACAGTCAAAATTCCAAACAGGGCTTGTTTAAAAACCGACTATATTTTTGCCTTGCCAATTGAATTGAGAAATAACTAGCTGCTCGTGTATTGGCTAAACAAGTGTGAAGGTAATAGAATTATATGAAGAGAATAATTAACTTTCAGGTTGTAACTCATAATTTGTAAAAATATGATTGATGATTGGCTGATTCTTTCTCAAAGACACCCATAGAATCATTTGAGTACTTCTTTATATTGGTGTGTCAGTATTTGTGTCATGGAGACTCTTCCCATATTTACCAATCTCTCTTCTTTTATAGTCTTAAGTATTAAATGCCAAAGTCCCCAAATTCTGACTGATTAGGGAAAAACGATTCACCTACTTTATTTTTTATACTAATAGCTGCCTCCCATATATCTCAGTTGTAATAGTAGCATAGTTTGTAACACATTTGCTTATTTTAATAAACAGTTGTACTATACAACACCAGCCATCCATGAAGTCTATTTCAAATTCCATTGAAGTTGCTAGAATTCTAGTAGAGAGTAGAGACAAAAACTAGCAGATGTTTTATAGTAAGGGAGTGCAAGATATGTCTTATAAAATTGGAGAAGTATTGGCAGCAATTTAGATCTAAATTTTCTATCACATGTTAGTTTAAACATAAAAAGGGTTTTACAAAGAACTAGATGCCATAGTTTTGTCAAAATAATTTCAATTACCAACACCTTTAGATTTGTCCCTATTGGAGTAAGAGAGATCCTGTGAGTTCAGAAGGAGATGAGGACCTAAGAAAGTCTAGGCAAACTGAGCGGGCCACAGTCACTTACTTCACTTATCTATATTTCAGGATTTAAAACTTTATCTTTTAGCCTGGAAAATGATAATGAATCCAGAATATGTCATGTAACATCAGAGATAAGAAAAGCAATTCTATCAGTGTGGATGAGCAGCCTCTCTTTTGCCATCAAAGAATATTCCTTCTCAATCCATAGGGCTACAACCATCACTCTATAGGATGCATATGTCTTCACATCAGAGCATTCACCAAACATATGTCAGGTGCCCACTGTGTCAAGAATTATATAAAGTACATGTAAAAGATAACAAGATGTATGCAGAATTTATGATGAGCAAATGGATACCATAGATTAACATGTAAGAATTAGAATTACATATAACAGGAACTTTTAGGTCCAACAAGATACAGTAGTCCCATTCTTCTCAGCTCCCTGCATCCTGGTTATAACATAACCATACATAGGAACAAAAGTAATAAATAAAAGGTGAAAGAGTGAAATATATTGTCTAAAGACTTTGGGGTGTGTTGGAACAAAAATGGCAGTAAGTGTTCTTGTTGCCTCCCATATATATCCCAGACAAGATACTACAGAAGCTAGAACTGTGAATAACCACAGAAAGAAAAAAAATTCTAAGAAGTTTGTTTCCTATAATCAAGAGATCAGGAAAAGGAAAGTATAACAACAGTAAACCCTTTGATAGTGACCACCCTACTCTAGCCAAACACCAGTGGCCCCCATACCACCCCTAGAAAGTAATCAGTGTAATCTGAGTGTCCACTTGACAAAGAGGTGGCAGTATCTATTTCCCTATCAGGATACTATCAGCAATATTGAGAAGGCAGCTGACCTTATCATGATGATGATGTATTTATTTGTTTATCTGGGGAATGAATCCAAGCAGCTGATCTTCTAGACAGAAGGAGGTAATTCACCTAATTCATCTGCCAGTATGTGTCAGTGTGATCTAGTGGATGAGAGCTGAGCCTCTACCTTTAACCAGCATCAATGAGACTCAACAAGGCAGTTCCTGGTAGGACTAGTCAAGACTAGGCTTCATCTCTCCTTCTCCCATGGAAAGCTAAATCTATCCCTGGAACT
Organism: Marmota flaviventris; assembly: GCF_047511675.1. Classification (NCBI taxonomy): domain Eukaryota; kingdom Metazoa; phylum Chordata; class Mammalia; order Rodentia; family Sciuridae; genus Marmota; species Marmota flaviventris. The sequence goes on along the minus strand of NC_092505.1, from coordinate 69,006,233 downwards.
AATTGCATTCCATTTCTCTCCCCCCTTATTAGCTGGTGACAGAGGAGCAAGCACATAGGGAGCTTCTGCCTCCATTCTAATAAGAAAGTGGTGTGAGTCCACTCTTGTCAGCAGGGCCAGTAGGGAGCTGATCTTATGCTCCACTTGGAGACAAAAGGTGCCTTTTTTAGTATGAGTTGGTGCTCCTTCTTCATGGGAAGATATCAACTAGGCTCAATGGTGAGCTAAATTTCTACATGTTTCAACATCATTGAGGCAGTGTAATTCAGTGCCCACTTCTGTTAGAGTGCTTTCAGTAGGGACCAGTATAAAGCTGTACATACCCATTTGGCCCTTATATTATATCTCAAGAGGGGTACTGTTTGCTTATAAAAAGGAAGATTAAATAGAACCCAGAGTCATAATATCCAAAATATCTAGGCTACAATAGAACATAGTTATAATACCAAGAATCAGGAAAATCATGTTAAAGAGAGTAAACTATGACAACATTAAGATGAATCAGATGTTGGAATTATCTGACAAAGATTTTAAAGCAACTGTTATAAAAATGCTTCAATAAAATTGAATTTGCTTGAAATAAATGGAAACCTGAAGGCCTATAATCCCAGCTACTCAGGAGGCTGAGGCAGGAGGATCATTGAGCCCCAAAATTTTGTGACCAGACTGGGCAACATAATGAGACCCCCATCTCAAAAAGAAAACCTAGAAAATACCAGGTTATAATAAGAAACAGTAAGTTATAATTAAATACAATAATTAAAATTAATTTAAAAATACTGACTATAGTCACTAAAGAGGACAGGAGTGAATCAGTGAACTTGGAGATAGATGAATAGAATTTGTCCCATCTGAAGAGCAAAAGAAAACAGATTGGGGAGTGGGTGGATCTAAAAAGACAGTTTCAGGGACCTGTTGAATAATGACAAAAAGCTAAAGTTCTTTTCAGAGTTCCAGAAGGAGAACAGAGAGAGAAAGTGGACTGAAAAAGAGTGTCCAAAGGAATAGTAGAAAACTCTCAAATAAATGAATAGAAAACTCTCACATTTGAGAACACACATAAATTTACATGTTCTAGAAGCTAAAACTGAACCCTAAATGGCAAAACTGAAAGAAATCCATGACAAGACACATCTTACCTATGTCTCTGATAATTAAAAACAAAGAATAATCTTAATTATAGGAGTAGTCCCCCTTAACCACGGGGGATACATTTGAAGATTAGGTAGTACCTGTGTGTATAATGTTTTTTTTCCTAAACTTACATATCCATAATAAAGTTTAATTTTTATTAGGTACAGTTAGATATGAACAGTACCTAATACTAAAATGGAATAATTCTAACAATTATACTTAATAAAATAGCATCACTTTTCTTCTTTTATGGGAATATTATTAAGTAAAACATGGGTTTCTTGAACATAAGCACTGTAGTGCCAGGACAATTGATCTGATAGTCAAGATAGCTACAAAGGGACTAATGGGTAGGTAGATATCTTGGACAAAGGGATGATTCCATATCCCAGCCAGGACAGAACACGAGGGTGCAAGATTATAACACACTGTTCAGACTGAGAATAATGTAAAACTTACAAATTGTTTATTTCTGAAATGTTCCATTTAATATTTTTAGACAATGTATGACTCTGGGAAAGGAAGGAAGCAAAACTACAGATACCAGGAGCAGGGAGGATATTGTACCTATGTTGGAACATTAATTGGAATTATAGCAGAGTTTTCATCTGAAATCATGGGAGTCAGAGGAAGTAGCACATTATTTAATTACTGAAAAGAGAAGAATTGAAAGAAAAGAATAGTCATGAATCCTGTATTCAGCAAAAATATTCTTCAGGAATGAAAAGAAAGAGAGACAAACTCAAAGGGAAAGTATAAGAATTTTTTGGTAGCAAATCTACCCTTACAGAAGGAGAATAGGAAGTTTTCTAAACTTAAAGGAAATAGAAGATTAAAAAAGGAATAATAATATCAGAATCAGAATGAGTGGGAAAATAAAAATAATGAGTCCATTCTAATGCTCATTAATTTCTTTAATTGTACCACCTCATCTGGAATGTAACATATAGAAAAAATACAACAATATATTTTACAAGTGAGGAGGGTAAAAGTACCTAATTCAGAGTATGATTTCTGAATTTCACTTTAAGAAGGAAAAGATGAATACCAGTAATTATGTATATATTTTCACACATTAATTTGTAATTTTAATTATGTAATTTTTTTTGTAAACCACTGAGATGTGTTAAAAAACACTATTAAATAAAAGTCAAGATGGAACCTAAAAAAAAGTGTTCGAATAACCCATAAGATGGTCAAAACAAAAAAAAAGAAAAATGAGGGATATAAACAGAAAGCAAACTGTAAAATGACAGTTAAGCCCTAACATATCAATAATTATAAGGAAAAGACTAAAAGAGTGAACTTAAAAACAAGCAAACAAAATATGTTCTAATAATATGTGGTTTACAAGAAACTCAATTCAAATTCAGTAACAGTTTGAAAGAAAAAACATGGTAAATATGCAAACTATTCATATCAAATAAAGTAAACATCAGAGCAAATAAAACTGCCAGACACAAAAAGGGACATTGAATAATGACAAAATGGATCAATCCACTAAGCAGACATAAGAATTTAAGGTATGTATATCAAACAGCAGATCCTTGAAATACATGAAGCAAAATCTGATAGAACTAAAAGGAAAACAGAAAAATCTACAACATAGTTGATGACTTCAAACCCCATTCTCATTACTTATGGAACTAGTAAACAAAAAATCAGCAAGGATTTAGAAGAGTTCAGAACCATCAACCAACATTATCTAATCAGTGTCTGACAACAGCCAGATACACATGCTTTTAAGTGCACACAGGACACATTCTGGGCCATAAAACAATACTCAACAAATTTAAGAGTTGAAAATCATACAAAACATGTTCTAGAATCACAAAGGAATAAAACTGGAAATAAATAACAGAAAGATAATAGGAAACTTCCAAATATATGGCAACAACTCAGGTCTAAATAATTCAACAGTTAAAGAAGATTTCAAGGTAAATAAAAGTAAATTGAATTAAATTAGCATGAAAATACAATATATTAAAATTTTAGGTGCATAGCTGTCAGTTCTAAGACTATATAGCACTAAATAATACAATCATTAGAAAAAAGGAAAAAGTGAGAATTTTCAAAAATTCCAGTGCAAATTAAACCCAAATAATCTCAAAGCAAATGGAAGGAAATAATAAAGATTAAAAATAATGGAGGTGGAAACACTGAAACAACAGAGAAAATGTATGAAACAAAAAACTGGTTCTTTGAAAATGTCATTAAAATTTGGCAAACCTCTAGCAAAACTGACAAAAGACATGAGTTATCATCATCCACAAAGAAATAGTGATATCACTATAAACCTTGAAGACATTGGGGAATTATACTGAGTTGAAAAAAGCCAATCCCCAAAACTTATACTTTATAAAATTCCATTTCTATACGATTCTCATTGAGAATTTATTTGAGAATTTATTCTATTTTAAAATTTGAGAATTTATTCTATTTTAAAAATAGAAAATAGTTTTGTGGTTCCAAGGTTATAAAAAAGAAAAGGGAGCAGCTATTGAAGGGCAAAATGAAGGATCTTGTGGCTTAAACTGTTCAATTAATCACTCTCAATATCCTAATTATGATATTATACTACAATTTTGCAGTCTGTTACCATTGGTAGAAATTTGGGAAAGTGTGCATGGAATCTGTTATTAGACCTTCGTATGATTCTACCATTATTTCAAAATAAAAGTTTAACTTTTGAAAAGTACATATAAATACCAAAATTGAATTTTATAGAGTAAAGAAATTACCTTTGATTATTTGGATGAGAAAGAGCTTCCTTCAGTGAAGGAAGAACTTCATTGAAAACATAATACAAGGTGCTGAAGGAAAGAAAGATAGCCAGACAGAAGGAAAACATGAACTCCCTATTAAGCTTTTAAGCCTTTTTTCTTATTTAATTCACTGAAACATTTCCTAAGAGTGTGTGATAGCATTTCCTTAATTATAAATATTGGTTTCTTTTATCTTATAATATGGAGATTTTTAGATAGCAAAAAAATATTTCTTCCCTTTGACCCAAATTCCATGCCATGCCTACAATAAATGTTTTGCAAATATTTGTTGTTAAGATTTATATGAAAGTGACATATTTTGTATAAACTACAATAAGCAGTTAGTAAATGTCAAGAAACTGCTATTAATAAAATTTATATAACAAACTTGACAGCCAGCCCGACTTAGCTGGAAAACTTTAGATCTTAAAAGAAAATTGAAGAATTTCTTCCAACATGAGAAAAATAGGACTGAAAAGTTACTTACAAATGCCTGAACACATATAGCTGGTTCATATCCATGCTGGATAATGGGAACTGTGCCTACCTACCCAACAATATTTAAGAATCAGGTCTTCTGAATTTCCCACTGGCTGTCAACTCTTTGTTTTATTTTGTTTTGTTTTTTATTTTTATTTTTTTTAATTTATATATGACAGCGAAATTCATTACAATTCTTATTACATGGGACTGGGGTTGTAGCTCTGTGATAGAGCACTTGCCTCGCATATGTTAGGCAGTGGTTTCAATCCTCAGCACCACATAAAAACAAATAAGTAAAATAAAGGTGTTGTGTCCATCTACAAGCAAAAAAAATATTTTAAAAACAATTCTTATTACACATATAGGACACAATTTTTCATATCTCTGGTTGTATACAAAGTATATTCACACCAATTCGTGTCTTTATACGTGAGGCTGATTCATAGTGGGGTAGGGAGGGGGAGCACAGGAAGAATAGACAAACTCTAGATAGGGCAGAGGGGTGGGAGGGGAAGGGGGTGGGGTTAGCAATGATGGTGGAATGTGATGGACATTATTATCCAAAGTACATGTATGAAGACACAAATTGGTCTGTCAACTCTTATTGCCCATTCTACTCTTACACTGGGTAAAATACTGAAATAATGGAAGTATATAAGGAAAAAGATGTCATCTTAGAAATCTTATCTCAGTTATGTGCTATCTAAAAATGTTTTGGCCATTGAGTATGTATGTGATGGTTGTCCCATAAAATGATATTGTCTAATGACATGATAACCATCTTAGTTTGTGTAAGTACACCTTATTATATTCATGCTAACATTTATCTGAATGTATCCCCATCATTAAGCAACATATATGACTAACTTTTCAATTCTGTCTGCATATTTCTGTGTATTATATTGTAACAAAGCTTGTATTTCTTATTCTTCACTTGAGAACATGATCTCTTCTACAGAAAGTGGGGCCTGGTTTCTTTTCATTGTTTCCTCAGTTCAACAGAACATTTAAGTCTACAAGTTTCAGAAAATTTAAAGTAAAGGTGAATGGGTAGTCTCTAAAATCTAATAATTCAGCCAACATTGAAGTCACTGTTTTAAGGACTTAGCATTCTATAATGTATATTAATCAAACACCTATGTATCCCAACAATCTGAACTATAAAGGACTTAAGGAGAAATGTATTTTTGCTATAAATCTCTTTATATTGAAGCTAATTAACAGGTTTATAAAAAAGCTTGGTTATAAGAATAAATATGGCAGCACACAAGGAAGGAACCTCAAAAATGGTATATGACTACATATGTCAGCCAAAAGGTATTACTTTATATTTCTCTTAAGAATTTCTTGCATATTCATTTTTAATCTGATCCATAGTTTTTTTTTCTGATTTATATGAAATTTTTACCCAATCTTTCCAGAACTAAGTCATGTGACTCCCAAGTTATAATTTATACTTTTAATTAAATTCTATGCACACAACCGCATTACTTCTATATTTAAGGTCTGATTTTTTTTTAAGATCTTAATTGTTTGATAATTTGCATGACTCGATACAGTGATCTCATTAAGGAACTTGAAGTTCTGAATCCCACAACCATTTTAGAAAAAAAGATGATACTATCCCTGTTTTCTAGTGGGTAAAGTCTAATGGGTAAACCTTTTCCAAATCATTGTGCTGAGATACAAGATAACACTTTTCTCTGGCTTTCTAATGTACTGGGTTAGTACATAATTCTCCTTTCTTTGAGAAGTCAGTAAATCAGACTCAGAAATCAGTTAAGTTCAAAAGGACCAGGTGTAGAAGTTGTATTAGGATTCTCTAAATGTACAGAGCCAACAGGATATTTATATGAATGATTATAAAAGGAGATTTATTATATTGTCTTACACAATCAGATGCTGACTAGTCTCTAAATGTCTATCTGTGCACTGGAAAGCCAGATGACCAATGATGCAGTCCCAGTCTGAGACTGAGGCCTAGGGACTTCTGGAGAATATCTGTTGAGAGTCCACATTGGAAGAATGAAGGAGCTGGTGTCATGTCCACTGGCAATGACAGCAGTCATAGATGCACCTGCTCAAAAGAAAAAAAAAAAAGAGCTTTCATCTACTGCAGCTTTCTTCTTCCACCTTTTATTCCATCTGAATCCTCAACTGATTGGACAGTGCCATCCACATTCAGGACAGGTCTTCCCCCACAGTTTACTGTCCCACCCACATGCTAGTGGTTGTTATAAATACTGTCATAGACACACCCAGAGTATCTTAATCCTAGGCATTTCCTGGTGTCTCCCAGTTCAATCAACTATACAATCCAAATTAACCATCACAAGTTCAATTAATATTTCAGGCTCAAGATTTGTGATCCAAATTAGACATAGTTAGTTGGTCCCTTCTTTGGCTACAGGTAGAGCTATTCTGACTGGGGTAAGGCGAAAATTTCTAACATTATGTAATTTACTTTCTTATTCTAGATTACAACGTCAGATCCATGCTAAAGATAATGAAATCAAGAACCTTAAAGAGCAACTTTCCATGAAAAGGTACAAACTTAGATTTTTCTTTGGTTGGTATGCCCTTTCTGAAACTCCTTATTTCTCTCTATATGTTATGGATAGGGTAGCCATATAATGTGTCATCCAAATTGGGTACCTTGCTTTTTTTTGGGGGGTACCAAGGATTGAGCCCAGGGGCTGTTAACCACTGAGTCATATCCCCAGCTTTTTTTACATTTTATTTTGAGATAGGGTCTTGCTAAGTTGCTTACGGCCTCACTAAATTGCTGAGACTGGCCTTGAACTCAGGATCCTCCTGCCTCGGCCTCCCAAGTTGCTGGGATTACAGATATGCACCACCACATGTGGCCAAACTGGGTACTTTTGAGCATGATACTTAGCAGCATCAGTAATTACATTGGGACAATAGATGTAAATTGGAAGTGTGCTAGGCAATTTGGGAGGTCTGATCCTGAAAAAAATGATGAGAAAGATTGAATCAGCAATGTTATAGGCCTACAACAAACTATTGCCTCAGACTAAAACTTCAGAGTTATTTTTTTTTTACCCTAATTAATACTACTGGGTGTGACTGCTTTGTGAAATTAGCCAAGTTTTATTCTCATTCACCTATTGTTTGTAGGAACAGCTTTTTTGAGATCTAATTCATATAGCATAAAATTCACCTTGTTAAAATGTACAGTTTGGGCAAGGCGTGGCACATGCCTATAATCCCAGTAATAATAATAATAATCCTCCTGAGTTAGGAGGATCCTAAGTTTGAGGCCAGCCTAGACAACATAGCAAGAACTTATCTCAAAATAAAAAATGAAAAAGACTGAGGATATGAAAGTTGTTTGTTGGTTTCTTAGTATATTTGTAGAGGTATACAGCCATCACCACTGTCTTTTTACAGAACATTTTTATCACCTCCCAAAAGAAACCTTGTACCCATTAAGTCATTCCCCCTTCTCTTCTCCTCTAGCTCTGGCAAACACTAATTTACCTTTTGTCTTTATGTGATTTGCCTGTTATGGACATTTTATGTAAATTAATCATAACATGTGGCCCCTTGCAATTAAGTTCTTAACATAATGTTTTCAAAATCCATGTTGTAGCATATATCAGTTCTCATTCTTTTTTATGAATATATAATATTCTATAAATATAACGCATTTTATCTTTTCATTAATTTGTTGGAAATTTGGCTTTTTACCAAGTTTTTGGTTAGTATGTACAATATTGTGAATAGTGATGGCATTTATACATAAAGATTTTGTGAATGTTTTTCTGTCTTTTGAATATATACTAGGAAGAAGAACTTCTGGGTCAGCAGTAAGCTTTACGTTTAACTTTTTATTCTTTTTGGTACTGGGGATTAGATCCTGGGACACATCCTCAGCATTTTTTTTTTTTTTTTAATTCGGGTCTCACTAAATTGCTGAGGCCCGTCTCAAATTTGCAGTCCTCTTACCTCAAAGTCACTAGAATTACAGTTATGCAACCACCATGCCTGGCAATGTTTAACTTTTTGAAGACCTACCAAACTATCTTCCAAGTAGCAGCACCATTTTTATAGTCAAAATAACTATATATAGAATTTTGATTTTTATACATTCTTACTACACTTGTTATCTATCTGTATTTATTTTACCTGTTTTGTTTGAAGCACTATATCATTATGCATTCCTCTAGTGATTAATTATGTTGAACATTTTCTTATGTGTTTTCTTTTTTTAGTGTAGATGGACACAATACCTTTATTTTATTTATTTATTTTTATATGATGCTGAGGATCGTACACAATGCCTCTCACACAATGAAAAACATTCACAAAATCTTTATGTATAAATGCCATCAGTATTCACAATCTCACCATAACACAATGTTATGGTGAGATTGTAATAAATCACCAAGTCAATCTCAAAGCAGGAGATGGAACACCAGCTGGCGGGCCAAGGGGCAGGCTGCAAGTCTACACCCTTCAACCCTCTTCAAGGGTTAGAACACACTTTTTATAGTCCAAAACCACAAGTAAATCATGTCAGTACATTAATTATAAATAGCTGTTGCTATGATTCAAAACTATAAATAAAAATCATGAGCTCTAAAATCATAAGCAGAAGGAGAAGTGGATCAAAATAACACTGGTTACATACAGTTTAAAGAATGGTTATTAACGTCTAGACAATCATTCTCTGATAGGGTACATTGCCCAAGAAAAATGGGAACCAAAAAAAGGAATAATTTTACATTGTATAAGAAGAACAGAAACATTTGCATTTCTAAGCAGGATGTGCTAAGCAGGATCAGGATGGCAGAGGCAGAGTTTTTTCATGGAAGAAGCATTTCTTACATGACATGGAGTCTCAGGGTAAAAATGGAGTCTGTTTGGTCATTGCCTAAATAGCCTTGCCCATAACACTAGGCAAGCTCCGCACTATTGAGCCACAACCCCAGCTCTTCTCATGTGCTTTTTAGTCATCTATCTTCTTGGAAAAATTTTTACTTGCTTTCTTTGCCTATTTTTAAATTTGATTGTCTTTTTATTAGTAAGTTTTAAGAATTTCTTGTATTTTGTGGATACAAGTTTCTTTGAAGTATACTCTTCCATTCTGTGGGTAATCTTCATTTTTTTCAGGATATCATTTAAGTCAAAAATTTTTTTGATGAAGTACAATTTTTTTCTTTAAAGCAAATTTTGCACAATATTTAATTGCATAATATTTCTATTGTGTTAATTTGTCTATTTGAGTATTTTGTGGTTTTTATTTTCTCCTCAAAAAACTCTGGCCTTAATGGTATTAATAATATTATTGTCAAGCTTCTTATCAATATTTTCAGGCACTTGAGCTTCTTAGTGCTTCTAATAGTAAAACCTTGAGAATGATTTTGTGATAGTCCCTGTTACACTGTTGCATTTTTGATTGATTATTTTCATTAAAGATATCTGGGTGTGGTGATGCCAGTAATCCTAGCAACTTGGGAGTCTAAAGCAGAAGGATCGAAAGTTCAAGGACAGTCTCAGCAACTTAGCAAGGCTCTAACAACTTAGTGAGACCCAGTCTCAAAAGTGAAGTATAAAACAGGCTGAAGATGTGGCTCAGTGACTGAGTACCCATGGATTCAATTCTTAGTACAAAACACACACACACACAGAGTTTGGTTTGTATTTACTATAGAATTTTGGGACTCAAGTATAGGAAACTGAGAAGGGATAGGAAAAAAAGAAAGAAATATTATAGGAAACCATTTTCCATTGTATAAACAATGACCTGACCTTTATGTTTCTCCTTCCTCTCAAGCTATGTAGAACTTGCTCTTATTTTAAGGTATGAAATGAGAGCACTGATAAAACCAGTAAAATATTTTATGACAATAATAATGAAAACTTTTGTGGTTTTATTATATTGTTAGGATACAAAAGGGTTTGTGGAAACCTGATGTAAAATTTATTAACAAAGATAGTGGCTAACATTTATTTAGTATGTATGTGCCAAACACAAAGTGCTTTATGTATATTGTCTGAATGAATTTTCACAACAGCTATTTTTAAAAATAATACAACTTTCTTTTTACCTGTGAGGAAAATGAGGTATAGAAAAGTTAAGTAACTTGCTGTCTTACTTTGAGCTGTTAAAAAAATACCATTGAATAAGTAGCTTATTTACAACAAAAATGTATTTCTCATAGTCCTGGAGGCTGGAAAGTCCAAGATTAAGGCACTGGTCAGTTTGGTATCTGGTAAGGATTTGCTTCCTCAGTAGACAGCCATCTTCTCACTGTCACCCTACATGGCAGAAAGGGAAAGTCAGCTCATTCAAACCTCTTCTATAAGGATACTAATCCCTTTCATAAGGGTTTTACTTCATAACCTCATTAACACACAAAGACACCGTTTCCTAATACCGACATCTTGCAGGTTAGGATTTTAATGGGGGTATAAACATTCAGTCCATTGTATTCAAGCAAGACTTTACATTTAGTAAGTTGTAGAGCTAAGATTCATCCTAAGACAGCTTGATTTTAGAACCAAGTCTTAGATAATAACCCATATACTGACAACTTTAAAACTTCTGCACTCTTGATACTAAAGGATAACAATAGGGGTTGAGCAATATCTTCTCTTGTTCTCACGTGTTATATAATTTTCCAAAAAATCATTTTCTACTCATGGTATAGTTTATATGTTTCTTCCTCCTGAATAAGATGAAAAAGGTGATTCTTGCTATAATGTTGATAACTCTTTAATGATCATATATTTCAGATCCCAGTGGGAAATGGAGAAGCATAATCTGGAAAGCACAATTAAAACATACTTAAGCAAGGTGAATGCAGAAACTAGCAGAGCCTTAACAGCTGAGGTAAAAAAAAATATATATATATATACATATATATATATATATATATATGTGTATATATATGTATGTGTATATATATATATATATATATATATATATATATATATATATATATGAAGAGTGAGGGAGGGATGTTTTACTTGTGTAATACTGGTATCCTAAAGAATGAAAAAAGGCTGGTTTTGAATAATCCAAAATAACATATTTTAGTACTAAGAAGGAAAACACAGCTTAAACTCATGTTTTTTTTGACTCACTGGCATACTGCATATGAGTACTTCAGTGTTTATGATCACATGTTGTTTTACTTCAGTGATTCCAAGAAATCATTCTGTTGTGGTATTGTACAGGAAATACATAAACCTTGGGGAAGTTTCATGAAGCCAGGTCACTAAGCCAAACTTTAAATATAAGCTAATACCTAAAAACCAAAGGCCGAATGTTCTCTCTGATATGGATGCTGATCCATAATGGGAGGGGGGCATGGTAAAATGGAAGAACTGTGATTGGGAGAGGAGAGGAGGGAGTATTGGGGCAGGAAAGATGGTGGAACTAGATGGACTCATTACCCTAGGTACATGTATGATTGCACATATGGTATGATACTGCATCGTGTACAATCAGAGAAATGAAAAGTTGTGCTGCAATGGGTACAATGATTCAAAATGCATTCTGCTATCATATATACCTAACTAGGATAAATAACCTAATTTTAAAAAATAACATTTCACTACTGCCATAATATTTCTTTTCTTTGCCACTTTCCATATACATTGTATACCCCAGAGTCAAAAACGAACTTATTTTCCAGGCCCCTAGAAAGTCACCCAATTTCTTCTAAGTTAGCTTAGAACACCATAGCTAGTATCGCTCAAAAGAAATATAATTGTATATGTATATGTAATTTTTATTTATAGATAACCAAACTTGATATACAATAAGATTCACATTTTTGGAGAGTTCGCTGACATTAAAAGCATTACAAACCTTCCCACCTCTGTCATTGGTAAGCTCTATTCTCTAGCAGAGTACTTGGGATTCCAGAATTCAAGAACCAAGGAGTGTATCTGAACTCAAAATCTGTGGAAGTGGTTTTGAAATACGAGTGTTAACAGAAGAAAAAGCCCACATAACCTTAAAAGCTCAAGCTTGTATTCTTCTTTTTTTACTACTTTAATCAAAAATTTATTTCTGCTTCCACTATTAATTTTAAAAAGGAAGGACTTTGTAACAATGCTGTCCAAGAGTATAATCTGTAGTGAATATTGTGTGATGAGTAGTAAAAAACAGAGGCTAAGTCATTGTGTATCAGTTATGACTTAGAAAGGATTTCTGATATTGGAGAAACTCCAAGGCCCTTTGGACTGTTATCTTTCTGTGTGGTCTGATTCATTATTTGCCTATTCATCAAGGGAAAAAAGTAGCAGGACTTCTTTTGAGTGTTCTCAAATTTTGCTGCCTATTATGATTACCCAAATTATTATCCTAATGCTCAGGTTAATCCTGTTATCAATTAAATTGGAATCTCTGGGATCAAAGGATCATTTTTTTGAAGTTTCAAAAATTATACCAGTATGTGTGCAAGTTTGAAAAGTAACATTCTTGGAATGTTTACTAGCAGTAACCATTGAATATGAACATTAGAATTGTAGGATTACATTCGATCAAAAATATTTAAAATGTATCTTGAATGATCAAGAAGTTCAGGTGCTATTGGGAGAGATTGAAAAATAGCTTAAAATTTACTTGAGCCAATATTCACTTACAAGAAGGACACCTTCAACTTCTTTCTTTTTCTGTCAAAATCCATAGGTGTATTTCTTACAGTGTCGTAGAGATTTTGGTTTGCTTCATCTGGAGCAGACTGAAAAGGAGTGTCTCAATCAGCTTGCCAGAGTGACTCACATGGCTGCAAGGTAACCTTTTCCTCATAATGAATGCATCTTGATCTTAGAGGTTCACAAATGTCTTCAAGGTTGAACGTAATCTACAATGTATTTCACGTAGAGTATACCAGAATCTTTGGAGTAAGGTAGCCACACACACACACACACACACACACACACACACACATATAGCCATATATATATTTCAGAAGTTAGTCACTTTGATGGCTGTACTTTTTGTTGCCTCTGCTGAAGCATTGAGTACAGTAAAAGCTGTAGAAAGATTTTTTCTTTCCTTCACAGTGAACTATATCAGAAGTCTCAGTCAATTGGAAAACTTTTTTTCTAGTTGTTTTCCCTAATAATGCTTGTTTTTATTTGTTTTTTATATGAGAAGTAAATACTTTACTCTCACAGTATTATCAAACAATGCTATATATTGAGGACATGTACAAGTTTTACCTGAACAGAAGAAATACATCTATAATACATACATAATGAAACTTCATTGAGTAGTGAGTATTCAATTAGACATTTAAAGATTTTTTCTGCAAGCTCATATCTAAATGTCTCTATTAATAATGCTTATATCAAACGCTATTAGGATACCTTGAGGGAAAATCAGTATTAACACCTAAAATCACATGCTAAGGGCAGTTTCTTACTATGTTATGTAAGAGTAGTTTTCAAATATTGAGCAAGTTGAATGAAATTTTCCTTAAATTTTTAATCTTATGGGGTATACCTTTGACATTAAACACTTAATTTAAAAAGAATCTCTGTAATCAAGACATCCTTAATTTTTTTAGTGATTAGCATTTTAATAATTATCATTCTTCTAAAAATCAGAATCTCTGATGTTTAGCAAGATTCCCAGGATGTATTGATGGGCATTCAAGTTTAGGAAGTACTGTTGTAAGTGATTGGTCTTCCTTTGCTTGCTACAGAGAGAAAGAATGCAGTATAAATGAAAATATTATGAGGCCTCTTTCTATGAGATGATCTTAGTGAAAACTAATTCTGCTGTTTTAAAATTTTTGAGTTTGGTAATACAAGTATGACAGTGTTACAAAAGACAGACATTTTAGACTTCCACATGAAGTCCCTTCTAAAGATGACAGGCCTGAAGATTCAGAGTTGTTCAAACTTAGTTATTTGTTGGACATGGCTTGACAAAGCTACTGTGTTTGTGCAGTTTATGCAATGCACAAAGGAATCTCATTCATCCTCACCAAAAAGGTATTTGTTTCTAATTTGCCCTGCCAAAGGCAGTATCTTTTTCTAATTTACAGAGGAACCAGGTAAGCCAGCTCTGGCTCTGTGATGTCAGAGTTAATGTGAAGATGGACCAAAACCTTCTTCTAAGACCGGTCAACATTTTTTAAAATGCTCCTGTAGTAAATGACTAAGGCAATTTCCCATATAGCTTCCCTACTTCACTGGAAATATTCCTATGCAAAGGTTTTATAATATGGTCTCTAAAATATCACCAAGTTAGAAAAAAATTGGCATTCTGGAAGACTAAGGTTGATTTTCTCTTGAAAAAACAATTTATATATATTATTAGTTTTGTTTTTATTTTTAATAACAAACTCTTCCATACACAACTTTGACCTAATTTAAGGGAATTATTGGTGATAGAAGTAATTTTATAGTTATATGTTATTTACATGTATGCTAGAGAACATAACGGAAATTTGCAGAAGCCTAGGTGTTACATAAAAAGAAATTTCTCTGTGTTTCTTTGTTTACATCAGCAATCTAGAATCACTTCAATTAAAGGCTGCAGTAGATAGTTGGAATGCCATTGTGACGGATGTTAGAAACAAGATCGCATTTCTCAGGGTAAGTCCTGAAATATATTTAGAGCAAATTGGCTGATTGTTAAACAAGACATCTAAAATAAAAGCAATTACAGAAATTTAGGGAAGAGCATTTTTTGTTGTTCTTGTTGTTATTTTGTTTTTTCAGATACCAAAGTTTAAGCTTTCAGATTGAGATTACTTTCATGTATTTGATGGTAGAGAGCATTCTAGATTCATACATGTGGCCTTTAGATCCTTAGTCCAGGTAATGATAAACTCAAAACTTGTCCCTCATACCTGGTTTCCCTGAAATTCCAAAGCTAATGCTACCCCATCAAAAATAAGTGCCTTAACTAGTTTTAAGTAATAATATGCTCAACTTAAAAGAAAGATCAACTAGGCCTGTACTCATTTTCAGTTTTAACTTTGTATATAATTATTCCATAATGCAAACTAATTCTTAATCAATGATTTGCTTGAATTGGGATAAGGGGAAAGGTAATCTAAAGAAGTAATTCAATAAATAGTTAGTAATTCATTTAGTTTTAGAATTTTTTTTTTTTTTTTGGTTTTAGAATATTTATATCTGTAAAGTTGATACATAATGTTGATTGTTTTGCAATTTACAACAGAGCAAGAAAGTATTGGTGCTCAGTTGTGAGGAGCTACCTCAAAGACTATAGACTTGTACAGTTTCTTCCTTGGTGGTTTTGACTGTTTTTCCCCAGACTCTTCTTTACTCAGTCTTTAGTGTGTCTTTAGCATATCTGTTGGTGTCTAAAGAGCTGTCCCTTTTTTCTCTGTCTTTATTTTCTTCCAAGCACACATCCTGTGTGGAAACTTCTAAATGTTTTATTTTATAAGACTTTCTTTTCCTGCTTTTGTGGGTTGTTTGCCAAATAATATTGTAAAGCAAGATGGAGAGAGTGGCCCAGAATGTTGAAAACATAATAATAAGCCTCCAGGATTGAAGTTTCATTTTTGGCAAAATCTAAAAGAATAAAATACATGTGGAGTAAGAGCAAGCTAAAGGTATATACTTTTTGAGATAAACAAAATGTAGACATTTAATCAGTATTCCCAAAGTTTTCCCTTTAGTTTTTAAAAATGAACATTTTTAAGTAGTTTAGCTCTTTGTTAAAAATGCTTGTTTTCCTGTGTATTACTTGACTCCTCTGACTTAGATTCTTTCTATACTTTATTTCAGTGATTCCTATTTGGCACTTAAACTTACAGAAACAAGGAGTTACACAAGGAACTGTGAATTATGTGTCACTGTTTCTTGTCAGTCAACAAACACATCTAAAAAATATAGTATTTACAGTGGGGATAGTGGTTTATAGCATTGGTCTTATGTTTTTATATTCTTTCCATCAGTGGATTGAGAGCTACTATTCTGTTGGATTATTCAAAACTATATCAAGTATATTATTTCTTTGAAGTTGATTGTGCTTTAAAATATCTTTTCTCTTCCACCAGACACAGTACAATGAGCAAATTAGTAAGGTGAAGCAAGGGTTTGCCTTGAGTTCCTTGCCTCCAGTCCAGCTTCCTCCACCACCACCCAGTCCTGAAATATTGGTAAGAAATATGACATTTTAGAAAATTGCCAGTTTATTTTTGATAATATAAGGATGTAAAACACTGATTATGCAGTATGTTTGATGTTGCAATTATCTCCATATCTACTAATACAATTAACAGATGATAATTTCCAAATGATGTAATAACTGGCTGACTCAATTGAAGCCAGTGCAGTAGGGTTCTATGAATGGATTTTAGTGATTTGTTTGCAATTTAAAAAGTAATATTTTCTCATCCTCAATCTCACCTCTATTGTAGGAGATACCTGATGAATACTCAGAATTCCTGGTTCCTCCATGTTACCACAGAATAACTGAAATATTTCAGTATCATTCCCTAGAAAGCATTTACTAAGGATTCACTCCTCTCTATTTCTACATTAGACTCTCTTTTCTTTAACTTTTATATTCTAGTTTATTTTCAATGCAAGGACAGCTTACACTTATTCCCATTCCCTGCTCCTTACGAGACAATGAATCTAACCAGATACACCATATACGTATTTCTGTACCTTCACATCCAGTGAATTCTCACAGGTTTTCAAAAGAACTTTTAGGATGATAGCATTAGGTAATAATTTTTTATAATCTTAATAGAACTGGTCATAGTAAAAGAAGAAAGGTATAAGATTCTTGGAAGCAGATGACTATTGATATCAGCACTCAACTGCTTGTAGTAGAACTCTGAAAATGTTATTTCTATTCATGGTTGAATATAACAAATTATGTGAGTTGTATGGAGTTAACACTGCACATTTTGAAAGCAGAATCCAAAACTAAAAGAACTTTATGATATACCCCATGAGCTTTAGTTTAGAATAATAGTATTGCCTTTTATAATTTTGGTCAGTTCAGTTTCTACAGGAACAATGTTTTATGAACATTGTTGTTCTAGACTTAGCACATCATCAATACCCAAGTACCCTGAGAAGGAAGTAGCTGACAGAGAAATTTCAAAGATTATCTATTACAGGAAGCAACACATATTTTTGGTAGGATTTCCAAAAATCTTATACCTTCTGCCCATATTCAAAATATTGCTTATAGGCTGTAATCAAACTTTCCCGTGATAAAAGGGCTCCACAAACTGAGAAGCTGAATAGAATTCTTTTAAAGAGTTTTCTGGAATGAAACCAGCATCAGCCTTGACTGGAAGATACCTGTGATACTCTACAACTGAAAAACAGTGAAATCTTGACCCCCACACCCTCTAGATCTTTATGCTGTTAGAGACTATCTTTGTGGCTTACCCAGTTTTAATAAAGGGCATAATCCACTGGCAGTTAGGCTCAATGGCAATTTATAAGCATCCTTTGTTAATGGTCTGAGGGGTACACATATATATATCTTCTGTACTTACTAACCCAATTCTCTACCATTCTTGATTCAGCTCACAGTTGTGTAAAAATGCAAGCACTATTGGCCATTGAGCAGCAACAAAATACTTTTGAGAGAACAAATACTAGAAATGTTAGTGTTATTTGTATAAATTGAGGCGGTATTATACAAGACAAGTACACTAAAGGGGACTGGGTTTAGGTCTCACTGTATGAAGAGCTATGTTGGTATTGGTCAAATCAGCTGTCCTGGACTTTGGTTTTCTGGGTTTTCCCATTAATAAATTAGGAAATTGTACTAGATGATCTGATCACTAAATTGCCATCCATCTCTGAAGTTCCAGTGTTCAAGAAATGATCACTAGACTTCAAAGTTATAGAAGTCTACCTGCGAAGTCTCTGATAATGTGAATTATTCTCAGTGTACGTGTGTGTGTTTCATTATATCTTGATTCATGTATCCTGGCTTTTTAATTCTCAAAGAATTGTTAGGTAACTGTGGTTCTTAAAAAGAGCATACTTTTAACTCAGTTACCCACCATTAATTTATTATTTAAAAACTTATGAAAAATTTGAAACGCACATAAAAATATTATAACAATCTTCTGCAAACCCAAGAGCAAGCTTCAATATTATCAGCATTGTTTTATGTCACCCCTTCTTCCTCTCCTCCCTGAGAGGAAGCAAACCCAAGACATCATATAATTTTATCCATTTATACTTTAGGTTATACCCTAAAAGATGATGAACTCTCATTGGATATACTCATAAACATCATTATCTTACCTAAGCAAATTATAAGTAATTTTTAATATCCACGATCCAATTCAAATTTGCATTCCACCATATGTTTCAGAATTTTTTTTTTTTTTTTACCTATGAGATATATAATATCTGTCCTTTAGTGGTATTAAAAACCAAGTATCAACCCAGTCTGTTATAATGCTCTCCTTTAGCTTTTCATTTGCCAGTTTTAGGATCATTTCTTAAAGCTATGTTAATGTTGGTTATTTTTTTTACTTCAGCAAAACAGTGGAATGCCTATTTAATGCTTTATGCAATGCTAGTCCTGGCACATGATAGTTGCTCAATAAATCTGTCCTCTTTTGTACTCCAACCAACAAGTTTTCTCTCTCATTGAGAGCTGCTAAAAAGGTTCAGGTTTCCCCAAATCCCTGGTAAATACAATGACACCCATAAACGTCTGGAAGTCACTGTAGAGAATTTATCTGCCAGGTCTACCCTCCTTTGTTCTTCTATTCCTCCTGGAGCTAAACATGAAGCTGTGCATCCATTAGGTGGTATCTTTAATACATAACCAAAAAAAGCAATATTTTCTGTGGATAACTTTTTGAGTTTTTTTGTGAAATTTCAGCATAACAATATAACAATACTAACAGCCAACATGACCAGCACTCACCAAGAACCTCCTTTATGTAGTCCTATATTATACAAGTGGGAAGGAACCTTAAAGATCACCAAACTAGGAAATTGGCATCCAAGGTTAAGCTAAATCGAGAGAATGTGGAAATAAAACCCAGTTCTCTTTTCTGACTCTCAATATTCTTCCCAATATATCTCACCACACGAGATATTTATATATTTAACAAATATTCTAACATACATTGTTTCTTAGGCAGTTTTCTGTCACTGTGATAAAATATCCAAGATAAACAAAAGGAGGAAAGATTTGTTTTGGCTCACACATTCACAGGTTTCAGTTCATGGTTACTTGGCCATTTGGCTTTGTGACTTTGGCAAAGCAGTACATCATGGTGGTGAGTGAATGGATGAGGAAGCTTTCCACCTCATGGCCCCTGGGAAACAGAGAGCGGAAGCAGCCAGGGTCCCAATATACTCTACAGGGACATACCCTTATCTCTACTCAGTGACCTAACTTCTTTCCAGTAGGCCCCCATCCTTTAAAGGTTCTACCACCTCCCAATAGTTTTGCAGCAGGCAACCAGGCCTTTAACATGTGGGTCTTTGTGGGACATTTAAGATGGAAACTATAACATATTGCTTCTGATATATTTTGTATCTGAACTTCAACATGTTTATCTTTATATTGCTCTGTGAATTTAAATCATTGCCTGTATAACCTGTATAAATATATAAATGTGTATAGTTTTTTTTTAATTTTTTAAATTTTCTCTTTTAGATGCAGCAATTCTTGGGAAGACCCCTTGTGAAAGAATCATTCTTCAGACCCATACTTACTGTTCCTCAAATGCCACCAGTTTGCTCTGGTGTCATCTCTACAGCAGGCCAACCTAGAACCCCCCTGGTAAGTCTTTCTTGGTGATGAAATAGATATTAATTAGTTGTTTATCACTATTATGGGCTTCTTCAATTAGTTTTTTATCAACTGACAGTTTGGTTTTGGGGGCAGTGGTTGGGTAGAGGGGATACTAGGGTGTTTAACCACAGAGCCACATCCCCAGCTCCTTTTTGGTTTTTGTATTTTATTTAGACACAGGGTCTCACTGAATTGCTTAGGGCCTCGCTATGTTGCTGAGGCTGGCTTTGAACTCCTAAACCTCCTTTCTCAGTCTCCCGAGCCACTGAGATTACAGGCGTGAGCCACTGGGATTACAAGCATGAGCCACTGGGATTACAGCAGTGCGCCACTGCATCTGGCTTGGTTTTTGAATAGATATATTTTTATACTATAGAGTCATCACATTTACAATTTTACTTTTGTAACAGGCAACAATGCTTAATAGATTGGTATTTATAATAGATAATTTATTTTTAGCATGTTTGTTGGGTGGATTGAAAAGCAAAGAAGCCAAATCACTCCAAACTAAATTATGCCATGAAGCCAAAGAAAAAATTTATACAAGCACGTACTGTATAACACTTAGGCATTCTTTAACTATATCTATAAACAAACAATATAAGTACCACCACCTTGGAATATATGCTTTCAAGTAACAAATCTTCCTACCTACCAATAGTCAGATAAGCTTTTATCTAAGCTTGAAGAAGTAATAAAGAAATTTAAAATTACTAGAATTATTTGTTGTCTTGGCTAAAGTAAAATTTTATTTGATTAAAAGAGAATCTTTCTCAAAAAGAATGATGTTACATGTAATTAATGAAAAAAATTATAACTTTTTTGTATGTTCTAAGTAATTATGTGTATATGTATATGAAATTGTAATAAAATTTTCTTGAAAACTTTGAAATACCTTAACTTTCTATTAAGATTATTTTCTGATTGCTAAGGGAAAGGTTAATACTGAGGCAAATTTTCTGAGCAGTATTCTGTTTCTTACTTACAAGACTTTATTCAAGTTATCCAGTGACTGTTAACAGTTGCTAATTTTTTTATGACTTCTAAAACTTTTTCTGTATGTGCATATGCTTAGACATTTAAAAAATTTTTTAATATTACAAGAAAATACTTTATGGCAGAAAACTAGATGTATTTCATGGACATCATTCATGCTCCATAATTTAGATTTTCTTTTAGTTACTTAATTAGATCTACCATAACTTAGTCATTCTCTTCTTTACAGTCTTTTGGTTGTTTTCAGTTTTCCACTATTATAAAAAATACAGCAAAAACACTGTGCATTTATGTACATGTTTATAATTACTGAGGCAAGCATGTCTTATTTTATAATAAATAGTTAGGTAACAAATTAGAAATGTTGTTGCACTAGTTTAAAGGATCTCTGAAAAGGGAATGTGAGTATCAGTGTTATTCTTCATTGTAGTCATTTTCTGAAGTATGTAAGTGTCAGGTTGGCATGGAATTGTACCAGTTAAAACTGATGGGTTATAACTTTCTGCTCCTTACAGATGACTGGCATAGCCTGGACTATGCCAGCTCCTGTGGGAGAGACTGTGCCTCCTGGTACAGGTCTGGGAAATGATCCTTCCCTGATGAATTTGGAGAGGATTACAGACAGGCTGAAAACTGCTTTCCCACAACAAACCAGGTACCTTAGTTTTTATTTAGTGCTTGTAGATCATATTATACAGTTTCCATAGCCGTAACTGTGACAGTGAAACCTTTCAGAGAAACATAAAATTCACACAGAAGTACAAATAATTCTTTACCATGGTCTTGGTAAGAAAAATGAAATTTACCAAGAAAGGATAGTATTCAACAGAAATGCTAAACTTCTTCACTAATATTATTAGACTTTAATTATGAGAAAATAACATTTTAAATTTAGGTTTGCTCATTTACTGAGAGTACTAGTAGTGGTAACGGATCGAATTTTAATGCTACCAGCTGCAATATTTACCTTGATAACCTATTTTCAAAGGGGTTTTTAAGTTAATTGTATGCTAAATAAGCCCAGACATCATCGGGTTATAGTTCCCTATTTTCTTAATTTTATTGAAGATTCTTATAATTTCTTTGTTAGGAAAAACAGTTAAGTGCAAGAAATCATGATTTTATTGTGCTCTTTTTTTCTATAGTCTGACTTTGGCAGAAGGATATTTAATTCTACACAAATGAAGTTTCTTTTATTTCTTGTACCCAAGGATGTAATTTGAATTTTCACCAATATTTTCATTCAAAAACTAATACTTTACTATGCCTACTGTTGCTATCTGGATTCGATGATAAGTTTATAATTCATAGTAATAAAATAAAAGTGAAAAATATAATATACAGAGTTGTTATAAATAGATAAGTATAAAATGAATAAATTATAAATGAAAGGTAAATATATCAGGCTAATTACACGACTCTTCATTTGAGGGAGAAATATATTTGATCCTCTCTTTCATCAGAAAAGTAGTTGTAGGCTCAGTGGACTTTGGGAATTTGAAAGGAGTATATTGATTAAAACAATTGTAAGTTCCTTTATCGAAAAATGTGGTTTTTAATTTTTGCTTTTTTATTCCAATTTTTATTTTTCTCTACGAATTTTAAAAAGTTAACTCTTAACAGGTAAATAAGAAAGAAAACACTAACAACCTAGGTAAAAGGAATATTTTAGTCATAAGGGAAGTTTGAGAGAAAAATATAAAAACTTTAGTACACAAATAGGTAAACTCAATTTTTATATAATGAGCTCTCAAAAAAAGGTTATAATCTCTTTTCTGGAAAGAAAATAAATACTAAATTTTATTACTAATGAAAACATTAAACATCATTATTAAACAGAATTAGGTGTTTTTGTTTTGGCTTAATATAATTGCAGATGGACCTATAATCAATTGTTTTAGATAAGAAACCAGAAGGGTTACATTTGTATTCTACATACATATTATGTAACAGGGTTTTATGTCTCATTTGGAGGGTATATCCTCAAGTCAGTAGGGAAAATCACCACTTCTCTTTCTTTCATCTCTTTCAGAAAGGAACTTACAGATTTCTTACGAAAATTGAAGGATTCTCATGGGAAGACCTTATCTGGGCTGACATTTGATGAAATTGTTTACAAAATTTCCCAATTTATCGATCCCAAGAAATCACAGGTAAAAAACTCTATCTCTCAGTTTAGGGGTTTATATAACTCGGTGGTAGAGTGCTTGATTAGATACATGAGGACCCAGATTCAGTTATTATTTCGTATCTTTCTGCTTGCATCTCTCTAATAGTTGGTTATTTTAACTATTTCCATAGCATGCTAATAAAATTGATAACCTGTAGTCATATAGCAAATAATTGATTAACAGTAAATAATTTAATAACTTCTACTTGAAAGAACAAATGTCCTTGAATGGACAAATTTAAATGTCTTTCACCAGATCATTCTAGAATAAAACTGACCCTCTGGAAATTTTCTCTAGGTTACTTTGAATGATTCTAAATGGTGCCTTTTTTCCTTAATTTTCTGTAAAGATTATTTAATTTATTTGTTAAAATTTTTTTGGTAAGGATTATTTTAATTAAAAGAACATATAGAGTTATTTTTGTCTTCACCTAACTCTGACAAGTATTGTCAACATTTTGTGTCAAGATTCCTTATGAATCTGATTATTTACCCTTTTGCTAATTCTTCTTCCACCCCATTGTCTGAAATTCTATAAGTTTATGCTGTTTTAGAACAATTCTAAACTATCAATATAATATTCTTATTTTCAGAGTCAAGGAAAATCAGTACCAAATGGCAATTGTGTTTCACCCAGTCATACCTCATCACAGCCTAATGCTCCCCAGACCCCCAAACCAGCTTGGAAACCCCTCAGTTCACAAGGTTCTGCCACATGGGAAGGAGCAAATAATTTGGTGAGACTGAAATTATTGAATTGTTGAAACACTTAACGAACACATTTCTATTCAGGAGAAACAAATAGGCCAAATTTAACATGTTTATTTTTCCATAGGATGATGAGGAGGAAGAAGAGGAACCTTGTGTAATCTGTCATGAGAATCTTTCTCCAGAAAACCTTTCAGTTTTGCCTTGTGCTCACAAATTCCACTCTCAGGTAACCCTTTAATCAGCTAAGGGAGATTCATATTACCTTATTTAAAATCATATACATGCATCATCTTCCTGTGACAAGCTCCACTAGGTATAACTCTGAACTTCACCTTTGGGTACCACACAGAAACATTTATACTTTTCTCCTGTTCGTACAATATCTACGCTCTGCTTTCTCATATCTCCATATACCTTACAGGAGAAGAGACTACGTTGAGATTTAAATGGTACACGGTAAGCAGGTCTCTGAGAAAATATTGATTGACATGACAATTTAGTGGCAAAACTAGCAACACAACAGTGGCACTTTACCTTGACTTGCTATAAATTCCTCATAGTATACTCTGTCTATACCTTTGATGCCTGCCCCCCCCCATTATTAATCATAAACCTATCTTAACAGTCTATCCAGGCTCCTATATTTGCATTTGAAGATGCTCAGACTTGAGTTTTAATGTTAGAAAAATGTTAAGGCTGTAATATCTCCTGTTTATTTTTGGCATTTATATGAATTAACTCCTAGTGTTGCTGCTATGTAAGTGCTATTCATATACAGTATACGGTCTAAGTCCTCTGTGGAGAGATGTAATTTGACATGGGAAACAATAGTCTAACACAAGAAAGGCTTCTCAGAAAAATAACCAGCTCATTCAAGCCATGTTTGTAAAACATTTCAAAATTTCAATATGTAGTACCTGGTACAAAATTATGTATTGCATTTACATTGACATGAAGAGATATACACAAAATAGTTAATCCCAAAAGAGCTCCAAGAGAGATTCTTAGCCACCTGACATTCCTATTTTAAGTTTTAAAAGTCCTGACAATTTATAATAAAAAGTAAATATTTAACAAAATTTATTTTGCTCTTTGTCTTTGCCAATTGAATACAAAGCACATAATTTATTCAGGTTACTTTCTAGGATTCGGGTTAGTGAACCTCATTTATACTGCTTAATTCTTAATCCTCTCTCATCTGACCTGGCTCTCCATTATTCATACAGGTCAAAATTACTTGTTTTTATAAAGTCAGTATTCAAGCAGATTCTTAACAGATAGTTTATAGTTGAATATCACTGCCATTGTTAACATAGACGACAACCTGAGTTTATTCATCACTAGGGATTTTAACTTCTGAACATGATATGTATTTTATACAAAGTATTGATAAATTTGTATTTTTAGTTTTGACTTTTTCTGGATTATATGAGCATACTATATAATGAAATAAACCAGAAAGAGATTATAGCAAGTTTCCTGACTTTCTTTGTCAGGAAGAATTGCTAGTCATTGTGACAACAGGTTGGGGAAAGAATCTTAATAAAAATAAACTGGCTCAAAGGTATTCTGCAGTTACCAAATAATATTGCTCAGCAAATCACAAATCACATAGTTATCCACTGGGTAAGGCTTAAGCTTTAAGGTCCATCAGAAGATATGCTGGTTGGTATACAGAGTGACAGCTGCCTCTGCTAGACTAAATCTAAGAGACTGATGTGAATCTTTTTGCTCCTTAGTGCATTAGACCATGGTTGATGCAACAGGGGACATGCCCAACCTGTAGACTCCATGTTTTATTACCAGAGGAATTTCCTGGTCACCCCAGCCGACAGTTGCCCAAGGTGTGATATAAGGCAGGTGACTGCAAAGGAGGCTAAGTTTTCATACTCCAGAACTTAGTTCTGCCTTTTATTATGAACTGATTGTGTGAGTAGTGTGAAGCAGTGCTCTCCTATTATGCTAAAGAAGCAAGCTAATCTCATTGAAGAGGCAGCCAGAGGAATCAAGACAAATCTTCAAGACTTGTGAACTGAACTAAAGAGGTTTAAAGAAGATGAGTTTTGTTAAATTATATTTGCTCTTATCTTCGTAGGTGTTTTTTCTCCTGTAAACACGATAGCTATGTTGCTGAATTTCTTAAGATTTCTTGTCTTTCTTCCTTCTTATTCTACTCATTCTTTACTTTCTGACAAGTACACTACATTATAATTTCCTGAAAAAAGTTTAGGAGAAAAAGTAGAATAGTGAAGAAAAGAAGTAGAAAAATCCCATGGATTTTAGTGTTCCTCTTAACTTTTAAATATTAGCTATAAAAATTTAATTGGATTATTTAAATTGTATTTCTCTTTCCTATTCTTTTCTGTCCTCTAAAATATGTACCCATGAAGAGATTGTGAGCTACTTGATGGTAGAGACCACACTGTCAGGTAGCTCACAATATCTTCATGGGTACATATTTTAGAGGTGTGTTGGAGCTGGTTTGTAATGGCTTATGAGGGATGATTGTTAAAGTTTCAGAAATTTTGCAAACTAGGCATCAAATGATTGGTGGAAGGAAAGCTGCCGTAGTGGCAGTATTTATACAGTAGAAATTGGTAAATACTGTAAGTAATGACTTGTCTTTCCTTCATGAGCTGGTTCTTAAACATTTGCCAGAACACCACAAGACATTTGTGTTCCCAGTGTCTTACATAATAGGTGCAGAACAAATTTTCTGAGAAATCAGGACGTGGTAAAAGAGGGAAGGAGTACTAATATACAAATTAGTGCACTTGCCGTGAGATTTTATGTTCATTTGTATACATGCTCTTTGGACCTTAATAATTTGCATTTTGAAGGGATTTATTTTCTCTTTAGAAAGTCTTAATTTTCTTCTGGTTAAGGGGGAATACTGTTTATATGTTGTTGCTTCTTGTGACAAAGTTGATGCCCACTGGGCTGGATTGCATATATAAAACTTGTCACCGAGAATTTTAATTCTTAGCAGTCAAAAAACTATTTTGAAAATAGTATTGTGTAAATGCTGTGTTGTATATGTCTCTAGTTGCAAAATTAAAGTAATTTAGGGTTACTTTTTGATTCATATGTTCCTTGGCTCACATTCACAGTCTCAATTTCATTAATTTATGGAAAAGAATAAATGTTTTCTAACTCATCAACTATTTGAACTATATATTTCAGTTTAGATATTTTGAAGTTACTTTAAAATCTCTATTTAAAATATCTATTTCTGTAATTGAATGCTAAATAGTTATTTTTCTGTAATGAGAAAATATGAGGGAAAATATTCAAAAAAGGTAGCAGTCATCATATATAAAATGCCAAGAATGTATTAGAATTACACAGGGCCTTTAAATTAACCTAGCACTTCAAAGTCATGGTCATGTAGCAATTTACTTTGTAAAACTTAGTTTATGTTTACAATGTAACTCCATTTTCATGTGGAAAATAATAAATGTTTCTTAAGCAACTATTTTATTTGTGTATTTTATCTTCAGTATACCCAAAACTACTTTAAATCTCTATTTTAAACATTTGTTTCTGTTTAACTGTGCTTAAACTTTTTCTTCTGTTTTGAAAAAGGTTAGGAAAATGTGAAGGAAAATATCCAAGAAGAAGTGAGTATCTAGACTTACAAAATGACAATGATGTCTTAGAATCAGCGTGCCAGAACTTCTTAGGCCCTTGATGATCTTATAATCTATCCTCTCATTCTATGGGCATGTCAATTTATGTGACTAGATAGTGACAAATCTAGTCCCAATACCTGATGTCCTTATGCTCTATTACATACTTCCTTTACAAATTCATGCTGTAAGATTGGTGCTGACCTGCCATTCTGAGCTCCAAGGAAAAGCCAGATGACTTAACATAACAGCCAGTGTATGGTAAGAATGTACGTAATAGGACAGTGTTCCTGAAAGTCCTGTCTAGTTCTACAGGTGCTGAAGATAATGGGATTATTTTTCTTTTTGATATAATTTCATAGTACAGAGAATTATTATCACTGTCATGCTTGTGTACTGAAGGATGGTCCAGAAGAACACTCTACTGTGCCCAGAGATGCAGTGAGGACAGAAAGCATCTGATGTTGCAATATGTATATCAAACAATCTGCAGGTATAAAGTAATATCATTGCAGCTGCTGCTAAAGGATATGTCTTCTATTTTCCTTCATATTTTCCCATGTGATTAACACTTTACAGTTTTTAAAGGACACCTTCACTCAGCACCACAGAAAAAATAAATATAAAGGATACCTTCAAATGTGATTGGTTCCTCATTTGATCCATTAGTAAATCTGGACTTGATGTCATTATTCTTTATAGGTGAAACTAAGAGTCAAGCAAGAGGAAAATAATTTGTCCAAGAGTTTAGCTCTTGGCATTTTGGCATTTGAATACAGACTTCTGTCCCTTACTTGGTATTTACTTCTAGTACTTCCCAACTCCATCCTATTTTGAGTTGACATTGCATATAAGAGAAGTAGTATTTTATTCCTTTTAAATAATATTCTTCCAATTAAATTGATTACACGGTAAACTCATTGATTGTTTTGTACTAGGAATGTGGTTTTGAGTATATAAAAGTATATAATAGTAGTGGGACATCATGAAAGAAGTTGGACTCACTTCTCCCTTTTATAGTTTGCTTAGGATAGTTCAAATTGGTGCCTGTTGTCTTGACATAATTATTCGTTCTTCCTTTCACTTTCAGAAGTGTCCCAATTTGGATGATGAACTTTATCTTAAATGGTCAATTCAGGAAAGGCAGGCTTAAATACTTTTTAATTACCAGATTCAGAATTAGCAAAAATTCTCTGCATTTATAAAATGCTCTTAATACCTTATCTGTAAGCCTCTCAGGTAAGAATTCTGGGATTGGAATAGTTTTGAGATTATTCTAGTTTATAGCCAGATAAAAACAGCAAATGATTACTAATTTATTATAAAAATACATGATTTCTGATTTTCTTGAATAGGCTGTTTTCAGTAACCAGCTGTGTACATTTGAAGATGCTACTTAGTAGAGCTAATGGGCTGTTGTATCTTATCCTAGACCAACACCTCATTACATGCTGTGTTTATAAAAATTCCAGGAGGCCATCTAGGAATCTGCCTTGCAAATGAGCACCATAGGTGCTCTGATACACACTAAATTTTGGAAATTACTGGTGTTAATAGAAAGATACTTTCTCAAGCAGATCTATGTTTGGATTTTTGAATTCTGTATTTGACATATTGTGTGTTTATAAATGAATTACTTTTATCAACTAATTCTTTTTCTGGAAAATGGAGAAAAAAATTATAATTTTTAATGAACATTTATTAGTCTTTCCCAAAGCAGTAAAATTTCCACTATTCGACCTGTTTAAATTTACTCCTTAATGATAAAATTCTAAAAAATTTGTTTAACTACCATTATTAAAAATAGATGAAGAGAGAATATGATCAAAGTTCTACTTCCAGCTTCACAACACCCCAAAATGTTCAATATGTTTATTTCAGATAATCACACCCTCATAAAAATTTGATTGATTCCTTTTAATAATATGGAATACTGCCTCAAGGGGTTGAACAACTAACAATGATTTTGAAGACTGAATGTTTTTGAAGGCTTATGGCAAAGACTTCATCTTCATTTGGAAGATAAGAACCCTGAAGAATTGATTTGCCAAGGTCACACAACTATTAAGTAGGGCCATGATTCTAAGTCAGATTCTAACACCATACTGCCTACTTGAAAAGAACAAACAAAACTGACTATTTGAAAATCAACAAGTTGTTTCTTTGGATAAAGACAGAAGCAAAACAAGATTAGAACAATCTTAGCACAAGGAAATACTATTATAGCTCAGAATAAAGCCAAACTTACAGTCTTCTTGCATCAAGGTTAAAGTATTTGATCAATACTTTAAATAAAAGACAAAGGTCAGGACTGGGGTTGTGGCTCAGTGGTAGAGTGCTTGCCTAGCATGTGTGAGGCACTGGCTTCGATCCTCAGCACCACATAAAAATAAATAAAGGTATATATCTATCTATAACTAAATTATGTCCATCTACAACTAAAAAAACAATAAAAGACAAAGGAAAGATATTTCACCTTTTTAATTTCAAATATCATCTTGGTGCTTATTTAGAACATGTCCCTAAGGTTGCATCATTTTTTTAAACCATGAAATTTTACAATTACTACTATGATTTCAGTATCACACCACCACAGTTCTGCAGTATGAATTATCTCTGTCAGTGTTACAGGCCTTTGATTTCTTTTTGGAAATATTTTATGACGAAAAAGTAGGCTAATTATAAGCAATAGTTGTGAAGTTGTGCATTATTTTAATCCAAGGAAAATTGTTTTAATTCCTAAGGTCTATAATAAAGTTATGCCTCAGCAACTAATAATGAAATATTTTCAGTTAAGAAAAGTAGATTGTTTTTAATAAATTATGAATACATTTATAACATTATCAGATCACTACAAATAAAGTTCAAGACCAATAGATTTTAAATATATTTTTTGAAAGCAAAAATGGATTACTACCCTCTGCTCAACAATATCATTAATCTAGAGTTGATATGCTCTTTGAAGTTATGACAACATCACAGATCATTATATCAGACTCCTGTGATCATACTCATCAGTATTTATTGAATGCTTGCTAAATGAATACAATTTTGGACTCTCTGTATACAACAAAACAATAGGACATAGTTTCTGACCTGAAGAAGCTGAGTCATGTGGAAAGCAAGCATCTCAAATTGATAACTCATATTATGATGTAACATGCATTTACTGCCCAATGAACTATAAGCAAATACTATTAACAAGAGTTTGGCCTGGTCATTGTAAGCTGGGACAATTGGAACCTCTCTTGGAAAATGAAGAAATGGGTATGGACTGTGGTGAGCCTTTCCTATAGACCGTGGCCGCCATTAGAAGATGGCGCCGGCTTCCACCGTGGCCTGTGATAAACAACTCCTTTTATGGAGAGTTGGCACGTAATCCCTTATCACCCTATGAGAAAGATCCACGTGGCAGCTTGGGATTGGTATGCGGGAGGCTTTATTAGGCTGTGCTTGGGCGCTCGGCGGGGGGGTCACTAGCAGATGATACTTGAATCAAGGCCTGAATAAACTGCTGAAAGAAGAATCCTGTGTCGTGTTTTTCCCTTGCCGGCGAGGGGTCGCGACAGTTGGTGGCCCGTATGGGGAATTATATTCCTCGAACCCAGGATCCAGAACTTTCAGCAGTCAGGGTGGTGCACCGGTAAGTTCCCAGGTAAAGTGGGAATCCGCAAGCTAATAGCGGGGCGCTCCCCTGTAAAAGGAAGAGAGCGGGGAAATTCATAAAAAGGGACGCTCCCCTGTAAAAGGAAGAGAGCGGGGACTTTTGTACTTTCACTTTCTTTATAGTTCTAAAAACATTATGGGTGTTACTTCTTCAAGCCCAATTTTGTTGGCCCTAGATGGGTTGCTGCGTTCAAAAGGACTTAAAGTAAAGCAGAGCACTTTGCAGATGTTTTTGAGAGAGGTTGATATAGCGGCTCCTTGGTTTGCCTTTTCAGGGAGTCTTACGATTCCTAGCTGGGATAAATTAGGGAAAGATCTAGATTTCGCTCGTGAGCAAGGCACCTTAGAGGGTGGCGTTATACCACTTTGGAAGTTAGTTAGAGGATGTATAACAGATGGTAAATGCCAAGAAGCTGTGAGTGAGGGTCAGGCCATTCTTGAACAACTACATGAGGAAAAATCTGAAGGATCACATAGTGAAGTGGCAGAGAGTATTAAGAGTAAGAGTAGTGAGAAGGCAAAAGAGCCTGAAGATAAAAATAGGAGAAGGCTCTATCCAGACTTGACCGAATTAAAAACGCCTGAGAACACAAGCGACTCAGAGAGTTCTGAGGACCTTGATATATTGTTACAACAACTACATAAGATAAAAATGAAAAAGAAGAAAAAGGAGACACAAGGCGCGCATGCCTACTGTAAGAAGGGGGAGGGATCTAATATTGGTCAACAGAATTCTGAGGAGGAGGAGGTTGAAAATTTAGAAGAAGATATGATGCCTGTTGCCCCGCCCCCGTATGTGGGGGGGAGCCAAGGTTCCGGGAGATCTTTTCATGCGCAAGTTTGGAGAACAGTCAATACAGATATGGGACTTGCGTACCCCGTGTTTCAGGACAATAATAGAGGAAGATATCATGAGCCTTTAGACTTTAAGATAGTTAAAACCTTGGCAGAATCCGTCCGCACTTATGGCATAGATGCCGCTTTCACTCTCACTCAGGTGGAGGGACTTACTAGATTTTGCATGACTCCCTCAGATTGGGCTAGTCTAGTCCGCTCTTGTGTTTCCCCAGGGAAATATTAGGAGTCCAAAGTTGGCTGTTTAATGTTTCTGGCAGTACCCAAGACTCGGAGCGAGGTAGGAGGCTTAAAATTTTTGCAAATAATTCACAATTATCTAATGCTACATTACCCTCCGCAGCAGTCTGTCTCCAATCTCCGTTCCTGTTTCTTTTGGCTAATGATACATCATAGGGGATGCTTAATTGTTCTAATGTTACTTGTTATTTGTCTGAGTGTTGGAATGGCTCCTGGACTATGGCAGTGATTATGAAAATTCCAACCTTTGTCCCGATCCCGGTTACTGCAGATCCAGAGTCTTTTCCTATTGTTGAATTGATTAGAGCCCGTAGAGATTTTGGAATAACGGCAGCTATAGTGACAGCTGTGGCGGTATCTGCTGCTGCAGCAGTTACAGCTGGAGTAGCCATGGCCAGCCAAGTACAAACTGCTGCCACTATTAATCAGGTTATTCAACAAACATCCACCATACTTGAATCTCAAAGTAGAATTAATCAACACATTTTATCTGGGATTTTGGCTGCTAATCAAAGGATAGATCTGCTTCAAGCTCAAGTTGAGGAATTGTCTGACCTAGTACATTTGGGTTGTATTGATCAACGTGCACATTTATGTATAACCTCTGTCAGATTTAATGATTCCAGAAATGCCTCCCGCATCATCGGGGAATATCTATCCGGAACCTGGTCCTTGGAAGCAGAAAACTTGATCCAGTCTCAACTAACTCAGATTGCTGTTTTGAATAGTACCCGTGTCGAATCAGTGACTTTGGGTCAATTCACCAGTTGGCTGTCCTCTGCCTTTTCCTTTTTTAAGGAATGGGTGGGAGTGGGCATTTTGGGGGCAATGTGTTGCTTCGGTGTTGTACTTTGTTTGTGGCTTCTCTGTCGCCTTAAAGCTCGCCATGCGCAAGAGAAAGCTATGATTGTACAGGCTCTTGCGGCCTTAGAAAATGGCATTTCTCCACAAATCTGGCTTGCACATCTTAAACAGTGATTTCTGGGCATGGCCATTGCACCCCAAGTTAATTTCACATTGCACTGGGATTGGCGTGCCCTCTTTCCTATGCTTTCTCAGTGCTGAATAGCCCTTGCACTCTGCAGGTCTTGTTACCATTTTACGCAGATGGGTTTCAGGACTGGTCTTTCTTCTCGGCTACAGACTCTTTACCTTCCTCTGGGGCTTAGGGATTGTGTTGCCAACTTAAATTTTGTCATCATTACCAGGCTACCTGTGTTATCCTACTTCTCGCCATCGTCACGATGCAGGATGCGAGGCAAGGCAATGCACTTGAGTGATCCTTCAACGGACCTCAAGGAAAGCATGTCCTATTGCATGCGGGTTTGACGTCCACGCCCCGCCCTACGAAAAAAGGCGTCGGCTGATATGGGATCAGGTCTGGGGAAGGCGCCTCCTTAGGACTGAACCATACATTGCAGCCACTTCTGCACAGTGGGATAGGACCTCTACTTTCGCCTGCATTGTTTTATAAAACAGAAGGGGGAACTGTGGTGAGCCGTTCCTATAGACCGTGGCCGCCATTAGAAGATGGCGCCGGCTTCCACTGTGGCCTGTGATAAACAACTCCTTTTATGGAGAGTTGGCACGTAATCCCTTATCACCCTATGAGAAAGATCCACGTGGCAGCTTGGGATTGGTATGCGGGAGGCTTTATTAGGCTGTGCTTGGGCGCTCGGCAGGGGGGTCACTAGCAGATGATACTTGAATCAAGGCCTGAATAAACTGCTGAAAGAAGAATCCTGTGTCGTGTTTTTCCCTTGCCGGCGAGGGGTCGCGACAATGGACCTTGGTGATTCTTGGTCATTCTTACCTTTCCACCTGGACATTCCTCATACTCCATGTTTCACACTCTCTTCATTCAGTTTTACTCAAATGTCAAGCTTTCCTTAACTACTGTAATGTAATTATCTTCCTCAACACAGATACTATTTTCTCTTATTATCTAAAATTCAGTTTGTTGATTTCATCTTTCTCGCAATATAAATACATGTCAACAAGACTCTTGTTCACCATTGTGTATCTATTGTCCAAAACATTGTCTGCATTCAAAATGGGCCCTGTGAATTAAATAGAACTTACATAAGAATACAGAGTACCACTTAAGGCAAGGACAGTAGTTTGAAACTCAAGTGCTTCCTAAAGAATTCTTTTCAGTCATGGCCAATAGATGGCCATATAAAATACCTTACAAATACTATTGACATTTTGCTATATTAATAGTATTTTTTAATTTTGGAACATTTAAAATCTAGATTTTTATGGGATTTTTAAGAAGTTCTAAAGAAGAAAATAAGAATGTATTAAAATTTTTCTGCTTCTGTTTTTTTTATGGAGAACTGCTATCCCAATAATACTTTAATTAAGAAAACCTATAAAAGCTGGGGGGGGGGGGAGGTTAAAAAGATCTGATGAAAATATTAAAAAGTAATGAAGGATAGCCACAACTCTAGAAGTCAACTTTCCAAAAAACATATAAATACTGTGATGAACTCTGCTTAAGGCTGCTTTTTTTCCTCCACACATTTTCATATTTAAGGCTGATGATAGAAATAAAGCATCTACATATTGCACGAGAAACTAACATATTAGGGAGGGGAAATGCATTACTAAGATATACAGAACTAAAGTACCAGTGTCCCAGAAACAAAAAAGGACCATAGAAAAGTAAAACTCACACTCTTTCATGCATTTTCCCTCATGAAACATCTGCCATTTTCTAAGCTGTACATGTGCCAGGTAAGACAAAAATTAAGTGGAAAAGAGTTGCTGCTAAGAGGCTAAAAAGCTAAAGTTGAGATTTGGGCATTATCGTGATTCCAGAGATCAAATTGGGGTTCAGGGCTTACAAATGGCAGGCATTCCATTGAAAACCTGAAAGTTCAAGGGGAATGGACAAACCAGAATTAGCCAAGTTCAATTGGGTTCAAGTGATTTGATCATGATCTACCTGTCTTCTGGAGAATAGAGATAATCATAAACCAGAGTTTCCTAATTTTTTTATTCATGATGAGTAGCATTCAGCAACAACAACAACAACAACAAAAAACTTACAAAGCATGCTAAAAAACTGACCTAAAATTTTTAAAAGCTAAGAGAAACAACAAAACAGAATCAGACTCAGAGGTGTTCCAGATATTGGAACATTAAGATTAAAAACTCTGTGACTAATATATTTTAAAAGAAAGATTAAAAAAATGTTAAATTGGAATTTTTTAAAAGAACAACTTAAAAACTAAAGAAATTCAATAACTATAATCTATGGTTCAGTAAATGAGTTCAATAATATATTAGACACAGCAAAAGAGAGGATTAATGAATAGCGAAGTATAGCAGTAGAAAATATCCACGCTAAAGCTTAGATTTTAAAAAACAAAATGCATTTTAAAATGGAAAATATCATATAAAATTAAAAAATGGAAAAGTGAAAACATTAGTATATATGTATATAGTCATATTTACATATTATATATATTCACAGAAGGAAAGAAAATTGAATGTGTCAGAAGCCTCATTTGAATATTAACTGAGATTTTTTTCCAAAGCTACACATTGAAGAGCTATTCAAATGCCAAGTAGCATTTGGAGAAGAAGATGTGGAGCCATTGTCCTCACCATCATACTCAGTCACATCATAGATTAGCTTCTGGGAAAATGAGACCTCCTAAAAGTATTTTAGACCCTAAACGAACAACAATGAAACTGGCCACTGATTTTTCACAAAAAAAAAAAAAAAGCAAGCCAATACATAATGCATTGGTGCACATAAATGCTGAAGGATGAAAAGTGCCAATTCAGAATTCAATTATCAGCAAATATATCCAACAATGAATCAGATATCTCTCAAACAAACATAAACTGAATCTACCCTGCTGCCCAATGAAACAAAACAAACAGATAAAATTAACAGCAGTTCTTAGAATATTAACCCAAGCATAATGGGACAGTGAACCCTGACAAATCAGAAACAAGCAAGATGAGCTTTATAGTTGACCCATTTTGCTACTTTAAGAAAATTTCCAGGCTGCTGTGGGGAGAGGAAGCTCAGATAAGATCTGTAAAATTCCCTTCTTGAGAGAATAGAGCTAGGAGTACACTGCAGCATAGCAACTCAGTTTTGCAGAGCAGAATGCTAAAGACCTAACTGTGTACCCCATGGAGTATTCTTTTTAGTAATAAGCAACTCATACACTTGAGGAAACAAAGGCTGAGAAGAGAACCACAAGTAACAAACAGAATAATCTCCAGGAGGTCATTGATTGATTATCTTCTAAGAAGGCCTTTAGTGCTATACATTTCCAAATACTGTTTAATATTTAGCTTTAGTATTTCTACACTTTCCTAATTTCAATATTTTGTATTTTAATTTTCATTCGGTACAAAGTATTATCTGTTTTACCTTTTATTTAAGAAACCACCGAACTGTTATACAAAGTGGCTATGCCATTTTGCATTCTTACCAAAAAAGGAGAGTTCCTGTCATTTCATGTCTTCACTAGCATTTCATGTTGTCAGTGTTATATATTTAGGTTCTTCAAATATGTGCATAGTACTATCTCAATTTTATTTAAATTTGCATTTCCCTAATGACATATTAAGTGGAGCATCTTTTCAATGCGTATTTACCATCTGTATTCTTCTTTGGTGAGGGGTCTAGGTCTTTGTTCATTTTTAATTGTTCAGTGTTAAGAGGTCTCTTCACATTTTGGATAACAGTTTTTTTATTAGCTATGTCTTTCTTATTTTCTTCCAATCTGTGACTTATCTTTTCATTCTTTTGACAGTTGTCTTTTATGGAGATGAAATTTTTCATTTTTATTATTTTTTTTCATGGATCATGCATTTGGTTTTATACTTGAAAAATCATCACCATACTCAAGGTCATTGAGATTTTTTTTACTCTGATCTAGTTTTATGCTTTTGGATTTTCTTTTAGGTCTCAGGTGCATTTTGAGTTAATATTATGACCAATATAAGGTCTTAACAACATTTTGAAAAGTTGAATTCAATAGTACATAAAAAGGATAGTGCATCATGATCATATGAGGTTTATCTCAAGAATATAAGGTTGAATTAGCATTTTAAAATCAATGTAATTCATTATATTAACAGACTAAAGAAAAAATATCTGATTCATCCTAACAAATGTAGAAGAAGCATTTAATAAAGCCTACATCAGTTTCTGATTTAAAAAAAAAAAAACAATACAAAGAAACTTATTCAATGTCATAAAGGCCATGTATTTTTTAAAAATAAACAGAAAAAACAACCTACAACTACCACTTAATGGTGAAAAATGAAATGCTTTTTCCCTATATTCATTTGGCAAGGATGCCAGCTCTCACTATTGCTATTCAATATTGTATTAAATGTTCTAGTCAATGAAATAAGGCAAGAAAAAAAATAAATGAAAAGCCCAGTTTCAAAAGAAAGAGGTAAATTATTCTTTATCCAGACATGAAATTATTATTTTTGTAGAAAGTCTGAAGGAATCTAAAAAAACTGTGTTTATTAAATTTGAAGATACAATATTACTACATGAAAATCTATTATGTTTCTGTGTAATAATAATAAGAAATTACACATTAAAATTTGAAAGCAATAAATACGTTTATAATAACATTGAGAATATATGAAATATTCAGTAACAAGCCTAACAAAGATAGGCAACATCTTTATAATAAAAACTACAAACATTGCTGAAAGAACTTAAGACCTAAATATGTGGAGAAAAATACACTTGCATGGATTGAAACATTCAATATTGCTAAGATATCATTTCTTCCAAAATTGATTAAGACAATCTCAAAATCCCAAGAAGCCTTTCTTTATAGAAATTGAACAAGCTGATTCTAAAGTTCATTTAAAAATTTAAAGCACTTAAAATAGCCAAAACAGCATTAACAATGAACTTAAAAGATGAGGAAATTCCACTATTTGACTTTGCTAATTTTAAAGCTACAATAATCAAGACAGTAATTGTACATGGAAAAATATATGAATGAGAACAGAATAGAGATTCCATAAGTAAATCCATGCATATATATACAACTGATATTTTATAAAATTTAAAGAGAATTGGGTGGAGAAAGGAGACTTTTCAAATAAAAGCAAAAGAAACTGCTCAATACCCTGTGGCTGCATCATAGACCTCAATGTAACATTTAAAACTAAAATATATAGAATCAAACAAAGCTTTTGTGACTTTGTGATAGGTAAAAGATACAATTTTAGGTACAACATTCAAAGCATAAACCACTAAAGGAGAAATAGATGGATTGGACTTCATCCAAAGTAAGAGTTTCTGCTCTTTTAAGATGCTATAAATAGACTCATAAGACAGAAAATATTTGCCAATCATATAAATTTTTGATTGAATTATGTATAGAGAACTCTCATAATGTAATAATACAAAAACAATTCAGTAGGAGGGAGACAAAATTAGTTCAGAAGCTTCACCAAAGGAATATACATTCTAAATAAGTTCATGAAAAGACTCTCAACATCATTAGTCATCAGGAAAATGCAAATCTAAAATAGTGAGGTACTACTATACATTTATTAGAAAGTCTAAAATTAAGAAGACTGAAGACACCAAGTGTTGGCTGAGTATGTGGAGAATAAGGGACACTCATACACACACACACAAACACATACACATACAAGTGTACCTCAGAGATTGTGAGTTTGGTTCCAAATCACTACAATAAAGCTAATTATCACATTAAAGTAAATCATAATTTCTTTGGATCCAGTGCACATAGAAGTTATATTTATACCAAACTATAGTTTATTAAGTGCAATATTATTTTGATAAAAATAATGTATGTACCTTTGTTTTAAAAGATGTCAATGGGGCTGGGGATGTGGCTCAAGCGGTAGCGTGCTTGCCTGGCATGTGTGCAGCCCAGGTTCGATCCTCAGCACCACATACAAACAAAGATGTTGTGTCCCCCGAAAACTAAAAAATAAATATTAAAATTCTCTCTCTCTCTCTCTCTCTCTCTCTCTCTCTCTCTCTCTCTCTCTCTAAAAAAAAATAAAAATAAAAGATGTCAATGATTGTCTCACCCTTTGAGTTGTATTCCTTTTCCTGGTAGAGAATCTTACTTCACTGTCAGTTGCTGCTGAACGACTAGGGTGGTCATTGCTGATGATTTGCATAACCATTCAATTTCTTAAAATAAGACAACATTGAAGTTTTCCACATTGATATTTTGTTGTGAAAATTTCTTTGTAACATGTAAATGCTGTTTGGTAGCACTTTACTCAGAACTTTCAAAATTGAGTCAGTCTTCTCAAACCCACCACTGTGTATCAACTAAGTTTTTTTTTTTTTTAAATATTTGTTGGCATTTAATGAACCTCCAGAGCTCCATGTGGCTTTAAGCCACCAGAACACAGGCATCCCTAACACCCTTAATCTTCTCCTCATCTCTTCTGCTGAAGAATTTGGCCTTCACAATGACAGCTGCTTTGGGAGCTTTCTGTTTCCCAAAACTTTGTAGTAACCTGATTGCACTACATCAATTATGGGAGCAGCTCCGGTCTTGTAGCAGCATTCACTCATGTCTGTTCACTGACCAACATCCACAATTTATCAAGGTTGACAGTTGGGCAGAAGCTCTGGTTCCTCTTTAAGTGGTAATGCCTCATACCAACTTTCCCAAAGTAACCTGGGTGATATTTGTCAAAGTGAATCCTGTGGTGATGCATGCCACCCGCATTATGTGGCCATGGCCATGGCTCACATGGCCCTGAAGTTTCCAAGTCTTCCTTAGTCTGGATGACATGTCGGCTACCTAGAGGAAATTTTGTAATTTTGTAAATTCTGTATAGTCATTTCAACAAAGTTCACAGCATCTTTACCTGGAGTAGATTTCATTTCAGGAGACCACTTTATTTTCTCATCCACAGGAAGCAACTTCCCATCCACTAAAGTCTTTTCATGAGATCACAACACCTTAATAAAAATGTTCAGACTCCACTTTTAATTCTAGTTCTCTTCCTATTTCTACCACATCTGCAGTTACTTCCTCCACTGATGTCTTGAATCCTTTTGATTCATATATGAGCATTACAGTCAACTTGTTCCAGATTCCTGTTAATGTTGATATTTTGACTTCCTCTCACAAATCATAATTTGCTTGTGTGTGTGTTGCTGAAGATCAAACTCAGGGCCTTGCACATGCTAAACAAGTTCTTTATTACTGAACAACATCCCCAGCCCTCACAAATACTTCTGTGAATCCTTTCCAGAAAGTTTTCAATTCACTTTGCCCAGATTCATCAAAGGAATCACTATGCAGGGCAGTTATAGCCTTATAAAAAGTTATTTCTTAAACAATAAGGCCTCAAAGTTTAAATGATTTTCTGTTCCATGAGCTGCCAAATGAAGGATGTATTAGAAGGCATGAAAATAACATTAATCCCATTGTACATCTTCAGAGATCTTGGTACATTATCAATGAACAGTAATATTTTGAAATAAATCTTTTTCTGAGCATTAGGTTTCAACATTGGGCTTAAAATATTCAGAAAACCATATTATAAACAGATGTGTTGTCATCCAAGCTTTGTTGTTCCATTTATAGAGTACAGGCAGAATAGATTTATTATAATTCTTAAATTCCCTAATATTTTCTAAATCGGAAATGAGCATTGGCTTCAACTTAAGTTACCAGATGCATTAGCCCTTAAAAAGAGAGTCAGCCTGTCCCTTGAAGCTGTGAAGCCAGGCACTGACTTCTCTTTAACTATGAAAGTCCCAAATGATTTCTTATTTCAAAGTAAGGTTGTTTCCTCTGCATTGAATATCTGTCATTTAGTGTGGCCATTTATCTTCATTAATCACCTTAGCTAAATCTTCTGGAAAACTTGCTGGAGCTTCTACATGAGCACTTGCTTCTTCCCCTCGCACTTTTATGTTATAAAGAAAGCTTTTTTTTTCTTTAAATCTTGAGAAACAACTTCTGCTAGATTCAAACTTTATTTTGCAACTTATCACCTCTCAGACTTCATAGAATTGAAGAGATATAGGACCTCGTTCTGAATTAGGTTTTGGTTTAAGGGAATATTGTGGCTGATTTGGTCTCTATCCAAACACTAAAACTTTCTCCACATCAGCAATAAGGTTGTTTCACTTTCTGATTGTGTATTTTTTTAATTTTTTTTTTTTTAATTTTTTTATTTTTTTATTGTTGGCTGTTCAAAACATTACATAGTTCTTGATATATCATATTTCACAATTTGATTCAAGTGGGTTATGAGCTCCCATTTTTACCCCATATACAGATTGCAGAATCACATCAGTTACACATCCATTGATTTACATATTGCCATACTAGTGTCTGTTGTATTCTGCTGTCTTTCCTATCCTCTACTATCCACCCTCCCCTCCCCTCCCCTCCCCTCCCCTCCCCTCTTCTCTCTCTGCCCCCTTTACTGACATTCGTTTGTCCCCCTTGTATTATTTTTCCCCTTCCCCTCACTTCCTCTTGTATGTACTTTTGTATAACTCTGAGGGTCTCCTTCCATTTCCATGCATTTTCCCTTCTCTCTCCCTTTCCCTCCCACCTCTCATCCCTGTTTAATGTTAATCTTCTTCTCATGCTCTTCGACCCTACTCTGTTCTTAGTTACTCTCCTTATATCAAAGAAGACATTTGACATTTGTTTTTTAGGGATTGGCTAGCTTCACTTAGCATAATCTGCTCTAATGCCATCCATTTCCCTGTAAATTCTATGATTTTGTCATTTTTTAATGCAGAGTAATACTCCATTGTGTATAAATGCCACATTTTTTTTATCCATTCATCCATTGAAGGGCATCTAGGTTGGTTCCACAGTCTAGCTATTGTGAATTGTGCTGCTATGAACATCGATGTAGCAGTGTCCCTGTAGCATGCTCTTTTTAGGTCTTTAGGGAATAGACCGAGAAGGGGAATAGCTGGGTCAAATGGTGGCTCCATTCCCAGCTTTCCAAGAAATCTCCATACTGCTTTCCAAATTGGCTGCACCAATTTGCAGTCCCACCAGCAATGTACAAGTGTACCCTTTTCCCCACATCCTCGCCAGCACTTGTTGTTGTTTGACTTCATAATGGCTGCCAATCTAACTGGAGTGAGATGGTATCTTAGGGTGGTTTTGATTTGCATTTCTCTGACTGCTAGAGATGGT
This sequence comes from Marmota flaviventris, assembly GCF_047511675.1. NCBI lineage: Eukaryota > Metazoa > Chordata > Mammalia > Rodentia > Sciuridae > Marmota > Marmota flaviventris. The sequence goes on along the minus strand of NC_092505.1, from coordinate 68,963,637 downwards.
GAGCATTTTTTCATGTACTTGTTGATTGACTGTATGTCCTCCTCTGAGAAGTGTCTGTTCAGGTCCTTGGCCCATTTGTTGATTGGGTTGTTTGTTCTCTTATTGTCTAATTTTTTGAGCTCTTTGTATACTCTGGATATTAGGGCTCTATCTGAAGTGCGAGGAGTAAAGATTTGTTCCCAGGATGTAGGCTCTCTATTTACCTCTCTTATTGTATCTTTTGCTGAGAAAAAACTTTTTAGTTTGAGTAAGTCCCATTTGTTGATTCTAGTTATTAACTTTTGTGCTATGGGTGTCCTATTGAGGAATTTGGAGCCCGACCCCACCGACTGTAGATCGTAGCCAACTTTTTCTTCTATCAGACGGCGCGTCTCTGATTTGATATCAAGCTCCTTGATCCATTTTGAATTAACTTTTGTGCATGGCGAGAGAAAGGGATTCAGTTTCATTTTGTTGCATATGGATTTCCAGTTTTCCCAGCACCATTTGTTGAAGATGCTATCCTTCCTCCATTGCATGCTTTTAGACCCTTTATCAAATATAAGATAGTTGTAGTTTTGTGGATTGGTTTCTGTGTCCTCTATTCTGTACCATTGGTCCACCCGCCTGTTTTGGTACCAGTACCATGCTGTTTTTGTTACTATTGCTCTGTAGTGTAGTTTGAAGTCTGGTATCGCTATACCGCCTGATTCACACTTCTTGCTTAGCATTGTTTTTGCTATTCTGGGTCTTTTATTTTTCCATATGAATTTCATGATTGCTTTCTCTATTTCTACAAGAAATGCCGTTGGGATTTTGATTGGCATTGCATTAAACCTATAGAGAACTTTTGGTAATATCGCCATTTTGATGATGTTAGTTCTGCCTATCCATGAACAGGGTATATTTTTCCATCTTCTAAGATCTTCTTCTATTTCTCTCTTTAGGGTTCTGTAGTTTTCATTGTATAAGTCTTTCACCTCTTTTGTTAGGTTGATTCCCAAGTATTTTATTTTTTTTGAAGATATTGTGAATGGAGTGGTTGTCCTCATTTCCATTTCAGAGGATTTGTCGCTGATATACAGGAATGCCTTTGATTTATGCGTGTTGATTTTATATCCTGCCACTTTGCTGAATTCATTTATTAGCTCTAATAGTTTCTTTGTAGACCCTTTTGGGTCTGCTAGGTATAGAATCATGTCATCTGCAAATAGTGATAATTTAAGTTCCTCTTTTCCTATTTTGATGCCTTTAATTTCTTTCGTCTGTCTAATTGCTCTGGCCAGTGTTTCGAGAACTATGTTGAACAGAAGTGGTGAGAGAGGGCATCCCTGTCTTGTTCCAGATTTTAGAGGGAATGCCTTCAATTTTTCTCCATTCAGAATGATGCTAGCCTGAGGCTTAGCATAGATTGCTTTTACAATATTGAGGTATGTTCCTGTTATCCCTAGTTTTTCTAGAGTTTTGAACATAAAGGGATGCTGTACTTTGTCGAATGCTTTTTCCACATCTATCGAGATGATCATATGGTTCTTATTTTTAAGTCTATTGATGTGGTGAATAACATTTATTGATTTCCTTATATTGAACCAGCCTTGCAACCCAGGGATGAATCCTACTTGATCATGGTGCACAATTTTTTTGATGTGCCTTTGTATCCGAGTGGCCAGAATTTTATTGAGGATTTTTGCATCTAGGTTCATTAGAGATATTGGTCTGTAGTTTTCTTTCTTTGAAGTGTCTTTGTCTGGTTTAGGTATCAGGGTGATGTTGGCCTCGTAGAATGAATTTGGAAGTTCTCCCTCTTTTTCTATTTCCCGAAGTAGCTTGAAAAGTATTGGTATTAGTTCCTCTTTAAAGGTTTTGTAAAACTCTGCTGTATACCCATCCGGTCCTGGGCTTTTCTTAGTTGGTAGTCTTTTGATGGTTTCTTCTATTTCCTCAATTGATATTGGTCTGTTTAGGTTGTCTATATCCTCCTGACTCAATCTGGGCAGATCATATGACTTAAGAAATTTATCTATGCCTTCACTATCTTCTAATTTATTGGAGTATAAGGATTCAAAATAATTTTTGATTATCTTCTGTATTTCTGAAGTGTCTGTTGTGATATTGCCTCTTTCATCCCGTATGTTAGTGATTTGAGTTCTCTCTCTTCTTCTCTTCGCTAGCATGGCTAAGGGTCTGTCGATTTTGTTTATTTTTTCAAAGAACCAACTTTTAGTTTTGTCAATTTTTTCAATTGTTTCTTTTGTTTCGATTTCATTGATTTCAGCTCTGATTTTAATTATTTCTTGCCTTCTACTTCTTTTGCTGTTGTTTTGCTCTTCTTTTTCTAGGATTTTGAGATGAAGTATGAGATCATTTATTTGTTGGTTTTTTCTTTTTTTAAGGAATGAACTCCAAGCAATGAATTTTCCTCTTAGAACTGCTTTCAATGTGTCCCATAGATTCCGATATGTTGTGTCTGTGTTTTCATTAATCTCTAAGAATTTTTTAATTTCCTCCTTGATGTCTTCTATAACCCATTGATCATTCAGTAACCTATTGTTCATTCTCCAAGTGATGTATTCTTTTTCCTTCCTTCTTTTATCGTTGATTTTCAGTTCCATTCCATTATGATCAGATAGGATGCATGGTATTATCTCTACTCCTTTGTATTGTCTAAGAGTTTCCCTGTGACATAATATATGATCTATTTTTGAGAAGGATCCATGTGCTGCTGAGAAAAAAGTGTAACTGTTTGATGTTGGGTGGTATATTCTATATATGTCAATTAAGTCTAGGTTATTAATTGTGTTATTGAGTTCTATAGTTTCCTTATTCAACTTTTGTTTGGAAGATCTGTCCAGTGGTGAGAGAGGTGTGTTGAAGTCTCCCATGATTATTGTATGGTGGTCTATTAGACTCTTGAACTTGAGAAGAGTTTGTTTGATGAACATAGCTGCACCATTGTTTGGGGCATATATATTTATGATTGCTATGTCTTGTTGGTGTATGGTTCCCTTGAGCAGTATGTAGTGTCCCTCTTTATCCCTTTTGATTAACTTTGGCTTAAAATCTATTTTATTTGATATGAGTATGGATACTCCTGCTTGTTTCCGAAGTCCATATGAGTGATATGATTTTTCCCAACCTTTCACCTTCAGTCTATGTATGTCTTTTCCTATCAAATGCGTCTCCTGTAGGCAGCATATTGTTGGGTCTTGTTTTGTGATCCATTCTACTAGCCTGTGTCTCTTGATTGGTGAGTTTAAGCCATTAACATTTAGGGTTATTATTGAGATATGGGTTGTTCTTCCAGCCATATTTGTTTATTTATGTTACTAAACATGGTTTGTTTTCCACTTTGATTATTTTCCCCCCTTTAGTGTCCTACCTCCCACTGTTGGTTTTCATTGTTATTTTCCATTTCCTCTTCCTGTAATGTTTTGCCAAGGATGTTTTGAAGAGATGTTTTTCTAGCTGCAAATTCTTTTAACTTTTGTTTATCGTGGAAGGTTTTAATTTCATCTTCCATCCTGAAGCTTAATTTCGCTGGAAACACAATTCTTGGTTGGAACCCATTTTCTTTCAGTGTTTGAAATATGTTATTCCAGGATCTTCTAGCTTTCAGAGTCTGTGTTGAAAGATCAGCTGTTATCCTGATTGGCTTACCCCTAAATGTGATCTGCTTCCTTTCTCTTGTAGCTTTTAAAATTCTCTCCTTATTCTGTATGTTGGGCATCTTCATTATAATGTGTCTAGGTGTGGGTCTCTTATGATTTTGCACATTCGGCGTCCTGTAGGCTTCTAGGATTTGGGGTTCTGTCTCATTCTTCAAGTCTGGGAAGTTTTCTCGAATTATTTCATTGAATAGATTGCTCATTCCTTTGGTTTGAAACTCTGTTCCTTCCTGTATCCCAATGACTCTTAAATTTGGTCTCTTGATGTTATCCCATATTTCTTGGATGTTCTGCTCATGGTTTCTTAACAGTCTTGCTGAGCTGTCTATGTTCTTTTCAAGTTGAAATACTTTATCTTCATTGTCTGATGTTCTGTCTTCTAAGTGTTCTACTCTGCTGGTAGTATTCTCAATTGAGTTTTTAAGTTGGCTTATTGCTTCCTGCATTTCTAGGATTTCTGTTTGTTTGTTTTTTATAACCTCTATTTCCCTGTATAGTTGATCTTTTGCTTCTTGGATTTGTTTATGTAATTCATTGTTGAAGTGATCTTTCATTGTCTGATTTTGCTGTCTGATGTCTTCCTTGAGACTCCAGATCATCTGAAGCATGTATATCCTGAATTCTTTATCTGACATTCCATCAGCTGCAGCTATTACCTCTTCTAAAGTTGAGTTGAACTGCAATGCTTGTGGTCCTTTCTTTCCTTGTCTCTTCATACTGTTCGCGTTCCTTTCTTCTTGGTGAAACTGTTGTGCTATTGAATTTTCCCCCTATATATTTATATTGGTCTTGTATAGTTGCAAAGTCTCCCTCGCAGGCGCGGGCGGCGGCTCTGCCCCTCCGCCAATTGGGGCAATGTGCCTACCACGCCGGCAGGCCGCTGGGCCTGCTCTGCCAGTCGGTAGCAGGTCCGCCGTCCTTGCAGGCGCGGGCGGCGGCTCTGTCCCTCTGCGGGCCGCTAGGCTTGTTCTGTCGGTGGTCGCAGTTCTGCCTACTTTGCAGGCGCAGGCAGCGGCACTGCCCCTCTGCAGGCCTCTGGGGCTGTACTGCCAGTGGGTCGCAGGTCCGCCTACTTTGCAGGCGTGGGGGGGGGCGGCTCTACCCTTCCTCAGGCCACTGGGCCTGTTCTGTCTCTCGGTTGCAGGTCTGACCTGTTCTGATGGTGGTCTCAGTTCCGACTACCTTGCAGGCGCGGGGGGGAGGGGGCGGCTCTGCCTCTCAGCAGGCCGCTGCTCCTCTTCTGCCGGTGGGTCGCAGACCCGCCTACCTTGCAGGAGTGATTGGAAGCTCTGTCCCGCCGCGGGCCACTGGGCCTTTTCTGTCGGTGGTCACCCTTCCCCTACCTGGCAGGCGAGGGGGGTGGGGGGCGGCTCTGCCCCTCAGCAGGCCGCTGGGCCTGCTCTGTGTTTGGTCCCAGTTCCCTCTACTATGCCGGCGCAGGGGGAGGGGGCGGCTCAGCCTCTCAGCAGGCGGCTGCTCCTCTTCTGCCGGTGGGTCGCAGGCCCGCCTACCTTGCAGGAGTGATTGGAAGCTCTGTCCCGCAGCGGGCCACTGGGCCTTTTCTGTCGGTGGTCACCCTTCCCCTACCTGGCAGGCGAGGGGGGTGGGCGGCGGCTCTGCCCCTCAGCAGGCCGCTGGGCCTGCTCTGTGTTTGGTCCCAGTTCCCTCTACTATGCCGGCGCAGGGGGAGGGGGCGGCTCAGCCTCTCAGCAGGCGGCTGCTCCTCTTCTGCCGGTGGGTCGCAGGCCCGCCTACCTTGCAGGAGTGATTGGAAGCTCTGTCCCGCCCTGGGCCACTGGGCCTTTTCTGTCGGTGGTCACCCTTCCCCTACCTGGCAGGCGAGGGGGGTGGGGGGCGGCTCTGCCCCTCAGCAGGCCGCTGGGCCTGCTCTGTGTTTGGTCCCAGTTCCCTCTACTATGCCGGCGCAGGGGGAGGGGGCGGCTCAGCCTCTCAGCAGGCGGCTGCTCCTCTTCTGCCGGTGGGTCGCAGGCCTGCCTACCTTGCAGGAGTGATTGGAAGCTCTGTCCTGCCCTGGGCCACTCTCTGATTGTGTATTCACTAGTATAGCACTTTTAATTTTCTTCAAGAATTTTTCCTTATGTTCATAACTTGGCTATTTGGTGCAAGAAACAGCTTTTCTCCTATCTCATTTTTCAACATACCTTCTTAACTAAGCGTAGATTTGCTTTTGATTTAAAGTAAGAGACATTCAACTCCCCCTTCTGCTTGAAAACTTAGAGGCCATTTTAGGGCTATTAATTGGCCTAGTCTCAATGGTATTGTGTCTCAGGGAATAGGAAGGCCTAAAGAGAGGTAGCGAGACTAAGGTTCAGCTTGTGATACCCTAAAATAATTATAGTAACAACATCACTGATCACAGATTACTATATTGGGTACAATTTAAAAAATTTAAATAGTAAGAGAATTACAAAAGTGTGACACAGAGACATGAGGTAAGCACATGTTGAAAAATTGGCACCAAGATTTGCTCAACACAGGGTTGCAACAAAACTTCAAATAAAAAAAAAACTATGCAAATCACGACAAAACAAGATATGTATATACTGCTTTTGAAATATAAAATGATATGTTGGAATACAAAATTCCAAAACTATTTGGAATAAAATAAAAAGTTAAGCATTACATCTTTTGTATGGCTCAAGCCATTCCACTCCGAGGCATTTATCCAAGAGAACTGTAAACATATGGCCTTACAGTGCCTGTATATGAAAGTTCATAGGAAGAGTATTTCTGTCATCCCCAAGTTGGATAATCTAAAAATACCTTCACAGGTAAGTGAATACACAATAAAAAGAATGAACATTTCATAATGCAACTATTTGGATGAACTTCAATTACGTTGATTTAAAAAATTAAGACAAAAATGAATATATACTGTTTTAGCCAGCTTTTTCAATGCTCTGACTAAAAGACCCAACCAGAACAACTTTAGAGAAGAAAAGTTTATTTAGGGGCTCACAAATTCAGAGGTCTCAATTCATAAGCAGCAGGCTCCATTCCTCGGGGCTCAGAGTGAGACAGGACATCATGGCGGAAGAGTGTATCAGAGGAAACTGGCACACATGATGATCAAGAATCAGAGAGAGAGAATCCTTCTCCAGAAACAAAATATATACCCCATAGTCATGCCCTAATGAACCACTTCCTCCAGCCACACCCCACCCAGTCACCACTTAGTTAATCCCATCAGGCATTAATGCATTGATGAAGTTAAGGCTATAATACAATCATTTCTCCTCCAAACCTTGCATTGTCTCACACATGAACTTTTAGGGGACACCATACATCCAAACCATAATGTATGCTGTATGATTTCATTTGTAAAAATTTTTAGGAAATGTAAACTTATTTGTATTGACTGAGAACGGATGAGTGGTTGCCTGAGAATAGAGAAGGTGCAGAAAGGGATAGGAATGAATTATTATGCAGAACACAAAAGATAATTAGAAAGAGACAATAAATGTAATTCTTGATTGTGGTGATAGTTTCATAAGTGTATACTTATGTCAAAACTTAACAAATTATATGTACTTCTGATATGGGCAGTTTACTATATGTCAACTATATCTCAAATAACTTTTAAAAAATAAGCAATAAATTAATGGCCATTACATCCTAAGATTGCAGTAATCAAATGGAACAAAGATGAAAAGACATTCTATCCAGGATCACCACCAGGTTGCTTGGATCCTAGGTCCTCTACTTTTCTACTGATATGATCCTAAAAAACCTCCTAGTTTGAATCCCTATGCTCTATTCTGATGAAATGTTAGTCACCCAACTTCTATCACTCCTGAAAACATGCTCCTGCTTTTTAAAAATTCATATTTTCTGGAAGGTAAAAGTTATCTCCCTGACCTCAGTTCTCTCCATTTAAAAAAATTTTAACACTTCTTGACAGGGTTGTCTTGAAGGTAAAAGAATGTAATAGAATACCTTGTGTATTAATCAGCTGCATTATTGCTACAACAAAAATATCTGAGGCAACTAACTTATAAAGAGAAAAGGATTATTTAATTCACAGTTTGGGAAGTTTAAAGAGAAGGAACTTATATTGGCTTAGTCTAGTAAGGGTTGTGGATTATAGTGTACATAGGAGCAAATTGATTAAATCTCCAGCCAGGAAGCAGTGAGAGTTCTTGACTGAGACAGGGATCCCACTGCTGCAGTCTGGCTGGGCACAAATAACCGAGCCACCACGAGGCACTTGTAGGTTCAAATAGGAACTCCTTTATTGCCCGAATTCCACCAGCACTCCCTGGGAACTCTCTCCGCCCTCAACTGGGCTCCGCAAGAAATCAACTGGAACTCCTGCAAGAACTCAAAAGTAGCGGGCTCCCAGGCAGCAGCAGCAGTCCTATTGCCAGACAGCAGGGGTCCATATACAACTGATTACACAGCCTGCCCCAATCCAGCATCATCCAGTCACAGCAATTATACACAGCTTAACTTAATTATCATCATCCCAATGGCTCCCTGGCGTCACCTCTCAACCACTCTCTCGAGCAAAATGCCAGGCGCCACCCCGCCACCACTCGGCTGTGGCTCTCAAAATCTCCCCCTTCTGTTTAATTAAACAACAAGCATGTGGCTTAGGGACCGTGCCTGTCTTAGGTTGTCCAATACTACATATGGTCCTTCCCCGTCATCGGATGAGCTGACCTCAAGGTGTCAGCCTCCTGTCTTAGGTTGGAAACATTGCAATTGGATCTTACCCGTCATTGACTACCGGTCCAGCATACAGCCATACTTGTGGATAGGCCTTTGCACCAGTGGGGAGGTGAGGTTCTTTGCTTCACCTCTGTTGGCCCCCAAATTTGGCCTTGGTGCCAGTGGGGGGTGTGGTTCTTAGCCTCACCTCTGTTGGCCCCCAAATTTTAGACCATCACAAGCAGAAGGGAGGGGGATTCAAAATGCCACGACACCAAGCCAAATGACAGTTCCTTTTGGAAAAATTATACCACCGATGACACCATCAGCAAAGGTGCCCCAGCACTACCACAATTCGCTGCACCAACAGATAGTTCACAATGTATACAAATGATACATAGTCCAGGCAAGTTCTTGAAGCAGTTCAAAGCAGAGGAATCATCAATATGTCCATTTCCTCCCAAAGTAAATCAACTCCTTGATTGAGCATCACTTGTTGAGTTATTATTCATTGATGCATCAGTTTATACAGTTTGTTGTAATAGCTATCGTAGAAGCTGTAGATTGGTTTTATCTTTGTCTTCACCGGCATTGGGATGGAGATAGGAATTCTGGCAATGATGGCTAAAAAAAAAATTATGTAACATTCCAGCAGGCACTAAGAAAACAATTTTCTGAACAATTTACATTATCCTGAACAGAATTATTAAATATAATGAAAAGGAAAGGTGAAAGTAAACAAACAGATCTGTTAACCTCCTTATTTATTCACATATTAAAACAATTCTCAACAGCCAGCTGTTTACCCAATTTAAATTAAACCATTTAAATCACGTGAATAAAAAAAATATTTGGATCCATTTTTTCATGAGCGCTCCTCATATATGATATATGGACATATGCACATACAGACATACAACACAAAACACAAGTGTGCACACATAACACAATACATACAACACATAACATAATAGTAAAGGCCTTGTAGCTTTTCACAGGTGAAATCCCCATTGCAATGTTTAAAAACTCCACAGTCAAAAAATAGAACTGATCAGAAAAACATTAACCTACGCCTGTATGAGCTCAAAAAAATAAAATAGAACTTCATGATGTGGGAAAAGGCAATAATAGATATTGAAAAAGGCATCCAGGTTACCACCTGGGTTTGACTCTTCTTTGGATATCCCATCCTTTTTCCTGCAACTTGCATAATGGGTCTGAAGGTATTCCCACAGCAAGCCCCAAGGTTTTTTTTACATTTGAAATAGGCTTTAATGGTGTTCATTATTCATTAGCCTCCAGGTGTGGGAGAACCACTGTTGCAGATGTAAGGATATCAGCTGTTATGGATTTGAGTCAAGTCATCTTCTTTTTGGTCTGTAGAAATCACTTTAGTTAGTCTCTCTGGAATCCAAATCGGCTGCTGTTCTCCCTGTGGAAACACACAAACAGACCTCCGACTCTAGACAATCACTGGGTCAGGACCTTTCCATTGTCCTGTTAGAATATCCTTCCAAAGTACCTTGGGCTTATGTACATTTTTTGGACACATATGCCTTTCTGTAGCACTAAGCCTTGATAAATCCAAATTTAAAAAGTTTAGAGTAAAAAGGGTTATTTTAAGTTTATCTTTGGGGGATATATACCCCTTCCCAATTCCCTCTTTTTGCTTTAATAAGTACATTTTAATAGTTCGATGAGCTCTTTCAACTATGCCTTGTCCCTGTGGATTGTATGGGATTCCTGTTATATGAGTAATGCCAAATGATGAGCAAAATTGTTTAAAAGAGGTAGAAGTATAACCAGGGGCATTATCTGTTTTTAACTGTTTTGGAACGCCCACAGTGGCAAAATTTTGTAAGCAATGAGCTATAATATCTTTAGTTTTTTCTCCGGCATGAAGGGAACCCATCAAAAATCCGGAAGAAGTATCAACTGTAACATGCAAATATTTTAATTTTCCAAATTCTGGCAAGTGAGTGACATCCATCTGCCAAATATGGTTTGGTATCAGTCCTCTAGGATAGACTCCAAGATTAACTTGTGGTAAAAAGGTCACACAATTTTGACATTGTTTTATTATCTGTCTAGCTTGTTCCTTAGTTATTTTAAAATGCTTTTTAAAAGTATTTGCATTGACATGGAAGGATTTATGAAACTTTGTAGCTTCTTCTAGAGTAGAAAAAATATGTATGTCATGTGTAGTTTTATCTGCTAAATCATTGCCCAAACTAAGGGCTCCAGTCAATCCTGTATGTGCCCTGATATGTCCTATAAAGAATGGATTTTTTCTGTCCCAGATTAGACTTTGTATAGTGGAAAACAAAGAGAAAACAGTAGAGGAAGGGGAAATCCTACCAGCATCTTCAAGGGATACTATAGCATTAACTACATACTGACTATCAGAAAATAAATTAAATACAGAATCTTTAAACATTACAAAAGCTTGTAATACTGCATTAAGCTCTACCTTTTGAGCTGATTGTTTGGGTACTAAAAATGTAAAAGTTTGATCAGGGTTAACTACTGCTGCCGTACCATTATTTGACCCATCAGTGAATATATTTGGAGCATTCATGATTGGTGTTTTTCTTGTCATTTTTGGAAAACTACAGGATGAGAAGACCAAAAAGACAACAAAGGATTAGATGGTAAGTGGTTATCAAATGAAACATTAGATTTGCACATGATTATTGCCCAAGTATTTAACTCATTAGCTAACTCATCAATTTGATCCATAGTATATGGAGTAATAATTTTATTGGGAGAAATTCCAAACACTCCCTTTGCTTTTATTCCTTTGAATATTAATTGTCCTACAGCCTCAGGATACCTAGTAAGGATAGTGTTAGGAGAATAAGATAAATGTATCCATAATAATGGACCTTCTTGCCACAATACTCCTGTAGGAATATTCTTTGTTGGTAGTACAATAAATAATAAAGGCAAACTTATATCAATTCTATCCAAATGCATATTTTCCATATATGTTTCAATGATTTTTAATACCTTTCCTGCTTCAGGCGTTAACATGCGGGGTGAATTTGGATCTGATAGACCTTTTAGGATATCAAATAAAGGTCCCAACTCTCCTGTTGGTATGCCTAGATAAGGCCTTATCCAATTTATGTCTCCTAATAACTTTTGAAAGTTGTTAAGTGATTTGAGTTGATCTACTCGTATTTGAATTTTTGGTGGACGGACCATGGTTGAGAATAATAGAACTCCTAAATAATTAATTGGAAAATTTAATTGTACTTTATCTATTGCTATCTCTAGATTATAATTTTTTAATAAGTTTGTAAGTATGGCATAACATTCTAGCAATGTGTTTTTATCTTTGTGTGCTAATAATACATCATCCATATAGTGAAATATTTGTAGTTCAGGATTTTGATTTCTAAGTGGCTGGATTGCTTTGTTAACATAAATTTGACATATAATTGGGCTGTTAGCCATCCCTTGAGGGAGTACTTTCCATTCATATCTCTGATCAGGACCTTCATGATTCAGCGCAGGGATAGTAAATGCAAAACATGGACTATCCTCAGGATGAATTGGAATTGAAAAAACACAATCTTTAAGATCTATAACTAAAACATACCAGGTTTTTGGCAAAGCAGACAATTGGGGAATCCCCGATTGAGCAGGTTCCATAATAACCATCTCATTATTAATGGCTCTTAAATCTTGCAAGAATCTCCATTTACCAGATTTTTTTTTGATGACAAAAATGGGAGTATTATGGGGATATACGGAAGGTTGTATATGTCCCTCCGCTAATTGTTGTTTGACCAGGTCATGGGCTGCTTCTATCTTTTCTTTAGTCAGGGGTCACTGAGGAACCCATACTGGTCTTTCTGATTTCCAAGTAATTTTATTGTCTCAGTGACCCCTCCAGAAAACCCAATCCATGTCTATTTATTTTTTGATCTATTTGTATTGGTGCCACTATACTTTCTTCTTTTTCTCCTAATCCTTTTCCTTCCTAAAACATTGTCTAGCCATAATAGTGGGCGCATTTGGATTGATGTTATTTGTTAATGTCAAACCTAATTGATCTAGGACATCTCGTCCCCATAAATTTATAGGAAAATGATCCAATACATATGGCTATATAATTCCTTCACATCCTTCAGGATCCTTCCAATCTAATACCATTGCACTTCTATGGGTATTAGTTGCCACCCCTAGGCCTCGAAGCATTTGAGTGGCTTGTTGAAACGGCCAATGTTTTGGCCATTATTGACAAGAGATAATTCTAAGGTCTGAACCTGTATCCAGTAGCCCATTAAATTCATGTCCTTGAATATTTAGTTTTAGCATTGAGCGAGAACCTAAATTTAAAGAAAGCATAGCCCAATCTACACCTGTGGAGCCTAATCCCCTGGAATCTCTTTCTATAGTGAAAAATTTATCATGTAGGCTGGGTATTATTAATAACTGTGCTATTCTATCTCCTGGTGAAATTACTGATATACCCTTTGGAGAACTGGCTATAATTTTTATTTCACCTTCATAATCGGGATCAATTACCCCAGGACTTATCATAAGTCCTTTTAGAGTAGAAGAACTGCGTCCTAATAATAAGCCTACTGTTCCTTGGGGAAGAGGTCCTTTTACCCCTGTGGGAACGATTTGAACTCCCATCTCTGGAGTTAGTACTGCTCTGGCGGAGGCACAGATGTCCAACCCTGCGCTCCCTCTGGTTTGTCTGATGAGAGATCTAATGGATAATGTGTCCTGGGCACTACCCTGATGGTGTTGCTGGGTTCCTCCAGTGCCGCATATATTTGTGGTTGTGGGCCCCAGAACATTGGGCCCCCTTGTCCGTTTTTTGGTGATGGAGTCCAGTGTTTTTCTCCACGATATCATGGGTAAACACTTGGTCCTTGTCTGTTTTTTGATAACAGAATACCAAATGGTTTGAGAATGGCATTCATTATCCCAATGTCTCCCTCTATGGCATCGTGGGCAAATACCCGGTACTCTACCCCTTTGATACCTAGTTTTGTTAAACCCTCCTCCTATGGGGCAACTCCTTTAAAAATGTCCTGTTTGTTCACAATTGTAGCATGTTTTTGGCCTGGCACCTAAAGCCTGTTGTACTGCAGCTGCCAAGACTTGCCCTTGTTCATTAATGTCTCTACATAATTTAATATATGTGTTTAAATCTTCATGTTTCCATGGTCTAATGGCCTCCTTGCACCATTTGTTTACTTGTTCATAGGCTAGCTGTTTAATTAATGGCATTGCTTGTTCTGTATCCCCCAAAACTCTGGTATCTGTTTGAATAAGCCTATCTACAAATTCAGCGTAAGGTTCATTAGCTCCTTGTATTACCTTAGATAATTGACGTTGTAAATTTCCATGCCCCTGTAAAGTTTTCCATGCCCTAATCGCAGCTGAAGCGATTTGTGAGTATATGGCAGGATCATATCCAACTTGTTGCAGCTGACCCTCATAAGGTCCCTCTCCTAGAAACATATCTAAATTTCTCTGAGGATAACCAGCTGCTGCATTTCACCTAGCTGTCTCCGTGCAAAATTCCTGATTGGCAACCTTCCATAACAGATATTGTCCTCCATTAAGCACAGCTTTGCACATACTAGTCCAATCTGCTGGCATCATGTCCAAGTTGGTAATGGATTCGACCATGCTTACAGTGAAGGGTGCTTGAGGATCATAGGTTGTTACAGCCTCTTTTAGCTGCTTCACTGTTTTGAAATCTAGAGCACGGTGAATTTGCTGCCCTCCTGCCTGTTCAAATACAGGGCATGCTAATCTTTGAGGTTCTGTCTCAGGATCCCATCTATCAACTATGGGGGTTGGGGGCCACTCAACATATGATGTCTCCATAGGTGGAGCTGTTGGTTGAATACTTACGCCCTCTGGTGATAGAAAGGTGTTAGTAGCAACCTCCCATTGTAACTTTTCCCCTGATAGCCTTCCCTTCTCTAAACTTTCTTCCCCTGTCTGACTAACTCGAGAGACTTCCTCTTTTACTTGATCTAAAATGTCTTCTCCTTGACTAAGCTAACAAGATTGTACCAACGTCCATAACGGTAATGTGCCAACTGGCAGAGTTCCTGGGCTTTCCTTTTCTATCTTTTTTACTTCTTCACCATGATGGTTCCATTGTGATATATTTAATAACCCCTCTTTAATGAACCATGGGCTACACCTTTGTATCATCTTAACGTATGCCCTAACTGTTCTTGATTTTACTGAGATGCCTCCTTCCTCTAGCAATTTAGTTAACACCCTTTAGGTTTTTTTTTTACTAATTTTTAATTCCATATTTCTGCTATAAAAATAACGCCACCCAACAAGATAACACAAAACAAAAACGAAACAAAAATGGAACAAAAAATTGTTGTATCAGTTTTTCTATTTTCTTGACATGTGCATTTGTGGTCTATCTCTATCTCTTCCTCAGGGGCAAACAACTTCAAACCTTGAGCCAACCATTTTCCCCAGTTTGCCTGAGAAAGTTCTAAGGACAGACAGCTTGAAACAAAAACAAAACAAATCAAAACAAGAACACATTGTTTTTTGAAATGGTCACCCATTCTCTCGCCCTCCCTCAGGGGCGAGCAATTTCACTTACCCCCAAGCTTCAGGCGTCCCCTGCATGGGCCACCAAATGCCGCAGTCTTGCTGGGCACAAATAACCGAGCCACCATGAGGCACTTGTAGGTTCAAACAGGAACTCCTTTATTGCCTGAACTCCACCGGCACTCCATGCGCACTCCCCGGGGAACTCTCTCTGCCTTCAACCGAGCTCCGCAAGAACTCAATGGGAACTCTGCGAGAACTCAATGGGAACTCAAGGGGAACTCCGCAAGAACTCAAAAGTAGCAGGCGCCCGAGGCAGCAGGAGCCACCCTATTGCCGGACAGCTGGGGCCCATATACAACTGAATACACAGCCTGCCCCAATCCAGCATCATCCAGTCACAGCAATTATACATAGCTTAACTTAATTATCATCATCCCAATGGCTCGCTGGTGTCACCTCTCAACCACTCCCTCTGGTAAAATGCCAGGCGCCACCCCGATTCGGCTGTGGCTCTCAATATCCCACCTCCCCTTTGAAGGCATGCCTTAAGGACCCACCTATTTTTTTATTTAATTTTATTTTTTTATTGTTGTTCAAAACATTACAAAGCTCTTGACATATCATATTTCATACATTAGATTCAAGTGGATTATGAACTCCCATTTTTACCCCAAATACAGATTGCAGAATCACATCGGTTACACATCCACATTTTTACATAATGCCATATTAGTAACTGTTGTATTCTGCTACCTTTCCTATCCTCTACTATCACCCTCCCCTCCCCTCCCATCTTCTCTCTCTACCCCATCTACTATAATTCATTTCTCTCCTTGTTTTTTCCCCATTCCCCTCACAACCTCTTATATGTAATTTTGTGTAACAATGAGGGTCTCCTTCCATTTCCATGCAGTTTCCCTTTTCTCTCCCTTTCCCTCCCACCTCATGTCTCTGTTTAATGTTAATCTTTTCCTCCTGCTCTTCCTCCCTGATCTGTTCTTAGTTGCTCTCATTATATCAAAGAAGACATTTGGCATTTGTTTTTTAGGGATTGGCTAGCTTCACTTAGCATAATCTGCTCTAATGCCATCCATTTCCCTGCAAATTCCATGATTTTGTCATTTTTTAGTGCAGAGTAATACTCCATTGTGTATAAATGCCACATTTTTTTAATCCATTCATCTATTGAAGGGCATCTGGGTTGGTTCCACAGTCTAGCTATTGTGAATTGTGCTGCTATGAACATCGATGTGGCAGTATCCCTGTAGTATTCTCTTTTAAGGTCTTCAGGGAATAGACCAAGAAGGGCAATAGCTGGGTCAAATGGTGGTTCCATTTCCAGCTTTCCCAGGAATCTCCATACTGCTTTCCAAATTGACCGCACCAATTTGCAGTCCCACCAGCAATGTACAAGAGTACCCTTTTCTCCACATCCTCGCCAGCCAGCACTTGTTGTTGTTTGACTTCATAATGGTTGCCAATCTTACTGGAGTGAGATGGTATCTTAGGGTGGTTTTGATTTGCATTTCTCTGATTGCTAGAGATGGTGAGCATTTTTTCATGTACTTGTTGATTGATTGTATGTCCTCCTCTGAGAAGTGTCTGTTCAGGTCCTTGGCCCATTTGTTGATTGGATTATTTGTTATCTTATTGTTTAATTTTTTGAGTTCTTTGTATACTCTGGATATTAGGGGTCTATCTGAAGTGTGAGGAGTAAAAATTTGTTCCCAGGATGTAGGGTCCCTATTTACCTCTCTTATTGTTTCTCTTGCTGAGAAAAAACCTTTTTAGTTTAAGTGAGTCCCATTTGTTGATTCTAGTTATTAACTCTTGTGCTATGGGTGTCCTATTAAGGAATTTGGAGCCTGACCCCACAATATGTAGATCGGAGCCAACTTTTTCTTCTATCAGATGCAGAGTCTCTGATTTGATATCAAGCTCCTTGATCCATTTTGAGTTAACTTTTGTGCATGGCAAGAGAAGGGGATTCAGTTTCATTTTGTTGCATATGGATTTCCAGTTTTCCCAGCACCATTTGTTGAAGATGCTATCCTTCCTCCATTGCATGCTTTTAGCCACTTTATCAAATATAAGATAGTTGTAACTTTGTGGATTAGTCTCTGTGTCCTCTATTCTGTACCATTGAAGGACCCACCTCTTAAAAACCCAAAGGCATTTTCACTGGAGACCAGACCTTTACATAGGGACCTTTGGGGTGAAAGGAGCAGCACAATAGGAATGACTCTTATTTCTACTATTTGAGTACTATCCTCAAGCCATAATTGTATATACTCTTATTATGCTATGGGGACTCCAGCTGAAGCCACATGTGTAAACTGTAAATAAAGTTCTTAACTAGTGGATCTCAAGCTTGGTAACATATTAGAATAATAAGGGATACTGGAAAAACAAATACCCCCCCCCAAAAAAAAATGATGTTTAGGTTTTACCCCAAAATTTTGATTTAATTGACTTGATGGCACAGCTGGGCATTAGGATATTCAAATCTTCCCAAGACATATTAACATGGCCCCAAGACTAAGAAACACTGCTTTAATACTGCTTAAATTTTAACATACTTTGAATCATTTGTGGTCTTGTTAAACTTTGTATTCTGATTCAGTAGGTCTGGAGTGAGGTATGAGATTCTTCATTTCCACTAAGTTCCCAAATTATAATGCGGATATTGTTGGTCCTGGGGTGGTAATTTAAGTAGAAAAGCTAAGCCACAGGGTGAGTCTGAATCAATTAGAGATCTTTTTTGAATCTGAAGAGTCCCAGATCCTGCCCCCAAGATGGGGCCCCAGCCCCTGTATTTTATTATAGGCTAACCAAATGAGTTGGATGTCCTTCTCTGAGCAAGAACCATCTTGCTAGTTTGACTTTTACACATGAAGATACTGTATCAGGAAGCTGTTTGACCTCTGTTCTAATGTTGCTTTCTCCTGGGAAACTTCATTAGTGAACAAAACACATTTTCAATGGGAACATTTTCTGGTGTCTAAGTTCCCAATGTGGATTGGGGACTGCCATCTGCAGCGTGAATCGAGCGTGACGGTTTCATTAACACAGCTCAGAACCTAGTGTGGAGCAGTCTTTATGATGAATGGGGTCTTGGGTTCTACTTGAAGCATTATCACATAATATATCAGTTTTATGTCACATGAACTGATGGTTTTATGGCCTTTCCATTCAAGTTGATAGGCCCCTTGTCACAAGCTCTTTTTAATATGGTTTGAGGGCATTTTTTTGGTGGTGATGACATAATGATTTATAAAACCTACTTCATGCATCAGCCACACATATGTAGATCAGAAATATTTCTTTCTGGAAAAAAATTACCATTCTGTGATAAATAAGTACATATTCAATGAGCAAACATTCATCAATTTACAGATTTCAATTCATGTTTCTTTATACCATAGGAACAAGCAATTAGCACTATGCCAAGGAAATAGTCTTGTCAGTAGGATCCTCCCAAAGGGAAGACTTGCATTCAAACTTGGTGCCAACTTGACCTTTACTGTACTGTGGACTTGCTGGAGATGCCATCAGTCTGAATGTTGATAGGGAAAAGGCGCTTAAAAGGAAGCACCACAGATAGAAGACAGAAAGTTTTTCATCTACATTCCAGGGTTGTTATATAACTTATTATTTGCCATATTTTATCCTCGAAACATCCTGCAAGGTAGGAATTATTATCTACAATATAAAGAAAACTTAAGTGAGGCCTCATGCAAGGCTTGAAACTAGGTCAGTCGGACTCCAAAGTCCACATTTATTTTGCTATATTACAATGTTGGCATAAAACACCTACAGGTCAATGTGAGTTAATTATGGTTACACCAGTTTTACAGATACCAAATCAACTCTTTGTAATTGTTCACATTCTGCTTCCTTGGCCCAGCTTTGAATCTGTAGGGACTTGACATCAAAAGTGTTAATGCTATGTCTTGAAAGGTTCAAAAACATTAAGCAAGTAAAAACTCTCTTTCATTGATAAATGAAATATTCTTCATTCTTAACTGCTTGAATGAAATAATATCATCAGTAAATTTTAAAACCTCCTAAAAATCATTTGTAACAGAAATAAAGTAAGTCTGATGGCAATATTTTTACTTTATAAATATTTGTGATATTTGTTGTAGAGAGACAATGATTAGCTTCTGTACAACTTTTAATATTTGCAAGTCACTTTCACAGATATTGTATGATCCTCATGACATTGCTGTCATGTTAACATTAATCCATTTTTAGATAGGAAATCAAGTCTCAGAGACTCAGGAATCAGGAATGCCACCCTCAGAAATGGCCACAAAGTCAATAATGAAAAGACAATTTCCCACTCCAAGTTCCAAGTTTCTCATTACTCCAGAGAATATAACTTAAAAATTACTTTTCTGCTTTTACAAGTCTCCATGTCAAAACAAGAAAATATTTAATTAAACAATTTCAGTTGCAAAATATTTCAAAGAGTTAAGAGAATTGTCAACTCAAATATCTGGGGACTTCCTAGATAATTTAAGGATCCAAAATGTTTTTGAATTGTAATTACAAATCTCTGTTTTCTTCATTATATCCTTTCTAAATATAAAACCAAAAGATGAATATTTGGTAGAGCGAAAAAAATGATGGCATCTGACCTCTAAACTTAGAAAAAATATACCATGTAAACAGAATGCCTTACAAAAATGAAACAAAGCAAATGGAGATCAGAGATCAGAGGTCTAGATTATGCCAGCAAGGAGGATACACAGAGGAGTTTTTGCTTAGAAGATTGCTTTTGTATTCTGGGAATTAATGTTTTGAGAGAGAGAGAATTTTTTAATATTTATTTTTTTAGTTTTGGGCAGACACAACATCTTTGTATGTGGTGCTGAGGATGGAAAAAAACTGGGCTGCACGCATGCCAGGCGAGTGCGCTACCGCTTGAGCCACATCCCCAGCCCTCTGGGAATAATTGATGTGAAGAATATGTGGTGTTTTTATCCTGAGGTGGCTACTTGGGGTGCAATGAAAGTGTGTCTAACCAGACCATTTCTTGAAAGGTGTAATTTCATCTCACTCCAGTCAGAATGGCAGCTATCAAGAATAAGTGTTGGCGAGGATGTGGGGAAAAAGATACACTCATACACTGCTGGTGGGACTGCAAATTGGTGCAGCCAATATGGAAAGCAGTATGGAGATCCTTGGAAAATTGGGAATGGAACCACCATTTGACCCAGCTATTCCTCTCCTGGGTCTATAACCAAAGGACTTAAAAACAGTATACTACAGGGACACAACCACATCAATGTTTATAGCAGCACAATTCACAATAGCTAAACTGTGGAACCAACCTAGATGCCCTTCAGTGGATGAATGGATAAAAATAAATGTGGCACATATACACAATGACATATTACTCAGCATTAAAAGAGAATAAAATCATGGCATTTGCAGGTAAATGGATGAAGTTAGAGAAGATAATGCTAAGTGAAGTTAGCCAATCCCCAAAAAGCAAATGCTGAATGTTTTCTTTGCTATAAGGAGGCTGATAGGGAGCGGGAACATGGGAGGAATAGATAAACTCTAGATAGGGCAGAGGGGTGGGAGGGGAAGAAAGGGAGATGGGGTTATAAATGATGGTGGAATGCGATGATCATTATGATACAAAGTATATGTATGAAGACACGAATTGGTGTGAGTCTACTGTATACAACCAGAGATATGAAAAATTGTGCTCAATATGTGTAATAAGAATTGTAATGCATTCCACTGTCGTATATAAATAAAAAATAAATAAAATTTTAAAAAGGCAGGAGTTAAAACTAAAGAGAGAAGGGTAACAACATCAAGTAGAGGTCATCCTTGGTAGCCACGAAAGAAGAGAAAGCCTTCAGACTGGAGTAGTCTGCAACCTGGCAGGAGAGGAACTTATAACCTCTTTAGGTGGCAGTATCCACATTTCCACTTTGTGCTAGGAACAATCTGGAAATCGCATCAGTGACTGGAAATGGCCAGTCACTTTGGGAACATTGGAGAAGTTGTATGATATACCAAGTCTGCATCCCTGTCTCTTCCCACCATATTCAGTCAAGTAGGTGAATAATAATGTAAAATTTAAGGTAGGCATCATTATATCATCCTTACAACATATTTATAAAGTGAAATAATGATCCTCGCTTTACAGAGGAAGAAAGCTTAGAGAGTCTGTAGATTCTTTCCCTAGTGCCTTTTGCAAAACTGGAGTCAGGATGCAGGTGTGTGCTTGTAGTATGTTGAGCATACAGTTATGTGGTTGAGTCCATACCACAGAAATATTTAGGCACTACTATATAAATCATTTTTATTATAGGACAATAGCCTAGAAAACACTTTTGAGATAAGAAAATATTCTTGTAGCAAAGGGTGCAAAGCAACGCTATCTACACACAATTGGCTAATAGGAGTTGTAAAGCATGAATTAAAATAGATATGAATACCTGTTAATTCTAACTAGGTAAAGAACCTCAAATATAAGCAGATAATGTGTAAGTCTATCTAAACATTCAAATACTTGCATTATTATTACTAGGTAAAGTCACTTCCTTGAGAGGCTTTCCCAACTTCTGGACCTGGTTTACTCTCCAGAGTACTTGCCTCTATAATACCCTGTCTACTCCTTAACACTCGCCTGACTTGTGCTTGCTTTTGTGTTTGAGTAAAGCTGTGATTGATTGGTTCTCCTCTGGACCCCATTGGTTAACAGGGTTGTAAGCAGCATTTTTAAAATATATTTTTCATCAATTTTTTATAACTTTATTTAATTAATTTATTTATTTTATGTGGTGCTGAGGATCAAACCCAGTGCCTCACATTTGCTAGGCAAGTGCTCTACCACTGAACCACAACCCTAGCCCCTGTAAGAAGCATTTCCAATGATAATCTCTGTTACATTCAAATGTTAAAATTTTGAACAATGTGAGAAATTTTTGAATAATGATTATGTAAAAAAGCAATAGGTTAAAAAACTATGACATTGTGGTGCAATTTTTCTTAAAATTTGTTGTATATGCACAACACACTATAGAGAGAGTCTAAGACATAATTGTGGTTTTATGGATGGTATATCATACATGATTTTCTTTTTTCCCTTAATTTTTCTTAGCCATAGTTTTTAAATTATTAATATTTTATTATGTAGAAAAAATAATAATAGACTACTTTTAGGCTCCATAGAAAAAAACTAAGGCTGATTAAAATGTGAAGAATTACTGATAGTTAATTCACCCTGTTTACATGAATCTAAGAAAGAAGTATAAGCTTCAAGTGAAAGGTAATTTAGGATAAGGCTAGAAAGGGGTCAGGAGAAAGACAGGGAGGTAATTGAATAAAAAGAGGGAAAGAGTTGGCAGGTAGGGAGGAAACAAATTATTTGACACTTTTATCGAGAAAATAGCCAACCCTTCTTAATAATCCTTAATAGCTAAAGAAATTATATCCTTGGCTAATTTGTCTTTAAGTTATTCAATAAAGTCAGGTGATGGTGTTTTATGACCCATTATCACTGGAGCCAACTCTTATCAAAAGATGATTCATTTCTGTATGTGGCTCACACATTACATTAAAACTTACAGTTTTTGGCATTCTTAATTAAAATTCTAAGATTACTGCCAATAACTTTCAAATACCATGCTTTTTCTAACATTTAGATGTTTTCTTCTTAGTCCTCACATTGACCAAAGAGGATTTTTTTGGTGATGATTTTGAGCAGAGAATCATGAAAAAAAAATGATAAGAAAGTGGTTAGTTCTAGGTCACCAGGCAATGGGTCTTTTTTTTTCTTTTTTTTTTTCTTGTTTGCCATTAATCCCATGGAAGGGGAACAAAAAATTGTTGAGGGCCAGGTGAGGTGGCGAATGCCTGTAATCCCAGCAGCTCAGGAGGCTGAGACAGGAGGATCGAAAGTTCAAAGCCAGCCTCAGCAACAGCAAGGTGCTAAGTAACTCAGTGAGACCCTGTAGCTCAGTGAAACCCTGTCTCTAGTAAAATACAAAAATTAGGCTGAGGATATGGCTCAGGGGTTGAGTGCTCCTGAGTTCAATTCCTGGTACCCCCTTCCCCCCATTTTTTTTTTTTTTTTAGGAGAAGCACAGATACTTTTTTCCTTTGAAACAAAAGTTTAGGGACCATTTGTGTTTTCACTTATAAATGGAAAATATTTTATAAATTTTATGAAAAACATCTTAAACTTTTTTTGTGTGTATGTGATGCTGGAGATTGAACTCAGGGCCTTGTGCATGCAAGGCAAGCACTGTACTAACTGAGCTATATCCCCAGCCCGGTTTTAAAAGAGTGATAGAGGCACTCATATTGAAGATATAAATCCATCTGTTGAAACCTGGACCCACATGCTTGCAAATCCTACTAATTGGTAAAAATATTATGAGACCCTGATTATTGAGCACAAGTTTTATCAGAGGCATTATATTAGTCACTTATTTAAATTGTCTCACATTCTCACAATAGTTCGTTAAAAATTTCAGAAACAGATGACAAACTAAATTTAAAATTATCCCAAGCTTTGTCATATAGAGTTACCTAGGTTGTTTTAACCACTACAAACCTTATTTGTAGTGGTTGCATGATATGTGTATCTGTTTTTCATTCATTTAATCTATTGATAAATATTTAGGTTTATAATTTCACTATTTTAAACAATGTTACAGAAGTGGTATTATATATTTTGGACTCTTGTACAATTGTTTGCTCAGAAGAAATTTTTAGAAATGAAATTACGGGTTTAATGTGCCTTTTAAAGAACCTTTTAAAACTGTGTTAATTTTCATTCTAGAAAAAGGAGATTCAGCTCCACTCCCGATAGTGGTATGTGAAGGGGCCCATTTCCTTACACATCCACATTAACACTAAATAATACCATTTCTTTAATCCATGCCATTTCAATAAATAGAAATGTTACTTCAATTTGCATTTAATTACCAATAGTTTGAATGCTTATTGTCAAGGGAGCTATTTTTCCATTTTATAGTCACCCTATAAAATCCTTGTATGTACCTCAGTAAGAGAGATCATGGTAAATGAACTAGCATTAATCATAACATAATGCTCAATTCAACATTATTATTAACTTTATATGTGTTTTAATGTTAAAAGTTTTTCTTTTCCCTCAGACAGTGAACTATGGAAAGGAGGGATTTTACTCTGTTCATTTCCACGAAGTCCTGTTTTCTCCTAAATCTTAAGGCATATACAGTAACCCATGAATCGTTTGCAGTGTATCAAAATAGAAGTGGGGTTGCAGGGCATATAGCAGGGCTGCCTTTGCTTTCCTAGGTTTTGCTCATGCTTCTTCCCAGGGAACTGAACTCAGGGGGAACTTAAGAAACTTGTTCAGAGCCAAAATCTAATTGGTGGCAGAGCCAAGCCGAGAACTCAGGTCTTCTCTCTTCTTGTCAATCTGTATGCCCTCAAATCTAAACCCAAATGATGACTTTTAAGCTGAACATACTCTTAATTATCTACTTTCACTAACTGCCCTTGGCTGATCATACCTCTCTAAGTAGATTTTCAGGGCTTTCAGAGAAGCGAGTTTTACTCTCTTGCTCCTTCCATTCATAGTACCTAACGTGGTGGGGCCAGGAGTAAACCTTCAATAAATGCTGGCAGGACGCTGAGCCTATGTCAATCTGCTACATTTCTTATATTTTCTATAATGAAACCTCTCAAAAATCTCCTAGTCAGTTGTTTTTAAAAATTCCAAAGATCAGACACATTTAAAGTTGCCTTGTTTCAGAATTTTTGTGCCCTCATTGCCTATATAACATCCTTTTTAATCACAGCATTGAGAGAGTATTTGTTGTAAATGTTAATTTATCTTGAATCTTACAAGAAATTGTTTTTCTTTTTTCTTTGCTAAAATGTTCCTTTAATATTCACTAGGTGATTTAGTGTGCACTCAATTTGATTCATGGGGAACATAATATACCAAGTTTCATTGGTGACTTTTTTCTGTTTTTACCTTTAACATCATTAGAATCTATAATGTTTCTCCTTAGAGGAGGAAATGATTAAACAATACTACCTCACCCCTTCAGTCACTAACTAGACAATTTAATCTAAAATGGAACACATTTTTTTTTTCCCTAACATGACCAAAACTAACTTGATTCAACTTCCTTCTAACACAATAGAACCTTCATGGGATGTTAAATTCCTCTAAGAGAAAAACAAAACTAAAAGCCTATCAATGAAGGCTTTAAAAAAAATCCTGCTAATCACATTAGCTTTACCCCCCTGGGGAGGAAGGAACTACCATTCCCTAAAACCACCCAAAGCTGGTAAAACAAATTATGACCAGAGAATTTCCTGTCAATGGCACTCTCATTTCCTGTCTGAATTTTTCTGCAAGACTGTCAACAGAATACCTAGAATTAGAGTGGACAGTGCTTCTTCAGCAGTCTTGGTTATCAATGTTAATTCTTGGATCTCTTCCATCCATGGGGCTTTAGCAGATAAATAACACCATTATTCTTCATCTTTCATGCTCAGGTATAAGTCTCACTCAAGAACAGCTTAGATTTATAGGTGATGTGATTTAGAATTCTAGGCCCATAAGTTAATGCTTCACAAATGTCTACTTTATCTCTTTGAGGATGATAAATGGACTGATCCTTGGCACAGCTCCCCATCTTCTTATTTGGTCCCTTTGCTTCTGATAATGGCCTGATTCTGCCAGATTCACTACTGTTTGCAGTAGAAAAAACAGTGATTTGGTATAGACAAGAAAGAAAGATTAATGTCAATGACAGAGCAATGTTTTTGAGATGTCATCTCAGGAGGATAAATAATAATATAGAGCACCTATTAGGTACTAGGCCATGAATTTGTACTTCAGAAAATTAAAATGTATTTTTAATTGTGCATCAATTAAAGCTGATATTTACTTGATTTACATATATTCATACACATTAATTCATTTAATTCTTTCAATAGCCATATTAGTCAACTTCATATTGCTGTGACAAAAACCTGATAAAATCAACATCAAGGAGGGAAAGTTTGTTTTGGCCTCTGGTTTCAGAAGTTTTAGTTCATGGTCAGCTGACACCATTTGCTTAGGCCTGAAGTAAGGCAGAACATTATGGAAGCAGGACAGTGGCAGAAGAGTCTATTCTTCTCGTGATAGGGAGCAAAGAGAGAGAATGAAGAAGGGATGGGGAACATAATATACCCTTCAAAGACATGCCCCCAGTGACTATTTCCTCCAGCTAGGTCCCACCTCCTGAAGTTTCCACCACCTCCCAATAATTCCATCAAATTTGAACCCATCATTGTACTAATCCACCAGTGAGATCAGAGCCCACTCATGATCCAGTCACTTCCTGAAAGCCCCGCCTCTGAACATTGCTGCATTGGGGACCAAGTCTTTAAAGCCTGAGTCTTTAGAGGGCATTTCACATTCAAACCTCAACAACAGACCTATGACCTATGTATTGTTACTATTCCTACTTTACAGATGAGGAGACTGAAGCATAGATCATACAATCATCTCCAGTTTACGTAAGAAATGGCAAAAGCAGGGTTAGAAGTCAGCCCACCTGTCTCCAGAGGTTATGCTTCAACCATAACTATGTTAAATGAATTAAATTCTAAAGGTAGTGGAAATCCCACTTGATGACACTCCAAATCTAGTCCCCTCCAATCATGTTATTTTATGCATTTATATGCATACATGTTTGTACAAATACTTGGATTTTGTTTTGCTGCTGCTTTGTTTTTGGTTGATTTCAGTATTAACATGTTATGTATGCTTTATTTTTTGAGTAAAAGTTCCTTGAATTGTATGTTTCATCCAGGGCCTTTTTGATCATGTTTCAGTTTGTTCTCCTTTTTTTTTTTTTCGTATGTAGAAGGGAGCTTTTGCTGTCCGTTTATATGAAATAGTGGGTCCCTGAACCCTTCTCTAAATGTTAGGTGTGGGTGCACTGACAGCTATCATACTCTTAAAGAAATGCATTCAGGTAATCATGCATTTTTCCCCAATTTTTTTCAATGTCATGGCAACCTATTTGATTCCTCTTAAGTCAGGGCATTTAAGATGTTAGGTCAATATCTGGTCAAAATAGAGGTTTACAAACTCAGGAACATGATTTAGATATGTCTGAGCCCAGGCAGCATTTCAAGCTCACTTGTTCAGAAGGAATTTCTGTGCTGTGTCTGAAAGATGGAACCTTCTCAGCTCTATGTATCACTCATCTCAATCACCCCTCCTCTGAAGTGAAAGGGCTTGTGGATTGGTTGACAGTGGTACAGATCATAAAGAAGTCCTTCGGTGGAAAAACCAAGTGCACTCTACAGTGTGTCCAACAAATTCTTATCCGTTTTTAGATTGAGTAAACTTCTATGCTCATTCTAATCAGATACAATCCACCCTATACTGTAAGTCACTTATTATCATTAAGATTACTTGGTGGTGGTTGAAACTCAAGTCAGGGCACTTATAACCCTCGTGGTGGTTCTTTGGTTTTCCTCAGCCCCTTTTGTGATTGGCAAAAAGCAGCAAGAGAGGCCAAGAGATTCCTATTCTGCTGATTATAGGCCTCTCTCTCATCACATGGATGTCCTCCGACTGTATCCTTTTAGGACAAACTGATGAGGTTTCAAACGATCCCATTCTTTCCTACTCAAGAACCAGCCCACTTTCTTGAGGTTAGAGCACAGGAGGGCCAATAAAATGTCCATGCAATGAGCCCAGATCCTTTAAAACCAGTAATCTCCTACCTCAGATGTGATCTAATGCCTCTGGTGTTTTGGATTACAAAAAGAGAAAGGTTATGTTTTTCAGATTTCACCCCCCAGACTCAAATTAGCTAACTCACAGATGAAAAGCTATATTATTCTAAGACTGGATTACATGAATTTCATAGTCTATTCAATTTTTAAGATGTGATATATTCCCTCCTCCATTCTCTGAGTTCATATGGGTATTAACTGTCTTTGCTACCAGTCAGTCCCAACCTTTTGGAACCCTTGTTTAGAAACAGCTAAACTAGGAACTACATGTCAGAGATATTTTAGTCATGGCCAGAGTAAGTTACTTGTAACATCCATAATAAAGAAGGTTATTTCCCATTTGGGAAATGTAATTCTCATGCAGTTGCTCTGTATCTTTCCTTATGTGACATTAGCATAGGGAAGAAGAGATAGAGAGTTGGGGTTACTGGTAGATAATAGTTAGGGGTTCTTTTTTGATTATAAGTGGATACAAGGCCAAGACTATCCCTCCTGGGTAACACTTTCACAGATCATACTTTGGGTCCATGGCAGGTCCATACTAAGTACCAGTATATTTGCCATTCTCAAGGTACGGTAATCATACATTGGAGAAAAGATAACCTCTTCAACAAAGGGTGCTGGGATAACTGGAAATCCATATGTAACAAAATGAAATTAGACTCATCTCTTACCCTGCACAAAACTCAATTCAAAGTGGATCAAGAACCTAAGCATTATTACAGAGACGCTGTGCCTACTAGAAGAAAAAGTAGGCCCAAATCTCTATCATGTTGGCTTAGGAAACAAATTCCTCACAAGACCCCTAAAGTGCAAGAAATAAAATCAAGAATCAGTAAATGGTATGGTATCAAACTAAAAAGTTTCTTCTCAGCAAAGGAAACAATAAAGAACGTGGAGAGCCTACAGAATGGGAGAAAAATCTTTGCTACCTGCACCTCAGATAGAGCATTAATCTCCAGAATATATAAAGAACTCAAAAAACTTAACACCAAAAAACCAAATAACCAAATCAACAAAAGGGCTAAGGAACTGAACAGACACTTCACAGAAGAAGAAATACAATCATTCAACAAATATATGAAAAAAATGTTCAATATCTCTAGCAATTAACAGAAATGCAAATTAAAACTACACTGTGGTGTCATCTCACTCCAGTCAGAATGGCAATTATCAAGAATACAAGTAACAATAAATGTTGGTGACAATGTGGGGGGAAAGGTACTCCCATACACTGTTGAGGGGACTGCAAATTGGTGCAACCACTCTGGAAAGCAGTATGAAGATTTCTCAGAAAACTTGGAATGGAACCACCATTTGACCCATTATCCCTTCTCATTATATACCCAAAGGACTTAAAATCATCATACTGCAGTGACACAACCTAATCACTGTTCATAGCAGCTCAATTTACAATAGCTATGTGCCCTTTAACAGATAAATGGATAAATAAACTGTGGTATATATACTCAATGAAATATTATTCAGCCATAAAGAAGAATGAGATTATGGCATTTGCCAGTAAGTGGATGGAACTGCAGACTATCATGATAAATGAAATAAGCCAATTACAAAAAACCAAAGTCCAAATATTCTCTCTGATATGTGGATGCTGACTTGTTCACAATTTTTAAGATGTGATATATTCCCTCCTCCATTCTGGCAGAGTGGGGGAGGTATATGGGCAGAGTAGGGGGAGTGGGGGGAAGAGATGGGGATGGAAAATACAGTAGAATGAATCAGATATAACTTGCCTATGTTCATGTATGAATATATGACCAGAGTAACTCCACATCATGTACAACCACAAAAATGGGTAGTTATATTTCATGTGTATATGATATATCAAAATATATTCTACTGTCATGTATAAAAAGAACAAATAAAACATTTTTAAAAATTATATTTACATAAGAATATGTAACAAAAAACATATTTGCCATTCTCAAGCTTACTACTCTGTCATTCTGATGAAAAGTGAGCAGATCATTTTTACTAGCCCTGTCCATATGTGTGCAATGTTCCCACTAGCAAGTTGCCTCCCTATAAACATAGTCTGTGGCCAGGTCATCCTTAGTGTCCAAGATCTAAATAATAAGGTATAATTTCACATATAAAGGAAACAACCAATAATACAAGAAGCAACCTGAAATTACAATGGACACATATTGGAGGCAAGAGAAAATCATAGTCATTGTGGACTAAGGTTGTTCAGAGAGAGCTTCAATGGAGGATGAAGTATCTACTTATGGGTTTCAAGGACTGATAGCTTTCTGTGGGCAGGAGTCAGGTTTGAGACATGGGAAGCATTACCAGGATGGCATTTGGGATGGGAAATGATTTGAACAAATACATGGAGAAAAGAAGTACAGAGTGGATTAGAGACTATAGGGATCAGGGACATTTGAATGGAGTAAAGAACCTTTATAGAAGAATTAGAAAATAAGTTTGGAAGGATGGGTTGGAATTAGTTGTGGAACACACCATTGCAAAGTTCAGTAGGTACTGGGGGACTGGTCAAAGTTTTTGAGATGGGTATTTGACAAGACAAGATTTGGGGGATGAGAACCTCAACATTAGCAGAGTGGTTTGCAACAGGCAAAGAAGGGTCAGAAAGAACACTCAGCAAGCCAAAGTGTAGGTCCACACTGGAGGAAAACCTGGCTACGGAAAAAGCGGCTTTAGATTCAGACTTCACAGTCTCCCAGCCATGATTCTTCCCAGCTGTGTCTCCTCAGGCAAGTTCCTCAATTCCCAAGCAATTTCGGGAGTGGAGCACCAATCCAAACGTAATTTACCCTCAACTGACTTAGGATTTCTACTACCATTGTTAATCATCTTTCTCCTCTGGCTCTGAAAAGTGGGGGCTCAGACTGGGGAGGAGAGTGGGTGTATGTCTGAGTCCCTTCATGGGTACGCAGGTAATCTCATAAGTAGTTATAGGCCTCTGAGTCCCCCTAAGCTTCTTTTAGAATAAAAGGGCTTTTCCTTGCTGATGGTAAGGACTTACCGGACAGTGTATCCTTCATTTTTTCTGCCTGATGATTTAAAGGAAATCTCTATGCTCTTTGCCTTTGTTTTGTAAAGCCAATTGTTTAGATTATAGAAAATCCCTTGTCTTTTTCAGTAAGTCCTTGACCTCAAGAATATTGCCTCACTGTGGATTTAAAGATACCAGTTTAAAACCCAAAGCTGAGAGATGACCACTTTTCCCCTAGGCTTCATGTTCCTTACACTTGGATTCTGAGATTATCAGGCACAAACTGTCTGAATGATTAGTTTAAAAACATATTTTTCTCATTTTCTGCTGCTGTGTTGCAGGTTCTCTTGTGTCCCCATTTATAGTACTTACTTTAAACCTTTGCACCGTCTTCCTTAGCTTTCATAAGTCTCTCCCCCGAGACCCTATTTTTAATCTGCCCCAGTACTGTCCAGAGACATCATAAACTTCTTTAAACATCTTCCATGCCTTGTGTATACTCACTTAGGCTTCACCTGGAGCATCCACAGATGATTCCCCTCTGCTTGCATGTGGAAGAATCTAGGCACTTTTAAGCAAGTGTCAAATAGCCTTCGGAGTCCTGAATGACCCCCACCACATGCAAGCCCTTTTCTCACAAAACCATCCTCCCTTTTCCCCCCTTCATCATCTGCTCCTCAGTTAGGGTACCCTGTCCCAGGAAGCTCTTGGTAGTCAACATATTCTTGCTTCCTTTTCCTGTTTCCCTACAGGGCTTGACTGCATGGCTGACCACAGGTAAATACTGAAATAAATAAAATTTGCCTTTGTACACTTTAGTTTTCACTGCCTTTACCATTACACATACAATATTGTTCAGTACAGCTTAAAGTAGAAACTTCTACTTTAAGTTTATACTTTAAAACTTCTTCTTTTTTTTTTTTTTACTAGAGAACTCAAAGTTTTATAAACCTACCCAAATTAAGCTAATTGTAGGATTTGAGCCACAGTGTAGAACGACATTTGAAGAAAGAATTTTCTCAGAATCCCTCAAAGGCTACCATGGGTCTTGCAACTAAAATCTTCATTGTTCAGAAAAGAGTTGTCACTGTGGAGGTACAGGATTGTATGGCTTCTTCTTTTTTGGTGGGGGGCGGGGGTACCACAGATCAAACTCAAGGGCACTTGACCACTGAGCCACATCCCCAGCCCTATTTTGCATTTTATTTAGAGACAGGGTCTCACTGAGTTGCTTAGTGCCTCGCTTTTGCTGAGGCTGGCTTTGAACTTGCTGTCCTTGTACCTCAACCTCCAGAGCTGCTGGGATTACAGGCATGTACCACTGTGCCTTTGTATGGCTCTATAAACTGATGATCTTAGAGAAGAACTGAGTCATAGGCAAAGATTCCTCTTCAGTTTCTTTTTACCACCTAAGGGATTGTGTCCTACTCTTCTTGCCCCTACAGTCTATGAGGGACCTCTGTTTATATGACTTCATCTTCTGTGTTTTTTTTAACATATTTTTTTTAGTTGTAGATAGACACAATATCTTTATTTTATTTATTTTTATTATATGTGTTGCTGAGGATGGAACCCAGTGCCTCACTCATGCTAGGCAAGCACTCTACCACTGAGCCACAACCCCAGCTCCTTCATCTCCTCTATTTTTCAAGGGTTTGCCAAAAGGAAAAATAACAGTCACCACCTATCATTTCAATAAAAGAAGATATTTATTTAATGCAAAAGACATTTATTATTGCATAAATAATGTGTCAACTGAAGATAGGGCCCAGCAATGGCTAGTAGAAGAATGGAGACTTTACAATACCCTCCTTGTGTTGATGCTGAACAATTGTCATTCTTGTGGCTTCTGAGAGTGTGAACATGTAATTCTTTAGTTTATAAAATTCTGGAAATGACAAGTAAAGAGATGTTTATTCTAACTTTATGGTTGCTCACTCCTTCAGAACTATATATCTGCGGCTCAATGTGGCTTCCAGATACTTCCATGTTTCTCAGTTTGAACTCATGAAGAATTTTCCCTTTAATTACTGGAATATTAGGAACAAATGCTAAATGAAACTATATCAGTTGAATTTTGAAAATAGGATGATCATGGGATTGACTATTACTCAGGCAAATTTACAACTATCACAAACAGCCTGGGGGTAATTGGAGTCAAAGTCATAAATCCAAAACCAGCAAGTCTTAGGAGTGCAGTACATTTTTTTTTTTACTTCTGTTGATACCTTTTCATTATGTCTTTATTCTGAGAAAAGGGGACATAAGCCTTGAGAAAGGAGGCCACATTATAATGCAAAAGGTAAGGCAGATATACTTTTGTAGATATTCAGAAAGGAAAATTTTATGCATAGAGTAGAATTTAAGGTTTTGAAAATTTCCTTTACAGGTTTATTCTCTTATTACCCCTGTATTTGTTGCTTCAGGGTTTGAGGGTCCATTGTATACATATTTAGTGTCTTTCTGAGAGATTAATCTTTTGAAAGTATTATATAATACTCTTTTTCTCTAGTAATTTTCTTTGTTCTGAAGTCTGCTTTATCTGAAATGCCATGTAAAGCAGTATTAGCCAATCTCAATATTTGCTTTCCTTTTTTCCCTATTTTTCACTCCTTTGTTTTTCTTTTCATGCTGGTTATTTAAACAAAATTTTTCAGTATTTTACCTTGATTTATCTATTGTGCTATTGAGTATATTACTTTCTATAGTTTCTTATTGGTTGCTTGGTGTGTGTGTGTGTATGTGTGTGTATGATTTATCACTCTTCTCTGATATCAATTTACCACTTTAAGTGTGGAAATCTTACCTCTGTTTATATGACTTCATCTTCTCTGTTCTTTTTAACATACTTTTTTTTTAGTTGTAGATAGACACAATATCTTTATTTTATTTATTTGTATTATATGTGTTGCTGAGGATTGAACCCAGTGTCTCACACATGCTACGCAAGCTCTCTACCACTGAGCCACAACCCCAGCTCCTTCATCTCCTCTATTTTTAAATATAATTGTATTAAGTATCAGATGGTCTTATAATTTTTGTTCAGTCATTAAATATGATTTATTAAGTTTATGAAGAGTTTAGTCTACTATATTTGCCAATAATTTTTGCTTTCTCCATTTTTTTCTTCTTCTTGATACTTCAAATATCTTCACTTTTTGTTTGTTTGTTTGTTTTCTTTATGTTTGAAGAATTTCCTTTAGGGTGTGTCTGCTAGTGACCCATTCTTTGTGTTTTTATTTCCTCTTCATTCCAGAAGGATAGTTTCTCTAGGTTTGGAAATTTCAGTTGACAGTTCTCTTCTTTCAGCATTTGAAAAATGTGTAACTTCCTATGACCTCTTGGTTTGAGATGAAAAATCCATTGTCATTCAAAATGACATTCCTTATTTGTAATGTCATTTTTCCTTGCCTGTTTTCAGGAATTTATTCTTTGACTTCAGTTTTCAGAAGTATAGTTATGATGTATCTTGTCATGCATTTCTTTGGTTTTTTTCCCACTTGGGGTTGTCTCAATGTAATAGACTAAATGCACATGCCTCCCCCTAACCAGTTCATGTGTGGAAATCATAACCCTGAAAATTAAAGTGTTGATCAACTTAGAAACTACATTAGAAATTACCTCAATCATCTTATAAACTAAGTAATTCTGAACAGAATATTAATAGAAATATGGATGGAAAGGCCATCCTGATGAAGAATAAGTTATTGGATAACAGAGGAAAAACCATTATTTTTATAAAATGACAAAGAATTTGATTGAATTGGGTTTGTGCTCTTGTGTTTTGTGTAAGGTAGAATTTTCCAGTGATGAAATTAGCTATTTAGCTGAGGCAATATGTAACCAAAGATTATTCTCCAGCCATAAGGTG
Organism: Marmota flaviventris; assembly: GCF_047511675.1. Classification (NCBI taxonomy): domain Eukaryota; kingdom Metazoa; phylum Chordata; class Mammalia; order Rodentia; family Sciuridae; genus Marmota; species Marmota flaviventris. The sequence goes on along the minus strand of NC_092505.1, from coordinate 68,929,136 downwards.
TGGACTTATTTGGAACTGCCACACTACTCTTCTCCGCCACTGCCAAACTCTACAGAGTCTAACCTATTCTCCAGTTCTCCCCAGTGTAAGTAAGATGTATATTTAAGCAATGGAAACATTGTCTAGGAGGTAACAACTCTGATGCCTAAATCACAATATTGGAAGAAGAATGTCTCAAACAGCGTGAATAATATCTGTTTGATTCTTCTATGGCACAGTGTAGACATGGAACATTGGCTTTTGGTAAACTGTAAATCAGACCATGAATTTCTTTATGGAGGAAATATTTATAAATTCAGCTTAAATTCTCTCTTTTGGAAAAATCCCAATTTTAAAAAACAGTTATCTTTTTGGAAATTAAAAATTTCTTCAATTCAATGGATGAGGAAATATTGGGAAAACTAGGAACTAGTTATTTCTGGGAACACAAATGTATTAAATATTTTTTAAAAATTATATCAATAAGTATTTTTAATGTCTTCCTAAATTATATGTGTGTGTACAATGTACACAGCTATTATTATGTTATTAGGACTGATAGGTTTTATTCTTTTTTAAAAGTTTTAATCTTAAGGGTAATAATTCCAGTTAGAGGAAACCACACCCAATGTAGTTTAACCCATGTGTATTTTCTACGTAAGTGTACAAAAATCAATAACAGACAATACACTGTTGAATTGTCTAGATAGCTGTACTTTTCCTTATTTACCTTAAACTTATGAGCCTTATTTCGCACATAAGTTAAGCTTGGAATTAAGTTTTGCACCAGGTTCTTTCCTTTTGAAGCCTATTGTTTGGCTGCAAAATTTCTACCAACTATATGCCAATGAGAGCCCACAAATTTCTTCCTGGGATTAATGAAGCCCCTAAACCTCACTTATAATAAATTTTTTTTCAGAATGCAATGGGAGAAAGCCCACCTTTTTAAATCTAAGCACATTCAGTCTCAGGTCCTCTTCAATCTCCTTTTCTATTGGGGTAAACACTAGTGAGTGCCTAGCAATACTTGTTCCAGGCAGTGAAATGAGAAGGACTCCAAAGAATGTTGATAACAAAGGAAATAAAGAAATGAAATGGGCCACTTCCCTTGTCTTCAGTCTTCAGGTGAGGATCAAAGCGCAGTGATCAAAGCACAATGTACTCACAAAATATCTAAAGAATTCCATCTGCCCATAGGGCATGCAACCTATGCCACACATTCCCCGGCTTGTAGGCCAGAGTGGCCCTCCCTTTCACAGGGCTGCCACTGCTGAGGAGTACAGGAGTAATAAGATGTTTAAGCCCTCTCCATTAAGTCCTCTAAATTCTTTCTTTGGGATTGGAAAATTGTATGCTGGGGTCTTTGTAGTCCTGGGGTTGAACATCATCTCTGTCTGGTCCACCCTTCCCTCCTGACCCCTTACAGACATATCCTCACATCCCTACTATTTATAGCACTTTCCCCTCAGCTATGGGGCCTCTCCCAGGAAGGGAACAACTTTTCTTCCACTTCCCTCTTATTTCCCTCTGAGGCAGAGCTTTGAATATATACAGGGTGAATACTGTAAACTTTGATAATTTTTAAAATTTAGCTTCTATGATTCCACCCATTATACAAACCACACTGTCCAGAAAAGCTCAGAGAGGGATCCTTCCTATTAAATATATTTAATATATGTATTTAATTAGAAGGCTCAGAAATTTCTAGTCCCTTTTGCTTTCCAAATTAATGTAGTGTTACTATTTGAGGTCAAAAAGACAAGGGCATTTAAAAAAGGGGAGTGTTCTTAGATTCCCTCACATTATACCACTGCTCATGCAAATGATCTTCATTGCTTAGGTAAGTAATGCTTCTGTGGAGTTGTAGAAGTCCTTCTGTTGTCTTTTCAGATTATTTAGAGCCATGCAGGAGTTTCTGTTCATCATCCAGGATCTTCTCTTCTACCTCCAGTCCATATTCTAAGAGATTATGTCCAAGTCTTAGTACTAACATTTCCTTATCATATAGTTTATGTGTTTGACATTTCCTCTCTATGGGTTTTCCAGAAGAAAAAATAATAATTCCTCTCACCTAAATGAAAGGAGATTTATTTAGCTAAAATAGCACAATATCTCAGAAATAGGGTATGCGACAACTAAAAATAAGAGTCTGATGATGGTTTATTAGATTATCAACGTTTCCCATTATGGTCCCATTAAGTTTTACTGCGCAAATATACAGAAGCTCTGCCTTCTGACACCCAGAGAGCACACAAGGAAGTAAATACAATTGTCATGTAGACAAATAAAACATGAGGCACTGCTAGCATAAATCCCTTTCTTTCTTATAGTTTTTTGACTTCTGTAGAACTGTAAATCTGCCACTCAAAATATTTCCAGGTACTTATGCATTGGTCAGTTTAAGCCTGTGGAAGAAATGTACTTCTAATTGTTAGCATGTGAGGAAGAAGTGTTAAAATCATTTATTTGTAAAATTTGGAGTTCAGGTTATAAGCAGCCCTTATAAGAATTAGGGAACAGAGATACATAGGTATTATTAGCCTATCAATAGAAGTCTTTAGAAAGATAGTACTTTTCACTTTGTTAATACTTGTTCCAAGTGTTCTAAGTGAGAAATAGGGTCATCTCTCTCATGATAGAAGCATATATTCTAGCACTGAGTTTCTTAATGTAAATGTATTAGGCTACCAACATTTCATATAAGATGATTCTTTATATGGCCTCTCTTGTGCATTGCAGGATATTTCCCAGCATCTGTGGCTAATACTCACTAGATGGCAATATATTTCCCCTGTCTTGCATGACAACCATAAATATATCTGGATATTTGTAATTTCTCTGGTTGAAAATCACTTTTGCAGTGTAAAAGGAGGATAGGCCTGCTACTCTAGATAACCAAAGAGTAACATGTGAATCTTACATAGAATGTATTAAGCATTTGAGTAAAGAATGAGTAAATGCACATAATTTTTTCTTTGCTTTTCTTCCTCTTTCCTTTCTGAATGTTCCATCCCTCCAACCTCATTGTGAAAATACTAAATTAGCAAAAACCACTGAATAATGTATAAGTTTCTGAAATTTTTCCTTCGTTGTCTTATTTTCATGGTATTTTTAGGTTGTGGGTTGTAAAGATTAGTAGTTGTTGGCCTGTGTTTGGGTGATTCCTTTTTTCCTTACAGATTATTGATCTACATGAGAAGAACAGTAATAAATAGATATTTGTCATATCTATTTTTCACTTGAGCCTTCAAAATAAGTAATTTAACCTAAAGAGTTGTGAGGAGCAAGAACTTTGCTGTAATACTCATAGCATGGCAAAAGGAAGGTGGACAGGAATAGAGGGAGGAGATGAGAGAACAACACTATAACATCTGACTTGTGATACCACCAGGGTTCTTGCATTGGTGTTAGTCAGCTTTTCATTGTAGTAACCAAACTACTTGCCAAAAATAAGTTAAAGGGGGAAAAGTTTGCGGGGGAGGGGAGCTTATGGTTCCAATCCATGGTCAGCCAACTTCATTGCTCTGAGCCCAGGATGAAGCAAAATATCGTGGTTGAAGGGCATGATAGAGTAAAACTATTCTGTTCATGGTGGCTAGGAAGCAGAGATAGTAAGGAGAAGGAGTTGCAGGGAAGATGAATGCTTCCAGAACATGCTCCCAGTGGACCCACCTCCTCCCTCCTTGCCCCACCTGCCTATAATACTTATTACTCCATTCAAACTGGATTAGACTGATTAGGTTACATCTCTCATCATCTAAATATTTTACCTCTGAATATTCCTGCATGAACATTGGAGCTTTGGGGGGACATCTCATTTCCAAACCATAACACCACCCTCCCATAAGAATCTAAAAAGCAATCATATTTTTCTAGTTCTTCTAATCATATCCTCATCATGGAACCATATTCTGAACCACTATGTTTCCATCTGTAGGGAAGGTATGCCTAGTATCATGAATATTTATACTAGACTTATGGGAAGGAGAAAGAGCACTAGAGAGTGGTCCCATTTTTTCCCTTCTTTCTTTTTTGCCCCCACAAATTCAGTAACTAGGAATATTATCTTTTATTGTTAATTTAATGTTCTAGAATTGAAGTCAACTTGTCTACAAATCATAGATGATAGGCTATCAGATTCTATATCAGTGATGATTTATGTTTTTCTTTTAGAACCAGTCAGCCTGAGACAAATGATTGTAGATTGCAAAGGTTGGGAGCTAAGTGTTCATTGCATGTTCAGTGTCTGATGCAGGTAATGGTTAACTTCCACAAACACTCTGGCAGTACTTGGGATCTAAGGAGGCAGGAAGGACTTCAGGCCTTCAGGAGGAGGCTTGGACAATCTCAAGTGCATCCTAAGAAGTTCTATTTGCCTTTGCTCTGCTTCTCTATTTAGGGAAGTATTCCTGACTTTTTCTTTCTCCCCAACAGCCCCACAAACCTGGCAGCTACCCTGCCAGGAATCATCAAGTTTGATGACATCTCTCAATATAGGCTTTTCATTTATTGCTTTAACAGGAAAATCGAAGTATAAAATGTATGCCCTGGTAGTCATCTGCTTAGATAACATGACATTGTCCTAGATTAATCCTATCCATAGGAAAGCAACAAAATTCCTAGCCAGAAGACTTAGAAATATAATGCAGACTTTATAAAGGTAGTAATAATTACCTATTTTGGCCCCTGCTGAATCCCAATGCCTGATATAGATAGAATTTAATAAATATTTGTTAAATGAATAAATAAGGATGTTTATAATTTCATTATTAAGAAACATGTTTAAATGATTCCAGAGATTGTTCAGAGGTGGAATAATATAATTGCAGCCCTGGGTTCCTTTCTTCTTTTCTGTTTTACCATTCTAATAGTTCTGTCTAAAAGGTCACAAGATGGTTGAACTAACTTCACAGACACAAGATGGCTGACAAAGCTCTAGACATCATGTCCTCCCTCACACAAATAACCCAAGAAACAAGAATCATGGACAATTTTGAGTCTCTGTTTTTATTTAGGCACTAAACTCTTTTTCAGAAAGCCCAAGACAAATTCTCCTATGGCCTGATTTTGGTGGCCTGCCACCGCACGCAATTCTACTTCATGCAAGATTCAGTGAGGGCTGTAGTCTTCTATTGTTGCCTCGGAGAAAGGCAGTGGTGAAAGAAGTCACCTTGATCAAAGCACATCTCGGGTACTTGAGTTTAAGAAAGAGTACAAATACATGCTGAAAATCTAGAAACTATTTGTTTAAAGCTACCCTTGCCTGCCTATACTTTGGAAATTCTTTATGCACTCAGCTTATAGCCCACTATTGTTCCATAAGAGCATGTTATTTCACTTCTCTGTGCCTCATGCCAAGCAATATGCTTGACATTTTTTATTAAATGATGAGGGAGGGGAAGGCATGTCAGTCTAATTTCCCCCGTTCTTCCCTTAGCTTTCCTAACCACCAATCCTACATGCCATACTAAGATGTAATTCCTGAGATACTGAAAATATTTTCCGGCTAGAAGAATCCCAAGCTAAGGTCAATAACATCAAAGACATAAATGCAGGGAAGTACAACGTTGGTCTTTATTTTCTTTCTTTCTTTTTTTTTTTTTTTTAAGTTGGTCTTATTGCTCAAGAAACAGTATTATAATAAATGATGTTTCCTGGTTGGAATCACAGTTTCATTATAGACATCATCACAAAATTGGGTTCTCGGCCTCCTTCTTCTCAGGCCAGATGGCAGCAACGGGCAGTGGTCCAGTCTATCACAGAACACTGGCAGTGACATGTGGTTGTTCCCCGTACATCCCAGGAACCACAGGCATAACCACAAGCACAACCAGTGACGACCATACCTGCATGGACATGTGAGACACTGACATCAGAGCCCTTGGATCTTGAGAACTAGAAGGCACATTTGTAAACATCTTTTATCCCCGTGAAGCCCAGGGATAAATCTAGGTTTTGTGGGGGCTAAATTACAGTCAATGTTGCAGTCTGTTTTAAGAATAAAAAAAATCCCTAAATTACAGAAGCAACAACAGTTTCTTTTTTTTTCTTGAGGTTACCAGGGATTGAACTCAGGGGTACTCAACCACTGAGCCTCATCCCCAGTCCTGTTTTATATTTTATTTAGAGACAGGGTCTCACTGAGTTGCTTAGTGCCTTGCTTTTGCTGAGGCTGGCTTTGAACTTGTGATTGTGATCCTCCTGCTTCAGCCTCCCAAGCTGCTGGGATTGCAGGCATACACCACCATGTCCGGCTCAGTTTCTTTAAATTGATAAATTTACCTCTGTGAATGCCCCATCACCACCACCAACACAGAGGCTTAGAACTAGAGAGAGACTAAAGCTATCACTATGACAAGGCAGTTGACGTGAATGGGCTGGTGTGTGGGGGCAGAACAGTGGGGAGTAATAGAAACTCAAGATCTCTCAATAGCATCCTAAGGAAAACGGGATGGGAAGTTATCTCCGAGAAGCAGAAATTACGGCTTGGCTTCAAGGTAACACAGACCTTAACTTGGGGAACGTATATGTATTAGGGGATGGGCAGGGAAAACAGGGGCATCTTACCCACAAGTCTTCCACATGGTGTTACTCACCAGCGGGACAGGAGGACAGTCTTCCTGAGCTTGTGATGCTGACACACGAGAGTGTCTTGGTTGGGATGGAGGGTTTATACTCTGAGTAGGAGAGAGACATATTGCCCATCATGATGCTTTCTCATAATCCCCTTCCAGATCTTCTTCTACCTTGGAGGTATCACTGTGTCCACAATCATAACTTTTAAGGTTTAGCTTCCTCATTTGTAAAGTGGAAGTTATAGCTGTACTTACCTCATAAAGTGGCTTTGGAAATTAAACTAATCAACGTAAATCTATGTATTACATTTGAATGTTTTATAACTATCCCTCTTCTCTTCCTCCTCCTCATCAGGAAAACTTGAGTCAAGAGCCCAAAGTGGGTAGAAGAGTTAAGGAAGCCCTGGGCAGGAAGATTGGGCTCTGGTGGGCTGACTAGGACTGACTTAGGATGCACTAGGGGTGAAATTAGGGTTTAAGAACAGGAGGCATGAGTAAGGGTGAACCTCCTATTTCTCCCAATTCCCGGCAGTTCCCTATACCTTTGAGAGCTTCCTGAATTCTTTTATTCACTACAGAGTCTAAGGAACACTGAAAACTCCCCAGAGTCATCAACTGAAGAAGGGAGATGAAGATGAGGAGGCAAGAAGTATGCTTCATCTTGTAGGAAGTCAGTGTCCTGGAGCTGGGAGGGAAAATGGAAAGAAGCTGAGATCGCTGAGCTCCATCATGGGTGTGAGGGACAGTCTCAAGGGAGCAAGGATCGGAGAAGAGCATTACCAGTACTGGATCTCTTTAAGCTCTTTGGAGAAGCAGAGAGGATTTTGGCAATGCAGACTCACTCACCAAAAAGTTCAGAAAAGTTTTGCAAGGACTAGGCAAGCAACAACGCTTTAATACCCAGTGGTATTGACTTTGGCACCATTACCACATAAGCATGACACAGGATTGTGATAAACTTGAGTGTGTTCACGATAAGCAATTGCTGCAACAGTGTTGGTTCTTTGTCAGTGGGTGTGCTCCTGCCTTATTGTTCTCCTCTCACCTCACTTACTGGCAAACTGATAAGGCTAGCACCTGGGTCTTCTGTTGCCTGTCCCATATTAGAACCTCTTGTTTGATCCTTCATCAGGAAGTGGTTACTTTGTGGTCTGATGAGTGAGGATCCTATTTGACACCTGTTCAGACACATTGTTATATTGTACCTGTCATATCCCATCTGGGCCATTAACAGAGAGACTGAGTAACCTTGGCTGAAAAATAAGGGAGTTTTCTATTTACTTAAGAAGAATATGAGGCATGATTCCAGGCTCCTTTGGGGATAGGGTTGTTATTATTAGTTTGATTTTTTCTCTCCCCCTTTCCCCCGACAATATTCAACTCACCTTTTCATCTTGGCTCCTCACAGACACAGGTGGCAAGTACCACATCCTCAGTCCAGACCCTGAGCACGAAGCAAGAATTGAGGCAAAACCATTCCATTTGAGGCTTGGCTTTTTCATTTTGGAAGCAGGATTCTTTTTTTCTAGAAGATCAAAAGATTTCCTCTTACATTTTAGTCTTTAGTTCTGGGTCATATGGATATCCCTTTCCACAACATGTGGCTAGGAAAGTTGAGTCAGACTCAGCCACCTCCATCATCTAAGACCTCTGAGCCCAGACATGTTTCACAACTCAAAAGAGTTCTGATTTGGGAAAGCTAGACAGAGCAAATTCTGTATTTTATGTTATACCAGCAAGGAAGTCTATAGCAGCACTCTGTTAATCAAACACATTAATATATCTGTTATAAAATGTGTGAATATTAACATGGAATAAATAATGGTCATAAAGAACCACATAAGTTTTCCTGCCAAGTGAGTTAGCATCAAGTTTAGAAAAAACATTCTTGGCTTTCAGAACTTTTTTACATTTTAGAATCATGAATGAGAGAATGAGGAGTCATATGTGCCCACAAAAAGCAAAAGTGCTCCAATTCATCATCCAGGATGGGGCAGGTGGCCACCACGAATAAATGAGGTTTAAAGAAAACACAATGAAGAGGCAGAGAATAGCTGTGGGGGTGACCATTACTGGAGGCAATCAGAGCTGGAAAAGCCCACTCTATTTATGTGGCCAGGCTTTCTGCCTCCTTCCCTAGAGACGCCTGCTAACAAATTGCAATTTTTTTTCTACAAGGTTCTGTCAAGCAAACATGAGAGTGAGGCCCAGAGATGCCAGCAAAAGAGGCATTCTCAATAACCAAGTAGGAGTTGAGGAAGGGGAGGAGGGAGAGTGAACAAGAAAGAGCAGAGACTGGACTTTGGTATAAAAGTAGGGTAAAACAATTCATTGGTTAATGGGATGAATATTTGTAGAGCCTCTCTGTACCAATTCTAGCTTTGGTTGACTCAGCCATGGGCAATGCAGACAAGATCCTTGCCCTTTCGAGACTACATTCTAACTTGGGAGGGAAATGTACACAATAATGTAGAAGTATAATATGTCAGATACTGAAAAATGCCCTGAGGAGAAATCAACCAAAGCAAGGCAGTAGGGTGTGCTGGTGTGGTGTTCCATGTAGCATAGAGTGTTCAGGGAAGGCTTCTCATAAGAGGTACCCATGACCTGAAGAAGTGAAGGGGAAAGTCTTGGGGAAATCTGGACAAGTGTCCCAGGCTGAGGAGAAATCATGTGTGAAGAGCCTAAGGCGGGTGACTGTTGGTATGTTGAAGGAATGGCAACAATGGCAGCATGGCTCACCTGGAGTGAGGTAAGGGACAGATGAGCCAGGAGAGGCCAGAGGTACCACCTCTACTTGGTTATAGAGAGCTTGTGCACTGGTGTCATGGCTTTGAGTTTTGTGAATTTGACAGAAAATTATGGAAGTGTTTTGTTCGGAGGATCAGGTGAGATTATTTATATTTTAAAAGCTTACAATGGCCACTGTGAAAGAGTCTATGGATGGGAAACAGATAAGCTGGGAAACCAGACGGTAGCAGGATTTTACAGATTTCTAGGTCTCGGGCAGGAGTTGGGGATGGAGTGAAGACTGGATGCATTTGGATTATGTGTAGATACTTGAGCCTCTATAGGGTTTACTGGATGTGGATGTAGGAGAAAGAGAGAAATGAGATACCCAGGTGTTAATCCCAAGCAACACATTGAAGAATAATGGAATTTACTGAAATGAAGTTCTCTGGGGAGAGAGTAGATATGGTGGGAAACATTAAATCATATTTGATCATGTCAATTTAATCTGCCTCTTAGGCATCCAGATGCAGTTGTAGCATAAAAAATTGGGTACACAAATCTTCTGTTCACTGAATAGGTAAGAGTCAGTGATATAAATTTAAGAGGAATCAGTAAACAACTGGACCTACTAAAAGATACTCTAACAGGAAAACAGAAACCTCTATTTATTATTTATGAATCAGGTAAAGAAAGTGATAGTCTGAAAGTGGATGACTACAAAAATATAGGTTTAGGTACCTGAATTTAATTACATTGACCAGTCAGTTTGTTGGGAATGGCAAGGAAAGAGAACAGGATTGTAGGAGAGTCAAGTAGGTTATAATGAGCCTGGACCACAGGGATGGGGACCATCACCTCTGGGGAATATTTTTAGTCAGTGGCATGTCCAGCATATTTGGCACATAAGGAGTCACTTTTTAACACCCCTGTCCTATATGTAACAAAATTATTTTCAGTAGTAATTATATAATGATTAGTTAAGGTCACTATTCTTGATCCAATCTATGGTTTTAAGACAAAAACACTGTCAAAGAAAAAAATCAATCTTAAAAATATTTCATTATAATATTTTATATGTGAACTGAAGTTTGTACTTATCAAAGAAAAATATTGTACCTCCTGGTTTTCACTGTTTCAATTTTAATTTTTAACACATTAAATTCATATAATCATATATAATGGTCACATGAATGTAATTCAATTTCTGTTCATTTGTCTTTGCAATCACTGGACTACATTTATTTAGAATCTGCTGTTTAAATCCAGGAATATATTGTAGTATAGAGATTGGAAACACAAGATATGAGAAACAAATGTTTTGAGTTGTTACTAACTGTTGAAATGAAAGTGGGTAACTGAGGCAAGTATGTAGGGGCACCTAGCTAACTGAAATTTCTCTGAATTAACTTCCATGTAGAATACAATGTTTATCAAAGGACGAATAATAAAATGTGCTAATCAGAAGCTTTAAATTCATATGACTAAAACTCAACAGTAATCACCACAATTATTTAGAATTTAGATTAACAACATTTGGAAAGGAATATTTTACTCTTGATAGTATTTAGAATTGCCATGCATGGTGATAATAAAAATGGTATTAAATTTACTTACTCTTAGCTTTACTTTAAATTTCTTTAAAAATGATGTACTTTACATGTTGCTAACATGCCCACCCTTGGTAGTCTCTGCTAATAATAGAAGGACATTGCCCTGGGATCGAACATCCTGTTTATAGGACTTCAATCTCAGTAATCCAGGAAAAATGTTCATAAAAATGTTCATAAATGTTCAAAACAGAAAGAGTAGAAGAAATGTTTTTGTTTTTCCATAATTTGTAGATAAACTAAGTAGTCTTTTTTTGTAAACATTCTTCTGTTCCTTAGAGCTACCTTCTTTCTAAAGGTGCACTCTTTTCCCAAACACCCAAATGTGCAGTTATCTTTTAACTCTTTATTCCCTGCCTCATCCAAATCTCCACTGATTATTTTGTATTTTATTTTACATGTAAACAAATTTTGAAAAGTTGTTAGCATAGGGTTGTTACTACAAAAAGAGGACCATAAATCTGAACCTGGGCAACTGGAAAGAAAGGTAAAGGCAGAGCAGATGGGGGTGGAGTTGACAGGGTCATCCATCTGAGGTTAAGCTGTAACTTCACAGCATGGTTTTGTAATGACTTCCCTTGTGTGTGGAAACAAAAGTCTTCAGTGTGGAGTGTAGAACTCCAAAATGTGTGCAGGACAATCCATGGAATTATAAGAAGTAAATATTAGATCTTTCATTTTTATTTATTTTTTTTCATTATCTAATATTTTCTGTTTTGTATTTATTTTATAGTGAACAGAATAGTATTACATGTTTATAAATTATATTTAAAGATAGTTTGATTTTTAAAACTCATGGTACATCTAGATAAAAAAAAAATGAGACCCAGAAACAAACAAGTTTCTAAGCTGTGTTTTTGGCTGGTGTTGAGGAGGTCTCTGATGAGACATTACATGCTGATCATTTTTGATATTCAACAAAAATGAACCTTGTTGACTCATATACATTAGCTATTTCCTGATAAATAAAAGCAATGTTAGATATAAATTTGGGAATCCAGATTTGTATTATCATTCAAATCAGAGGTTATTTCATTCTTGAATAGAAATTAGCTATCGGTTCTCTTGGTATAATGTCCTTCAGAATGATGTTGGAATCTGCTCAGGGGTTGTATAAAACCTGATTAAGACTGCAGAGTTCTGTACCATCAAGGGGGTGGGGGGATGCTTTCAATTTGTTGTGAAAGCTTAAAGGACCCTTACTCACCAAGGCTTCAATCAGGTACACATCTCTTAAAGGAGATTGCATTCCAGAGTGGCTGAGAGACTTCATTTGTCCAACAAATAAAATGTTGGAAAATGTCTAATAATGACGTTTATGAGATATATATTCTTGACAGTAGTCACAGAAGGTTAATTGTGGTACTACTTGTCTATTAAGTTCAGCTGTTGGGTGTGGCTGATTTTAGGTACATTTCACATTTCTGTGGTCATAAAAGAGTGAAGTCAGGTAAATCACGAAGCCAAAAATGTTTTATGCAATACCATAAAAACTGCAATAAAACAGCGAAGTGATTCCTTTTTCTGGATGCAAGACTGCTGGAGAGTGGAAGATGCAGTTTCACATATTATATTCTTCCTCAACAATGTTGTTTTCAAAACCAGATGTCTGGTGATGGATGTTGACTCTCTTCTCTCCTACTGGGTAATTGATATTTATTATAAAACTAAACAGGAGCATGCCGGGTTTGGGGAAAAGAATTCTAACAACTGCTAGTTTCAATATTCAATTTTTCACAGTTCATCTCCTCCAACCATACTCCTCATGGGTGTTACACTTGTTGACATATTCCTCTGCAATCAGTTTCCATTATTATTATTTTGTCTCTCCCATGCTGAGCCCTGGCCAAAAGCCATGACCTGGGAATGAGACTTCAAAGCTGTGTTATCAAATAGACCATGATCTTTTGTCGCATACACAAACCCGGGAATTGTATCCATAGATTAGAATCCAGGGGTTATCTTTGCTTTGAGGGCCTCTTCCTTTCTCTGCTGCCTTTCTTCTCTGGATCTAAGAATTTCCAACACAGAATTAAGGAACAATTTAAACCACTTGCTCTTACTGAAGTTGACTGAAGCCTACCATGACATGTGATCTTGGCAGTCTCTGTTGGCATCAAGTTTGGCACAAAGCTTCATGGTGACTGAGCTTCCCTTAGTCGTGACAGCCTTCAATTTTTGTTGGTCTTCTGAGTGCTCATTCATTTAACTTTACTGTCATAAAAATAATAGGCTGTACTTACACAAATCTGGCAAGAGTCCAGGATATTTGGGAGGTTGTCACTCTTATTTTGCATGAAACTTTGACCACCTGCTCTTCATTGGGTGCCTAGCCTGGCAGTCTAGTGTTAGGGTTGGAAGTCTGGGCAATATGTGGTTCCAGATCTAAAAAGCTGGAGTATGGCTGTAACCCTTTCTTTTGTAGAGACATATTTATTAAAGTAAAGTTCCAAGCATGGCAAATGGACCACAATAAATCCCAAGCAATCAGGAGTTGAGCAGACTCTGAGACAACGTGAGTAAAAGCAAGGCTGGGAACAAAGAAAGAAAGTCTAACAGAACAAAAGTTGCAAATTTTGGCTAAAGAGCTTGACATGCACAATATTTTGCAAAAAGTTACTTAATTGTCTGCATTAACAGAGGGAATTTCCCATTTAAAAGCCAGACTTCTATCTTCTCTTGTAGGCAAGGGAAGACTATATACTATGTGGAGCTTTCTCTTCAGTCATTTAGCTTATCCCAGAGGAAAATGATCATTCCAGATTTGCATTTCTTGGTATTTAATTTCCATTTTCTTATTCATTTTCCTAGAAAGTATTCTATTTGTTTTCTTTCTGAGAGATGAAACCATGGACAGATTCCTGAGAAAAAGAGAAATGTGTCTGACAATTTTTTTTTTAAAGTACTGAAGTTTGAACCCAAGACCTAGCACATGCTAAACAAAGCATTCTACCACCAAGTGTCATCCCTAGTCCTCCATCTGACATTTCTGATATTTCCCCTGTCCATGCTATGATTATTTTTTTCCAGATCCTTTCTCCAAATCTCTACTTTTGGGGAAGAAATAACATTTTAAAGCCCATTCTTGGCCATGGTGTCACAATCTTAAGAAACCAAAATAGATATTCCAAAAAATTTTTAAAAGAATACCTTTTTAACATCCTTGCACTTCCATGATAGCTTTCATACTCTTCAGTACTCGTTAATTATTTTTTATATTCATTTATCAAAACAAATATTAATTAAGTGACTATTAAGGGGCCAGGAATTGGATCACCAACAAAAACACATAGTCTCTACTCTTGTGGAGATTATGGTATAGTTGGAGAGAAAAACATTAAATATTATATAAATATTCACATGAATAACTACATACTTACCATGTGTTAAGAATTTAGGTGAAAGAGTCTCCCCTGGAGAAGTGTCATTGGCAAGATGTGAAGATAAGTAGAACAGCCTGGTGTTCTACTTCCATCAGAAAACAGCCAAACTGGGGTGAGGGGAAACATCTCTCTTAAATACAAATCCACATGGATTTTTCCATGCCAAGTTAATGGCTTATTAGATTTTTTCTAGAACACTCAAAAAATGTAGGACCTGCCTGAGATTTCATCCAGGAATGGAGAAAGAGTAAGTCCAGAAATGCAGGTTCCAAGGTTGATCAGAGAAGGAATAAAATTGCCTTGGGATTCTACTCTATCAGATCATATTCATTCACTTAAATAGTTAGGGAGTATTTTGTGTGTTGAAGATTTGCATTTTGAAGGTCTAGCTACTGTGTAGAGAATGGATTAGAAAGAAGCAAGAACACATTCTGGAAGAGCCTAGGAGGGATCAATAATCCTGGAGGAGGGTGATAGCAGGACACTTGTAAGAAGTGCAGACACTTGACACAGAAATACATTTAAAAAAAAACTGCTTATGAATTCAGTGATACTGTTAACCTGCTTGCATTTATTATATCAGCATCTTTATGCATTTTAAAAAATAGTCAAATATTTTGTGGTAGTCTGGGTCCTATGAGGTGTAACTGCTCAGTTAGGATTAAAGACACATGATGTTTATTATGGGCCATACTTGAGGAAAGGAAATAGATCAAGGGACAGGAAAGCCTGGGTGAGCATGACATTGTGATGCACTTCTGGCCTGGAGTGAAGGAAGACTGAGTAGCAGCAACCCAATATGTAATGTGGGAATCAAGGGCCTTTGAACCACAGCTGGCCCCAAAATGAGGCCAGGAATGGGTCTTCCCTGTTATCCCCTCTGTGCTCAGTCTGAGTAAGTAAGAGTTCAAGGACAGTGCTAAGAATTAATTTGTGCAAAAATATTATGTAGCTTATGAATAACATTTAGTAAATGTTAATTATTACATCTATTAATAAATTATATTGTTGCATTATCATTCTCTTCCAAATCAAATTTTAGTGAACCAGCCATTGGTTAATAGGCTATTGGGGTTTAATTGGCTTATTTAAGGATAAAGAAGCAAATTTTTCTGCTTTGTGAAGGTGGTTATTTGGTTTGAGAGATGAAGCCTCAAAAGTGTTATCTCCTTTAGTATGTCTCTAAGGCTGAGTCACTTAATAAATCATACCCAAACTCAGAAACAAGTAAAAATCTCATACCCAAACACATTCTTTTTCTTTTCAGAAATTATTGATAAAATGCAACAATTTACATTCATATAATGTGAATAGCAGGCAAGTCTAATCACATACTTAACTTCTAGTTCCTTCCTCCATGCTTGCATATTGCTTATTTTGGGTTTTTGAAAAGCAAACTTTCTTCTTCAGTGCTGGAAATAACAATCATTAAGCTGATTGCACTTTAGTTTTTCTAGTCCTATTCTTGTGCTACCTTGAAAATTAGCTTTGTGTCTGATGTATCAGCCACCCCCCCCCATTGAAACCAGACTTTACTCATTCCCTTGTCTGCTCCTGTATTTCTCTCAGGCAAATTATTAAGAAAATTTGTTTCAAAATTTTTCATTGTCATAGAGAAAGGACAGCACTCACATATGGGAGAAAGTAAAATATTGATGAGGTCATGGACTATCCTACTCAGTCTGCTCCTAGGTTTTGAATTTGTTCTTTGAATTTGGGTTCAGCTGTTTAGTTCCATTCTAGGTCTTCACTTTGGGTCAGAAATGACATCTGTTTCTATTTAATGACAGTTTTCTACACAGTTGTATTAATTTCCTTAGGCTGCTGCCATAGCAAAGTGCCACAGACAGGGCAGCTTAAGCAATAGAAAATCAGAAGACAGAACAAGGTGTGGCAGGGCTGATATTATTCAAGATCTTTTGCTTAGGCTTTTCATGGCTTTCTTGTCCCTCTGTCTTCATATGGTCTTCCCTCTGTGTGATACCTGGGTCCTAACCTCATCTTTTTATAAGTCACCCATCTTATTGGCTTAGGGTTCACCCTAATAGACTTTCATCACCTTAATTTTAAAGTCTCTATTTCCAGATACTTATACTATGGTACTGGGAGTAAGGGTTAAAACATGTTGATTCTGAGAAGGACACAGTTCGGCCCCTAACACTGTTACTGGGGAGAAGCTGAAGGAGATCTACTTCTATCAAAAATTAATGGTTGCTGTCTATCAAATGGGGCATCCAGGCAAGGAACTCAAAGTGCATATTGGAATGAAACATCTTTTTTCACAATGTATTGTGATAAAAGTTTAATGAGACACTTCAATAAAAATATACAAAGATTTGTTTTGAATACAGCAGGACAGCAAAAATAGCAGGTAATTTGGATGTCAAAAGGGGAATAGCACCTCTTGGGATGAGAAAATAAACTAGAAGAATGTTTTATTTGCTGATATACACATCCTTTTACTGCTATTTCAATTCTTAGAATATAAAATAATGAACTATTTGTGCTGAATAAGTAGCATACTCTAAATTTCAACCAGAGATGCAATTGTACAGAATTATAGGTACTGACAAAGAGATGGCGGGTTGGAGGGAGCTCTCATCTGTAAACAATGTCCTCAGAAACTGAAGAAGAGTCCAAATTAGTTCCAAATGAGCTCAAATCCTTTCAGCTGTGGGGCAGTTTTTTTCTGATGGCTTAAAAATAAATCAATATTAACAACATCTGAACATGGAGGTTAGCATGCCCCTTCTCTTAGAAAAATATTTTGTTATCTCTTTCCCCGAGAAGACATCACTGTCTTTGCATCTCTCACTTAGGCAAGTACCTAACAGTGAAAAAAGGAAGCACTTCGAGGGTTTAGTCCAAACTTCTCCATGATTTAAAATTATATACAAGTAGAGTTTTTAGAAGATGAGCTGGAACATTCTCAACACATAGTTGCCAGAAGTCTGGCACTACAATTTAACTTGTTCTAGAAGATCTTGTTGTCAAATTAGCCTTTTTAAACCTAAAACATCCCTCTACCCTCACTATAAAATAAAAGTTTTATTGTTCCTTGTGGCAAACAGGTAGTATTTGTATATCATACAATTGTATTTAAATAAGTCTCATGTATGTGGGTGTATGGATTTCCAGGAAGGTAACTATCACATAGTTTAAACAAATGGAACATGTAATTCTTGCATTGGTTCTATAAAAATCCTTTCTTGATTCTGAACATTTGTTGAAAACCTAGTTTGGTTCATGTGATATGTCTAGGCACTGAAGATACAATTACAAGATACAGTTCCTATTCTCAAAGAACATACTAGCTGATAGGAACGTGTGACTAGACAATTAGAATAACAGATAAGAAGGAGCAGGTTATCAGGTGCTGAGGAAGGGCATAGAGAGACACGTAAGCTAGCTGGGTGAGAGGAATCTCAGGTTCAAGGTTTGAAGCATGCTATGTACTTTAGCATGGTTTTTATAGAGAGATAAATAAGAGATTACAATTCATTAATTTTTTCATAGTAAATATGGCCTCATTCTCATTTTTCAAGTAAGGAAACTCACTTTCAAAGGTCTCTGTGATTTATCAAAACTCACAGCTGCAAAAGTCATGCGCTTCCTACTGCTGTTCCCAAATACCAATCAATACGTTTCTTCAAGAAGCATTCAAAACTGCCCAACTTCTGTTTGTTGCTATAAAAAAATGAAAGGATTTTCAAGTAGCTAAGACCAGTGAGGCAACTACTACAACACACTTGATTAAAGTAAGCCCACAAATTCTTTGTTTGTTTATGGTATACATAGAAACATTATTAATAGATGATTAAGGGTTTTTTTTTTTTTTTAATTAGTTCTAGTCAGTTATACATGACAGTAGAAAGCTCTTGGAGTCATTGTACACAGAATTTTTCACTTCTCTGGTTGCACAGTATAGCTGGTTAAATCTTATGTTTGTTGTTATTCTAGCAAAAATAGTAGGCTTGTAGACTTGGATAGAAAGCAGTATATTGGATTTAGATAATTTTTACGCACAGAATTTTTCCTGGAAAGTTAAGGTTGCCAACTTTTTTCTGCATTTCTTCATGAGAACACTTATTCTGACATTATATCTTAGATCAGCTAACTATTTCAATTTTTCCATCTATTGTCTAAACATCCTACATATCCATCATGTAACTCACTAACTGATTCTGAACATTTTGTCAGCATGAGCTTTTAAAGAACTGAGAGGAATTTTAATTTGCCCATACATCTGTTAGGAAAAACATCCTTTCTCATCAATCTGGACATGTGTTCTATCTGTTATAACAGGCTACCAAAAATTATATGAATGAACTGAATCTTTACAAATCCATGATTGACACAAAATGGAAAATGCCCTTTATGGATATTTGCTGACTGAAAAATTTTAATCTGTCTATAAAATTAAAAATTTTAATCTCTTATTTCTCTGTAAAAATCTTGATAAAATCCAGTATGTGCTTATATACATAAAATAATTTGTTTTTTTTTCTCTTCCTAATATTTGGGATATAAAATTTAAGGGTGTGATCACTTTGATTCCATCTAACTGCTCCTCTTCATTCTTGTACTGTTGAAAAGAAAGTAAATTGATAGGATTCAGTTCTTGAGTTTTGCAAAGCTATATGATGCAAGAGTTTATTAAAACAGGTATTTTTCTTCAATGAGTTCCTAAAAGCAGAGAGAAATTGAGCATGAATCTAAAGTTGACCAGAAACCACAAAAAGTGAAAACAATCTCTGAATGTCAGAAATTAAGTTTCTAGGAAACAAAAGTATGAAGAGGTAGAAAAAGAACAAATGTTTTTATTTTTGGCAACTGTAATATCAGAAAGGAAGAAGAAAAGTAGATTAAATTTGTGACAGTTTCCTCATTTGTGGGACCAGAAACTCAGTACTAAATTTGGTTATGTCGGAATGCAAACTACCTTTACTTATCTCTCATGGTTCAGTATATTGGGTGGGCTCAGCTAGGTACTCTCTTGGGGCTGCTGATATATTTGTAATCAATTGGTAGCATCTGAAGGCTCAACTGATCTGGGTTTTCAAGAAGGATCACTCATATTTCTGGCATTTGGCTGGGAGCTGACATGAGGCGAGGTGCTACATGCCATTAACTTTGACTTTGGTCAACATGAAGGCTAGATTTATAAAAAGTATTTTTCAAGAGCACATATTCTAAGGATGCGTATGGTAGTTACAAGGATTCTTATGACCTAATCTTGAAAATGCATACTATCACTTCAACCACCTCCTTTTAGCTAAATAAGTCATTAAGATCAGGCCAGATTCAAATGGAGAGACACTTATGCAAAGGTAAGATTGTGGGAGAATATGTGGGAAAGCAAGTCTTATTACAGCCATCTTTGGGAAATACAGTTGTCTGTCTTCTATCTGGAACCACCATTTCAAATCCCTTTCACATACAAGATGCTATCACTCCCAAAGCTCCAGATCCAGATCTAGGACTGGCAGATGTTCAATGCTGCTTTATTCTCTAGGTAGCCTTCTGTGGAGTTCTCAGTCTCTTTTACTGGGTCCCTCTGATTGGAGTTCTTGTTTCTGGCCTGTCCACACCTCTCTGGCTCACTCTCTTGGTTTCTCACTGCCCTCCTAGCCAGGACTTTTGAGCAGGAGTAAAATAAAGAGTGCTGGGTGTGGTGGTGCAGGCCTCGTTTAGTTCAATACTACACTGTTTATTTCAGTTCTCTCCAACCCACCCTCAAGGTTTAACCAAAATCAAAAAGAGGCAAAGAACAAAAGGAAATTGTGGCCCACTGTCTTCCTTCCCATTTTCCCACCTGTGGTCCTGCAGCGGGATGGTTTCATTCTTTTGCTGGAGGAAGCCTATAACTTATTGGCCAGCCAGGAAGTGTTAATGGTTTGTCTAGGACTAAAGCTCAACTCTACAGGGCCTCACATTTCCTAACTTTTGAAGAAGTGGAGGCATGAGTTTGGTTTCAGATAATGTGAACTTTTACACATTCACCATCTTTCCCTGTTTGCCTAGTTCTTATTCACTCAAATCTTCAACAATCTCTATCACTTAAAGCCATTTTGTCAGAGACTGAGTTTATTGCTTATTATCTTATTTCTTCTTGAGGTCCAGGCAAAAGGCTAGGGTCCAATATTGTAGACTCGACTACTTTATTTAATGAAAGTAATTTACAAAATCAGACAATGTTGGAATTTTGAACCAAAAACACTAGCCAGATAAAGACAAGGACAAGTAATTTATCTTTATAAAATATGCAATTCATCAAGAAGATAAGGTTGAGACATGTTTAGAGGCTAACATCATATAAAAATACATAAAGTTAAGTGATGAATAGAAATAAAAGGAAAAGTTTGAAATAAATAGAGAGTAGAAAGCACTTCTAACAGAGGTTGATATTTCAAATGATAAAATAATAACAACAACAATAAGAATTACATAAGGGATTTTGAAAACAGTTAACCCAAATTGTTTAAGAGCAATAAAAGTAAAATTTAGGTGCCATATTCTTTGTTCCCTTGTCTAGAAAGTCCTTTCCTTCCATCTTTATTTATTTTTTTTAAAAATCCTTCCTCAAATGCCAGTTTCTCAGTGGTGGCTCCTCCCACAGAAGTATAAACACAGCACTTTACATATTCCTATGTCCTAGACTCACTTGTTTTATTGTGCTTTGAACTATAGGTGGTTGTTTCCACTTTGGGTTTCTGGTAGAGTGTAAGGGCAATTGTCATTTTCCCATCTTTGTATCTCCAACACTTAGCACATTGCATGATGGTTGTAGGTACTCAAAGAATATCTGTCAAAAGAAAAGATAGTGTGATAACTATCAGGATGCAGCTCACTTCGTCAGTATAAAGCAGGAATAGTGATAAGAAGATTCTGTCTCATCTGTTAAGGCTTATAAGCAGAAGTGAGGCTTATTTTGAAAAAGCCACAGCCTGCTCAGTGGCTTGCCCATTAAGTCAAAGCAGGCTCATCTACACTGAGGTGGTTTAATTCCTTCTCAGAATAGCAGCATTACCTGAAGTATTGTATCATTTCCCATCAAAGGAAATGTCAACAGAAAGCAGTGAGAAAAGCAATCAAATGAAAAATGTAATGGGTTCAAGCTATTTAAAGACTGGGGTTGTCTAGGAAAAAGTAAATATAGACCCAACAGCAAAGCAAAGTGTTATCCCCCTTTCAACTAAAACACAGCATCCAGATAAGCCACTCAGACACGGAGGTACAGACAACCTTGGCCTCACATGCCAGTGTGGTTTGAGGTGTACCCGCCCACACCCACTCCCAAGGAGCTGTGCTGTGGCAGCTGAGAGAGAGCTGGGCTCAGCAGCATGCTGCCCATGAGGAAACAGAGCAGATGGCCTTGAGGTATGCTTGCTAATCTTTGGTCCTGGCCTTTCAATAGAGCACCCTGAAGCTGGCATCAGCAGGAGTGGTCTCTGGGACTTGCTAGTCTTGGTTACCACTCTGGTTTTAGAAGAGTTTCTGAGAGGCAATTAGTCTCTGTGAGTAAGAGGAGACATACTTCTCAGCTTTCAGTTGCTCAGTGCCTACATCAGTTCTCAGATGTGGGAACCCCATTTAAACCTTTGATTACCCCATATCATGGTAGTGACGGATGGAAATTTTTATGAAGAGTGTGTTACCACTAAAATGATATAAAAAAGAGAAAAATGAACAGGGAAAACAAGATAGCAAATATACAGCTATTATACAAAAATACATATTCTAATTCATTGGCTCATTTAAGAAGTATTCAGAGAGGTCCTACTTGGTTTTTCTTTAATTTTTTATTTTGCATTACAATTCTTATTACACATATACAGCACAAGTTTTCATATCTCTGGTTGTTATATAAAGTATGTTGACACCAATTCATGTCTTCACACATGTACTTTGGATAATGATGTCTATCACATTCCACCATCCTTGTTAATTCCCTGCCCCCTCCCTTTCTCTCCCACCCCTCTTTCCCATCTAGAATTCATCTAATCCTCCCATGCTCCCACTCCCTACCCCACTATGAGTCAGCGTCCATATATCAGAGAAAACATTCGGCATTTGTTTTTTGGGGATTGGCTAACTTCACTTAGCATTATATTCTCCAACGCTGTCCATTTACCTGCAAATGCCATGATTTTATTCTTTTTTAATGCTGAGTAAAATTCCATTGTGTGTATATGCCACATTGTTTTTTTTTTTATCCATTCATCCACTGATGGGCATCTAGGTTGGATCCATAGTTTAGCTATTGTGAATTGTGCTGCTATAAACATTGATGTGGCTGTGTCCCTGTAGTATGCTGTTTTTAAGTCCTTTGGGTATAGACTGAGGAGAGGGACAGCTGTGTCTAATGGTGGTTCCATTCTCAGTTTTCCAAGGAATCTCCATACTGCTTTCCATATTGGCTGTACCAATTTGTAGTCCCACCAGCAATGTATGAATGTACCTTTTTCGAGAGGGCCTACTTGTGACAAACTTATCCTAAGGTTCTCTGGGAAAGTCCTTCAGAATGGTAGCACCAGAGTTCGGTCTTAGATGATCATCAGGGGTAGCAGGAAGGTGGCAGCCTAGCAGTTTTTCTAGGCTGAGTACAGCATTTACAAAAAAAAAAAAAAAAAAAAAAAAAAAAGCAAGAGAGTGTTGTGCACTCACTGGAAAGGCAAGGAAATTGGTAGTTTGCTGTAGCCAAGTGAAACAAGCTAATGAGGGAAGATAGTTGAAGAATCAGGGCGTATGTAGCCAAATGACCTCGTCAGGATGAGTTTGTTCCTTATTATTTCCTATTCTTAACTGATATACAGACTTCTATGGGGGCCCCCAAATGTTATATGCAAACCATGAAATAATTGTAGTAAATTCTCCTACAGAATACTCAGGAATATTTGAGAATTTTGGAGATCTTTAATGTTTTTATTACATACATACACAAGAAAAACAAACATGCTAGAGTCTTCTCCATGTTTACCAGCCTTTCTTTTTAAAAAAAGCCAAATTATATACAATAAATGAAAATTTTGATGTTCTTATGTTGTGAGGTGGGGAAGTATATTCTATTTGTATTTTCAATCAATACAGAAGTTTATCATGGCTGTGAGACCAGATTATGCAAACTTTTTTTTTGTGTGTGGTACCAGGGGTTGAACCTAGGGCCTTGTGCATGCTACGCAAGCACTGTACCAACTAAGCTATATCCCAGCCCTATGCAAGTGTTTTTATATGACTAGAAGTGGTCCAAGAAAAGAATAAGCAAGCTGGTATTATTTAATTTCTCAGTGACCCTGTATTTTTACATAGTTTAAAAAAACTTTTACAAGTTTCTTACCTTACTAATCAGTGTCTGTTTTAAGCTTTCATAGTAAAAAACATTGCCTTTTAAAAATTCATTTGACTTTTTGCAACATTTGTAAGATTAGAATCAACAAAAGTAAACAAAATGAAAGAAATTCAGAACAACTTAAAATCATTAAGTGTTATGACAAACATGTCACAGCCTTTGGGGTTGCCTGCTGTCAATCTGACCAGGGAGGAAATGATAGGTCTACCCAAATAGTGAAGCAGCAACAGTCCATCTAAAAGGCAGAGAACAGATTTATATTCTTATCTTAAAACATACATTTATTTCTTGGGAAATGCAAATGCAACTAAAATGTGAGTCTTGTGTGAAAAAGCCCTAAGCAATATAATTGCATGAACCAATCACTCTTGAGGTGACATTTAAAAATCAACCAGGCATAAACCATTCTAATTCTGAAGCCCATATAATCTGGTTTTGACAGCTGAAATGTAATTTAACATATTTAATAATTTGATCTGTTGCTCAGTGGAACACCTAAGGTAAACTATATTATTTTTATATTTACATTTTTAATTTTTTTATTGTGGTAAAAACACAATAGGAGATCTACTTTATTCTGTATTGTGCACATTTTCTGGAGCACAATACAGTGTTATTACCTATAGGCAACATATCAGATACAAGATCTCTAGAACTTATTCACAGTGCCTAACTAAAACTTGTTAGCTGTTGAATGATAACTACTTACCCGTTCCTAACTCTAGCCTGTAGCAAACACCATTTTACTTTCTGTTTCTATGAGTTTGACTGTTTTAGATGGCTCATATAAGTGGGCTCATGCAACATTAGTTCTTCCATGACCAATTTATTTCATTTAGTATAATATCTTCAAGGTTCATGCATGTTGTCATATATGGGACATTTTCCTTCTTTTTAGAGGTTGAACAAAATCTCATTGTACATATACCAACTCCACATTTTGGCTATTGTGAATAATGCTTCAATGAACATGAGAGTGCAGATATCTGAAATTTGATTTCAGTTCCTTTGGAACTGAAAGTGATCTCACTCATAAGTGAGATCATCACATCATGTTGGATTATATTCTAATGTTTCGTAGTGTCTGAGTCGTTTTACATTCCTACCAAAAACGTACAAGTGTTCCCTTTCTCCACAGCCTTAACACCACTTTTTATCTTTTGCTTTTTGGATGACAGCCATCCTAACAGGTATAAGGTGATATTTCATCATGGTTTTTATTTTCATTTTCCTGATATTGATGTAGAACATCTCTTTATATGCCTATTAGCATCTAATTATACACCTTTGTATACCTTTGCATTTCTCCTTTGAAGAAGTTCTTTACCCATTTTTTAATGGGATTATTTGTTTCTTGCTATTGCCATGTAGGCATTCTTTGTAATATTTAGGATATTAGTCCCTTATAAGATATATGGTTTGCAAAGATTTCCTCCCACTCTATAGATTGCCTTTTCCTCTGTTGATTATTTCATTTGCTGAACAAAAGCTTTTAACTTGACATAGTTTCACTCGCCTAATTTTGATTTTGTTACTTGGGTCATATCCAATTCATTGATAAGCCCAGTGTCATGAAGATTTTAACCCATGTTTTCTTCTGGGAGGTTTAGAATGGGTCTTATGTTTTAATATGTAATCCACTTTGAGTTGGTTTTTGTGTATGGTATAAAGTAAAGGTCGAGTTATATTATTTTTTGCATGTGGATAACCAGTTTTTGCAACACCATTTGTTGAAAAGACTGACTTTCCCTAATTATCTATTCTGGAAACCCTTATCAAAGATCTGTTGACCATTTTTGCATGGGTTTGTTTGAGGGGTCTCTATTCTGTTCCATTGTTCTACTTTTTTTTAAGCCAGTATCATATTATTTTCATTGCTCTAACTTTGAAAAATATTTTTAATCAGGAATTGTGACACTGACAGTTTTGCTCTCTTTTAAGGTTGCTTTGGCTCTTCAGGGTCATTTTTATGGTTGGTTTCATATGAATTTGAGAAAATTTTATATTTCTATGAAAAATGTCATTGAGATTTTGAATCTGTAGATTTCTCTAGGTAGTATTGACATGTGAACAATATTAAGTCTTCAGTCCATGAGCATTGACTCTGTTTCCATTTATATGTCTTTCTTAATTTCTTTCATCAGTGACTTATATTTTTCTGTGAATAGTCTCCCTGGGTAAAATAATTCCTAAGTATTTGATTATTGTTGATTTTATTATCAATGACATTGCTTTTTCAATTTCCTTTGGGGATGGTTCTTTATTAGTGTGTAGAAACACAACTGAAAGTCTTTGTTGATTTTTGTATCCATAGCCGAATAGAATTTGTTTACAGTTTTGATGTTTTTTTTTTCTCCTATGACGTTCCATTAGCCATATTACTTATTTCTACTCTAATCATCATTATTTTCTTTTACTAACTTTTGGCTTAGTTTATCCTTTTTCTAATTTCTTGAGGTGTATTTGTTTTATTTTTAGGGTGCTTTATTGCTTTTTCTCAATATATGTATGCATTTATGGATAACAACTTCCCTTTACTATTGTTTTTGCCTCATTCCATAGTTTTACAATGTCATTTTTCCATTTTCCGTAAGTTGTTCTCATTTCCTTAAGTTCTCACTTCCCCTTTGAAGAAATTGTTATTTAAGAGCACATTTTAAAATTTCTACATATTTGTGAGGTATCCAATTTTCCTTGTATTATGGATTTTTAATTTCATTCTAGCATAGTAAGAAAGACACTACAATGATTTTAATCTGCTCAAATTTTTCTGGACTTGTATTATAATCTAACATGGAATATATTCTGCAGAATATTCTGTGTATGCCTGAGAAGAATGTATTCTGCTATTGTTTGGTGGCACGTTCTGTACATCTGTTAGGTCCATTGGTCTGATCCTGCTGGTTATTGGTGACGAGTCCTGCTTCCTCACATGTTGAAGTATAACATTAGAGAAGCAAGCTGAGGCAATCATATAAGGCAGGGTTTATTTTTAAAAAGAGGTAATATAGACTTCTCCTGGGAGGGAGAAGGGAGCTATAGCTGGTATCCTGGTATCCCAAGAAGGATTTTCTATATTTTACATTTTTAAATGTCCTAGGCTTCCTTTGTTCTCCTGTTCTCTTCCCTTTATCTTTCCTTCCCATATATGTGACTAGGCCCAGGAGATGCTTGGTGGGAAGGCCAAAAGGTGAGAAGCAGATGGATCGGGAAGGACTGGATGAAGCAGCTCAGGACATATTAATTAGCAACTTTTACAACTCCCTGTTGGGAGGGGCAGTTCCCGGGACAGGTTACCTTAGCAGGTTATCTTGATAGGGTAGAGGAAGGGCTCTGAAGGCATTTTAATCCCTCAGGGGCAGTCTCCAACTTCTGGGACTCAAATTGGCCTTCTTGATTTGACCTGACTCAATTTCCCTCTCTATACTGACTGCCTGTCTAATTCTGGCTTCAGGTCTATGGTGTCATTCAAATCTGTTGTTGTGTTATTGGTTCTCTCTGGATGGTCTGGCAATTGTTGAAAGAGGTGTATTGAAGTCTTCCACGGTTAGTGTATTGGTCTCTATTTCTTCTAGAAGTCTGTCAGTACTCACTTTATTATGTTTAGGTGCTCTGATGTTGGGTACATATACATTTATAATTGTTATATAATCATGATAAACTTTTTCCTTTTATTGTTATATAATGACCTTTTAGAAAATCTTTTGTGGGCTGGGGATGTGGCTCAAGTGATAGCACGCTCGCCTGGCATGCGTGCGGCCCGGGTTCGATCCTCAGCACCACATACAAACAAAGATGTTGTGTCTGCCAAAAACTAAAAAATAAATATTAAAAATTCTCTCTCTCTCTCTCTCTTTTTATATATATATATATATATATATATATATATATATATATATATATATAGAAAATCTTTTGTGACAGTTTTTGACTTAAAGTCTATTTTGTCTGATTGGTTACTCTTTGCATGATATATAAGTAAGATTTACTCTTGCTTTTATGTTAATTATTTTCTGTTTTATAGTTCTTTTGTCCTGCTTTTCTTCTCTGCTGCATTCCTTTGTGAGCTGTGGATATTTTGGTGGGTGATGTGTTTTGATTCCTTTCTCTTTTGGGGTTATCTATTATGGGTGTTTTCTTGGTGGTAACCTTGAGGCTTATATGAGTTCCAGAATTTCTATTTTATTTTTCTTTAACATTAGCTATGTCTTTTTTAATATTCTCATTTTGTTCATATATATTTCTTAATATGATTTAGTTGTCTATGTCCTCTTATAATTTGCTGAGCTTAAGATGATTATTTTAAATTCTTTGTCAGGCTTATACTAGGTACTCTAACACTGAGTTAAAGTACTGGTCCATAGATCTCCCTCCCTCCCTCCCTCCGTCCCTTCCTTCCTTCCTTCCTTCCTTCCTCTCCTTCTCCTCCACCTCTTTTTTAAAAAATATTTTTAGCTGTAGATGGACACAACATCTTTATTTTATTTGTTTATTTATTTTTATGTGGTGCTGAGAATCGAACCCAGTGCTTCACACATGTTAGGCAAGGACTTTACCACTGAGCCACAATCCCAGCCTAGATTTCCATTTCTTTAGGGTGGGTTAGTTACTGGAAATTATTTTGTTCTTGTGATTGTGTTGTATTGTCCTGATTATTTATGTTTTCTAGAGCTTTAATTGAAATCTATGCATTTAAAGGAAAAAAAATCTCCCTCACTCTCTTTATAGACTGGATTTGACTACAAAAGGACTTTACCAATCATCCCAGTTAGAGATTTGGGGCTTTTAAGCTTTTCAGTTTTTGTTGTTGTTGTTATTTATTTCTTTTTGTTTTTAATTCAGGACACTTTAATTACCTTTCTTTTTCTTTTTTCTTTTGCAGCCACCAAGCCTGTCTTCGTTTGTTTTTTTAGGCAATAAGGATGCTGCATCTCAACACTGAGACCTGCAAGAAAAAGGTATATTCAAAGGGGAGCTCAACAAGAGCTTTTTTTCCCCCCAAGTGCTGGTAATTTCGGGCTCATTCTTAATCCCCAGAAGAAATGTTGGGTTGTTTTTCTCCTCCATATCACAACACTGCTCCTGCAAGGCCAGGAATTGCTGATGGAGGATTTTCATGAGAAGTTAAGTTTCTATTTTAATCCTAGTAGAATCAGTTTGTTTTTCAGAACCTTAAAACTTGGAATTGTGAAAAAGTTCAATACACCCAGAAATACACATATCTACCTACTTACCTACCTGCATACAAGTGTGTGTGTGTGTATATATACATATATATGTATATATATATTGTTTTCCAAATTTAAAATAAAAAATCCATTACTTTGAAAAATTAAAACAATTAATGCGTTACGATTTTGCAAAAATTGGATATTTTAATTTTTTAAGGTCTTATATATGATTTATGCTAGTTCTATCAATACTCTGTGTGAGATGGCATAGACACTGGCCCCTCATGTGATATACTGAAATGCTAGGGACACTGAAGACAATCTACTTTCTTTCTGCCTCCCAGAAAAGAGGCCTCAGTTTTATCTCTCAGGCATCTGGAATATGCTAGTTTTCCAGCACTCTGTGAGGCAGTGCAGAAACCAGCCTCTTGGGGAGCACACTGAGAAGCTAACATTAGAGTCACATTCTGCTCCCTCTTCCCTCCTGCAGCAGAGACCTGAGGTTTTCCCTTTCTCTAAGCTTCACAGAGCTGTGTCAGTCACAGGAAAGTACCCATTCCTCTAGCTATCCCAGGTGTCCAGGATATGCCAGTTCTTCCCATGTTCTATGGGAAGCTAGACAGAAATTGGACCCTTAGGGAATTTTCCGAAACACTAGGGATACTGCACATTTTCAGACCCTTTATCCCCAGAGAAGTTGAAATCTCGGTACCAAGCTGCTGTTCTACCCTGATGGATGAATGGATGCAGGTAAAACAAAATAGGCCTTACCACATCAGTGTGGCCCATCCCATTTGGTATACATCAGGGATATTGCAAATTCTTAACTGGATTCTGAGCTCCTCATAAAAGTATTTTGTTACTTATATAGTTGTTAAATTTATGTTCTGTGAAGAAATAGAGGCTTGAACTTACCATTTTACTGAGCAAGGAGTTGATTCTTTTTTTAAAAAAAAAATGTTGTTTTAGTTGTTGATAGACCTTTATTTTATTTATTTATTTATATGCAGTGCTGAGAACTGAACCCAGTGCCTTACACGTGCTAAGTAAAGCACTTTACCACTGAGCTACAACTCTAGCCCATGGAGTTGATTCTTAAAGCAGAGCAAATGCCTTTTGAGATCTTATTTGACCATCACTCTCCCCTCCATATCCTAATCCCAAAATGTCTGCTTCCTCCGATGTTCTCTTTCCCATGTTCAACTCTCCCAACCTTCCTCACCCCTTCTCCTTTTGGAGCTTCCCCCAAATGTACACAGCCCACAGCCTTAGTTCTACTTTAGTTAATTTTGGGACAAACCAATGATAAATACTCTAACTTTCTTAGTATTCCTTCTCCCTCACCTGTTTCTTTAGACTCAAGAAGGACCCAGGAAGTGACTCAAAATGCAAAGCCTTTGAAATAGAAAAAAAAAAAAAGATGAAAAATGAGAAGGTTCTTGATTGATAACTTTCTAGCTAATAAAATCACTGAACTGGAAAAATAGTAACAAACCCTAGTAATCATAACAGGAGGTGCACTGTCAAATAAGAATATAAAGTTGCTTAATATTTTCTTTACATTCAGTTTTGGGGGCATTTTGAAAGGCAGAATTCATGTTAGAGGATAAAATCTAATGAAGCACGATAATATAGATAAGGTTGAACTGGAATAATTGAGAAGTAGGTTTAAGTTTTTAATTTACCATATTGCAGAAGGAAGACACTAACGATTTAGTCACTCTATGGGTTTTTGTTTACTTCATTTGTACTAGAAACATCTGAAGTCAGGTTAATTTAGAATATACTTCATAGTAATATAACTGATGAGATTTTCAAAATTATATAGTTTTATTGAGCATGCTATCAAATGGAACATAGGTACCTACATATGTAAGTAAAGTTTGGGACAAATCTACAAGGAACAGAACTCCTAAAGTGGAGAATCCCATGGCCACTAAATATGAATGTAGCAAGAGCTCCTTCAGTTTTACTCAGGACACTTGGCCTCCAAATCTGCATTGTCTACAAAGGAGTAAAAATCATTAATTTAAAAGACTTGCATATGACTTCTTTTAAAAGGAAAAGATATTTTCCCTACAATGATATACATGTTCTTAGTGAGAAAAAGTTGATGATCAGAGTTTTTAAGCTGAGTATTAAATGCTATTTTTTCCTAAAAAATTTTAATACCTTTATTGTATTTTATTTATTTTTATGTGGTACTGAGGATCAAACCCAGGGCCTTGCATGTGCTAGGCTGGCACTCTATCGCTGAGCCACAACCACAACCCCAAATGCTGTTTTTTAATTCATTAATACAAGAAAAACTGTGATAGTAAAGGGGAAGATGGGAAATATGTATAAATTGTATACATTTATTTTTTCATTTTTAAGATAAATATTCACACAAGTTTAGCTTATTTGCCATATTTTTTTTCCAGAATAAAACTTCAATGCATAACGGTGGGAG
The DNA here is from genome assembly GCF_047511675.1 of Marmota flaviventris. Taxonomy (NCBI): domain Eukaryota; kingdom Metazoa; phylum Chordata; class Mammalia; order Rodentia; family Sciuridae; genus Marmota; species Marmota flaviventris. The sequence continues at coordinate 68,897,887 of NC_092505.1, read as the reverse complement.
TACACTCTGAATACTTAATGGTATAAGACAAATGAGACTAATAAAACATTTAAGAGTAACATGCTTACTAACAGAGAAAATGGATTATTTAGGACTAAGTTCATTCTATAGTATTGTATAAAAGTGGATATTACCATTAGTGATTTTTTTTTCCTGGTTAAAAAATCTGTTGAAAAAAATTTCTCTGGTTCAAAACCTGCCTCAGCACCTTAGCAAGGCCCTAAGTAATTTAATGAGACCCTGTCTCTAAATAAATATAAAAATGGACCAGGGGATGTGGTCAAGTGCACCTGAGTCCAAATAAATAAATAAATAAATAAATAAAAATAAAAGGATCCTCTGAAGAATTAAAAAAGAATCATCAATGCATCAGAAATTAGCAACTCTGCTAGTCCAGTATAGGGCTCAAGCAAGTGAACATCTCTCAATAAAAGTATATAAATTCAAATTTCTACACATGCCTGAACATTTTTTTCTTCAGAATTTTGGGCATTACATCATGAATGGTTTTGCTGAACTTCTTTGTAAGCAATGATATAAATACTGTCATGTATATATACAATTTATGTGAATGTGTTTTCTTAAGTCAACGAAAAATACTCACCTAAACCTTGGACCTGGTACACAGTGTGCTCTCTCTTTAATTCACAGTGTTCTGTCTTGTAGTTGATGCATTTAGTACAATAGCATTTTACCTGGTAAGTAAGAAGACATGCAAGAAAGTCTGTTGTCTTCCTCTTTCTCATTTTAAAATAGTAATTCATATAATAAAATAAATATGAGTTATATCATGCAGCTAAGAGCTTGAAAGGAATTTACTATTAGAATGAGCTTTTTAAGCTCTGCTTCAAAGTCCCAGGAAGTAGAAAATGAATCCATTTGTTCCAATTATAAATTGAATGGTCTTTGGAAATTCTAGATCATGAGCATTAGACTTTTAGTAGGCTAAAATTTCTCTCCTGAATAACAAAGAGGCAGACAATTTTTGTAAAACCACTATACTATATTATCTAAATTAAATATACTTGAATAAGCACTTGCAGATGTGAAAAATACACCCAGAATTTGTTTTTAAAGGAAAAGTAACTCAAGAAGTAAGGAATGACAATTGACTGAATTCTGCAAAGAAATAAAGAACAAAGACAAGATTACTCAGAAATAGAAGCTAAGTTATAGGGTGTCCAAAAGAGAGAGTAGTCAGAACAACAAAGGAAGAAATGAAAACACCATGAAAGCAAAATGAGAGAAAGAAGTAAAAAAGATCAAATAATCATCACTGATATAGATAATAGGCAAAAAATCTACCATACATATAACCAAAAATTATAAAGAAGAAAAATAAAACTATGGAACAAAATATTTAAAGCTTTAATGTAAAAACATTTCCTATTAATTAAACAAGATCTGAATTTACTTAATGAAAAGATTCACTGTATACCAAGGAGAATTGACCCAGAATTAACTCTGAAATATTTTGCAGTACAAGCATTAGATCAGCCAGGCATGGTGGTACATGCCTGTAATTCCACTGGTTCAGGAGGATGAGGCAGGAGGATCTGAGGTTCAAAGCCAGCCTCAGCAACTTACTGAGGTTCTGAGCAGCTTAGTGAGACCCTGTCTCAAAATACAAAATTTTAAAAAAAGTCTAGTTATATGGCTCAGTGGTTAAGCACCCCTGGTTTTGATATCTAGCACAAAATACAAAAACAAAACCAAAATTAGATCATAAACTAAAGGGGAAAATCTGGGCAAACAGGGAGGTTAGTACTTTTTTTAAAGGACAAAAGGAAAGAAAGCCAGATTGGCATACATATTCTCAACACTAAAATTTAAAAAAAAGACTTTCATGGGACAAAACAAAAGATGCAAGGAGAATCAGACAGTGGGTATTAGCCTGTCTGATCAAAGCTATAAGTAATAATCCTGGGGGCATAGCCAGTAACATATTGTAAAGATTATACTTTCTTCTCAAGCACACACTAATATTAATAAAAATTGATCACATACTAAGTGATATAGAAAACAATTTCTATAAGGAGAAATAAACCAAATAGTATTCTCTTGTTAGAGTGCAGCACAGTGAGAAAATTATAAAAAACAAATATCTAAAAAATGCCCTGCTTTTCCAAATAGAAATTTTGAAAGTCTATTCTAAGATAGAAAAAAGAATTACAAATCAACACTGTAGTGTTTGTAAAAATAAAAATAAAAGCCCTACATATAAAAAATCTGTAAGATACAATTAAAGCAGAAGTTAAAGGACAAATTGCAATCTTACATATATATACACATATGTATTTATTTATAAAGATAGAAATAAATTTACAAAACTAGAAAAATATAAACTATTGCATGCCAAACAATAAGTAATAAAGCATAAGTTTAATAAGGTAAAAGTTTTGTAAAATAGAACTAATAAATCAAAGTACTTATTAAAAAAAAACAAAAATAAAAAACGAGTAGAATAGACCAGCCAACTTCAGAAAAAAAGAAAAAAGGTGAGAAAGAGAGAGAGAGAATTAGTATAATTACGCACACACAAAAATGACATGGGGAATTTAATATTAAAGCAGAGTATAGTTTAAAAATGAAAAGTACTGCTTTGCAGAATTTTGTGTAAATACATTTAAAAATCCAGACAAAATAGATACATTCCTAGGAAAGCACAATTTTCCAGAATTGTCCTGCTTAAAAGAGAATGCTTAAACATAACAATTTTCTTAGACAAAATAGAGAAATTATTGAAGATCTAACTCATATGTAGGGCTACACAGTTTCTCAGGGAGAAGTGTGCCAACTTTCCAAGACCAGATCATCTCAAAGCTATCGAAATTGTCCCCAGACATAGGAAGAAAGAAGAAAAAAAAAACCTTTAAAATTATTTTCATAAAACAAGTATAATGCCAAATCCTAGGTTTATACTTGATAGCATACAGTAAAAACTTCATAAAGTTAACACACAAAGGTCATTCAACATTAGGGGATTAACTAATTTAATTCACCAAATTAATAGGTCTAATAGAAAAATCTTTCAAGTACCTCCACACATGAAGAAAGTTCTTGAAAATAATTGAACATCTATTTCTGATAAAAAATACTCAGCAAAATTAGAACTGAAACTGCTTCCTTAACATAAAAATTATATACTTTGATACTTACATTAATTACTTTATTTGATAGATTAACTAATTCCTCAACTGAAAAGAAAAGTGTGACCACTATTTCCATTACTATTTAACAGTATATTAGAGTTTTCTACATGACAATGCTGTCTTTCTTAATGTGGGTTATATGGGGGTAATGATTTATAATTATTCCCTACGTTGTATATGTGTGCTTTGAATAGTATTTTAAACATATATTTCATGATACAATGGTAAAAAATGTTGCTCAAGGAAATAATACATTCATACATTCAAAAGGTATGTTGGATATAATTTATCTTTATTTGTATATTTAAGATTTGTGGCTGATGGACATAAAACCAGATATTTTCAGCTAAGTAAAGGAAGTACCATGTATTCAAAACATGAATTATGATATATAAAATGGTTCTATGGCCTTTTTATTGCTAGTGATAAAAATTTAAATCAGTGGCAGTTGATGTATTGCAAGAAGAAAAGCACAGACATTTTTGAGACTTAAGTATGAAACTTTTCATCTGCAAAAGGCAACTAATGAAAGTTAAATTCAGACTTTAGCTCTGACATGTAAAGATCCTGGAGGTCATCACTCTCACCCTGACAACAAAAAGTTGGACAAACTGAAAATCAACATCTTGTTTTAGACCCATCAGGAAACTGACTTTTCAGGACAATCCCCCTGAAATCTGGAGAGGCAGGCAAATCTCAAGAGCCACAGCAGGATTTGCTTACTTTGGATAGAAGTCAACAAAGGTGTAAACTGGTGGAAATACTTAAATGGTAGTTTCAATGAAATGTTGAAGGCTAACTGTGGAGTAGTGTGGGAGTAACTCCGAGGGACCTCAGTTTTGAGGGTACTCTCTTTGTGAGCTTTACAACTAGAAGTCCAACAACTTATGGTTCTGGCAGAAAGAAAGAATGAGTAATTACCATGAAGTGTACCTGCCTAGAGACATCTCCTTAACAAAGGCCTAGTTCTCATGGGAAAAATTTAAAGCCTGTTCCAGAGCTTTGGTAGAGAGACAGTTTTGCACTCTGACTCCACCTATCCTTCTGCCTCTCCAAAGAGAGTGGGCATGCTATTCAAGAAGAATCACTTGTGAAAGTCACAGATCAGAGACAGAGGCCCACTAAAAGACTATGAATTAATTGACAGATTAAAGAATGTCCCCCTACACACACCTTTATACTACATCAACAGGATTCCAGGAAAGTATAAATAGATAACCTTTGAAAGACTTGCAAAACACAAATTATCTTTGAGGAAGAGTATTTATGAAGCCCAAAGTGAAGATGGGAGACAAAAAATAAGGAAACTAGATAACTTAAAGCTTCTGTCTTCTATATCTCCAGAAAACATTAAATGGAGCCAACTTCCAGACCTTAAACTATACTACAGAGCAATAGTAACAAAAATAGCATGGTATTGGCACCAAAACAGACTAGTAGACCAATGGTACAGAATAGAGGACACAGAGACTAACCCATAAAATTACAATTATCTTATATAGACAAAGATGCCAACTTCTAATAATATTAACATAAATCCTGATTCTGGAGGCCTACTGAGCTAAGTTCCTATTACTTAATACAGCGTATCTGACTTTCAACAATGTATAACAAAAGTCAAGAAAAAAGTCTGAAGAGACAAATCATTAGAACCAGATTTATATATAACATAGGTACTGAATTTATCAGAAAGAAATTTTAAAATAATTATGATGACTATGTTAAGGACTTCACTGGAAAAAGTAGAAAATATTAAAGAAGAGATGAGTAATATAAACAGAAGTGGAAGTTTTAAGGAAAAATCAATAGAGACATAGGCCCACTAAAAGAATAAGACTTTCAATAGAAAATTTTATAAATCTTGATATGGCTAAAGGAAGAATCAGTGTATTTGAAGATAGTCCAGTAGAAAATTCCTAAACTGAGAGGTAAAGAAAAAAAGAGTTTTTTGTTACTATAATGAAATACTGGAAGTTGAGTAAATTTTAAAGAAAAGTAGTTTATTTAGTCACAATTTTGGAGTCAGAAAATCCAACTATGGAGCTGGCTCTGGCAAGGGCTGCCTGGCTGCATCACATCATGGCAGATGGTATCAAATGAGAATGTGTGCAAAAAAATGGGATCATATAGTGTGATAGGGAGCCAGAAAGTAAGTTAAAAAAAAAGTCTCTTAACTTTAACTTCAGATTTTATATTCAATGAAATTATGCTTCAAGTGAAGGACAAATGAATAATTTCTCAGACAAATAAAAATTGAGACAATTCATGGTTAACAATGTCTACTCTGTGAATATTAAAATAATTCTTCAGGAAGAAGGAAAATGATAAAGATCAGAAACTTGGATCTACATTTAAAAAGGGAAAGTTTGGAAAGTGAATTTAGGTAAATTTTTTTATTTTCTCTAAAAAGTAACTATTTAGCAATAATAGTAAGGTATTACATGATGATAGTATGTGAATAAGTGAATGAAAGGAATGTCACAGGGGATGAGGGAGAAATCAAGAATACTCACTCTATCATAATGCACCTACACTATAAGTAAAATGGAATAGTTTTACTGGAAGGTGGACTTAGATTAGTATAAAATGTATGTTATAAACCCCAGGATAAATAATAAAGTTTTATTTTTTAAAGTAATTATTAATATTCTAAGAGAAGAGATAAATTGGAGTCTTATAAAATGCTCAAATGAAAAAAAAATGTTCAAGAGAAATCAGAAAAAGAAGCCTCTAGCAATCAACTGAAAACAATTTCAAACTGGTTGATATGAATTCAAAAATATCAATAATTGCTTTAAATTGGAATGGCTTAAATATGCCATTTAAAAGAAGAGACAGCTGAGGTGGACTATAAAACACTATTCATCGAAGAGAAATTGTTTTAAATAAAACAGACACTAATAGGTTAATAGGAAAGGGGTAGAGAAAGATACATCATGCTAATGCCAATAAAAAGAAAGCTGGAGTAGATATGCTAATTTTAGACAAAACATACTAGGAAAATTGTCAGGGAGAAAATGGATACCACATAATAATAAAGGGGTCAAAATTCTAAGAAAATATACTAATCCTAAACATGCATCTGATGATAGAGTATCAAAATATGAGGCAAAAGTTGACAGAAATGACAGGATAAATAGACAAATGTATAATTATAGGCAGAGTCTTCAACATCCTTCTCTCAGAAACTGAGAAATCAGGCAGGCAGAAAATTGATAAGGATTTAGTCGAGTTGAATAGCACTATCAAAAAATTTGATCTAATTGACATTTTTGGAATACTCCACCCAATAACAGGAGGATAAATATTCTCAAATGTATATGAACATTCATCAAGATAGACTATATTCTGGGTAATAAAAAGTATCTTAGAAAATTTAAATCATGCAAAATATATTCTTAGTCTACAATGGAATTAAAAGTTGACAATAGTAACAAGAAGATAATTAGAAAATCCCCAGACACTTGGAAATGAAATTATGAACTTCTAAATAAAGTGTGGGTCAAAGAAGAAGTCTCAAAAGGAGTTAGAAATTAATTGAATTAAAGAAAATTATAATTTATCAAATGAAAATATAATTAATCAAAATTTGGGGGGAATAACAAAAGCAGCATATAGAGGGAAATATATGACATTAAATATATATATTTTTTTAAAAAAGAAAAAAATTGGATATCAATTGCCTAAGTCAATTGTTTGTGTATATTATGTACTTATATGTATCTATAAACCTAAATAGCAATGATGGATAACTGAACTTTGAAATTTAAAGAAGTGATAGAACTCCCAAAATTAAATACTTTGGCATGTGAAGGTTTATGGTAGTTTAATTCAGCTCAAACTGGAAGTGATCAAGATGCCTTTCAACTGGTGAATGAATAAACAAACTGTGGTATGTCCATACAATGAAAAGAAACTAGTGAGCATATTGCTTAATTACATATTGCTAAGTGAAAGAAGGCATTCTGGAAAAGTTACATTCTATATGACTTCAATTGTATGCTGTTCTGGAAGAGCAAAAGTATGAAGACATATCAGTGGTATAAACAGATCAGTGGTGTTTGGGAGTTTGGAAGTGGGAAGAGTTAAAGTGCAAAAGACTCTTTAGCATGATAAACTCCTCCGTATGAATATACAACATTAGCGATTTAACAAACCTCATAGAATTTCAGAGCACATAGAGTAAACCTTATGTATGCATTTTTTTCAATCATTTATAATACCTGAGTATCCCAGTTTAGAATATAGACTGTGTCAAAATAATTTAAATGTATTACAAATGTTTCAAATGATTTCACTTAATGACATAGGAGAATAAGGTGCTGACCTAAAAACTTTGGAAATGAGTAGAGTGTCAAAACAAACAAACAAACAACTACAATAAAATTTCACAACATTTGATAATGTTGTTTCTCTATGGGGTACGGATTATCAATTCTGAAACCACTGAGTGGGTATACTAGAATTGAACAATTAAATAAACAAATAGCGAAAGGTAAAAGTCAGGTTTCTCACCGACTTTTGAATTTTACAGACAAGCAAGGGAGGAGGAGAGTAAACACATCCCTATGGTAATGAACTGGAGATGGAGAAAATAGTATGAACCTATATGTTCAGTTTACTATAGGCTTAGATGGATACACATAGAAATATTTGTAGATATGCATATATACATGGGTTAGTATATACACACACATTTCCTTGCTCTTTTCATTGTTGGAACCTAGAAGCAATGACATCCCAGAAGAAATGGCACACCTAGCATTCAGATCTTGATTTCTAAGAGTATTCTCCAGGCAACCAAACCAAGGTTCCTTGAAGAAATGGCCCAGACTAAGATTGGGGCAGGAAATATACAAGACAAATTGGAAGCATAATGTGGTGTCAGAAGATAAGTTGTACACAAAACCAAGAATTTTTTTTTTTTTTAATACCAAACACACAATGAGGGTTGTGTGTCAAAGAGACCAAGAGCCAATGGGAAAAGTTTCAACTGGCCAAAACAAAAATGGTTTTAGCAACAAAAAAATAGTATTGGATTATTATCCAAAGCATAAAATAAATATCCATGAGCCCATGACTACATAGGTAAATTATTAAATAATTGAATAGGGCAAAAGAGACAAATACCCATGCAGTATCAAATAATTTAAATGGAACTGGCAACTATCATGTGAAGTGAAATAAGCCAATCCCAAAAACCCAAGGGCCAAATGTTCCTTCTTATAGGTGGATACTAACACTCAATTAGGAGGAGTGCAGAACAGAAGTTCCTTGGATTAGACAAAGGGGAATGAAGGAAAGGGAGGGACGATGGAATAGGAAAGACATAGAATGAATGGGACATAAATTTCCTATGTTCACATATGACTTTACAACCAGAGAAACTCCACATCATGTACAACTGCAAGAAGGGGATCCTAATTACAATGTTACCTTCCATGTATGTATAATATGTCAAAACACACTGTACTGTCATGTATACCTAAAAGGAACAAATAAAAGAAAAAAAAAAAGAAGAAGAAGAAGAAGGCAGAGCATCACTCCTGGCTTCTCAAGCCTGGGCTGTGCATAGTGGCCATCTTCCAAGTGGTACACTGTGAAGAGGAAGATAAAAGAGCTGATTTTCAGTAGAGAAAATTGGTAAGCACTACTTCAATCCATGTGACCAAGGTTAACATGAACCTGGATAGGCTATGTGGCCATGCCTTTGACATGATCTGATAACACTTTACCTCTGTGGTCTTCTTCCTCAAAACATATCACCCCAGTCTAATCAGACAAATCCCAACAGAGGCACATTTTTTTTTTCAAATACCGGAACATAACTCTTTGAAATTACCAAGATCATCAAAAAACAAGGAAAAACAAAAAGAAAAATTTTCAAAATTAAGAGAAGTCTAAGATAATTTGATTATTAATTGCAATGCAGTATCCTATATGAAAATCTGATATTAAAAAAAGATACTAAGGGAAAATGGAAGAAATGAACTGAAACATAAAATTTTTAAAATGCATGACAAAATGAAGTCCTTCACATTATTTAATGGTGAATTCTGGGTAAGTCGTTGTATAATACAGAACTGTCTAGGCTTACCAACTTGATTTAGCACTAATTCCATTCTGCTATTAAGTAGACAGTTGAGCACCCACTGTGTTCATTGAGCCCCCTCAAACATTGAGAAGACTAATCCAAATGCATAAGAAATAATTTCTACCTAAAAGGGTAGAAATACAAATAACACAATTTTAAAGCCTTTATGCAAAATTTCTGCATCACTTACCTTTCTTACAAATCCAGCTTTTTTTTTTTTTATTACAACAGAGTAAGTAAATAAGTTGGACTTTCACCATGTGGGAATTTGTATGTTTTACTTATAAGGTATAAGCAGTGTTGATTTCTTCTCAACCACGCAATACTTCAGTTGACACTGAGCTAATAGTTCTATTTAAAAAAATAGATTTATCTGCATTTCCATACCTGACTAAAACTAGATTCTCATTTTTCTTTTGGACATAATTAATTAAATGTTCAAATACATGGCAGTTCCTGAACAAGCTGTAAAATACCAATATTTATCCTTGGTCACGATTCTCAAAGTGATTTATTACTCTTTTCTTTTGCCTGTAGGGTTTTAAGTGCTTCAATCTGACAGCTTTTTGGTATCCTATGAGGACCTGGATTTCTGAGCAAAATGATATCCCGGTGCTGTGATATCTTCTACCCAGTTTTGCTTCTATGAAAAACAGAGAGATTATAAGCTCTTTATACACTCAATGACTGCTAGTATGAAAATGAAAGTAGGCAAAAGATCTTTTACATAAATTTAATTCTCTCCATAGTGAGAACAGGCTTAAATAGAAAGGGATTGTAGTAATGTATGCAAAGAACTTCAGTAAGAACTAAACAAATACCAATCATATGTGTAACACGTACATGCTCCTTTTTCTATTTCTTCCCTTTTCTCTAGAAATATTGATACTTAAAAATAGTCATTTTTAAAAAGTTGCTCATCTGCAGAGCTTCCTTGGAAATTATGCCAAGTAAGACCCAGAGGAGGGCTAGAAGTAAAGTGGTGGTTTCCCTCAGGAAATCCAGCTTGCAGCTTGTAGTGAAACTGACTTCAAAGGCACGTTAATGAGATTACAGTTTGCTAAGCATCCTGACACCCATCATTTACCATTTCTAAACAAGATGGCAATTATCAGGCAGCTTCATCTTATAACACCAAAACTGCTTAGGTCCATCTCTCAATGCTGATATTGCAAATTATCTAAATATAGAAAAGTGAAAAGTTTCAAAAAGTCATTATATTAGTCTGCTATGATTAGCAGCATGAAACTCCTTCTCATTCTGGCAAAAGCCATGCAAATGTTTTCACTGTACTCATTGCAGATGAAATCATCAGGAAAATACCCTCCCTCAAATTGTACCTGCCATGTGTTTCAACAAATATTTAATAGAATACCATGTGAAAGTCTCTGAGTTATGCAGCTTGAGAGCTATAAAGACAAATAGACTAGGGCACAACAAGTTATGGCTCTAGACATAAGAGAATTGATTAAATGGTTTGGAATGGTAGATAGAGGAATAGTCATACAGGTAAGGTAGGAAAATCATACCTTGGCACTTTCTCCACTTTTTAATGGACCTCTATCCTTAACTCTCAGATATTTTGTCTAACTTCACAAACCCTAGTGATTGCATTGTCCAGAACCCTCCACTTCAGAGTGACATCTAAGCCCAAAATCATCAAGCTCCAAAAAGTCCTCCTTAGACTGCTTCTCCCTCCATAGTTGACCAGTCTCTCACAATCACTAGAAGTGCCAGCTACTTTATCTCTTCTTACAGAATACTTAAGTCTATCTAAACATGATTAGCTGATCTGCAGAGCAGTTTCCACTTGGGCTGGTGAGAACAATGTTGACATTTTTAATCTTGGGGTTAGTAGCAAGTCTGTCTGAGTTGGTTCTCGGGGAGTAGGGTGGCGAGTTGAGAAATATCAGAAAGGTATCCCTTTAACTTCTGAAATCTCTTAGTTATATTAAGATAACAATAGCCACACTTCTGATAAATGGTCAATTCTGTTCAGTCATGTCTTGCCCCATGCTTCCGGATATTGCATCCCATAAATATTTGTCGAATGAATAAATGTGTGAATGAATGAACGAATACCATGAGCAATTTGACTACCTCTAGGAGGTGTGGTCATAGAACTGGTTATTCTCTCATGCACTCTAGGTTGTTTTTAAAGGAGAATACTATATTTACTATGGGAAATTCATATTAGAGATAAAGCTAAATGACTGAATGTCATTGGCTATCATGATTATTTTTTTAAATCAACAAATATTTGGTAAGTATTTACTATATGCAGCCACTTCCCGGGTATTGGTCAACTATGGAAGGAGGAGCAGTCTAGGAGGACTTTTTGGATCTTGATGATATTTGGCTTAGATGTCGCTAAAGGAGTGCTGAAGAAGATAGATCAGGGCCTGACTTCTGGAGCTTAGAATCTATGGAGGAAAATACACAATAAACAAAAACTTGATCAAGAAAGTTTCTATTTCTATTTTAAGATGCTATCCAGAAAACAGTGAGATATAACTAGGTGTAGTATATTGTGAAAAATGTGTTCCCTACTTTATTTAAAGTTACGAAAGAAGGCATAGACAAATGCAAAGGCCAGAGGGAATAAAGAGTTTATCTTAATTACAAAGGGGAAAGGATGCTTTAAAGGAGTGATTGGCCAACTTTTGTCCTAAGAGGCTTGGTGTTAATAGCTTAGTCTTTGTGGGCCAAGTGTTCTCTGTTGCAACTACTCTAATTTGCTATTATAGCACAAAAGCAGCCACAGATGGTATATAAGTCAATAAATGTGGCTATATCATGATAAAATTTTAATTGCAAAAACAAATGATAGGGTGGATTTAGTTCACCAACTCTTGTTCCAGAGTACAGAGCAAAAGAAAAAGCATTAAGTGTTAAGATTGGTTACTGTGTAAGGTCCAGACCATATGGGGCCTTAAGGGATAGTAAGTAATTGGGATTTTATTTTTAGGGCAATGTAAGCCCATTAAGCAAAGGAGTGATTTGATCTGATTTAATTTTAATGTATTCTGGAGGTTATGTGGGGAAAGGATCATAAAATCCATCAATGTAGAAAAGAAGCAAAGAAGCTATTTGCAGTGCTCTGGGCAAGAAATGGTGATGTTTGTCCTGGAGGGGGCAGCAGAGAGGCATTCTAAATGCATTGGTCCCTGTGTGTCTTCTGAATATGGGCGAAAGATGCCCAAGTAGCAAAATGGGCTCCACCTTTCTTTTGAACTAGTAATGATAGCACTATTATCAAGATGTAGAAGCCAGAGATGTCATCAAAAGTTGAGTTTCTGAAAGTTTTTGACAGTTCTGTGAGACATCCTATATCACCTTGATGGAGAATACCTAAATAAATAATTATAAGTAAAAATGAATGACATTTTTAAAGAAGCAGGTGAAAGATTGAAGCAAATACCAAAGCCTCTCTTAACTGATCATGATATATAGAGATGCCAGGCTGTGAAGCTACATATCAAATGCAACTCAGGACTTTGTTAAAGTGTCTACAACCATCACTTTCTGTGTCAGAATAGATCTCCTTCTTCAGTGTAGGAAGTTGACATTTCCACCCTGTGTCTCTGTTTCTGCACTGTCAATAAGCAAATTGGCACAGCAGTAAAGGGGGTTTGATTGCAGATAAAAATAACTGGTGTGAGAGACACAGGATGTTACTTGTGACCAGCAAACAATGCTGCAAACATACTGCTATACCTGTTTCTCTGTTGGGTTTTGACCACATCCTAAAACACAGCTCAATGTGTCAATATTGCAGATTTAGTTTGCTTGCTTAACTACTAATCTTTCTTTGGCATAAGAAAAGAGTAACAATATTTTGTTGTTTTTTATTAAATTCAATTTAAACAGGATGCTCCTAGAAATACTGATTCAGCAATCTCAGAAATAGAAAATCAGTTAATAAACTATGAATTAGGACACATGTTAAATAATGTTTCCCACTCCATTCCATGTTAGTAGGTGAAGTTGAAAAAAGTGTCTGTTGGTTAAATATATTTAAGAAGCATATTTTTTTCTGAAGCACACTCTTTGTTTAGATCAGTTTATGTATGGCAGCACATTTGAATGGTAATCACTAATACCACTAATAAAGTGAAGCAATAGGAATGTATAGCTTTTGGTGCTTATGAACTTACTGAAAACACACCACAATTTGATAAACACACAAGCACACACACACACACACACACACACACACACACCATAAACACTACATATAGATTACATATTTTAGCAAAATCTTCTAATGAGTTATCATCCCAATTTATAATTATAGAATCAGTATGGATTATGCTTTGCTGAAAGTAACAGAATCCCCAATTTTACCTTGCTAAATCATTTGGGCTTATTTTCTTAAAGAGTAAGAATCCCAGAGTTATGTTTATTGCTTCATTTAATAGCTCAGTAATGGCAGAACAAAATCAAAATTTCTCTTGAGCCTTCCCCTTGTTTGCAAGAAGTCTGCTGCAGCTACAGGTATTCAAGAATCAGGATGAGGGAATCAGGATAGGTAAGAGATTGCCATCTACATTTGCTCTTTTTAGTAAAAAAAAACAAAGGATTTTTTTTCAGCATCCCTATTACAAACATTTCCTTGGGTTGTATTGTGTGGAATTAGGTTATATGACCATATATAACTACAGCAAAGGGTGAGAGGGTAGGGAAGACTCTAGAAAATCAGAGAATAGGATTCTAATAATTGGTTTGGACACTTCCAGTGGAGCCGGGTACATCATTGCTTCAAATAAATGTGACCATAGGGAGTAGCTGGATCTTGGGTAGGCAAATAATGGCCTCTGCTTTGAAGACCCCACATCAGGCAAGCTGAGTATACCTCATTTGTTATTTCTCAAATTGTACTGGACACTGGCAAGTACTATCCAGACCCCCTTTCAGGAATAAAAGACTGATTACCCAGTTGCTAAAAGATGGGTTGCTTAAAAATAGGTCTCAATAATACAAGGGGGAAAAACGAATGTCAGTAGAGGGGGCAGAGAGAGAAGAGGGGAGGGGAGGGGAGGGGAGGGGGGATAGTAGAGGATAGGAAAGGCAGCAGAATACAACAGACACTAGTATGGCAATATGTAAATCAATGGATGTGTAACTGATGTGATTCTGCAATCTGTATATGGGGTAAAAATGGGAGCTCATAACCCACTTGAATCAAATTGTGAAATATGATATATCAAGAACTATGTAATGTTTTGAACAGCCAACAATAAAAAATTAAAAAAAAAATAAATAAATAAATAAAAAATGAAAAAAAAAAAAAAAAGAAAAGAAATGTAGAAGTCTTATTGGTATCAATAAATTATATGTATGATAAAAAAAAAATAGGTCTCAAGCTCCAGGGATTGCCTCAATGGAAGAGAATCACCTTACCAAGAACACACCCCTTTCCAGTGCCACCAGCATGGAAATTGGTCCCTCTCTTCTCTTTCACACTCTTCCCATCTTTTATTCCCTCTCCCCTCACTCCTTGCTCTTCAGAGCTGTTTTACCCATGTTCAGCGCTGGGGGTCTCCCTCTGCCCAATCCTACTTTTCCTTTGCTTGTAAAAACTGTTGATCCCTATAGCACCCCTTTATCCAACCTCCTGCAGGCTGATATCCATTTCAGAGTCTCCTTCTGGAGAATCCACTGGCTTCAGAAATAGAATAGAAACTTAAATGTTCTCAAAACATGTTCCTCTATCTATTTTAGTTTTCAAGTTTATTTGGGATCTCAAAGTAAATTTTTTAAGAAATTTAAAGTTATTAAAGTTAAGATGGAAGTTTTAGAGACTGGAAATTCCAGTGAAGTTCTGTGTCACTCAGCATTGGCAAGTGTGATAAATATCTGCCATATGCACCAATTGTTCATTTCCCCAACTGAGTCAACAGTTGATTTTGTTTATAAAGATTTATTTTGGGAAGTAAATTTATTTTTCAGAATACAAAATTAATTCCCACTCATTGTAACATTACAAAAAGAAATAAAAGTTTAAATAAGAAAATCACTAATAATCTGAATACCTGCTCATTATTAACCTTTGGGTAATGTCTGTCCAGACTTTTAGAAAGAGCTAACAGCTGTCTCTTTGGCTTTTTAGTTAGTCTTGGGAGACCCTGAGGATTTCACCAATATTCAATCCTATTGATAATGTTACTGGAAGGAATTTTTATGAGTTTTACTAGAGCAGAGGCACATGCAAAAAGAATCTGGCTAAAGAGCAGATATAGGAACAACTACCACACCTCATTGTGGAGACATAGTAATGAATAACTATCATTAATGAGATGCAGCTGCCCCCAGAGGATTGGGGCTAGTCACAAGCAGCTGGGAGAGCAGTATGACCAATGAAGAGACATGTAGGAGCCCTAAGTTGAGATAGTCTGTACATTTTCATTTTCGTTTCTTTTGATTGTGCATGCTCTATAATCAGCATGGTGGAGACATGATATATTTCCCTCTAAGCATTGCTTGAGCTGTGTCCCATAAGTTTTGATCTTCTATTTTCACTTTCTTCTAGCTTAAAGTATTTTGCAATTTCCTTGTGATTTCTTCTTTGTTATTTAGAAGTCTGCCATTGAACTTTAAAATATTCGGAGATTTTCCCAAAATCTTTCTGTTATTGATTTCTAATTTAATTTCATTATTATTTTTAAAAGACTATTATTTTAATCCCTTTAATTTTTAAAAACTTTCTTTATGGACTGCCTTGCAGTCTATGCTGATGATTATTCTATGTGCACCTGAAAATAATGAGTATTTTGCTGCTGCTATGTGTAGCACTCTTTGAATGTCAAGTAGGTCCTGGAATTTAATAGTGTTATTCAAGACTACTACATTTCTTACTGATTTTCTCTTTATGACTACTAACTCCTGAGAATAAGACCTCCTAAATCGCCAATTATAACCACTGTATTTTCTATTTTTCTTTAAATTCTGTCAGTTTTTGTTTCATTTTTGGTGCTATAAATGTTATAGGCATGTATATTAGTAATTGTGTCTTTCTGATGTATTCAGCTTTTTATAATTAGGAAATATTAACAAATTTATTCTCAAGTGATATCTTTGTCTTGAAATCTATTTCATCTCATATTAACATAGTCATTCCAACTCTTTTGTCACTGTATGCATGCATATCATTTTTGATGTTTTTACCCTTACCTATTTGGGCCTATTGAAGACAAATAGTGAGGTCTTGATTGTTTATCCATTTTACCTCTGCCTTTTGATTAGGATATTCAGTCCATTTACATTTAACATAATTATTGATATGGTTGAATCTGTATCTTCCCTTTTGCTATTTGTTTTCTGTATATTTCATTTCTCTTTTTTTCTTTTATTTCTCTATTTCTGTCTTCTTTTGTTTTTAACAAGAACTTACGGAATGCTGTTTTCATTCCTCTGTTAGTATTTTGGCTAATTTTAAAGATTTTTTTTTAAAGATAGATTAAAACATCTCTCTAACTTTCATGATTTGGTTAATGCTAATAGTAACTTAACTCCAGGGAAATATAGCAAATTTGTACCAGTAAAACTTCATTTCATCTTTCCATTTCTCTGTTTTTATTTTATGCAATAATAAAGCATGGCAGAAGAATGTGGCAGAAGAGCACTTTACCATTGGCAGAAGCCAGAAAGCAGAGAGAAAGAGAAAGAGGGGGGTAAGAGAGGAGATATGGAGGGGCCACAGGAAAGACAAACCATTCTGGGGCACACCTTCAGTGATCTATCCTTTCCAGCCACATCCCAACTCCCTATAGTTAGTTCATTCAAACTAGGATGGACCAATTAGGTTACACTTGTTGTCATCTAATCATTTTACCTCCAAATATTCCTGCATTAATACAGAAACTTAGGACCTTTTAGGGGATGCCTTGTATCTAAACCATAACATACATAGACAGAGTCTTTTCCCTTACATAGTTTTTTGTGATCTCCATTTCTTCCAGTAGATCTGAGATACAATCTGATAGTGTTTTCATCAGTCTGAAGCTCTTCCCGTGTTTTTCCTTGTAACTAAAGTCTGCTAGCCATGAATTCTCTCTATTTTTGTTAATCTGGGAATGTTTTTATTTTGCCTTTTTTTTTTTTTTTTTAGGTATATTTCCCCATGGTATCAAAACCTTATTTTACTGGGTTCTCTCTTTCAGCATTTTGACTTTGTCATTCCTCTGGCTTATGACATGCATTGTTTTGGGTGAGAAGTCACCCATTGACCATATGGTTGCTTCCTTGTATATGATGAGCTGTTTTATTCTTGTCACTTTCATGATGTTCCCTTTTGTTTGGCTCTTAGATGTTTGAGTAGGATGTGCCTACGCTCTTCTTCCTTTGTGTGTATGTTAATTGAGTTCATTAGGTCTGGAACTAAACCAAAATGCAAGTTTTCAGTGATTATATTTTGAAATTATTTTCTGCCCCTTTTTTTCCCCTCTTCCATGACTCTCTGATAAACATGTGCTAGAATTTTTGAAATTGTGTCATAGTTCTTTGAGGTCACATTTTTTTTTTCTTTTGAATCATTTTTGTCCCTATTCATTGAATTAGGCAATTTCTATTGATTTATCTTTTAAATCACCAAATCTTCTACTATCTCAAATGTGCTGTTGAGTTTACTTTGTGAATCTTTATTTTTGTTCTTATTCCTTTCAACTCTCTTGGAATTTCCATTCAACTCTTTTCTATAGTTTCTATTTTTGTGTTGAGACTTTCATTAGTTAACTCATTGATTTCACATTGTTCAATTCTTTGGATATATTTTCTTTTAATTTTTTCAACATATTCATATAGCTGCTTTGAATTGTCTGCTAAATTCAATATTTGGGTTCCTCAGAGTTGGTTTCTGTTGGTTGCTAACTATCCCCACCCCCCACCCCCCCGCACTATGATGGGTCATAGTCTTCTGTTTCTTTGCATGTCCACATAATGTGTATGTGAAAGCAAAAATCTGAGGGGAATATGTTTTTATACCTCTGAATTCTATTTTATTTTTCTAAGGCTCCATTCTTGTTATTGTTTGTTTGTTTGCTTAGTAACTTGCTTAGACTTAACTACATAATCTCTGTTCCCCACAGTGTGAATCCAGTGATTTAAAAAAACTCATTTAAAAAACTCAGTTCTGCTTCTTTAGTGCCACCCCTATGTCTGTATAATTTAGTGAATGGCATCTCGATTACCTCTGACTTCCCCAGCCACATCCTACTGAGCTGTATGTGGACTGAAGAACACATTCTCAGCCAGTTCTCAAGTCTACCTTAGTTTCCAATAGACCCTGTTGGATTCCTACCACAACAGGCATAGTTTAGCACACAGGTAAGGATGTGTGTGTGGAGAACTTATGTCAGCTCTACTTTGTCACTTACTTTTACATTCGTGTCTAGTGCTACATTCCTCCCAAACCAGACTGGCACTTTGAACTTGCAAAATTGTAGTCTTTACCTATTATTGTGAATTAAAACTAATTTTAACCAGCAACATGTAGGTTTTCATAAGTTACCTCCATCAGACTTCAAATCAAATATACAAAGCAATGAAGGGTGAAGGAGAAAGAGCAGAAGGATGGCTAGTGTAGGGCAGATCAGAAGGCCATGGACTGTGTATTCTTACTCCAAGCTGTAGCAATTTTCAAAGAATAAACATTTATCTGTAGTTTTTCTTTGCTCAATGAGAGTTGTTTTAGACAAAACCTCTTCTCCTAGGCCAATCCCCAAATACCAAAGGCTGAATGTTTTCTCTGATAAGTGGATGCTAATCCATTATGGGGGTGGGGGCCATGGGACTAGTGGAGGAACTCTGGATTGGGCAAGGGTGAGGGAGCAGAGGGGAGAGGGTGGGGGATAGGTAAGATGATGGAATGAGATGAACATCATTACCCTAAGTACATGTATGATTGCACAAATGGTATGAACCTACTTCATGTGTAACTAGAGAAGTGAAAAATTGTGCTCCATTTGTGTATAATGATTTGAAAAGCATTTCACTGTCATGTATAACTGATTAAAACAAATAAACAAAACAAGATAAAACCTCTTCTCCCCTAGTTTTATAATTATTTTCTACAAAGGGGAATTCTATGATCTTTTCATGCTACACTACCAGAGTACCTCCTTCCTTTTGACTTTTAAAATAGTACATTTGTATAATTTTGAGAAAAGGCACAATCAGCCAGGTGCCATGGCTCATACCTATTATACCAGCTATTGGATAGGTGGAGGCTAGAGGATTGCAAGTTTGAGGTCAGCCTGGGCAACTTAGTGAAAACGTGTCTCAAATAAAAAAGGGCTGTGGATAGATAGCTGTATCAGAGGATTTGATGGTATTTCTTCAATATGATAGGATAGCTGTATTTTTTTTACTTAACTATTATCTCTGCAATCAAGAATCAATAAATGGATGAACTCAAACTAAAAAGTTTCTTCTCAGCAAAAGAAACAATCTGTGAGGTGAATAGAGAGCCTGCATCTTGGGAGAAAATCTTTACCTCTCACCATCATATAGAGCACTAATCTCTAGGGTATATAAAGAACTCAAAAAGCTAAGCACCAAAAAAACAAATAATCCAATCAATAAATGGGCCAAGGACCTGAACAGACACTTCTCAGAAGATAATATACAATCAGTCAACAAATATATGAAAGAATGTTCATCATCACTAGCAATTAGAGAAATGCAAATCAAAACTACTCTAAGATTTCATCTCACTCCAGTCAGAATGGCAGCTATTATGCATACAAACAACAATAAGTGTTGGTGAGGATGTGGGGAAAAAGGTACACTCATACACTGTTGGTGAGACTGCAAATTGGTGCAGCCAATATGAAAAGCAGAATGGAGATTCTTGGAAAATTGGGAATGGAACCACCATTTGACCCAGCTATCCCTCTCCTCGGTCTATACCCAAAGGACTTAAAAACAGCATACTGCAGAGACACAGCCACATCAATGTTTATAGCAGCACAATTCACAATTGCTAAACTGTGGAACCAACCTAGATACCCTTCAATGGATTAATGGATTTAAAAAAATGTGGCATATATACACAATGGAATATTACTCATCAATAACAGAGAATAAAATCATGGCATTTGCAGGTAAATAGATGGAGTTAGAGAAGATAATGCTAAGTGAAGTTAGCCAATCCCAAAAAATCAAATACTGAATATTTTCCTTGATATAACGAGACTGATTCATAGTGGGATAGGGAGCAGGAGCATGCGAGGAATAGATGAACTCTAGATAGGGCAGAGGGGTTGGAGGGGAAGGGAGGGGGCATGGGGTTATAAATGATGGTGAAATGTGATGATCATTATTATCCAAAGTATATGTATGAAGACATGAATTGGTGTGAGTATACTTGGTATACAACCAGAGATATGAAAAATTGTGCTCTATGTGTGTAATAAGAATTGTAATGCATTCTGCTGTCATATATAAATAAAAAAATATTTACCTAACTATAAACCTATACCTCCCCTCTATCTAAAGCCAAATTAGTATCATGTTCAATGTTGAAACGCTAGAAACATTCACATTCAGTATTTCACAATTAAGGGTGATGTGAATTGAATGGAAGGTGTTTGTGTTTTTTTTTTTTTTTTTTTTTTGTAAGTACTCTTAATTATTTTGAGGAAGTTCCCATGTTTTCCTACTTTCCTCAGTTTTATTTATTTTTTTTAAGTCAGGATACATGTTGGTATTTTGCCAAATCCCTTTTCTGCCTCTATGAGATGATTATGTTTTTGTTTGTTTTCTTTTTGATTTTTAGTGTGTTAATCTGATAATTTGCATCATCTATTTTGGATTCTAAGCCATTTTTGTATTCCTGGAATAAACCCCACTTGGTCATGATATATTATTCCTTTAATATATTGCTGGATTACTTGTTAAAGTTTTGCTAGGAATTTTTTCTATTTTTATGAGAAACAATTTGCCTGTAGTTTTCTTCTCTTGTAATGCCAGGATCTGATTTTGTTATGAGGGTAATACTAACAACATCAATACCAAGTGCTTAATGAGCATTTCACATTTACCAGACTATCCTAAGTAATTTGCATTTATTTTCAAATTTTTATTTTGACATGAGTTTTGACTTTATGAACAATTGCAAGAATAGTACAAAATATTCTTATATACTTTTAATTCAGTTGCCTCAAATATTACCCATCAACCACATCCACCTATTATTTCCTCATTATCTCTCTGTCTCTGAGGTTTTTCATTTTAAAGATTCGTATCTTTTTTTAAGCTCTGGGAAATTTTCATTTGTAGTTTACTAGGTCTTTCTGTCCATCATTTTTATTACAATCTGCAGTTAAATTTTATTCTTGATTTTGTTCTTCTATGCAGACCAGTTAAACAGTATTTAGGACATCTTAGGTATTGCTTCAGGGTCAATAAAATCAACCTGATGAATTTAGTTAAAAAAATCTCAAAATAAATAACTTTTATTTACTCTGGAAGATGTCTATTTATAAAATTATGAAGTCCATGTTTGGCAGGCAGGTAGTACCTGTCTAAAATTAAGTTCATTCCCTGTGCCCCTTACTCATATGTTTATAATTTCATTCTCTGTGCTTGACCCTTCTTTGAGGTAAAGAAGGGTGACTTCTATTGACTATGTCATCAGCACTGCCTTTCCCTGAGGAACAGAGGAGGGCAGGACTGGGCTGGTTCCTTGCATGGCCACAGCATGGCAATGGCTATGCTTTTTTGATTACTTATTTCTTACTTAAAGCCATGCCTCCTGTCAGG
This sequence comes from Marmota flaviventris, assembly GCF_047511675.1. Taxonomy (NCBI): domain Eukaryota; kingdom Metazoa; phylum Chordata; class Mammalia; order Rodentia; family Sciuridae; genus Marmota; species Marmota flaviventris. Next base: position 68,875,879 of record NC_092505.1, on the reverse strand, counting down.
CAGCCCCTTCCTTCCTTCCTTCCTTCCTTCCTTCCTTCCTTCCTTCCTTCCTTCCTTCCTTCCTTCCTTCCTTCCCTCCCTCCCTCCCTCCCTCCCTCCTTCCTTCCTTCCTTCCTTCCTTCCTTCCTTCCTTCCTTCCTTCCTTCCTCAGTACTGGGCATTGAAACCAGCACTGCTACATTCCTACTCCTTTTTATTTTTCTTTTGAGACTGCATGTCTATAAGTTTCTGAGTCTGGCCCTTGAACTTGAGATTGTCCTGCCTCAGACCCACAAGTATCAGGTATTTACAGGTGTGAGTAACCACACCTGGCGTCAGCCCCTTCTTACAGTTACGTATCTCCCTGGGTTCCAGTCACTGTTACTCCTCTGAAACTGTCAAGCCAGGGTGGTCATCAGCTCCCTCTGTGGTTAACCTGAAGTGCTTCACTCTCCCTTGTGCTCTGTCATGCTGCTTACACCTTTGTAAACAGCCCCTACATTTAATTCCTTCTACCGCCTTTTTGACCCTTTGTGTTGTTTCCAGCCAGGACCCGGAGTGGTGCATCAGTTCTCCATGGTGTTCCTAGTTCTAGTGGTTCTCCAGCTAGATTCTCTCTGATTTTGATCAAAATTTAATCAGCTACATGAATGAACAACTAGAAGTAGATTCACTCTGTAAGTTATTCTGAGACTTCTAATTGTTACCTGCCCTAGGGCATTTGAAGTATAAGGGCTCATTTCTTTTTAATCTTAAGAAAATAATTTCTAATGATGCAACTTCATTTTTAGGTGGTAAATTTGATATTGTCGTAGTATCTCTCCAATACGCCAGGCCCTGCATGTAGGAGGAGGCCAGGAAGTAAGAGCTAGTTCAACAGGAACTAGTGTTAAAATACATACTTCACAACAGTAATCCTGCAAAAATCTTTACAAATAAAGGGATGTTACTTTGAAGCAATATTTTTTTTGAAATGCTGCACTGTCTATATTCCTTTCCAGAAATTGAGTATTTAGCCAACTAAAGCTATGAGAAGTCTTACAGTAAATAAACTGATTTACTTTGTTTGAACCAATTATATTTCAGATAAGAGCAAAACTACCTAGGATACTTCAGCTTTGTTGATAGTCCTTCCTCTAGGGCATTTCATAGAAATCTGCATAATGGGCCAAATTTTTGTTTTCCAGAAAACTTGAATGCTTATGACTCTCATGTGTAGGAAAATAGACTATATTTGCTATTAGAAATGTTCTGTACCGCTTCTGAATTTTTGTTATCTGTTCTTTTATTTTAATGTTTGATTTTCCAATAATTCTATTTCTGTAAGGCACAATAAATGTAGTAAAAATACTCAAGAATATTTTACCAAGTCCATGCATTTTCTATTGATTTTCAGTTGTTTTTTCTTTTCCATCTGAATAATTATATTTTTCTGGAGGATCTTAGTCTAGACTCACTGTAAATGTGAATTATAAATACAGTCTAATCATATGCAATTGTATTCACTAATTTTGAATATTTTCACATTTTAAAACAGAATAATTGGAAGCACAGAGATTGCTCCCTTTATTCTTCTCAAAAAGTTGTTTGCTTACTTTGCAGTAGCTTCAGTATGATTAAAGAATGATTCATCAGAATGAAGAAAAATTACAGAGAGAAAAGTTCTGTTTCCATAAAATGAAGGTATTCTAAACAGCCTTTAAAATAAAGGAACATCTTTTATTCAATTATAACAGTAGTATGTGTTATTGAAAACACTGTAAGCAAGAAAAAAGTACAGCTATAAATACATTGTAATATGTACTCTTAACAGTTTGGAACACTTTGAACCACATACAGAGAAAAGCATAAATATACTACATTGATAAAGAATAATTATAAAAACGATAGACGGTCATAAAAAATGAGGTTTGAAAACTGGGCGTCTTTCAACACTCTGTGACCCATTTTTTTGAGTGTGGAACTTTGAATGGCAGCTGCCTTGTTGATAGGTTTTTCATCTCCTTTTGGCAACAAAAACTTCAATTTTGTTGACTTTAAAATTCTAATTTCTTGACAGGTACCCATTAAAACCTTCTCCTGCCAAATTTCCTTTATTTTCAACTGGTTCACATTTGTCAGAGCATTAGTCTAGCTATCTTTTAAACTTCATTTTAATAACCCATCTCATTAAAAAGTACTACAGTGGCCTCTAGTTTATTTATTATTTGAACATGGCTCATGAAACTATTATTCAAATCTCTGAATGCACTCACTAATATATTCCACAACAAACATATATCCATAAGCCTTTTTATATTCTCTGTGTGCTCAGACATCTATATTTTAATTAAAAACTATCTTTTCTCCCCCTTGGCAAATTTTAAACATCTGTGGAGCTATCTAATACTGAGGCACAGACTTTCTGTGTGACCTTAGACAGTCTTATTATATATCCTAATTACATGTCTATGGAAAGGGGGCACATTGTAATGAAGATCACTTTTCAAAAATATAATAATAATTGACATCATGAAGCGGTTTGGATTTCTTAGACTAAATTTTACTATTTTGGAGACCTTGATTAACTTTTTAAAGCTAATAGGTAATTCCCTTATTGAGCTGAAGCAGGACATGCCCTTCCTTGGTCTCTGCCTGTCTATTCTGCTCTTGTCTTTGCAGATCCTTACAGACTTGTATATGTAAAATCACAAGCATTAGGCAGAGAAGCCCTGGGACAGTGGGCTTGGTCTGGATCTGCACTGGCTGGGCTGTTCTGAGAGATACACCTCCTGGGCCAGCCATAGAATTCTACCATTTTGTCTGTGTCACTCTTGGCTGAGTTTGACCTTCTCTACATTCAAGGCCAACTACTGAACACTGTTACTATTTCTGGAATTGCACTTCATGAACCAGCCAAAATGTAAGCATCTTTCTCCATTTTCTGCAAAATGTAAGCATCTTTCTTCATTCTTCCTGTTGTGTTCTAATAACAGGATGTTTACACCTGAATTTCTGGTCCTGACATTCTTTCTCTCTCCAGTGTCCTCTGCATGTTCCAGGTGATAAGTGATACCTTCTTCGCCCATGTTACAAATTCTTGCTTTGGTAACCTGTACAATCTCCTCTTGGGCTTCTACCCTCTTTTCCAGTTACCATCTTTTAGGATCAGAGCTCAACTCCTCAAGGCCCCCACACAAATGGACCCTCTGCTTTTGAACTTATGTCCTAGTTATCCAAACCTGCCTGGATATTTGGAATTCAGCTCTTCAGCAATCTCCATCTCCGTGTTCCATCTAATTCTAGGATGGCAACTTCTGATTCTTGTTTTCCTCTGGTCCCTGCATGACTACTTTTCCCTTGAAGTCTTGGTCTGTGAGCATTCAGGCCTGCTTCATTGAACCTGTTACACTGCTAATAGATGGCTGCTGAACAAAGTTCTCTGGCCAAATAAGTCTAGAAATGGCTCCAATAAAAAGATTATTTAGTTTTCCTTTTTGCAGGATATAGCTTTTAAACACTAATATGTATCAATACAGGTGAAAATGATATATAGTCTCTCTCTATCTATCTATCTCTCTATATATATACATAGAGAGAGAGAGAGAGAGATAGATAGATAGATAGATAGATAGATAGATAGATAGATAGATAGATATTTTGTACCAAGGATCAAACCCAGGGGCACTGTACCACTGAGCCACATCCCCAACCCTTTTTGTTTTTTATTTTGAGACAAGGTCTCATTAGGTTGCTTACAGCCTTGCTAGATTGCTAAGGCTGGCTTGGAACATGTGATCCTCCTGCCTCAACCTCCTGAGCTGCTGGGATTATAAGCATGTACCACCGTGCCCAGCCAATATATTTGTTTTGTAAGCATTTGTTTTCTATGAGTTTCTTAAAGGCCTATTATTTTTGAAAATGCTTTTTAAAGAAGATTAGATTAGGGAATCTCAGAGTCTCTTTCAGTTTATAGACCGATTCTGTGATTCACAGGGAATATTCTGGAGAAAAGTGTAAATTCTGTTAGTGTTTAGCCAACTCCTCCAAAGACTGAAAAAGCACCACACATTCATTACCAGAATGTTGTTTTCTATAAAGGAGCAAAGAGAAAGCAGAAGACTTTGCTATTGGTTTTTTTCTTTTCTTTTTCTTTTTTCTTTTTTTTTTTTTTTTTGGTATTAGTGTAAGATGTTTACAATGTAATATTTTTCAGCCACTAAAAGAAATGAAATCCTGTTATTTATAGCAACATAGATGAAACTAGAGGGTATCATACTGAGTGAAATAAGCCAGGTACAGAAAGACTAATACCACATAATCTCACTCATTTATAGAGGCTAAAAAGTTTATTCTTTAGAAGAAGAGGTTAGGGTAGTGCTTACTACAGACCAGGAATTGGAAGAGGAAAGGGAAGAAAGAATAGAGGGAGGTTAGGTACCAAAATAGGTCTAGATAGGAAGAATTAATTTTAGTATTCTGTAGTCTATAACAAAGTTGGGTAACTATGTTCTATAACCATTTATGATATATTTTAAAATAACTAAAAAAGAAGAGTCTAAACTTTCTCTACACATAGAAATTATATATGTTGGAGGAGATGGGAATGTTAATTACCCTAATTTGATCGCATATTGCATACATATATTGAATTATGTATTATATTGTATCCGATAAACATGTACAAATATTGCTCCAATTAAAATTTTATTAAAAGAGGGAATTGTTAGAGAATAAAAATAAGAGATTGAAAAAAAACGACATTGGAAAGAAATCGGTCTACTGGGCATCATTACCAATGGCATACAAAAAATAATAAAATAAACAGGGGTGCTAGAATATGCATATTCTAGGGCTCTACTTTAAATATTCTGCTTCACTAGGGCCCAGAGTTTTTAGCTAGTGCATTTTAAACTAGTGCCACATGGCATACTCATATGCATACTAACATTTAAGAAATTGTAACATTGAGACTCAGGAATGGCAGTGGCATATGAAAAATAATAAAATAAACAGGGGCCCTAGAATATGCATATTCTAGGGCTCTACTTTAAATATTCTGCTTCACTAGGGCCCAGAGTTTTTAACTAGTGCATTTTAAACTAGTGCCACATGGCATACTCATGCATACTAACATTTAAGAAATTGTAACATTGAGACTCAGGGATGGCAGTTGAGCTTGTTTAACAGGTGGCTCCAACTTAGAGAGACTTATGCTGGCTGATGTGAGACTAGCAGAAAATAAGTTGGGCTCTTAGTCTTCCAGTGGGTTACTGTACAGTAGACATATGGTGCATAATAAATACTCAAAGGTTTTAATTCTCTCCTCCATCATTGTCTCAAAGAAAACCCAACAAATAGCTGAGCACACCTGGGGCTGCTTACAATTCATCATTAGTTTTGCATTCTTTACTTTATTTTCATGTGAATTCCCTTGTGAGGAAATACCTGGATTCCAGAGATAAGAAAGAGTCCTCCTAGATTAACTCAAACTTTGATTTAATTATTCATTTTAAAATTAGACTCAGGTATTGACAAAAATTCAAATACCAGAGTATAGAGGCCTGAGGGATTTTTTTCTTCCCACGTTATTCAACAATTAAGTCTAGTGGTTTCAGATCTAAACTCTAGAAGCCTCCATCACCACATTTCCTGTTTGTAACTGAACAAAGTACACACAAAAGACTTTAAGAAACAGAAGAGAAGAAAAATAACCTGAGACACTGATAAAGATAAGTTTTAGTGTCATGCTGCTTCTAACATAACCGATCAACATTACTTAGGAAAAAAAAAGTTTGTGGGAGCATTTTTAATCCATCCATTTGCTTTATGGCTACATCAGGAGTTCTCTGAAAAAAAAGAAGCATGTTAGGTAAGTGGCATTTTCAAATCTTTTGTTAATTTTCATGTCAAAATTTCACTTAATTTCCAAGTCCTCACTAAAAGATTCTTAATATTTGGAAAGTAAACTAGTTAGCATAATTATTTTTAAAATGTGCATTAAACTTTATTATAGTTGGAAAATATGTTGAAATACATTACTGAGCATAAATTGAGAATAAATTGACCATTGTCTCTTGAATGAAAACACAGTGGGCACTGTTTTATAATAAAAAGTTGTTGTAGCTGTTCAATAAGTATTCATTGATAATCATGCCATCTGAAGTATTTGTTATTTTTTAAGAAACTATTTTATTTTGAGCATGCAAATTACTTTTTGGTTTAGATATAAAGCAGGAGAGGAGTAACTACATTCTAATTTTTTAGAAATCAGGCACTACAGTGTCTTCTTAGTAATCAATTCAATTGTCAACATTCAGAGAGACAATTTTAAAACAGTCAGTGAAAATTCAGTCTCTTGTGCCATGCATCATAAAGTTTGAATCAACGTAGATTTGATCCTTCGTTCCTTCTGCAGTCTTTATGTACATTTCATTTCTTTAACAAACATCTTTTTACTTAAGAGAAAAAAAAATTGCTTACCATGTAAAGTTGGAAAATTGTGAAATATATTTTTAAAAAAGAAATTAAAAAATCTTAGATATTTTTCATCATCTTAAAAACTACCAATATTATGTTGTATAGTTCCTTGTAATTTTTATTTTTATACATTCTATATAATTTGCATTTTATAACTGAAATAATAATGTGCATAAAATCATGTATCCAGCTTTTTTCACTAACAAACCTAACTACTTCCTTTTTATTATAAGCCTAATCATTTTAAATGAATTCACAAGATACATGTATTTTGTTAATTACAATTTTCCTGTCATTCAATTATGTTTAGACATTTATGCTATATCCAGTTCTTAAATATTTTAAAAGACAGAAAAATGACCAACTCAATAGTTTCTCCTATATTAAGGAACATTTTTTTTAAGGAAAGATAAGTAGAATTGGAATTACTGAATAAGAGATTATAAGCATCTTAAGTCTCATTATTGCCAAATTGCTTCTCCAAGGATGATGCAAATCCCCTCTTATCCTAGCAGTGTTCCTCCTTAACAGTCTGGTCTCATTTAAAAATTTTCGTAAGTACGACATGCTAGACCATTATATTACTTTGATTATATGCATTACTTTGATTATAATGAGGTTGAACATTGGATATATTGCATGGATTTAGTTTCTATATTTTTAGTTGTAGATGGACACAATACTTTTATTTTATTTATTTATTTTTAAGTTGTGCTGAGGATTGAATCCAGTGTCTCAAACATGCTAGGCAAGTGCTCTACCACTAAGCCACAACTGCAGCCCCTGCATAGATATTTAACAGCTTATAATTTTATCATCTGTGATTGTATCTTTTGCTTCATTGTTGTGCATAAGGGGCAGTCACAGAGTGAAGGTATCATATGTTTTAATTTCTGTGAATTTGCTTCCCAGTGTTTTGTTTGATGGATCTTAAAACCAATGGATTGGATAAATCACCCAGGGAACATAAGCTAGCATGTGATTTTCACAGTTCTCCTCCTTCTCCTTCTTAGCTTAGTAAAGAACAAAAGCGATTGCTCCAATTTGCTAGTGCACTGTAAGAAATTGACAGAGCAGTAGTACTGTCACTGCCATGAGCTGATGATGGGGAGCGTGGGAGGGTGAGAAGGCCAAAGGCTGAACATGACCTTTCACTATTTCCAGGACTAACGACTCTAAATGAAGAAGGAATATGATGAAGTTTCCTCCATAGCATTTTGTAGTTCAGAGTGTCCCTTCAGGTGCGATAGGAAGCTCCTTCATGTCATTTGAGACCTTTCACAATTTCATAGAAGAGGTACAAATTTAGTATTTGCCCTGAAAGCCTCAGAGACCTTAAAAGCCAAAACAAAACAATATGAAAGAAAAGAACCAGACTTTTTCAAATTCAGATAAGCAAGATAAAAACTACATTAGAACACAGACACAAAAGCACAATTATTCTTAATTAAGTAAAAAAAAAAGGCTGAAATGAAAGATGCAAACTTTTTTCCTTTTCTTTGTAGTTATTACATCATCAATAAACGTGCTGCTATCACGATTCAAACTATACTTCTACATTCACACAAAAAAATCAGCATTAGCTGAATCAAATGGTAAAAACAGTTTGGTTACTGATAATTTAAACAATGATTTACAATTTAGTTTACACATTATTGTTTTTAAAATAGGATTCTAATTGTGTTTACTAATTTTCTTTCCATAAGCCTCAATCACCTCTTTGAGAAGAACAAATCCTTTCTTTTAAAGACTTATGAATCATCATCTATATATGTATATATATGTGTGTGTGTGTGTATATATATATATATATATATATATATATATATATATTTAGATGTAGATAGACACAATACCTTTATTTTATTTATTTATTTTTATGTGGTGCTGAGGATTGAACCCAGTGCCTCACATGTGTTAGGCAAGGGCTCTACTACTGAGCTACAGACTCCAAATCATCTTTTTTTTTTTTAATTGGTTGTTCAAAACATTACAATGCTCTTGACATATCATATTTCATATATTTGATTCAAGTGGGTTATGAACTCCCATTTTTACCACGTGTACAGATTGCAGAATCACATTGGTTACACATCCACGTTTATACATACTGCCATAAATGCAGATGTTCTTAAACTAAAGATGGATCAAAAAGAAAGTTCCACCAGGTAATTTAAGTCATATTTAGCTGTGATGTTAAGAAAAGTCAGTCCAGGAAAGATTGACACTTGAAGGCCATGACTCTGAGAAATGTGTGCAGAAATTGCTGGTGGGTAATAGATCTCATTATTGTGTAATTCTCCAAACATTTAAAATTTCATGTAATTGTCTTGGCATTCCTACATTAAAAGTAAAAAAAAATTAACAGGACTTACTCGAAACATTAAAAGAAACATCGTAGGTAAGTATTTTGTGGGATTAAAGGTTTCATGCAATCATGCTGTCTTCTGAGTCTCTCCAAGGTATTTCTCTAATAAGAAAACAATAAGTACATACATAAAATGAAGTAACTGACTACAGATAAAGAGAAGTTCATTGACAGCAGGGCTTTTGGCAGCTCTTTAAGCCCAACAGGATTTCTGAAGTTTACTAATCTCAATTAAAATTTCATTGTGAAAGCAGCAAGGACACTAACACTGGAGAAATCTTAACACACTCTCTTAAAATCTGCCCACTACCTCACTCCCATGTGTACACTTTCTTAATTAAATTCCATAAGTACTGATAGAGAAGAATCATGATGTGTTAGAAAGGGGTGGCCTGATGTCACACAGATGAAGACATGAATTCCTGTTTTATAGTCAGTTTAGTGAGCTTCAGTGATTGGCACACAACCAGTCATACAACTAGTGAATTGACCACTCTCATTCTCTTTCTTATACTGTTGGAAGACATTTCACAGCCAGTATTTGCTATTTTTCCTTCCCCAGTACAGCCTACTCCACAACCCACACTATGCACATCTCAAAAAAATCCTCTGTTCATTAATAGACATTCATTAAACTTGGTGGGTTTCCAATCTTGCATTAAAAACAGTGTGTTATTTGCTTAAAAGACTCAAACTATTAGCCCCTGGCATTTGAAAGCTAGGTAGAAACTTAAATCATGATTTCCCTAGCTGTCATTTGCTTACTAATAATTTTTCAAGGCCTTTGGCTTGTTAACAGTGTAAATTGTTGAATTCAAATTGTGTGGATGTTCTTTTGAAATTGATAAAAGCTATATAATTGAAAGTAGCTACAGTTAATGAATAATGACTCTAAAGATTGCACTTGTTGGGCAAGAAGTTTTAAGTACTTTGTGCACACAGTGTTTTAAGAGGCACTGTCCCATCCCAAGTAGATTCCCACAGGCTATGGGAGACATTAATTCTACATATGGAGAGTTCTTGAATAAGAGGAGTAGGGAGTGTGTGTGTATGTGTGGGTGTGTGTGTATGTATTTCTACAGACTTGTTGAAAATGTCCACCATTTAGCTACTCTATATCTGCTCTTATGTGTTTTTATGCGTATTGTTTTATTCTTCAAAGTTGGAGTGTTTATTGTTGGTAATCAAAAATGTGTGGAAGGTATCAAAAATGTCATGAAATACAAAGCTTATAAATGAAAATCCTCCCGTTGAAAACTCAGTTCATATTACTAATGAAAAAAAAAATCTTGGGAAACAGAAGTATTAGGAACTAGGGACTCCTAAAATCAAGGGAGAACTGGAGACCCTACTGAGCTACCTTCTTCACATGGCTAGTCACACTCTGCCTGTTATGATTTAGTTTGGGTTTTAAAAGGCCTCCAATTACTTATGTGGAACAGATTTGCTTTTTCAATAAATGAAAAAAACACAATCCTTAAGTACTGCACACTGTGGTCCTAGTTCTTGATTTAATATTGTTGACATATTCCATGAAATTTATTAGAAAATTTCCTAAAATTTTTAGTATAAAATGTAGGTTTATGATATTGATTTAGTTGTTTCTTTGTAACTGAGAGCAAAATTATCTCCTTGTAGCAATTAATGGACTGTTATGACTTTTCCAAGCTTCCCTTTAGTGGAAGACAGAAACTAAAACTTCTATTTGAAATATAATTTTGTCCAAGTGATAGGATGATTTATAGCTAGATTTAGTGTAATTTTAAAAATAAGATTAGGGCTTTCTGCTTACGTCCTTGAAGTATGACTTTTTATATTGGGCTATATTTTATTTACCCAAACCATAACTATTTATTGAGAGTATGCAAAATACTAGATAAAAGAGGAAATGGAAAAAAAACCTAACTAGAAAAGAGATTGATTTTATTACTTTTCCCAAGGATCATAAATGCTAAAGATTTGTTATTATTTTCTATGTATTTATTTTCTCCTCCCCTAGAAAGAGGGGTGTTAGAAATGGATAATAATAGTGTAAAAGATAACCAAATGAGTCAGGGTAAAGGGAAAATAAGGATCAAGAGACACAATTGGGCAATGAAAGTGAGAATCATGTAATACTAGAGATTTACTTAAGGAAAACTGTAAAGTCAGAGATGGTGATCAATTAAAATATTCACATGGGCTCTAAACATAAAAATGTACCAGATCCTAAGGAGACACATGGGTCCTTAAACTTGAGACACCAAGTGATATATTAAGCGATGCCTTCTAGTCCTTAGTACACTATAATTAATGAATTTTATGGCAAGTTTCATAGGCTGCTTCTTTTTCTTAAAACATATATTATTTTTCCCTGATAACAAAGGTAGATAATATGGAAATTAAAAGAGTAAAGAGAGCGAGAGTTTTAGCTTCTATTTTCTGAATACAACCTGAAGTTCAACTCTGTTGCCACGTTGGGGTAGATTGTGTGCTTTAGTGATCTATCAGATGGATGTGGTGTTGATATCCTCCTCTTAAAGAAATTTTGGGAACATAACTGGAACATGTTGTAGAATAGGAAGCCATCAAAGCAAGCCCACTTAACTTCCTTTTGGGGGAAAGTTCAGATAGCTTCATTCAGGCAGGGTCAAAATTACTATCCAAAATCAATTCTACATCCTTTTCACACATGACAAGCAAAAGAGCATGTTCCCAAATTATATGCCGTAGGGATTTGATGTACCATTTCCATGCTGGATTATTTCCAAAGCAGAGTTACAAGTCCACATTGCCAAAGGTAAATTATTAATACATCAATTAAATGCTTAATTTTAAGCAATGTAGTGTTCTGCTCAACTTTATAATAAGTTAGTTGTAATATGTGTTATTAGGAAAGATATATTATACTATATATACTCAATAATCATCCTTATCCTACTTAATTGATAGATTTAAAATTTAAAAAAGAAAGATGGACATCTTCCAAAAAATAATTGGGATTTAATTGGTACTTTAATCCTTCTTTCTCTGACAATAGCAAGACAGAGTAAATATTTGGGAAGCTACTCTGGTTTATGAAGAAAGAACCATGTTACTAGCATATAGGACAACATTCTTGTTACTAGCATATAGGACAACATTCTTGTTAGTAGGACGGTAGAATTTAACTAGTACAGGTAAACATTTGGGATTTTAAGATAAAAAATTGAGAAGAAAGTGAAAACATATGCCCATTTTATGCTTCTAAAATTATTATGTATTCTGTCAGAAGAATATTTCTGCTCACGCTGACTTTGGTGATTGACATCCTGGTTTTATGCAGCCATGTATTTCCCAGGGTTCTCTCACAGAGCTCACAGAGTCCAGTAGTAGTTTCCAAATAGCTTTTCCCACATAATTTAGTGACACTAAGCAAACTCTCAAAAGAAAATAAATTTACATTTATAGTGATGGACGCCTCCTCTAGTCTAGTCTGATGGCCAGCTGTTAACACCAACTTCCTTATTTCAAGTTTCCTGGAAAAGAAATGAATAGCTTAAGTTTTCTTGGTAAATATAGATTCAGGGAAGACAGAATTAAGGCACTGTTGATCAGCACTTTAGCCAAAGCCACAGTGATTTAATGAGTTACTCTTCTATTCACAAGCATGGATTTCCCAGCTGCTGGGGTTAGATCTTTTCTTCTCAATAATGCTGGAGGTAAGTGGAAGGGAATCTTCAACTACTCCTTTTCTGGGTTGTAGATATGACTAGAACATATCTGGTCAGAACCTTTCTGTTGGCTCTTACTCATTACATCACCCTTTTTAATTTCATCTTCATTTCTTCAGGGAGCTGACACATGTGTAGTGAGCAGTTACATTTTGTTGACTTTGTTGCAGATACAATAGTAGGAGTCTTACCAGTAAGTTAGTAATCAAAGTTATTGATTATTAAGCATCTTACTAGTGAGCAACATTATTCTAAAAAATCTTATTACATCTTACTTCACTTAATCCCACAACAGGCACTATTATTATCACTATTTTTTTTCTTTTTACCAATGAGGAAATTGGGGCATGAAGACAAAGATGAATAGGCAGTTTCTTCCCTTTGCGGAGTTCACAGTTTACTAGGGGAGATTGATTGATACACAAAATTATTATTTTTTTAAAGGTAGAGGGGTCTGTGAGATGTCACCTGTTAGAGGACAGGCAGCACTGAGGGAAAGCTTCAAAGAGAAGGTAACCTTGTAGGATGCCTAGTTATGTTTTAGATGACTAAGAGGAAAGGCATTTTAAGCAAAGAAGTGAATATACAGAGACGTAAGCACATGAAGTAGAAAGCACACATCTATTGAAAATTACAAGTGCTTCAGAATAATAATAATGGGATATAATTGGGAGTTTTGTGAAGTAAATCCCAAAAGATATGCTGGAAATCTGAAGTATCATTTTGTGGAAATAGTTTTTGATAAGGAATGAAAGAGGTCATGTCCTCTGTGTCTAAAGCAGAGGTAGGAACAGGTACCTTTTCCTAAAGAATCTATGTCACAATCCACAGAAAAATTTTTAAAGGGACAGTTTTCTCTAGAGTCCATTGGAGAGGGGAGTATAGGGATATAGTGTACAGGAAGATAGCTTGGTCAGGAGCGGTAGTTAATGTGGTGTGGATCATCGGAAAGAGCAAATAAGCATAAGCCCCATGATATAATGGGAACAAAGGTCAGACTGGCCTAAACAAGTCCACATACCGTGGTATTTTAAAAACTTGGATATCAAGAAATCAAAGTTCTTTAATTTAGGTATATACTGTGGTCCAAACATTCATCTTCAAAATTTTTTAACCTGAAATATGAAGCTATGTATATATTTTAGCTATACAAACATTTGTCACAATTTGTTTATAACTAAAAAAAAGCAACTTAAGTGTTAAATGATAGATTGCTTAAATAAATTATGGAATATTCATAAAATGGAATATTAGGCTGCCCAAAGAAATGGAAGCATATTTTGTTCATAGGAAAAGAAAGACATAGTAAAATTATTTTGGGGGGGGGAAATAGATAACAATCTAGGGTTTAATGGAATCTTATGTCTGCATCCATAACAATTTCTACACAAAGAAAAATAGGTTTGGAAGTATAACTCTGAGGTTAGGTGCACCCCCTTACTCAGTTGAAAATTTGCATATAACTTTTGGCTCCCTTGAATGTAACTACTTATAGCTTGCTGTTGACCATGAGCCTTACCAATAACATAAAGAGTTGATGAAGACATTTTAAAAATATCATGTGTAATATTTATGGTGAAAAATATGTGAGAAGCTCACTGCCATTTGCAACTTGCTGGCGAGAAGAACAAATTTCTTATACAGGGATGATTAGAGTCATGGGATATTTTAAGCAGACACTTGAGCTCACAGCAATAGTAACTGGAGGTGGCTATGAAATAATTACAGTAGTATTACTATAATTAATTTCATGCAGTTATGATTTAATATTTCATCTTTATGTTTGCTTACTTTTTTCTCAATTGAGAATGGCTCTATGGATAGTCTATGTTTAGTGAATAAAGTTTTAATAAATTTCAACTCTTTGTAATAGAGTTGTGTATATATTTTATGGAAGCAGTGGGTAGAATAGACTATCACCTACATATATTTTATACATTTATGACATATCTTTTTCCTAATTTTTTTCCAATATCTGGACCATGGGGTTCATCGTGAATTTTTTCTAATTGTTGCAAATTTCCAAAAAATGATATCCAGGTACAAGTGGACCTTGCAGTTCAAGGCTGTTGTTCAAGGGTCTATATAGTAACCAAAGTGTTCACAGTGATTGTCTCTTGATAATATGGATAAGCCTGTTTTATCTTTTTGTTTTTGCTTATCTGGGCTTATTAGTTTACTAATTATTTTTTGTTTTGAACATAGATGATGTATGTAATACATTTGGCCTTTCTGTAGAAAGTAAAATTTGTTAAGTGTCACCAGTACAGAGACTATAGAGGGTGAACTTGACTGAATAATTTGAAATGATAGTTGTAATATAATTCAATGGAATATGTAGTGTGTGCCCTCAGATTTCTTTAACATGGGGGAAGGATTTAGAACTGCACCTAGACTATGGGTGCTTCAATGACATTTGCAAGAAGAGGAAAAGAGAAAGGGTCTTTAACAACAGAAATCACCCCCTTTACCCCTGTATTGTGATAGGAAAGAGGGAAACTCAGACCTGTCTGGGAAACGAGACTACTAGCTGGCCTCCTTTGCATAGTTATAGTTGGATCTACCACCTGAAAATGATAGTCATCAATGTGGGGTGGGACTGAAGGTGGGGGCAGGATGAGCAGGTGAGGAGCAATCTCTCTCTGAAAGCTTTCTTAATAATTCCCAAAGTACCCTTTGACCCAGCAATTCCACACCCAGGAACTCTTGTACAATAAGCTCACATATCCACAAAAATGTTCAATGGTGTTTTCTGCATTGTGTGTAAAAGAAAATGTTTTAAAAAATTAGAATGCCCATCTAATGGGAAATGCCCATTTAGGGAAATGACTAGACATTACAGCAACACTGAAAAAATCTAGGCAGCCACTAAAAATAACATAAACACACTATAATAAAAATGGCTAATTAGTATAATAGTCTCCATTTATGTTTTGGTAGAAGATCTTCCAGGTTACTCTATATTGGCATTGCTGAAATTTTTTAAATTTATTATCACAGAGCACTTTTTTTTAACAAGTAGGTAAAACTGTAAAAAAATCAAATAAATAATTCTAGAAATGCATACAATAGCATGCAATACCCAGAATTTCTGTTAATGTAGTTAATTGTGTTGTCAAATCTCATAAATACTTAATGAAGGCATGTTTATGAGAAATAAATTGGCCTCTTCTCTCCAGAAAAACCTGGTATTAATGAATAGGCAGGTCTCTTGCAGAGGTAAAAAGACTTTTTGGGTCTTTAAATTTTCTTATAATTTATGAAATGTAAACATTCCCTTAAATGAAATAAAACCACACATTTTATCATCATCATTAGTTATTTTTTTCTATTTATTAGTTATTCTTGAAAAAATATTTTAAAGCACACATAATGGCATCACAGAATAAAAGATAGAATAGCCTAATTCTCAGTAAAGATTATTATATTTCCAACATATAGAAATAACATGGCACTAAATTAAAGAGGAAGCATGAGCAAGTGACAATTTTTCTGGCATTAAAAGAGATTTGAACTAATTTGAATAAAAACAATGTATATATGTACAAACAGGTGACATGTAAATTAGATGCATATATATAGACATATTTATACCATAATACGCATACCCATTTTCTGTATTTAATCACTCATATGCATAACTATGCTCATTTAAAAATCAATGATGCCAATTCAAGTACACAATTCAAATGTCAAGAGTGAGATTCAGAAAATACGGAGTATTGAGCAGCACAAAAGTTATTTTGGTTTAGAAAGTCTTTGCTGGATACTTTAAAAAGAGTAGGGAAGCAAAACTAATTTCCCTTCTGTTACAGTATAGTCTTTACTGGGTTTAACATGGTAGTATTTTCATTTCTTTGAAGAGGTCTAAAATGGGCTCTGATTTTAAGTGTCTCATAGCACAAGGTTTGGGACCATGAAGAAATATGATCTCTGTTATAGCTATTTTCACCTTGTATTTCTAATTATGTTTAACGTCTACATTCACAACTTAAGTAGAGGTTCTTGAGCACAAGCATTCTGTTCATTTTTAAATCATTGATTCCTAGTATAGGACATAGTTCTTGCTACAGAAGTGATTTCTCATTGATATTTGTTGAATAAATGTATATGTTGTAATGCAGAATTACAAGTTATTTTTCTGGGGTCAGCATATGATGTGGGCCATACAGAGATATGACTACTAAGATATGTATAATTAGGTTAATCATCTGACAGTCCTTCATATAGGTGTAGAGATAGTCATAAACTATCAAGTGCATCTTACATAATATTCCATAAAATGTCTTTCATGACTCAGAAATGAAACAAAGAGAGTTTGTGCCTCTCTTCACAGAGAGGAAAGAGTGGCATAATGAACTCTCTGCTGTTCAGTCATGGAGTTCTAAATAGTATGAGGAGAGCTCCTTGGGGCCAGTCCTAACAGAACTGAGTTGCTTTGATTCCAGAATTATTGTTGTTTTTCAGTACCTGATGTCCTACACTGCAAGGCTTGATGGAAGAGAACCAGTGGTTTTCTGCAGGCAGGGAAAGCACACATGATTTTAGTCTGGATATTAAAGAAAGGGAAAAGATGGCAAATTATGATTCTTGATCATTAGGATATTCTTGTTTTGAATGAAGGTTTTTATAATCAGTGACCACTAGTCACCTTTTAACAGCCAGACTAAAAATATCTTCCATGTCATCAACAGTAGGAATTTGGGAAATTTGTTTCCTTTTGCCCATGCTGAATTCAAGGACTTACTGCCTACACCCACTTTGAAATCCGTAATAAGCTTTTGGTCAATGATGATTAATTTCTTGTTGGAGAACTTTTCCTTTATTACGAATGAATGCAGCCATTTTCATTGTGAGAACAACCAGATCAAAAAAAAAAAAATGAGGAGTTAACTACTATATCATGGATGTATTTCCTTTTGTTTCCAGGAAACTCTGAATGCCCCTTTTTTCTCTGGGGACTTCTAGCCTTCTTGGGTTTGGCTCTGGTTATTTCGTTGATCTTCAATATCTCCCACTATGTAGAAAAGCAACGACAAGGTAAGACATTTTGACATATATGGTACCTGCGTGAATGGAGAGTGTAGTCACTGGAAAGCCTACAGAAGTAGACAATTTCATGAAATGTCATCCAATAAAATATTTTATCTGCAGAAAATTTGATTTTTTAAAATCCCAAGTGTTTTCTTAATTTAACAATGCAATTATATTAGAAATGTGAAAAAAAAAACCCACCAAATTTAGCTTTACCTTTGCCTTAGGGTATAGACTTGCAAGGGATTACCCTGGTAAAAATTTTCCCCCTCCAGTTGGACAACTCGTCAAACTGCAGCCACAAAAGTTCTCTCTGATACATGAAGAGGAGAGAGAGGAGTGTCTCTTTAAGGTTCAAGCCTATTCAAAATCTCTCGGGGTCAGCAGGCCCTCTGCAGATCCAAAGAGTGAGGTGGCTTCAGAAGAGAAGTGGAAAGGCCATTGATGGAACCATGGGCTTGTAATCAGCCCATCCCAGGGACTAGGAGAACAGACCAAGAGGATCTGCTACTGTCAGTGCTTCTTTTTCAACAGGCTGGACAGCAGTTTTAACCAGGTGGATTTTACCTGCATATACCATGATTAAAGTAGTGTAAAGGTCAGTAACTAGGACAGCATGCTGTAGGCATT
This sequence comes from Marmota flaviventris, assembly GCF_047511675.1. Lineage (NCBI taxonomy): Eukaryota > Metazoa > Chordata > Mammalia > Rodentia > Sciuridae > Marmota > Marmota flaviventris. Next base: position 68,857,717 of record NC_092505.1, on the reverse strand, counting down.
CAACACAGGCATGCTGAGTACATGGATTCATGGGATGGAAGAATGAAAGTTGAACCATTTCTGGGAGATATCAATATTCTAGGTCCAGGAAACTTTTGAGGGACAGACTCTACATGGGCCAAAAATAAAGACAATAAAAGATAAAAGCATTGTTTTTTAACAGATGAAAAGAAATAAAACTAAGCTTGCAAAGGTAAGGTAGACACATATGTCCATGAAAACTTGAATCAATTGAGAGCAATGGTCACATTGCAGGGAGTGCCCTTGGCCCTCTCAGGAGTAGCTTCTTAAGTGTTGGAAATGATAATGTGAAATATGGAGAAGAAGGCATTGTCATACAGATTTTAAAAAAAGATTAGAGGTACTATAAAATGAAGTGACATAGCTGAGGTCATGCATTGATTCAATAGCAAAATCTGAGTTAAGTGCCCCATTTTTCTAATTCTCTATGCAAAATGTTTCTACTAGTACATACGCTTTTGTGTTGATGAAATGTCCTCACCCGGAAACCTAACATTCTTTTAGGACCTCTATACCTCAGATCTGTGTCTAAGGGGAAATGCCAGGCAAGCAATGCTTTTTCACTTACAAGCTTTCCATAATTATTGTTAAAAACAAATGTATCTTCAAACAACCACATTTTATAAGGCAGGTGTATAAATGACTCATCATCAGACTTTTTTTTACAAAGTTTATTTCTTTTATAGAAAAATACAAGCTAAAAGTAGTAGAGGATAGTTTAATTTCTTATTTGAGATCTTTTATGAAGGCAGATGATGATATTACCTGAATTAGAGAAAGACAGTTTGAGAGCTAGAGAGGTAAAGTAATTTAAGGTGGTAAGTATGACGAGAGCGATCATTTGAGCTAGTGCCTCACTTTTCTGTTGATCCAGGTGGTAATTCTTTTAAGATTTTTGTGGGACAAGATAATCAGTGGACTGACATGTCTAACTCGAGCCCAAGTCTCCCTGGAGACTCCCCTCGGACCTGTTTGTCCTGCATAGACAGAAGAGATTCTGTCCTCTCAGTCAGGTTTTCTAAAACTTGGTCTGTAAATGCAATGCTCTTGCATCTGACCTCATGCAACTTTTTGTGTTTGCATTTCTGTGTTACTCTTTGTGGCTAAGAAACTTGCAAGGTCTGACTCCACCTTGGCAAACAGTGGGTGAATAAGTTTTGCTGGTGTATTAAATAGCTTACAAAAGAAAATCTCCATCCTTGTGACAATATAATATCTGCACATTCAATCAGATAAACAAGATAAGCCTTTCCTTGATGTTTTCTGTAGCAGCTGGGTAGAAGCTTTGAAATAGAGTTCTCTTTTCCTCCCCAAACAAATCTTTCATTTTTATGTGATTCTTTGTCCAGATCTGTTCTTTTAGGAGGATTATATTTATTCATTTTTCTGATAGGAATGCTTTAGCTTTTTCCTTCTTTAAATCCAAGGAACATTACTTCTCCAGTTCTTCCTCTCTGTTTTGAGAAGGATAAAAAAAGTGCACGGTTTGCACATACATCAAAGTCCTGTCAGTGTATCTCCTCTTCACTAGAAAATAATACACATTTTTCACATTTCTCATGGAAAATTAATCAGAAAGATTCTATTGTGGGGATTAAACCATGAGCTGTTGTTTCTTGATGTAGTGTATAGTGCTTAGAAGGGTGTACCTTTTAAAGAAGAAAACATAAAAGCAAATACATTTGCTTCTCATCCTCTCTTCTGTGTACCCGACCGCAAGAGTCTGCATCTGAATCACAGGAGAGGATCATGAAAACTCACCCAGCTCTTCTCACACACCATCTTGCACCCTTCACCACTTTATCACAAAGCAGACACTTTGTAATTTTGTTAAATATGATTGAAATGACTAGGCAGCCTTTAAGTCATACCATTTATTTTTAAATAAACTCACCAGCTCTCATGCCAGACCCAGCTCTTTTCAGAAGCCTGAGCTTGCTGACCTTCACACTTAACTGTCACCCCTCCATTTTCCATTACTACTTCCCATTTAAAGAGATTATAGTTGTTCACCTTCCTCTAGGAAGGACTGTAAAACTAAAATCATCCAAATATTGATGGTCCAGCTCCAGATTACACATTTGAATTCTAAGAATAGCCCAGAATGTGGTGTCCTTGAACTCTCTCAGTGTGCTTCTTCAGTGTAGTTGATCTTGATGGATAATGGTTCCATCACTTATTTTCTTCTCTTTCACATTGATTTAGTCCCCTTTCCTCTCATAGAAGCCTCACACATTTTTCTATTGTGTTCTTTATACAACTACTTCTATGCCCTTTTCCCCACAAAGCTTTTTGCTCATACTTTCTTGTGGTGGATTTTGCTCCCCTCCTCCACCTCCTCCACCTTCTCTTTCTCCTTTTCCGCCTCCTCTTCCTTTTGTGTCGTTTACTCCTTATGATATATTTCCCTTTTACATGGTGGCACAAGGGGACTCATTGTATGAGTATACTTTCCAATATTCATACTCAAGTACTTCTCCTTGGAGAATTCATATTATCTTTTAAAAATATTAGTTTGGGGAAATACTTTTACTTACTCCACTATCTACCTATCTTTTTTTTTCCTATCCTTATTAAGCAAGGATATTATTTTATTTTCAGATATTTTTCATTCACATTTTATTTTCAAATTATATATATATATTCTTTATTTTCTTTCATATTAATGTTCATCTGGTGACTGTCCTCTTATCAAAGTGGAGATTTCAACAATTTTATTGCAGGTCAAGCTTTACTTATAAATATTTTTAACTTCAATGTTGAAATACCATCTTAATAATATCAGCCTATTTTCAGCTAGCTCATTTAATAAGGAAATGTCCCAATTCAACTGAACACAATTAAATTGTGGCTTGTTATGTGGTATGTATTTAGAATATGTAACATGAACAAGTAACTTTGTCATTTTGTAAAATGTTTTCACAGAAATCATCTCATTTGTTTTTTAAATATACTGCATGACACAGGAGTAGATTTATTCCTACCTTGTGAATAAGCTGAGAATCAGAATTTTTAAATAATTTGCATGTTGTCACATAACAAATGTATTGCTGAGCTCGTATCATATCCAGTATCTTCTGATTCCTAACCCTAAATTTGTTCTATGATACATCAGACAACAGTTTTACTAAGTTATTGTACATAATTTTAATTATAGGTAGATCTGAATAATAATTCATGGCATGAGTATAAACATTTCTTTCTCACAGAAAGAAATCAACACATACTATATATATATATATATTTTATTTTCCACATTACAATTTTATGGTCTATAATAACTAATTAGTTATTATTGTTAGTTACTGTATAATTATTATCCTTCTAATAATATTGACATATTAATTTATATATCTCAGGCTTCCTGATTTTGCTGGGTGCTCATTAACTTGTAACTACTGTATTGCATCTTTCAGATCACCTTTGGCTTTCACTGGCATTTGTGTGTGTTTACATTCACAAGTCTAATCTGAAAGTAGTTGAAAATAACTGCCTCTATTATATGCAGTTCATGGTAGGGCATTTCCTGTGGGCTGGAAGAAGTGTATTTCTGACAGGTCCCAATGGGTTACATTCATTATTTTGTGTTCCATAGCAGCTTAGTATACATGCTGTGCAAAACCTTTCCTCCTTTGGTCCTTCACAGAATTCTTCCAAACGCATCACAATGTAACATGTTCATTTCATCTGGCAATTTGACTGTTTTCATATATTCTTCCCCCAATATTACTTTACCAGTATATAACTCCTCTGTAGGATAACAACATTGTTGCACTAAATCTAGCTAAAAATAATCTTCACAGCTGCTTGGTGACTTATACTCAATTATTTGAAAATGTTATTGCTAGTTCTTTACCAACTCTCAGTGTTTTTCCTATATTAAAACTAAAAGATAAAGTTACTGCTGTCTCTGGGTCATTGCCATAGACTTAGATAATATCGGTCTCTATTTTTATAGAATAGCTTCTGGAAGGGTTTAGCTTTTATTTAATGTCAGGTTAAAAAATAAGAAATTAAAATATAATAAATATCATGCTATATATCTAGTTCAAAATCAAAGAAAATTTATTGATGGATGGATAATGAAAATCACAATATTGATCTTAATTACCAAAAATGTTCATTATGAATTGATTGCCTTCACCAAATAAATTTCTTAAAACTGTATTTTCCAATATCTTTTGAATACATATTTAACTAGAAATTATTGACCTTTGATGTGCAAGTTTCAAGGTTCAACAGTGGGTTACTTTCTGAGATTTGGCACATAATTGTTTTTATGGTTTCATTGTCCAATATTATATTCCTGGTCAGTCTTGTATTTTCAGACTAAAGAAAACTATTTCTTTTAGAAGCTATTTTACTGTTTTGATTAATTTTAAAGGTTAAGTTTCACCTTTTCCCCAGTCTCTTCTCCCTAGAACTGTCACCTGTACTTACCACTATTTGCATGTAGATAAGAAGGATTTATGATTGGAACTACTTTCTTAGCATCACTTTTATGTTGCTGTTCAGATGCCAAAAAATGTTAACACTTTAAAAATAGATAGGTAAATAGATAGATAGATAGATAGTAAAAGGACTTTCTCTTAGGATTATTATTATTATTTTTTGAGGGGTAACAAATAAAAGCCTACTCAAACCAATATGGCAAAGAAGGAAGCTAACAGAAGGATGCAGAAGTGTTGATGGAATTCAAAGGCAGAAAATGTGTCCATGTTCCACAATGGACAGGAGCCACAAGGAAGGCAGGAATAGAAGTTCCAGCTTTCTCTGCCTAGTGTTTCCTCTGCATAAAATGGCCTTGCCTCTGGCTTCTGTATCATTTCATATTACCATGATAGAATCTGATTGGCCCAAACAGAAGAATGTCATCTCTTGTAGTAGTCAGCTTCAATCACTACAATGAAATGCCTGAGGCAGCTAACTTTATACAGAAAACAGGTTTGTTTAGCTCATGGTCTTGATGATTCAAAGTGCAAACAGCATAATGCAAGCTCTATATTGCTGCTTCTTGACCAAATCACCTCATGGCAGATAACAATGGCAGGAGCATGGGTTGAAGTAAGTCATAGCTGCTCCAGCCAGAAGGCAGAGAGGGAGTGGCCAGTCTTACTCCTATTATATTAACCCTCTGCTGAGAACCACTTAGGGGTTCCTGAGAAAATACCTAATCCCTTCTGAGGGTAATATACTTAATGTCCAAGGACCCCCCCACCCCAGGCACCAGTTCTTAAAGGTTCCACAGCACTTGCCAATACTGCCATTCTGGGGAACAAGCATTTAAAACATGGACCCTCAGGGGACAATCAAACCATATTCAAACCATAGCATCTCTAGTTCAATTAGTGGTGGCCTGAATGGCATGATCAAAGATGTTAAATTACACGGAAGCTAAACTCCCCTCAGAACACTCTGTAGAAGATTTAGCAAATGTATGCCAAAGTTTCTTTTAATTTGTATATTTTGGATATTTTTCAGATAAAATGTACAGATGCTCTGATGACTTCATTCCCAGGTATGTTGAAATTGAATCATCTTTTATGTTTCCCAATTATTGAGGGAAAGTAACAAAGGCTATATTGCTTATAGATTTGATTCAGGGATGTTGCACCTGGGTTAAAATAAAATGAAAGTGAATTTTAATTATTTTTACTCTCATCTGAAGATTAGATGCTCTAACATTATTATCCACTCTAGTTATTAACAAATCCTGAGTCAATCAAACAGCCGAGTGAAGAATGAAACGAGACTCTAACCTCGCATCTATAGTTCTCATTAATTCCAAAAGCAGATATACTAGATTATGATTCAACTAAAATTTTAAAAGCACGGTTGAATTTTATATAGAATTATGCTGCACTTTGGAATCTGGAGTAGAGAAAAATCTGGCAATATCTCATATACCAATAAGCCTAGTGGCCCGCTCTTTGTTTATAAGGGTCATGTGAATCAAAGGTAAGTGGAATGAATCAATTCTCTAATAGAGCATCCAGTTACAGTTATTCTTTAATATTTATTCCCTTTAATATTTATTGATCTAGTTACAGAGAAATTTGTATAGTTTAATACTTTTAAAAAATGTTTACAGCATAAATCATAATAAAGAAATTTCATTTTTCTGACACTAATGTGTCATTTCAGTGGAGATTCCATTTTAGGAGTAAAAAACAATCTAAATAAAGAGAATTTCTTAGAGGTCTTCAAGGCCTCTTCAAGGCTCTGAAACGGTAGACTGACAGGCCTTTGAAAAGCAGAGAACTTTCTAACTGCATAGCCTTTGGGATTCCAATGGTTTTAGTTGTTCTCTACGTAAAACGTCTAACAGATGGAAGATCTGGGCTGCAGGCAGACCTACTCACACACAAAATTTTTAGTTTTATGACTTTTTTTTGCATTGGAGTTTCTATAAAGCATGAGATAATTTTCAAGTCATTAGTTCATATCAGGAATGATTTGCTCATTACTCTTTTATTTATTACCAAAAATATGACAAAAATAATCCTATATAACCATGGAGTAGAGGCTAATCTCCTTGATGACTGATTGTCATCTGAAGGTTAATTAAGATGCAGTGTGATAGAAATCTGTGACTAGATCATTTAACTAAAGAATGGTTTGTGAATTAGAATAGGAGGAGTTGGAAGGGAAATTTGGTAAAATACCCATCTCCATGTAAACAGGCTCTTTGCTGCAGGGCATAGGTGAAAAAGAAGCTGGTTTTGATTGTTTGTTTGTTTGTGGTGGTACTGGGGACTGAACTCAGGGTTGTTTTACCACTGACCTATGTTCCCAGGCTTTTTTACTTTTTATTTTTAGACAGAATTTCACTAAGATGCCCAGGCTAACCTCAAACTTGTGATCCTCCTGCTTCAGCCTTCTGAGTAGCTGGGATTACAGGCAAGCCTCATAGTGACTGGTTCTTTATAACATTCATTCATTCCATAAATATTCACTCAACAAATAAGCACTGTTTTAGACAATTGCAAAACCAGATCACTAATGACCAAACCCAAGGGAAGATCTACACTGCACAGAGGAAAACAAAGATCATCACTATGGCAACCACCAGGAGACAGAGTTCTATCACTTCAGCCTGCTGCATCTTTGGCTTCTGGTTTCTACTTGCTTGTGTCTTGTGTGACAAGACACACAACATACATAATTAACTACATGTAGAAGATCTATTAAATACAGATATGAAGCAATGGAAAACAAAAGCCTAGAACTCATTGGGAGCTAGTTTTTCAGTGCTCAGGAAAATTGTCCAGGAATAGTATCTCATTTGCATGTGACCCCCTTGCACTGGAATTAAGAGACCTCAGAAAGCAGCCCACCTTGTTCTTGTTTTTTTTTTTTTTTTTTTTTTTTTTTTTTTGTACCAGGGATTGAACCCAGGGGCACTTAACCACTGAGCCACATCTCCAGCCTTTTTAATTAATTTATTTATTTATTTTTCCTTTAGAGACAGGGTCTCACTGAGTTGCGTAGGGCCTTGCTAAATTGCTGAGGCTGGGTTTGAATGAGATCCTCCTGCCTTAGCCTCCTGAGCTGGCTCCACATTGGGTTTTATACCCTGGAGCAAAATGCTATGGTGGGCTAATGATGAAGGATCCCCTGTCTCTATGGGGGACTAGAGTCTGTTCTGTTGAAGCCAGTTACTCTTCATCCCTGGAGGTTGTTCTTTAGAACATTTTTACTTGTTCTTGAGAATTACAAATGACAGAGGAGGAGAACTTGATTGTTTCAAGGCCACCTGGAGAACTGTCCTGCAACAATAGAAATACAAAGATGAAAAGACACAGATCCTTCCTTCAAGGATTCAATCATCTCTTATCTTGTGTAATAAATCTCCACTTAGGCAAAATCTGAATATGCAACACAGACGTTATCTATAGAAAAGCATGCTAATTCACAGCATCAGGGTATAAACTTCATAACTTCTCTATTTCTCTTGATTATGTAGTTCAAAAATAAAATTACTTTTGTATGGGAGCTTTAAAGCTCTAGGAAAAAAAAATCTACAGCCACTAAAATTAAAAATGTTAAAACAGAGTAAATGGAAACAAGGCCATCTTTTAAAGGTAAGTCTAGAATTAGTTATGCCTTTTCAGTTCCAAAGTGGCTTATAGCAATAAAGAAGGTAGTTAGCTTCCATCACACTGGGTTTTCCATTATGCTTCTTCCCTGCCCCCAACAGCATCTGTCTAGGTGGGAAGCTAGGCCAAAAGGGGAAAAGTTTTTCTTCTTTCACCTTCATTGTCCTGCTTCGCCAAATCCCTGCTCTTCCTGTACTTGTAGGTCAGAAACATGATCAATTTAAGAACAGCATAAATCTACAGAAAGTCAAATACTCACTTTCTGGTATTTACCCTGGGGCCACTTTGTTTTTCATTTAAACTGTAATTCTGTACAATTCTTGGCTTTTTATTTGTGTAAGAAAGTTAGTGTAGTGGGAATACCATGGGTCTAGGATCCAGACTACTCTGAATTTTAATCAAATTCTCTCAATGGTAGTTTTGTAGTGTTGGGAAAATAAGCATTGGTGAATTTTACAGAGGTTAGTTGAAAAAAAAAAAGGTGCTACTTTATTGGATGAGAATTAAAATCTAAGACTACTCATACCCATTTGAAGCTTGTTCAGCCTACTCTAGGAAAGCAGTCCTGGATTACAATTACTTCAAGTTTATCATGACTCCTCAGTTTTCAGTTTCTCTCAGAAAGCTTGGGACATGTTCCCACCAGCATTACAAAACATCTCTGCTCAGCTACTCTTCAACCTTAGGGCTATTTCCTGGATGGTTAGAGCTCTGCAGGATGGGACCCTTTTAATTTCCCCTCTGTGCTAAATACACTCATCAAATATAACTAGTGCCCTAAATATAACTAGTCTCCATTGTCTTCTTGACCTTTTCTCAGGGTTGAGAATGCTGAAGACAGTGGAACTCCTGGATTGTGTTTTCCTGATATAACACACTCCCAGTGGGGTATGCAAATGAGCCCCTTTTCTGACTGCTACTCAAGTGTCTCCGAGCTTTCCACCCTCCTGTTTTAATGTACAAATAACCATAACCCCAACCTTACCTGTATGTAACTGCATAAGTCTAGTCCCCTTCATAAGTATTTTTTGTAGTTCTAATGATGACATTTTATTATGATAGAAATGACTTAATTAATTGATGATAATATATTAATCCATAAAGTAAGTGGATAAAGGATATAAAAAGTTTTCCAGCTGAAGATAGTATAAAACCATTTTAATTGTTTAGGATTTTTTTCAAGAGTAAACCTTTATGATTCTTATTCTTGCAAAATGGTGCAAATTTCTTTTTGTTCCCATTTTTTAGATTTTAATTTGTTATATATGACAGCAGAATGCATTACAATTCATATTACACATATTTTTGAGTTCTTTATATACCTTTATATACCTTAGAGATTAGTGCTCTATCTGAATGGTTTGTGAATTAGAACAGGAGGAGTTGGAAGGGAAATTTGGTAAAATACCCATCTCCATGCAAACAGGCTCTTTGCTGCAGGGCATAGGTGAAAAAGAAGCTGGTTTTGATTGTTTGTTTGTTTGTGGTGGTAAAAATTGGCTCCCAAAACATAGGCTCTTTATGCACTTCACTGATTGTTTCTTTTGCTGAGAAGAAGCTTTTTAGTTTGAATCCATCCCATTTATTTATTTTTGGCTTTAATTCTTGCACTATAGGAGTCTTATTAAGGAGGTCAGGGCCTAATCTGACATGATGGAGATTTAGGCTTACTTTTTCTTCTATTAGACGCAGAGTCTCTGGTTTAATTCCTAGGTCCTTGATCCACTTTGAGTTGAGTTTTATGCATGGTGAGAAATAGGGGCTTAATTTCACTTTGTTGCCTATGGATTTCCCAGCACCATTTGTTGAGGAGGCTATCTTTTCTCCAATGTATGTTTTTGGTGCCTTTGTTTAATATAAGATAACTTTAATTATGTGGGTTTGTCTCTGTGTCCTCTGTTCTGTACCATTGGCCTACAACTCTGTTTTGGTGCCAATACCATGCTGTTTTTGTTACTATTACTCTGTAGTATAGTTTAAGGTCTGGTATAGTGATGCTATCTGCTTCAGTCTTCTTGCTGAGGATTGCTTTAGCTATTCTGGGTCTCTTATTTTTCCAGATGAATTTCATGACTGCTCTTTCTATTTCCATGAGAAATGCCAATGGCTTTTGTAAATGTGATAATTTTCCTTGTTTCCCTTTCAGAGGTTTTGTCACTGATATACATAAATGCCTTTGATTTATGTGTGTTGGTTTTGTATCCTGCTACATTGCTGAATTCATTTACTAGTTCTAGAAGTTTTCTGGTGGAATTTTTTTGGGTCTTCTAGGCATGGAATCGTGTTGTCAGCAAATAGTGCTAATTTGAGTTCTTCTTTTCCTATCTGTATCCCTTTAATTCCTTTCGTCTATCTAATTGCTCTGGTCAATGTTTCAAATACTATGTTAAATAGAAGTGGCAAAAGAGGGCATCCTGTCTTGTTCCAGTTTTTAGAGGGAATGCCTTCATTTTTTTCTCCATTTAGAATGATGTTGGCCTGGGGCTTAGAATAGATAGCTTTTAAATATTCAGATATGTTCCTGTTATCCCTAGTTTTTTGAACATGAAGGGGTGCTGTATTTTGTCAGATGCTTTTTCTGCGTCTATTGAGATGATCATATGATTCTTATCTTTAAGTATATTGATGTGATAAATTACATTTATTGATTTTTGTATGTTGAACCAACCTTGCATCCCTCAGATGAATCCCATTTGATCGTGGAGCATGATCTTTTTGATATGTTTTTGTATTTGATTTGCCAGAATTTTATTGAGGATTTTTGAATCTATGCTCATTAGAGATATTGGTCTGAATTTTTTTTTTTGATATGTCTTTAACTTGTTTGGAAATCAGGGTGATATTGGCCTCATAGAATGAGTATGGAAGTCCTCCCTCTTTTTCTATTTCCTGGAATAAATTGAAGAATATTGGTATTAGTTCTTCTTTAAAGGTTTTGTAGAAACTTTGCTATGTATCTCTCTGGTCCTGGGCTTTTCTTGGTTGGTAGGTTTCTGATGGCATCTTCTATTTCATTGCTTGAAATTGATCTGTTTAAATCATGATTCAATTTGTGCAAATCATACGACTCTAAAAATTTGTCAATGCCTTTGATATTTTCTATTTTATTGGAGTACAAGTTTTCAAAATAATTTCTAATTATCTTCTGTACTTTTGTAGTGTCTGTTGTGATATTTACTTTTTCATCATGTATGTTAGCAGTTTGAGTTTTCTCTCTCCTTCTCTTCATTAGCACGACTAAGGATTTATGAATTTTATTTATTTTTTCAAAGAAACGACTTTTTTTCAATTATTTCTTGTTTCAATTTCATTGATTTCAGCTCTGATTTTAAATATTTCCTGTCTTCTACTAATTTTGGTGTTGTTTTGTTCCTCTTTTTCTAGGGCTTTGAGATGTAATGTTAGGTCATTTATTTGTTGGCTTTTTCTTCTTTTAAGGAATGAATTCCATGCAATGAACTTTCCTTTTAGAACTGCTTTCATATTGTTCCAGAGATTTCGATATGTTGTATCTGTGTTCTCATTCACCTCTAAAATTTTTTTAATCTCCTCCTTGATGTCTTCTGCAACTCATTGTTCATTCAGTGGCATATTATATAATCTCCATGTATTGGAGTAATTTTTTTAAATTTTATCATTGATTTCTAATTTTATTCCATTAGGATCTGATAGAATACAGGATAGTCTCTCTACTTTTTTGTATTTGCTAAGAGTTGCTTTGCACAGTACTTGGTTTCACATATGTTGGGGATGTGAGGACAGAAGAATAGAGAGGGAGAAGGAAACAAATAAAAACTTGAAGGAAAAAACAAGGATTGTTTTGGTTGGTGATCTGCATCTTTTTTGCTTCGCTTCTCATCCAATAGGTGGAGTTGTCTGTTCTTAGCTGGTATCTCCACCCTCAGGATGTTGGTTACCAGGGTATGAGGGTTGACTTGGGTGCAGGGCACCTGGAGGTGGGGTATGGCACTCACAGGTCCCGATGGGAGGTTGCACCTCAAGGATCTCCTTTGGGTCCTGCTTTTGTGATGTGGGCGCCTGGTCTTATCTCCTCATAGTGCCTGTAGACCTCACAGTTCCTGGTCTCTATGTTAGTCTCTAAAATGTGTCTCATTCACCCTCTCCTTTCTACTTCCTAATATGGGACCTTGCTCTCTGGAGGTCTTATGTATTGCCCCTTGACAGCTGTGCATCTTTTGCGGACAGCTGTTTTGTACTGGGCAGTCACAGTGCCAGGTTAGCAGCTGCTGGGGAGAGGGAGGAGTTAGAAACTATGGGTACCTGGCTATCCTGTGTTCCAAACTGGTAGTTGCCCCAACTAAAGATGGAGATGTTGGTGACCCAAGATGGAGGCAGCTGCTTTCAGTGAAGGGGTGTCAAGTCAGGTCGGCAGGAGCTGCTTGATGGCATTGTGCGACATGTTCAGAGATGGGCTCTGTGGCATGTAGAGTTGTGGCTGTTGGCTGTCTTCACAGCCTTGGCGATGTCCGCGGGTGCAGGCAGGCTACCATGTGCATAGGGGACTATGGCAGTAGCTTCCAAGTCCCAATATGGAGGTGACGAGGGGATCCCCACTTTGGTAGATGGGGGTCCACACGGGAGTGGCAGCTGGAGTTCCTGTGCGTGGGTAGTGGCTGAGTGTCCTGCATGGGAACGGCGTCTGGGAATTTTGCACTGGTGCTGATGCTAGTGGTCCAGCTAAGGCACCCGTGAGACCTGCATGGGCGAGTAGACTGGAGTCTGGAGCCCCACGCGGGCACTGGGGCTGTAGTTCCTGAGAGGGAGCAGCTGTTGAGGGGTCCTCAATCACTCTCAGAGAAGCAGTATTCCCACTAGTTGAGACCCAGGTCACAGAGCAACACAGAATGCCGCCTCCCTCTGGCCTGCCATCTTGGATCCCCCATTTCATAAGTATTTTTGGAAATTCCTAAGAAGTCTTTATGTGCTCTAAAAAATATTATTCTGCCTTGTCCCTTTGCCATGCCCAGCTCAGTATCACTGCTCCAGGGTCTCTTTATAAGTCTTCATTCTGGTAGTTCTTTTTAGTCTGCTTTCCCCACAGATCTGGCAAGAGACCCTTCTTTTCTAAGTACCCTAATGCACTAGCAAGCTCTTTTTTTGTTTAAAAGACTTCCAAAGAATCGGCCATTTTGGAGAGGAACTTGAATCCTAATCAAGAGAATGAAAACTTGGTATTAGATATGAAGGCTGAGAGTCCAGTGGTCTCTTCACAGGGGATTCACTTCTCAACCTCCAGCCAACACAAAACAGTTGACATTGTTCTCCTGGATCAAGATTTCATCACTGGTGCCCTTTTACTCTAAATTCAAGATGCACATACCCATGGCACAGTTCCGGCCAGGGGAAACAAAACTTCAGTAGTCACATGCTCAGGAACACATCACTCTAAACTCCCATTTTCTCTCCTGCATCAATATTTTTTCTTTCTCTCTTGTATCATTCCCCTCAATATATAAATGACTGTATTGTCCATACCTTAAGACAAATAGAAAATGCTCCCTCTATACTAGATTGTCCCACAGATACCTCCCCATTGTTTGGTACCATTTACATAAACCTTGAAGTTTCCATCTCCATTCTGTACACATTTTTCTAGTTCTTCCTCCTCTTTTCCTCTTCTGTCTTGAATTTACTCTAATCAATCTTTGGACCTCTCTAATCCACAGCCCCTGTCAAAGGACATCAATGAATTCCACTGTTTCAAATATCATCTTACTGGATCCCTCAGGAGCATCTGGCACTCTAACATTCTCTTGAAACATTTGCTTTTTCTGGATTGTGAGCCATTATACCCTATGCCCTCTGGATTTTCCTCTTCTCTTTCTGGCAGCTCCTTTTTCTTCTATGTTTCCTGGACCTTAAATAACAGAACATTCCTGAACTCCTCTAGTGAATGTCTTCCCTACCCATACTCATTCCATAAATGATTTCATACTCCAAGGTGCCGCAGTCTGGCTGGGCACAAATGCCGCAGTCTGGCTGGGCACACAATCACGAGCCACCACACAGCTTGTAGATTCAAACAGCAACTCTTTATTCCCGAACTCACACCAGCCGTCTACAAACACGTTCTGGGGAAATCCACGTTCTCTGCCCAAATCCACCTCCACTGGGCTTCTGTCTCCCAAAAAATACTGTCTGAATCCCGTGAGAACTCAAGGGGAACTCAGGCAGCAGGATACGCCCTATTCCCAGCAGGAATAATCTTAAACCTTAAACCTGGAACCTAAACTGGGAACGCCCTAAACCCGATTATCTTAAACCGGGAACACCCTAATCCGCCCTGGTCCTTGAGCAAGGTCACCTACATTCAATGTCACTGCAACATGAGGTATGCTGGCAAGGAAATTGTCATACCTACTTGGCTAATGGCTCCCAGCATCTCCCCCCTTCTGATTAATTAAACAAGAAGCAATGTGGCTTAAGGACCGTGCCTGGTAGGTTGTGCAATTCAACATATGGTTCTTACCCGTCATGGGAAAAACTGACCTTTAGGCGTCAGCCTCCTGTCTTAGGTTGATACCACTGCAATTGGATCATACCCGTCACTGACTACCGGTCCAGCATACAGCCATACTTGTGGATAGGTCTATGCACCAGTGGGGGGGTGAGGTTCTTTACCTCACCTCTGTTGGCCCCCAAATTTGGCCTTGGTGCCAGTGGGGGAGTGAGGTTAATGTGGCTTAAGGACCGTGCCTGGTAGGTTGTCCAATTCAACATATGGTTCTTACCCGTCATCGGAAAACTGACCTTTAGGCATCAGCCTCCTGTCTTAGGTTGATACCACTGCAATTGGATCATACCCGTCACTGACTACCGGTCTAGCATATAGCCATTGGCCCCCAAATTTTAGACCATCACTAGCAGAAGGGAGGAGGATACAGAAATGCCACGACACCAAGCCAATTGACGGCTCCTTGGGAAAAATTGCATCACTGGTGACACCATCAGCAAAGATATGTCAGCACTACCACAATTAACATGGGGTGCGCTGGCAAGTAAATAAAAATTGCATCACTAGTGACACCATCAGCAAAGATATGCCAGCATTACCACAATTCGCTGCACCAAACGATAGTTACATAGTCCAGGCAAGTTCTGCAAGCAGTTCAAAGCAGAGGAATCTATCAATATGTCCATTTCCTCCCAAAATCCGTTTCCTCCCAAAGTAAGTTGACTCTTTGATTGAGCATTACTTGTTGAGTTATATTCATTGATGCATCAGTTTATACAGTTTACTGTGATAGCTATCATAGAAGCTGTAGTCTGGTTTTATCTTTGTCTTCACCAGCACTGGGATGGAGATAGGAATTCTGGCAATGATGCTAAAGAGACATTATCCTGAAAAGAATTATTAAATATAATGAAAAGGAAAGGTGAAAGTAAACAAACAGATCTGTTAACCTACTTTAAAAACAATCCTTAACAGCTGTTTACCTAATTTAAATTAAACCATTTAAATCACGTGAATAAAAAAAAAATAATAATAATTCGGATCCATTTTTTCATGAGCGCTCCTCATATAAGAAATATGGACATACGCACATACAGACATACAACACAAAACACAAATATGCACACAAACGTACAACACATAAGAAAATAGTAAAGGCCTTGTAGCTTTACCTAGGTGAAATCTCCATTGCAATGTTTAAAAACTTCACAGTTAAAAAATAAAACTGATCAGAAAAACATTAACCTAGGTTTGTATGAGCTCAAAAAATAAAAATAGAACCTTATGATGTGGAAAAATGCAATAATAAAATAGCTATTGAAAAAAGCATCCTGGTTAATCACTGTCGCAGATGTAAGAATGGCCAAGCTGGAGTTCTGGATATCAGCTGTTATGGATTTGAGTCAAATCATCTTCTTTTCGATCTGTAGAAATTGTTTTAGTTAATCTCTCTGGAATCCAAATCGGCTGCTGTTCTCCCTGTGGAAAAACACAAACAGACCCCCGACTCCAGACAATCACTGGGTCAGGACCTTTCCATTGTCCTGTTAGAATATCTTTCCAAAGTACTTTAGGCTTATGTACATTTTTTGGATACATGTGTCTTTCCGCAGCACTAAGTCCTGATGAATCCAAATTTAAAAAGTTTAGAGTAAAAAGCGTTATTTTAAGTTTATCTTTGGGGGATATATACCCCCTTCCAATTCCCTCTTTTTGCTTTAATAAGTATGTTTTAATAGTTTGATGAGCTCTTTCAACTATGCCTTGACCCTGTGGATTGTATGGGATTCCTGTTATATGAGTAAAACCAAATGATGAGCAAAATTGTTTAAAAGAGGTAGAGGTATAGCCAGGACAATTATTGGTTTTTAACTGTTTAGGAACGCCCACAGTGGCAAAATTTTGTAAGCAATGAACTATAACATCTTTAGTTTTTTCTCCAGCATGAAGGGAGCCCATCAAAAATCCGGAAGAAGTATCGACTGTAACATGTAAATATTTTAATTTTCCAAATTCTGGCAAGTGTGTGACGTCCATCTGCCAAATATGGTTAGGTATCAGTCCTCTAGGATTGACTCCAAGATTAACTTGTGGTAAAAATGTCACACAATTTTGACATTGTTTTATTATATGTCTGGCTTGTTCCTTAGTTATTTTAAAATGCTTTTCATGAAACCTTTTATGAAAATTTGTAGCTTCTTCAAATGTAGAGAAAATATGTATGCCATGTGTAGTTTTATCTGCTAAATCATTGCCTAAACTAAGGGCTCCAGGCAATCCTGTATGTGCCCTAATATGTCCTATGAAGAATGGATCTTTTCTGTCCCAGATTAGACTTTGTATAGTGGAAAACAAAGAGAAAACAGTAGAAGAAGGGGAAATCCTACCAGCATCTTCAAGAGATACTATAGCATTAACTACATACTGACTATCAGAAAATAAATTAAATACAGAATCTTTAAACATCAAAAAAGCTTGTAAAACTGCATTAAGCTCTACCTTTTGAGCTGATTGTTTGGGTACTAAAAATGTAAAAGTTCGATCTGGGGTAACTACTGCTGCTGTACCATTATTAGACCCATCAGTGAATATATTTGGAGCATTCATGATTGGTGTTTTTCTTGTCATTTAAGGAAAAACTACAGGATGCTTAGACCAAAAAGAAAACAAAGGATTAGATGGTAAATGATTATCAAATGAAACATTAGATTTACACATGATTATTGCCCAAGTTATATTCATTGATGCATCAGTTTATACAGTTTACTGTGATAGCTATCATAGAAGCTGTAGTCTGGTTTTATCTTTGTCTTCACCAGCACTGGGATGGAGATAGGAATTCTGGCAATGATGCTAAAGAGACATTATCCTGAAAAGAATTATTAAATATAATGAAAAGGAAAGGTGAAAGTAAACAAACAGATCTGTTAACCTACTTTAAAAACAATCCTTAACAGCTGTTTACCTAATTTAAATTAAACCATTTAAATCACGTGAATAAAAAAAAAATAATAATAATAATAACTCATTAGCTAACTCATCAATTTGATCCATAGTATATGGAGTAATAATTTTATTGGGAGAAATTCCAAACACTCCCTTTGCTGCTTTTATTCCTTTGAGTATTAATTGTCCTACAGCCTCAGGATACCTAGTAAGAATAGTGTTAGGAGAATAAGATAAATGTATCCACAATAATGGACCTTCTTGCCAAAATACTCCTGTAGGAATATTTTTTGTTGGTAGTACAATAAATAATAAAGGCAAACTTATATCAATTCTATCCAAATGTATATTTTCCATATACGTTTCAATAATTTTTAATGCCTTTCTTGCTTTAGGAGTTAACATGTGGGGTGAATTTGGATCTGATGGACCTTTTAGAATATCAAATAAAGGTCCCAACTCTCCTGTTGGTATACCTAGATAAGGCCTTATCCAATTTATGTCTCCCAATAACTTTTGAAAGTCGTTAAGTGATTTGAGTTGATCTACTCGTATTTGAATTTTTGGTGGACGGACCATGGCTGAGGATAATAGAACTCCTAAGTAATTAATTGGAAAATTTAATTGTACTTTATCTATTGCTATCTCTAGATTATAATTTTTTAATAAGCTTGTAAGTGTGGCATAACATTCCAGCAATATGTTTTTATCTTTATGTGCCAATAATACATCATCCATATAGTGAAATATTTGTAGTTCAGGATTTTGATTTCTAAGTGGCTGGATTGCTTTGTTAACATATATTTGACACATAGTTGGACTGTTAGCCATCCCTTGAGGGAGTACTTTCCATTCATATCTCTGATCAGGACCTTCATGATTTAATGCAGGGATAGTAAATGCAAAACGTGGACTATCCTCGGGATGAATTGGAATTGAAAAAAAACAATCTTTAATATCTATAGCTAAAACATGCCAGGTTTTTGGCAAAGCAGACAATTGAGGAATCCCTGATTGAGCAGGTCCCATAATAACCATCTCATTATTAATGGCTCTTAAATCTTGCAATAATCTCCATTTACCAGATTTCTTTTTGATGACAAAAATGGGAGTATTATGGGGAGATATGGAAGGTTGTATATGTCCTTCCGCTAATTGTTGTTTGACCAGATCATGGGCTACTTGTATCTTTTCTTTAGTCAGGGGCCACTGAGGAACCCACAGTGGTCTTTCTGATTTCCAAGTAATTTTGATTGTCTCAGTGGCCCTTTCTGAAAATCCAACCCATGTCTGTCTGTTCCTTGATCTATTTGTATTGGTGCTGCTATACCTTGCCCTTGTTTTCCTAATCTTTTTTCTTTCCTAAAGCCTTGTCTAGCCCTAGTAGTGGGCGCATTAGGATTGATGTTATTTGTTAATGTCAAACCTAATTGATCTAGGACATCTCGTCCCCATAAATTTATAGGAAGATGATCCAATACATATGGCTGTATAGTTCCTTCACATCCTTCAGGATCCTTCCAATCTAATATCATAGAACTTCTATGGGGATTAGTCGCCACTCCTAGGCCTCGAAGCGTTTGAGTGGCTTGTTGTAATGGCCAATGTTTTGGCCATTCTTGACGAGATATGATGCTAAGGTCAGCTCCTGTGTCCAGTAGCCCATTAAACTCATGACCTTGAATATTTAGTTTTAGCATTGGGCGAGAATCTAAATTTAAAGACAACATAGCCCAATCTACACCTGTGGAGCCTAATCCCCTGGAACCTCTTTCTACACTATGACTAGGAAATTTATTATGTAGGCTGGGTATTATTAACAACTGTGCTATTCTATCTCCAGGTGAAATTACTGATATACCTCTTGGAGAACTAGCTATAATTTTTATTTCACCTACATAATCGGGATCAATTACCCCAGGACTTATCATAAGTCCTTTTAATGTAGATGAACTACGTCCCAATAATAAGCCTACTGTTCCTTGGGGAAGAGGTCCTTTTACTCCTGTGGGAATGATTTGAGCTCCCATCTCTGGAGTTAATACTGCTCTGGCAGAGGCGCAGATGTCCAACCCTGTGCTCCCTTGGGTTTGTCTGATGAGGGATTTAATGGACAATGTGTCCTGGGCACTACCCTGATGGTGTTGCTGGGTTCCTCCACTGCCCTGTATATTTGTGGTTGTGGGCCCCGGAGCATTGGGCCCCCGTCCGTTTTTTGGCAATGGAGCCTGATGCCTTTCTCCATGATATCGTGGATAAATACCTGGTCTTTGTCCGTTTTTTGATAAGGGAGTACCTTCTATGGTGGTTTGAGAACGGCATTCATTAGCCCAATGTCTCCCTCTACGGCATCGTGGGCAAATACCCGGTATTCTATTCCTTTGATACCTACTTTTGTTAAACCCTCCTCCTATGGGGCAATTCCTTTTAAAATGTCCTGTTTGTTCACAATCATAGCATGTTTTTGGCCTGGCATCTAAAGCCTGTTGTACTTCAGCTGCCAAGACTTGCCCTTGTTCATTAATATCTCTACATAATTTAATATATGTGTTTAAATCTTCATGTCTCCATGGTCTAATAACCTCTCTGCAGCAACGATTTGCTTGGTCATAAGCCAGTTGTTTTATTAATAGCATTGCTTGTTCTGTATCCCCCAAAATTTTGGCAGCCGTTTGAATTAGCCTATCTACAGAGTCAGCGTAAGGTTCATTAGCTCTCTGTATTACCTTAGATAGCTGACCTTGTAAATCTCCATGTCCTTGTAAAGTCTTCTATGCCCTAACTGCGTCTGCAGCAATTTGTGCATATATAGCAGGATCATATTCAATTTGTTACCGTTGACCCTCATAAGGTCCTTTTCCTAACAACATATCTAGATTTCTTTGAGGGTAACCGGCTGCTGCATTTCGCCTAGCTGTCTCCACGCAAAATTCCTCATTGGCAACCTTCCATAACAAATATTGTCCTCCATTTAGTACAGATTTACACATGCTAGCCCAATCTGCTGGCTTCATGTCCAAGTTAGTAATGGACTCGACCATGCTTACCGTGAAGGGAGCTTGAGGACCATAGGTTGTTACAGCCTCCTTTAACTGCTTCACTGTTTTAAAATCTAAAGCACGGTGAATTCGCTGCCCTCCTGCCTGTTCAAGTACAGCGCATGCTAATCTTTGAGGTCCTGTCTCAGGATCCCATTTATCAACTACGGGGTTTGAGGGCCACTCAGCTGTCTCCATCGGTGGGGCTGTTGGTTGAATTACGCCCTCTTGTGATAAAACGGAGTTAGTAACAGCCTCCTGTTGTGGCCTTTTTCCTAACAACCCCTTTTCCTTTAAATTTTCTTCCTCTGTCTGACTAGCTCGAGAGACCTTCTCTTTTGCTTGATCTAAAATGTCTTTCTCCATGGTCTGAACCTCTAACAATTTACTTAACATCTTTTCGGTTTGTTTTTTACTAATTTCTAATCTACTATAAAGATAACGCAACCCAATAAGATAACACAAAACAAAGCCGAAACTGAATGAAACAAAAACGGAATAAAAAATCGTTGTATCAATTTTCTCTTCCTCAGGGCCGACAAACTTCAAACCTTTAGTCAACCATTTTTTCCAATTTGCCTGAGAAATTTCTAGGGATAGGCAGCTTGAAACAAAAACAAGATAAATCAAAACAATAACACATTGTTTTTTGAATTGGTCACCCATTCTTTCGCTCTTCCTCAGGGGCGAGCAATTTCACTTACCTCCAAGCTTTAGACGTTCCCCGTACGAGCCGCCAAATGCCGCAGTCTGGCTGGGCACAAATGCCGCAGTCTGGCTGGGCACACAATCACGAGCCACCACACAGCTTGTAGATTCAAACAGCAACTCTTTATTCCCGAACTCACACCAGCCGTCTACAAACACGTTCTGGGGAAATCCATGTTCTCTGCCCAAATCCACCTCCACTGGGCTTCTGTCTCCCAAAAAATACTGTCTGAATCCCGTGAGAACTCAAGGGGAACTCAGGCAGCAGGATATGCCCTATTCCCAGCAGGAATAATCTTAAACCTTAAACCTGGAACCTAAACTGGGAACGCCCTAAACCCGATTATCTTAAACCGGGAACACCCTAATCCGCCCTGGTCCTTGAGCAAGGTCACCTACATTCAATGTCACTGCAACATGGGGTACGCTGGCAAGGAAATTGTTATACCTACTTGGCTAATGGCTCCCAGCACCAAGGCTCCCAAAAACATATGCCAATAGAACCCAAACTTACATCTCTGCCTATTCAAAGAAATGTCTGTCAAGAAAATCAAGTTGGCATTTGCCAAAATTTCTGAAAGATTCTGAAGCTTGCTTTTTCCTCAATTTGACAATTTCTCAGTTCTTTTAAACAATTTTACTTAGGTTTTTTTTTTTTTTTTTTTTTTTGTGTGTGTGTGTGTGTGTGTCCCTGAGGATTGAACCCAGGGCCTTGTGCATGCAAGGCAAGCACTCTACCAACTGAGCTATATCCCCAGCCCCAATTTTATTTAGTTTCGTAGAATTGTCTTTAATTTTTATTTGGATTTTGGAAGCCTATGTTTATATAATAGAATTTCGGAACTGAAAAGAATAGAAATCAACTAGTTTAATAATCTTGATTTATAAATAAGACAGTTGAAACTTAAGGAATTGAAGCCCAAGGGCGTTTAGAAAGAAGTAATGATCTTTTTTTAAAGAAAATTGAATGAATTATTTAAATCCCCATAGATCATAAAGTATTTGACTAATTAAAAGATATTTCACCAAAAAATTAAAAATAAGAATTTAAAAAACAAGATAAAGAGAAAAATCTGTTAAAACACAAAATTTGGGCTACAGTAAAAGATATAATTAATTCATCCTTAAATTTTGGTGTGCGAGTAAATGTATTTATTGGTGAAAGGGCCACTTGAGTCATTCTCAGAGCAATGGAGAGTCCCAAACTCAGGCCCAAACTCAGATAGAGGTACACTAGCCTCTCCACTGTGGTCTGATATCTTAATTTATTTTAAAAAGTAATTACCATAATCTGCCACATAAAATACTGCCAAACACATGTTGAAGTTTATTACATGTCTGCAATAAGCTGGAGCTAGTTGGTATTTTTAAGTAAAAATACATTTTTAAAATTTGTTCGTTAGGCACTGCTCCTGAATAATAGTTTATTTGAGATGATTAATCATTTGAGACCTGCCTGTAGACACAGGGCACCGCATTATAAATCACATCTTATTTTCATTCATAGGGAATGAAACAATATTCATTTTTTGGACATGATTTATCATTTGCAGGTTGTGTCTGCTATCTATATGGGCTAGGAAAATGGATGGGTCATCTTATTAAAAATTTGAAAAACCTGAGCAGGGACCACTCTGTATCCTAATATTAAGCTGTGTTGAATTACTGGCTGGAAAGAAAGGTTACAGATGAGTTCCTCTGTTATAAGCTAAGTGAAAGACATGCTAGTACCTGGACTGTGAAACCATTTCACGCAGGCATTCTTTGAACTGCTATTTTTTAAGGATACTTACAATTTATACATACTGTGTCTTCTTTTAGAAGCATGGGGAATAATGCAGGTGTCAGGCCTTAAGATAAGAGTTCCCTTTTCTTTTGATGCAATTCCTTCCAGCTCTCAGTGACGTGTAATCTCCAAGTTAAAGCGCTTGGTACTATTTTATGAAATGCCACTTTTCACCACCTGATACGTTCCTCTGTTCCCAGCCTGCCATTGTGAAAGCTGGTTACTAGGGGTGTTGTCAATGGGAGGATATCATAGGTAGAGTGACAGTCTGATGACAATAGTAAGATGTCTATTTTAATAGTAGCATCACTCACATGAGGCTGGCAGGAAACTTAATCAAGGAACAAGAACAAATAGTCATGTGTTCTTGTCAATTTTCTTGACTAGAGGCGCACAAAGCTATGGTCCTGGTATGACTTCCTAGACTGTTTTCCTATAGCTGTTTAGTAGTACCACCTTCTGCAAGTCTTCCTCATGATGTGGACAGAGAACAGGCTTTAGGATCAAATTTGCATTACTATCCTAGCACTGCCAGTTACTATGTGTCTTTGAGAAATTGAACTACCTGCTATGAGTTTCAAATTCCTTATATGTACAATAGAAGTAAATATATGCATATTGTAGGATTGTCCCGAGGATTGAATGAGCACTGGCAAAGTGGACCGTTTTCATAATCGGTCATTGTTGATGACATTACACATAGGACTAAGGAAAACAAATTCATTTATTTGAATCTCAGTCTTCTCTTCTATAAAGTGGGGAATAATAACACTGTCTTTGCAGAATTTCCATAGGTTTTTAACATGGTGTATGTAAAACATTTAACCTAGCATCTAGATGCAATAGCTAATCAATCATTTTATTACAGCTGCCAATCTAATTAGTCTGAAATACATACTTATTAAACATAATCTTAAGGGACTGTTAAGAGTGATATTCAAGGTGAAAGAATATCATTAGACAGTATGGTTATACAGTTAGTACAGATAGGTTCTAATCTCAACTCTTCTATTTATTAGACTTATGACCTTGAACAAGTTCTATAACCTCTGTGTGCCTAGGGTATCTTATCTGTAAAATGGGAAGGACACGGTTCTTTTCTTTTGGACTTTTTGTGAGAATAAAATGTACAAAAAATGAAATGCACTTCAAGTAGCACCTGACACACAATGAATACTAAATAAGCATTCCCTAAAAGAAAGTCCCATTTTCAACTATTTAAATTTACATGCACACATTCATACATGGATGTGCTCACTCACAGATAAACACATCTACCTTGGTTGGTTGAGGCTGAATAAGAACATGCAGTATTTAACTCAGTACTGACTTTGGCTAAGTTAGGAACGTTAGTAGTGAATTATTCATAAAATGGACTTTAATCATGTAAATTTTTTCCTTGTTATAGGGTTGATGAATATTATATTGAAGACACACCAATTTACGGTAATTTAGATAATATAATCCCAGGTAAGTTTTATTCTTTCATAACCTATCAATAAGTAGACCCACATAATTCTACAAAGAATTTGACAAAACTCATTTTTCAAACACAATCACATTTAAAAAATCCTTGGAGTAACTATAAATTCAAATATATTTAGTATATCATTTAGGATATGCTTCCAATGGTGTTTATTATAAATTGCATTGATACTAAGAGTAAATCATCATCCTGCTTTTCTATATTCTCTTTCTTTCACTCTAGTAGTAATGAGAATACAGGAAGATCCTATTACCATGCATTTTGACACACAGAGAATTCATGAAATAAAGTTATTTCTAGAAAAGAAAATGATTTACAGAAACAGTGCTTTGTGCTCTATAAACAAAAGCAAATCTGCTATAAATAATATGGAACAATAAATACTTCCTCTGGATTCCTGTGTTCTAACTGGTTCTTTTAAAATAGAGGACCTGGAGCTGGATGGATGGCAGATAGGGAAAGAACAGCTAAATCATCACTAGGTGATTTATACATTTTTGTTCTTATATAACAAGTGCTCTTCAGTTACCAGCATCCCTTATTCCTTGAATAACCACCTAAAAAACAAAGCACCCTAGATTCCTTGAAATAGAAAGCCTTGGTCTAGTCTCAGAACTGGTGAGAAAAGCTACTGCCCTTTCCCTATCAATCTCCACTCAATTCAAGAGAGAAGACTCTGGGGTTATAACTCCTGTTCATCTCTAAGGACCGAACACAGAGATTTCCTGTAATGTACTAGATGTAGCTGAATATCTATACTCAAAACAATATGGAACCCTCCAAAAATTAGAAATGTGAGGTTTTTATCAGATCCAAGAATTTTCTTAATTATATCTTTAATTGCAAATTGTCCTCTAAGCACTGAACTCTAAAGAATCAGAAACTATTACTCAGAAATACATTGTTAAAAATAATTTGCCCTCTTGTTTCCCTTTGCAGAATTGTTGTGCCCATTAGTAATATTTGAGAATTTAAATTCTCATGTATTCTATTGACCATCCCTGTAATTTCCATACACAAGTAAGCTCAGGTGTCATTTCCCCATAATCTGAGTTAAGTATGTACTGGACTGGGTTTATGAACCTGCTATTTAACAACAGATGATTTTGATGCAGATTTTTTTTTATCGACTATGTTTTGAGAACCTTGGACTATTTTTCCGTCTAGCTTTTTCAGAAAGGGTTGAAAGATTATTAGATATCTTTTATCATAGTAATGTATCTTTTTTCTCTGAGGGCAAATTGGTGCAGTCCATATTTCTGTTAAGTAACTGTGCATCCTAAGTGGGGGTATCTAGTGACATATTTGGAAGAAGAAAGATGTGGATGATTTAAAAAACTCATCCTCATAGGATGAAATAAGTATAAGTCTGCTGGCTTGTACACACTGAACAGAAGTCCCAAATATATAGGAACAGCACTGTACAGACTCGGACCTTTAGGTTGTGACTGTGCTATCTTGTCACTGACTATTGAGATAAAAATCTTAATGTAAGGCTTCTTTTCAGAATCAGAATGTTTGATTCATGACTATGGATAAAAATTCTTACTCATAGAATTAAAGAATTGTACTTACTAATATATATATATATATATATATATATATATAAACTTGTACTTTTTGCCACCATGTATCTTTTGCAATTATATCTAAGTAACAAGGAATACAGGTAATCCTTTACACATGGGGTCTTTATAACATCTAAATGGTAGCTTAAGATGAGACTGTCATATCCTATAATGGTAAACATTTTTTATCCCAAGGACTTTTATTTGTCTCATTATTAATGCTGTGAAGCAAAAGACTTCACTGTCAGCCTGGCATGGTGGTGAACACCTGTCATCCCAGCAGCTTTGGAGGCTGAAGCAGGAGGATCACAAGTTTAAAGCCAGTGTCAGTAACTTGGCAAGGCCCTGAGCAACTTAGTGAGACCCTGTCTCAAAAAATTAAAAAATAAAGAAAGGCAGGGATGTGGTTCAGTGGTTAAGCATCCCTGGGTTCAATCCCTAGTACAAAAAAAAAATTAAAAATAAATAAAAAGAAAAGAAAAAGACTTCACTATCTGATCTGCAGGTAGCAGTTTGTGTTTCCTTAACCTCTTTGCAACTCCACCAAAAAGATTGTTAAGTAATTCTTTGGGGTTTCTTATTTACATTTGAATGTTTTTTTGGTCATGTATTTTTTTTCTTTCACTAGTGCATTATAGTTATACATAATAGTTGGGTTCATTTTGACAAAATCATACATGCATGAAATTTAATTTACTCCATTTCAGTCCCTGGTGCCCCCCGCCCCTTTCTCTCCCCTCCTCTGTTTCCCCTTTCTCGACTCTACTGGTTTTCCTTTCATTTATTTATTTATTTTTAATGGAAGCTTTATAGGTATACACAAAGGTAGAATTCACTGTGATATAATTATACATAATATAATTTTGTCAAATTCATTTTGCATTTTCTCCCCTTTCCTGTCCCTCCTTCCTCCCTTTCAATCTCCTTCTTCCACTTCACTGTATCTTTATGATATCCAAACTCCCCATCTTTTCCACTTACTTTATCCTTACCTCTGCATATGAGAGAAAACATTTGATCTTTGCTTTTCTGAGTCTGGTTTATTTCATTTAGCATGATGTTCTCCTGAATAGTGTGTTTTTATTTGTGCTCACATTCTTTACTTCTTTTCTGTTGTACATCACAATCTTTTCAACTCTCAAGAAGAAATGGATGAAAATTGCTATGAACAAATGAAAGCCCCACCAGAGAGACCTGTAAATAATATGCGAGAAGCTGCTCCATCTGCACACGTGAGTTTTCTTTTTCTGTACCAAAAACCAAGTTCAGTCTAGGTCAAAGCACATGGGCATGTTTCAAGAGCATAAGAGCATTGCATTCTGATATGCGCTGGAAGTAGTCTGCTGGAAATTTTGTAGCATGAATCAAATATCAAGTTCTGAGACCTGAGCTCTACAGCAATCAGAGGCAAGTAAACATAATCTGAAGCACACTCAAAGAGTCAAACTTATGTAAAGATACAAAGGCAAGATTTGAAGGTAAAAGCTGGATTATTCCTAAAGAATGCATGAAGATTTTCCTTTCAGAATAAAAAGTTCATGTGCAGCACAAAGATAAATGTAAAAGCTGACATTCATACAAACTCACAAGAACCAGACCTTAGAAATCCATGAGAAAGAGAGAGAATAACATAAGCTATAGTATAACTTAGCTGGATATAAAACAGCATACCTCTATTTTAAAAGGCAAATGTGTGTACATTGTAATATAATTCTCTGACTGTACTTTTTTTTTTTTTTTTTTTTGTGTGTGTGTGTGTGTGTGTGTGTGTGGTGCCAGGGATTGAACCCAGGGCCTTGTGCATGGGAGGCAAGCACTCTACCAACTGAGCTACATCCCCAGCCCTCTGACTGTACTCTTATGGCATGAAATTGTGAAATATACACACCGTTTGTATGGACAGGCAGGACAGAAACTTAAGCAGAAACAAAAACTCAGGAAAAATATATAGTTTCTCCTTTTCCTGTCACAATCAGTTCAACCTCATCAAACATAGCACTAATCCTTATTAAAAATCATTCAGAAGTCTTAGCCTTCATGTTTCCAAAGTGCCATAAATTTCAGTTAAAATAGTTCTCTTCAATTATATTATTTCTCCTTACTACCTTGAAATAGCATAAAGGACAGCATTTCCTAAGCAACTGTTAGGTGTCAGGCCTGATATTCTGTGCTTTATATGTACTATCTCTTTAGATGACTATGAGGAAAGCAGCATTATTATTCCCACTTTACCAATGCTTGTGAAGGTGAAAATCTTGTCCTGGGGCACCAAGGTACTAAGGATGGAAACAGAATCCAACCTATCCTGTCTAATGGAAAACATTCTGTCCCCCAAATGGGTCACATCTCAGAAACTTCCCATTAAGGTAGAATTTCTCTCTTTTTTATTTATGTGAATTCCCTAAGATATCAGACTTCTTGAAATTTTTATTATGAAATCAAGATGTGATGAGGTTGGGCAAAAATATAAAGGCTTCAAATCTATCATCTGATGTTCAGATAATTGTAAAATATATTTTAAGATAAAATATGCATGATATAATATGATCTGCTAAATCCATGATAATAAAAGGACACCTCTCATAGAAGATTAAAATATAACCATCCCATCTGAAATGTAGGGATTTTGCAGGACTTTAGTTGTAAAGTACTGAGAATTCTGAATAGAAGTTATTACATAGGAATTCTATAAATTAGCTTTTTTGAGCTACATCTGGTTTTCACTCAAGTGGAAATTACACAAAGCCATATAACATTGTTAAGTGTGCTCTTTTATAAATTGTATATTTAAATATACCACTCACACAATTAATCTCTGTTCTATCACATTCCTCTTACAAATTTAGTTTCACACATTAGAAGTAATATATTTATATTTGTTCAATTCCATTTTATAAGAAAAATCATGATCTATTCAGGTTGCCTTATCATACTTTGTTACTTTGGTCAACCACAGAAGTATAAAAAGTCTTCAATTTTATATTGTAAAACTTGAGGGAGAATATTTCTTTGTTAGAAAAAATGTAAATAATCTTCTTAGCCTTTGAAAGTGATATATGTGGTTTAGAGATTATAATTCCAATACCTCAATCTCCAATAACTAGAAAGAGTTGATTAGGAAACCTAGTAATAAAATGAATCCACAGGAGTCCCACATCATATAAAATTTGAGGGATACAAGTGTGAGCTTTTTCCTTTTGCCTTCATGTCCATCTCTAACCAACCTCTGCTTTCCTTCCTATGTCAGGCACCCTCTCTCCTTGTCAAATTCAATACTCACACTTATGCTCTTGACCATTTCTCATTTTTCTTTTAGGATTCTATACCTGCAAGTACTTAACTCTTCTCCATCTTACATTTTAAAAATAAATCATCACTAATTATCTAGTAATATGCATAAATATTCTCAATATTTAAAATGAAAACAAACAGAACAACAAAACTTGTTTTAACAAGTTTTCTCTCTAATTTCTCAACTGACTCTTAACATCCTCTTTTGTTTCCATTTTTCTCTGTAGGTACACATTCCTTTATCCCTGTCATCCATCCATACACTCAACTGAAACAGTACTTATGGAAGCCTCAAGTGATTATTAAATATATAATTTTTGGTTCTTTCTCAGGACTCACATTCTATGAACTCTACAGCATTTGATAAAGTTGACCAAGTGTTGACCAGACATGTATTATTTGAAATGCATTTATTACTTGAAATTTGAAATTATTTGAAGTGCAGAAGCCAAATTCAAACCACTTTGGCATAAAAGGAATACCATTGCTCTCTATGACTGAGAGATCTAAGGGTGTACTTTGGTTTTGAGATGATTAAATATGGAGGTGACCTCCATGTCTCCTCATGAAGTTACTGGCTTCATTATCTTCTCCTATCAACAGACTCTTTGACTAAGGGTGAGCAAGTAATTGGAAAGCTCAGATTTGTTTTTCTAAACCCTGGGAAAAAGACATCTTTCAATCCTTGAATGTATATATCAATCCTAAAAATTTTATCTAATTGGATCTGGTGAAATCACATGCCCATCCTGGGATACCCTCTATTGCTAGTGGGATCAGAGGCAACTGATGATTGGTCCAGCCTTGGTTACATGCTTAGTCTTTTGCTGAACTTGAGGTATAGCACTATAATTGACAGCCTGCCCAAAACTAGATATGAAGACTTTACCAAAAGAAGAGGGAGAAAATTATCAAAGAAAGAACAATAGAATAAAGTGACAGACCAAAAAAAAAAAAAAAAAAAGATAGGCATCCTTTTGTGTTACCTAATATCTTTCAAACTTCACTGATAGCTTTTCTGTCTGGGCAAAGACAAAGCAGATAACAGTACAAGGTATGGTAGGAAACTGTAAATTGTCCAGTTTTCCTGGAATACAGAATTTATGTTGGGCATAGTGGGAATAGAAATAGAAAACCTTAAAGGGCAGGATATGAATTTCAGACTTTAGTCTTTATGCTAAGATTTTGGGGGATAGGATGATAAAATGAAAGTTGTGCCTTACAAAGATACTTTAAACAAAGTACATGGGATTAATGGCAGAAGGGAAAGATTAAAGCAAGGATACCACTTAGGCAATTGTTGCAATTTTTTTTTAGAAATCACTTATTTTAAGAATAGAAAGTTTGACAAAGAAACCAGAGAGTTTGTAAGCAGAACCATCTTTTCTGCCTGACAGAAAATATAAGACATCCTACTCTTAGCATGAAGATGAGTACCAATAGGAAGATATCTACTCAAGAATTAACATTTGTTAATCCAAATGTTACTTCCTCACTCCCGCATCCACAAATTGATATAATTTTGGCCTATTCTTAAAAGTAAACCCCGAATACAGAAATCTTTGGTTGGTTCAATGGCTATCCTTAAGTTTTAGCCTGGAACTTCTAATAATTATGATATCATTGTACTTTTGGACAATAATTACAGCTTCCATACATATTATCTTTATCTACTGATCATAACTGATAACTGTGAGGCAGACATTACTACTTTTATTTTTAAGGCAAGAAAGCTGAGGTTTTAAAACTGATTTTTTTTAAAGTTGCTTGAGGTTCCATGATTAGTATATTGTAGTGTTGAAATTCAAATCTAGGTTTTTCTAACACCAAATTAAAGGTCCTGGCTTCAGCTTTGTTGCTTCTCCAAGTTGCTCTAGCATTTTATCCTTTTTGTCATAGTTCTGACCTAGCTCTAGGCCAGAGAGACTACTAGACCGTCTTACATCTTAGATGTGAATGGACATCTCCAAGGCCAACTTAAAATGAACTCAAAGGGGATTTGGGCACAGATACACAAGAAGGAAATAACAGGGAAGGATGGGAAATTTAATTCTTTGTCAAGTATCAGTCACTTAAATGGATGCTGTTATCTTGATACTTATGAATCTTAAAGTGTAGGGAAAAAATGGGGACTTTTGTGGGTACCATTAAATGACCTTGTAAGCACATGTAAAGTAGAACTTGTCATATGTTTAATCCCTTTCTACCATGATTATTTCCAACAAACTGAGGTATTTTTACTTGGTAAGAACAACGTAGGGTAAGAATCACCTGAGGTAAAGGTGGAGACAGGGACTGGTGAGCGTCAATCTAAAACAGTTATGTCCACTTTGAGTGGACATAAGAAAGAAATAAAAATCCAGGGAAAAGATTCATCGAAACATTCTTCAAAACTTGACAGCTTTTATAAAAATCATGAGTGCATAAAATATCAAAGACAGTTTTCTTTTGGTGAACAGTTGTTAACTTTGCACCTTTTTCAACTCAAAAGCTTTGAGTTGGTTATTGATTTTTGTTCTGTTATCCTAATTGATGGGTTAGGTAGCTGAAGCCAAAACCAAGTTACTTGTTTTTCATAAGACATACAAATTTCAGAATTTATGAAAGTGAATGAACAGACTAACAATGAAGAATCAACATACCATTCTCTTTAGGTGCCTGCTGAAACACAGATGTGCTACGCCTCACTTGATCACAGCTTCAAGGGGAAGCGCAGGAAGCCCAGAAAACAGAATGCTCACTTGTCAGAGGAGGAGAAAGACAAGCAATTACATGCAGTGGATGCCAGCATTTCTACGACCAACTTGGCAGAGAGTTTCTCACCAGAAAGCCAGGCAATAGAGGAAAACATTCATGATGACCCCATCAGACTGTTTGGTCTGATCCGTGCCAAGAGAGAACCTATAAACCAGGCAGAGTATGATCCAAGTCAATGATAATGCTCCTATTGGAGATGGTTTTGAAGAAAACAAGATCCCCACCTAGCACAGAATGACCTGGCAGAGTGACAGTCTGATCATTTGTTGATGGGATGGTGGTTTACATCTTATTCAGAGACTATATCCATATGCACTAAATGTAGTGCCATTAAAATTAGTGATATGTCCATGTATATAGAATATGTCAAAATGCACTCTACTGTCATGTATATCTAAAAAGAACAAATAGAGAAAAATAAAGTGCAAATGTAAAATAAAAATTAGTAATATGAATTCACCTAAAAATTGCCTAAGTAGTAAAAGTAAAACAAAATTCAGCTTGCAAATTAAGCCTGGTAGCAAAGTCAAAACTTTACAAAAATACCAAATAGAGAAATAAACAAAAAAGTTTTAAAGCATAAATGTGTTCTGAAACATGTTAAA
Organism: Marmota flaviventris; assembly: GCF_047511675.1. Classification (NCBI taxonomy): domain Eukaryota; kingdom Metazoa; phylum Chordata; class Mammalia; order Rodentia; family Sciuridae; genus Marmota; species Marmota flaviventris. The sequence continues at coordinate 68,824,937 of NC_092505.1, read as the reverse complement.
AGAATCATAAAAAACCAATAATTAAACAACAACAACAACAACAAAGTTTTCCTCATTCACCAAAGTGAAACACTCTGTAATTAGAAGAAATTTTTGATTGAAAGATGTAGGAGAAATTAAAATACATATGTAAGAGAAGTGGGATAATCCTCTTAAGAGGTATTTTCCCAAATGGAATAGCTTCATTAGTTTAACAATTATTATAAAATTAATGTATCTTTCTTGCAACAATAAACTAATACCAAAATAAATTTAGAAATTCCACTAACTAGAGAAAATTACTATGGAAAACTGTCTATATATCCTTCTAGATATTTTACTATTGAGCATACCCATGAAAACACATCACTTGTTTCTTTATTATTTTTCACTAAAAAAAGAAAAGAGGATTATTTTATATATATTATTTAAACTCTCTTCATTTAAGGATATATTGTGGATTTATTCACACTGCTATATTTCACTATATCAAAATACAGTTATATACCATAATTTTAATGTCTGCAGGTATTCTGTTGATGGCTAAATCAAATTTATTTAAATATTTTGAAGGATATTTAGCTTACTTTTTTTCTTTTACAAATTACATTAGAATGAGAATCTTCTCTACATGTCTGGATAATTGTCTAATTTCTTATTAGATTAAATGCTTACAGAGGAATTGCTTTATTAAAAAGGTATTCATATTGCAAATCTCTGTAAGATAGATTTATGAAGGGTCAAGAGTTAGATCAAACTATGCATGCCGTTAAAATTCTGAAAAATACTCCTAAATTGTCCTCTATACAGTTATTTAAAAAACAAAAACCTCCTGTTATCTTTACCCATTGAGAAAGGGGAATTTAACAGGCTTATAATAGACATCTTCAACTTATCCCAGTCTACATGCAAATAATGTGTCACTTTGGTATAGAACTGTAGAATAAGATACTTCAATTTCTTTCTTTCTGGCTATGTATTACAGAGTTTATATTTTACACATTGTGATTTTCCCTCTATATGATTGATTATCATCTTAAAAAATTATATAATAATAAAAAGTGTTTTCATACTTATCCATGCTGTTTGAATTTCTGTAACTCTCCAGTTCTTTTTATAGATTTGGGATTCTGTTTAGTATCAGTATCTTTTAGCTTTAAGGACTATTTCTTGATTTATTTTTATTGTTGCATTATAATTATTCATAACAGTGGGATTCATGATACCAGATTTGTCCATGCACATAGCATAATTTGATCAAATATATTTTTTGTACATCAGGTGATAAAATACACCAATTTTTGTGTATCTGAAAAAGTATTTGTTTTCATTTTTGAAAGATATTTTCTCTGGGTTAAAAAAAAATTCATGTTTTGGCTGATGATTTTTTTTTTACTTATCTGCAGATGCTGCTCTGCTATCTTCTCACTTGCATTGCTTCTGATGAAAAATCTATGATCACACTTGTCTCTTCCTCTCTGTGTTTTATGTACTGTTTGCTTTAAGATTTTTTTTTTATCACTGGTTCTAATTTGATTATAATATGCCTTGGTGTTTTTTTTTTAATGTGCCTTACACAGGAATTTGGTGAGCATCTTCAAAATATGTGTTTACAATTTACATCAAACTTAGAAAAAAGTGACAGGTGGTTCTTTAAATATTTTTTTCTGTAACCACCCCCTTCTTTTTCAGGTTAGTCCATTATTTGCAAATTATCCCATATTGCACTGATGTATTCATTTTATTTCAGTCTTTTTTCTAATTTTGGATGGCGTTTCTTGCTGTATCTTCAAGTTCATTAATCTTTTCTTGTAAAATATCTAATCTGCGATAGTTTCGGATAAGATATATCTATGTAATTTCATATAATTGGTTTTTATCTTTGAAAACTCAGTTTGGGACTCACATCCTCACCTTTCAAGTCTTTTATAAAAAATGCTTAATCTTTCTTCTAACTTCTTAAATACATGGGATAGTTATGATAACTGTTTTAATCTTTTTATATATAAATTCTATCATTTCTGTCAGTCTGAGTCAACTGATTTTTCTATTATGAGTTGTATTTTTCTGCTTCCTTTAAATGTCATTTTTTATTAGGCAGAATATATTGTGAATTTTACTTTAGTGACAGCTAATTTTGCATTCTTATAAATATTTTTGAACTCTGTTTTGTAAAGTGTTGAATTAATTAGACACAATTTTATCTTTCAGAGTCTTGCTTTCAAACTCTCTCAGATAGGACCAGAGCAGCTTGTAGACCTAGTTAAATCTACTACTGAGATAAGAACTTCTTTAGTACTTAGTACCAACCCAAACCCCAATGAATGAGAAGGTTTTTCATTTCAGCTGTTGAAAAACAGATCCTATTCCCAGCCTTCTATGAGTAATGGGCACTATCTCTCTCTCTCTCTCTCTCTCTCTCTCTCTCTCTCTCTCTCTCTCTCTCTCTCTTCAGATGGATCTTTCCCCAAGTTTGGATAGTATCACTAGCACACACTCAGTATTGAACTGAATGCTTGAGGGGGGGACCCTTTAGATATCTTGTTTTCTTCTATATGCAAGCACTCTCCTCTACAGTACTCTTCTTGTTTTTTGACTTCTCATCTCCTATGACTCCATTTTCTCCGTTCTGCAAACCTAGTTTCCCTTTACCTGTGCCAGGGCCTGCAAACTTTCTGCAGTCCATACGATAGGGCAAGGGGAGGATTCATCTCATTTTTTATCCATCTTTCAGGAACCATTGATTGTCCTACATTGCTTGATGTTCAGTGTCTTGATTTCTATTGTTTCATTTATTTTGTCTGAATTTTACTATCCAATATCCTGGATAGTAATCAGTAGGGGCAAAATCAAAGGGTAAGTCTAAGATGTTATTTCATCTTGACCAGAAGCAGAAGTCACTTTATTTACTGAGTCCACTTTATTGCAATTCTACAATACATTTTTAGTTGAATTTAGTGTAACTTCGTAAGCTAACCAGTACACTTTGAAATGTTAATAAGCTATGAATTACTGCTCATCATGTAATGATTAAGGGAATATGTATACTTCACCTGCAAACTCAGTTTGGATTCCAGAGCTTATGTTTCAGAAGGAGCATAAGCTTTTCCATTTCAGCTGAAAAAAAAATGTACAGAGAAAAATAAAATAGAAAATTTATGACTAGAAAAGAGATAAATTCCAAAATCTTTAGCATTTCACTGAAAATGTTAAAGTCTCCCAAATCTCAAGATATGAACAATAACTCACTTCCCTTTGATATGAAATGACTTATTTCTGTTAAAGGCACATGATCAGTCTGCTTTAAATCTCTCTCTGAGCTTTTGTCTTCATCTGATTAACAATGCAGGTAACTATATTAAGACAGAAAAAGCAGAGAACATCAAATTTTATAGAAGGGAGAAAGACTATGAATTCAACAAAGATATACTCTTCAGTTCTGTTTGTCATTGCTTTAACCCCTTCTGAGGGAAACCATCCCAACTACCCCCAAATCCTACTAACTAGCATCACAAGTGGTGCTATTAATAATTACTTAGAGGTGGATTGTCTTTAAATGTAAGCATATATTCCATCACACCAATCATCAAATATAAACAATAATGCAAAAAGTGTTGGGTGTACTGGGGCACCCCAACAATTTAATGCACACTAATTAAACACTATAAGCAAATCACACAATCCTAGGACAACCATGAGTCCCAAAATGCCTCCGATGTCACGTGACTTCTCTTAGTCAATGAGAAGATGTTGTCCTTATCTGGTGGTTCTCTCCAGGGATGGCTGGATGTCAGTGATTGATGGAGTCAGTCCAGGGATGGATAGCAAGATGGGCAGTCTCACCCATGTCCTTGGAGCAAGGTGATATATATTGGTGATTGATTAAACCCAGTGAAAGTCAATGTCCACTGGTTATGTCCAGTGAGGTGATGTAATTGCAACTGGGCATGTTCTCTGCACATGTCCATGGAGCTGTGCTCCCTATCAGTTGTAACCAGTCATTGCTAAGTATGCCTATGGCTCATGCCTCTTACAGCTGTTTATCAATTGCAAGCAGACATGACTAAGCAGTTCAATGGCTGCTGTTCCTTATGACCAGCAACTTAATGAGTCCCAGAATGTCCCTGCATGTCTGTGGCAGATGCTTCTTACACTAGAAATTCATGGATGATGGGATCAGGAATGAGTATCTGAATCAAGACAGTAGATTCATCTTATGAGCTCATCTATACACAATATCCTGGATAGTAATCAGTGGGGGCAAATTCAAAAAGATTCCATGAGATAGAATCTGGGCCTTCAAAAGCAAGGCACACCTACAAGGGTTAGAAAATAAGAATAAGCACAAGATGGTAGAGAGTCAATTGAAGACTCCATAACTAATCAGATTAAGCAGAATACAACCATAACAAGAACAACTAATATTTATTAAGAATTTGCTAAGTGCAAGACACTACAATAAATGCTTACCTGCATACTGAATTCAATAGCATATCACCCTAAAACAGATATTATTATAATATTATAGATGAAGAAACCAAGTAAATAAAGATGAACTTGCTTAATATCACACAAACATTAGTAGGCAACAGAACTGAGATCCCTTGTTGTATTTCTCCTCCATGACACTCAGAATTTTTTCATATATTAAAAAAAAAGGCAGTCTTTCTTTCTTTTTTTTTTTTTGTATCAGGGATTGAACTCAGGGGTGCTTAACCACTGAGAACATCCTTAATCTGTTTTTATTTTTTATTTTAAGATACAGTCTCACTAAGTTGCTTGGGGCCTTGCTAAATTACTGAGGCTGGCTTTGAATTTATGATCCTCCTGCCTCAGCCTCCCAAGCCACTGGGATTACAGGCATGTGACACCATACCCAGCAAAAAAAAAAAAAAAAAAAAAAAAAAAAAAAGAAAGGCAGTTTTGATAAAATAAATATTAAAATTTCTCACAAATGTATAATTTTTTTCTCCATTAAAAATTAGATTTTTATATAACAGTGAAAACTAAATTTGTATACAATTATTATTATATTCACAAGTTCAGAGGAAATTCAATCAAAAAGATAAAATTGTACTTAGAAAATCACTTAGAAGAAAATATTGGGTAAGACATTTATAGATTTTAAATAAATATCTATTTTAAAACCTTGTTTTTAAAAGACCAACAATTAATTGCTTAGTTATTAACACTTCATCTAGTCTCTCAATATTATATCAAAGTGTTGAGGACAATATCACTCACTGAATGTTCACCAAGCTGTTACTGATCCAAACTAATTCGATCAATCCCAGCAGGCCCTGGAAGACATGGTTCCAGCGAAGATGAAAATCATATGACCCATAGAGGTCAACTCTGAGCACATGTTAGAGAAAAGGAACCATGAGCCGGCTGCAAGGTGCATGGCTGTGATCCCAGTGGCTTTAGGCTAAGGCAGGAGGATTGTAACTTCAAAGCCAACCTCAGCAGTTTAGCAAGGGCCTAAGCAACTCAGTGAGACCCTGTCTCTAATAAAAAAAAAAAAAAAAAAAAAAACAGCTGGGAATGTGGCTCAGTGGTCGAGCACCCCAGGGTTCAATCCTCAGTACCAAAATGAAAACCCCAAAAACAAAAAAAAAAAAGAAAGAAAAAAAAAATGAAGAGGTGAGACAGTGAGACTTTAACTGGGAGGCAGGAGTTGCAGCCTCTTGTTTAGGGGACTTGGCGAAGAGGGAAAATTGCTCTTTTGCCAGGGGCACTTCATTGTCACCATTCTCTAAGTCTTTAAACCTTCCAATACCTTAAGAAAGAAATACTTTCACCTGTGCTTGTTGACTTTTCTTTTGGCAATTTTGACACTTTGGGGACAATAACACATTCCTCATTTGCAAAATCAGAATGTGGAAGATTGATGCTATATGTCCCTTCTTTCACTGCTAATAAATAAAATTCTATTCATGCCTTATTTCATTTCTGCAAATAAAAATGAGTCTTAGGTTGGCTTTTTACTTTTTATGTCAAGTAATGGAGTTCCTGAATCTGGCCTTAAAGAAAATGAAAGTCTTCACAATTAACAAAAGAAGTCTAAAAGAGATGAAGAGATGTCCCCTCTCTTCCTGAAGTACAAGATAGAAACAGCTTTCTGCATCATAAAACAAATTCAAATAGTCTGATTTGATAAGGTATTAAATTGAGAACATTCACAAGAATATCAATCTTGTTTCCTGTGCAACAAGGAGACCTGTGTGAATATTCATAACTGTTAGCAGCTTGTTCTGTTCTCTCTGTTAATATAAATTTGTCCTTGGAAGTGTCATTGCAAGAAAAGATAGTTTCCTAAGACTTTGAAGACTTTAAAGATTGTTGCCATGCTCTATGATAATAACAAGGAAAATTCACAATTCTGATTAGCATCTTACTTGACTTGGTGTTGTTATAATCAACATCCCAGGGTTTTAAAACAATATAAATATGTGTAAGATTATTAGATCATATCAGAAAGACTCACTGGCACTGTTTTCTTGTCTTACAAGTCTGATGAAAAAAGTTAAAGACTATGACTGCAACTTTTCTTGTTTAAATAAAGAGGTTGAGAGTCTAGCTAATTTATCAAGAACTGGGGATTGAACTCAGGGGCACTTGACCACTGAGCCACATCCTCAGCCCTATTTTGTATTTTATTTAGAGACAGGGTCTCACTGAGTTGTTTAGCACCTTGCTTTTGCTGAGGCTGGCTTTGAACTTGCAAACCTCCTGCCTCACCCTCCTGAGCCACTGGGATTACAGGCATGTACCACCATGCCTGGCTCTTACAGAGCTATTATAAGGAACAAATTAAGCAATAAAGTGTAGAAGTAAACACTATTCAAAAGTGAAGAGCTGATATTAAAAACAAACAAACAAACAAACAAAAAAACACCTTAGAAGACATTCTCCTACAAGTATTTCTGTAAGCCTACTCTACCCTCATGATTTTATTATAATGGCCAACCAGGGCACCCATTTTACCTTCTTACTTTCTATCAATGACTATACACTGAATTTGCTTCTGCACCTACCCCATGGCTTCATTCAGCCATGACCCTGAGTTTTTCCCAGAAGAAAGAATATCAGGGAAGGACATAAATCGATTTAGAAGTTTATAATACAGCCACTGGAAGAAAGGATTTATCTTCCTCTTTCTCTGAGATTTTTGCTTCTGACATGATACTCAAAATGGCTACAGTCATCTTAGTACTAGTTTAAGGATTAAGCCAACAGACTGTGAGAATGGAGAAGAAGAAAACAACATAAAATACTCAGGCAGTTACAAATCCCTCTTTCTCATCCTGCACCATTGGTACTTACCCAGTTAAAGGACCATGCCCTGTGGATTCTATTTCTATATCTCATATTTTCTTTCTCTGAATATCTGGGCTTGCAGTGTCTTTCAAAAGCTTTGTAATTGACCTTTCTTCCTCAAGTCTTTTGCTTGTTATCAGGAATGTGTCTAAAACAGCTCAGATTAGACCATTACTCTTTTCAAAGACTAATTCTCATTGCATAGATTAATTGTCAAACTTCATCTCTAGCAATTAGAGAGATGCAAATCAAAACCACTCTAAGATTTTATCTCACTTCAATCAGAATGGCAATTATCAAGAATTCCAGCACCAATAAGTGCTGGTGAGGATGTGGGGAAAAGATACACTGATTCATTGCTGGTGGGATTGCAAAATGGTGCAAGCACTTTGGAAAGCAGTATGGAGACTCCCTAGAAAACTTGGAGTGAAACCACCATTTGACCTAGCTATCCCACTCCTCAGTGGAAATCATAATCTAGAGCCAATATAGATCATCCTTCTATATCCAAAGGACTAAAAATCAGCATACTACAGTGATGCAGCCACCTCAATGTGTAAAACTGTGGAACCAACATAGATGCCCTTCAATAGATAATGGATAAAGAAACTGTGGTATATATACACAATGAAATATTACTCGGCCTTAATGAAGAATGAAATTATGGCATTGCAGGTAAATGGATGGAGTTGGAGAATATCATGCTAAGTGAAGTAAGCCAATCCCCAAAAAGCAAAGGTTGAATGTTTTCTCTGTTAATCTAATGCTGATCCATAATGGGGGTTGGGCAAGGGAATAATGGAGGAACTTTGGATTGGGCAGAGAGGAGGAAGGAGAGGGGAGGAAAGAGAGGAGAGGGAGTGTGCAGAGGGGAAGATGGTGGAATGAGATGGACATTATTACCCTATGTACGGGTATGATTGCATGAATGGCATTACTCTACATCACATACAACTAGAGAAATGAAAAGTTGTGCTCCATTTGTGTAAAAAATTTTTTTAATTAATTAAAAAACTTCAATGAGAATTAACAATCACCTAAAAATTTGATTAAGAATACAAATATAAGTCACATACTCCAATAATTCTGACAGTAGATTTTTTTTCTTTTATTAGAGTTTAGAAATCTTTACTAAGAGCTCTGGTGATTCTTATATACTATGGTTCTTGAATGATCATTTCACAAGCACTTATTTAGATGTAAAGAGCCAAACTACTTCTCCAAGCGTCTTGTGTGTTCCTTGCCCTGATCTCAACACCTTTCAAATTCTACTAATTCACAATGTCTCCCACGCACCCACCACCCAGGACTACTGGTCTTCCCCAAGCATGCAATATGTTTTCAAGACCCTGTGATTTAACTTCCTCTGCCTAATGTGGCCAGTCATTCCCATCCTTGAGATTTAGTTTAAACATCATGGTTGTCATGAGATCTCCTTTGATCTGCTCTTCAATAGCATTTTGTGAATTCTTTGTCCTCCCTATATATTACAAAATCACATAAACTGATTCTCAACTTTGTATACTTTATTAGTCATAATCATTTTTGCATCTCCAGTATATTATAAACATTGAACAGATGAAGTTTTATTTTATTCATTATTTTAAATTCGGTACAGACCTAACAAGATATAATTATAAGGTGCAAGTGTAAATATTTGATTTTTTCAAATAAAATACCTTCTGTATCAAAAATATGAAGAGGGGAGAGTATATTAGCAAAATTAACCAAGTTTAAAAAATATATTTTATAACATAAATATATAAATACTAAATTAAAAATTAAATAAAACAAGTATATATAATGTTTGAGATTAAACAAGTTAGAGTAGCTAATTGCTAATAGAAACTGAAGAAATTACATGTGATGTGCAGTATAAAGAGACAAAGATAAAAAATGGGGAAAAATGTTAAAGAGACCTGGAGGACAGAGTAAGAATTTTTATGCAGATCTAACTTAAGTTCTTAAAGAAGAGAGTACAAATAATGGGAGAATTGCAACATTCAAAATATCTGAGAATTTTCCAAAAATGGGATAAACCAACACACAGGTTCAGTCCAATAAATCCAAACCTAGATATTTTATCACTAAACTGTAGAATGCCAAAGACCAAGAGGAAAGCTTAGAAGTAGCCAGATAAAACAGTCAGATCATTCTAAAGAAATTACTAGTTTGTCAATGCAGAACATTCAGTATGAGCAGCCCAATTATGATTATCAGCTTGTGCCTATAACTTTCTAGCCTTGAGCAACTGGTGTTTGAACCCAAGGTTAAGAACTGATTAGCTCCATGGCTGGCATAGAACCTCCTGTTGGACAGGGAGTCACCACAGCAACCAGGCAGTCTTAAATCCATGCCTTCAAACCAAAGAGTTCACAGGACAGTTCAAGACTCGTAATTCAGTCCCCTCTTCTGATGATTTGTTCCTCAAAGTAGAAAATGAAAAATTTCAAGTTCCTTCTCCCCTATCCCCAGAATATCTCTTGTCTTCATTGTTTCTTTGGGAGTTGAATTAAATGTGGTAAAGAGGAAGCTGGTGCTGGGAGTTGAAAAAGCAAATCTTGATAGTGGGAGGTACTGGGAGAGATGGAGAGAGCAAGCACACTAGCTTTTTTTTGTGGGGAGATAGTGAGTGTTAGATGGTATCTACAAGGGGCAGGTAGTGTGCTCCACTTACATTTGGTGCTTCAAGTTAGATGTTGGCTGTATAAAGTAAACATTTCTTGATAGAAGGAAGATATCAAAGGGAAGGCTGAGTATTGCATATGTGGAGTGGGAAAGATAATTTATTCCCACCTGTATTCACCTTTGCCAAAATTTAATTGTTGGCTTACCATGTGGCAGGCACAGTTCTAGGCACTAAAATTATGAAGAGGAAATGGTCACAGTCTCTGCCCTCAAGAAGCTTTGGGTTTAGTACAGACCCCTCAAATCTGCACTGCTGCATTGTGTCAGAGAAGTCTCAGGTCCTTCACTAGCAGCAGTTGACAGGGTTGCATTCTTCTCTGAGGCTTGCTGCTGGCCAACTTGGAGTTTCATTTCTCAGGAATTTATGACCCCGATGTATCATTAGAGTCAGAGAGAAGGGGAAAGTCAAGAACATGGGGCCTGACCTCATTTAAGCCTTTTGATTAATGATTGTGCCAGATTCACCCTGGCTCACCCAGCTCTGAAGAAAGTACACAACACATTAGCACAGCAGTATCATAATGTTGACATTGTGTCCTGATTATTTTACTTGGCTATTGTTTTATCCATATTAACTGCACTAAAATGATGCAAATTTCTGTCTTGAAAACTTTATTGGCCTAATTTTCTATCCAGGAAAATTAGACAAGTAAGATAATTGGGCAAATGGAGATGAAAAAGGCCTGGTAATCGCTTGTCATTCTGTTCTCATCAGCAGATAATTCATCGAGTTCAGACATGCTACTTTCTTTCAATTCGGGCGATGTCGTTCTCTAATCAGGGGAATTAAAAAACTCACTCAATTACAAAGAAATGTTACACAAGGTAGAAGAACAGAAAAGGCTTCCCTATTTGCATGTGCATTTGCTTAATAGCACCTGCCTATGTGTCACCAACCAAAGGCAAACTCTTGGGCTCTACTCTCAGAAGTGTGCAATGAAAAGTAGAAAAAGGTTTCTTTAATAATCAATACTTTGTGCTCCATAAGGGAAAGAGAATGATTCTGAAGAAAAATGAAAACCAAAGGGCTGGCTGAAATTTAAAATTGGTCCCATTTCTCTAAAATTAAATATACTCATATTAAATCATTCCACTGGTCTTTGGGCTTTAGTCATTTTATATGGTTTGTTTATAATGACTTTTCCTTTTCATCTCTTGAGACGAGGGAAAAAGCTCACCAAACAACGTAATAACAAACAGCTGTCTGTGATAGAAATTTCCCAGGGAAGAAAATGGGCTTAATATTATTTTTTTCTCATCTTTTTTGTTATGTTTTGAAAGCTGCTTGTCACTGAATAGTTTGTTTATGATGTATTTGTCTTGTCATAGAAAAAGCGTGAGATTACACAATGAGTTTAATTTTGCCCTGTATGTTGGAAACACCTTTTCCCTGAGTAGGGCCAGGAAAATAATTCCTTCCAAAAATCCAAAATCCACACTGATTCAGAACTGCTGTCTTTTACCTGTCATGCTGGGCAGCAGTTGGTCTGACATTTTTCTTTTGTTTTTATAAACTTTCAAGAAAACTCAAAAAAGCACTGTAGTGGAGCCTTAAGATCTGAGGCAGAATCCCCCCACCTGCTAGGACTCTCAAGGGTCTCGTGGGGTCCCTCCAGGATATGCTTCAAAGCAAAGGGTTTTGTCATTTTTCTGACAACCAGTTAAACCCAAGAGGAAAGCCCTTCTACTTGTTCTATATCGAAATTCAGTTTTATTTAAAAAATGAAAGTTGAGTTAAATCAAACTGTTTGCTGAGAAAACTTACTACATAAATTCTTAACTTCTTCAAGGACCTAAGTCCTTTCCTGGCCAGAATGTCTGAGAGGACAAGGATCCTGTATGGTAAGTGTTGAGCCAGGATTCTGTTTCTGTTTTCTAAGGTGTGAGCTCAGTAGCTTCTCGTTTGAGTAGATGTAACTGTCAAAGGAAATATTTGAAGATTTTATTTTTTTAAATCTATAATTTCTTTTTCTTTTTACAAATCTACAACCTACAATGGGTCTAGCACATTAGAAGAGAATCTATTCCTCTTTGATCTTCTGTCTTGTTCACCAGCTGCTGCGTAGAGGTTCATGTTAGGCAGTCTTTCTAGCAAAGGGGACTATATAGCACCTGACCCATGACTGAACCAAGGGAGCTCCATGACTACTAGCCTATGGCATAATTGGTTTTAAGAGTTTTGTCAAGACAAGCCCTGATAATAAGACACTGCCTGATCAGATTCTCCTTTAAAAAAATCTGGAGATTCTGGGAAAAATACTTACAGTTGGTAGCAGTTCAAGAACAAGAAAGACTGAAGGAAGTGGAGGAAGAAAGAATAGCTAAGTAATAGAGTAGTATACCATTAGAACAGGGATATATGTACAAATGCTTCAAAAGGAACACATAATAGGTTCATCTTATGTTCTTAGAGTTGCTGTCATCAGACCACTAGAGCTACTATGTGTCATGAAATATTTCTTCCTTGATGGAGCCTGGAACATAGGTCATTTATTCATTTAGCAAATATATGCTGAGCACTTACTGTAGGTTGGGCATGGTTCTTGATGTGGTCAATACAGAATTGAAACAGCAGACAAACTCTATGCTCAAATAAAATATAGGCCATATTTTAATGGGGAGAGACAGAAAACAAACAAAATTAATTAGTTAATTTTATAGTATATTAGAAGGGGAAATTGCTATGGAGAAAATAAAGTAAGAAGAGGAACATTGAGGGAAAGGGAGTAACAGAGGGTTGCAGTATTAAATATGGCAGTTGGGGAAAGCCTGAGAAAGTAATACTTAAGCAAAGATCTACGGGATGTAAAGGAGCTGTCTATGAAGATAACTGGATTGAGAGTGTTCCAAAAACAGTGAAAAGAACAAGTGCAGTGGTTCTGAGGTGAGGATGGGCCTAACATGTGACAGGAACGTAATGGCTGCATTAGATGAAGTGAAGGGTAGAAATAAGAGGCAAGGATATGTAGATAATATGTAAGGCCCTGTAAGCCACTGTACAGATTTCTGCTTTTACTCTGAAGGTCATGGGAGCCCTTAGAAGATTTTCAGCTGTAATAGGATAAATTTTTGAATAAGAGGATTCTGGATATATATTTTGAGTGTGTCCATGTTTTTTTCTGAGCTATTTAGGGTTGCTTATTTGTTAATCAAAATACATTAATCAGAAAACCTTATTGACTGAGTTCTACTTCCAAGAAGACTGAGTAAAAGTACTTGTCCTTATTTCCTTTACTTGGTACAAATAAAACACTGGATATTACATACGAAGAAGACTTGACAGGTGGGGAGAAGACGACAAGCTAGGGACCTAGGAACTCAAGAAACAACGAAGTAGTGAGTTCCCTAGGCTTCCTTTTTGCATTGTATATTCCATATTTGGAACTGAAGAGGCTCACAAATGGAAAATATCAACTGGCACAGACAGAACCAGGGAAGAGGAAGCCTCATAGACAGAAAAATTCAGACTTTTCTACTCTATGAAATATTGCAGAGAAAACTATGGCCCCACTTCCACCCATGCAAACAAGGTCATTGTGGAAGCGTAAATATATGTACTCACTGAACTATGGTGAATCATTCCCTGTGTCCCCACCAGGGTATCAACAAAAATCAAGCAGTGAGGCAGGACTTTTCATCCCGCCATCACCTCAGCAAGTAATGAAGTTCCACCATCATCCCTGGTGGTGTCAGTGGAAATCAGATGGGGAACCTAGATTTCTATTCCTTACCTAGCCACAATGGAGCACCCCTTCCTCTTACACTTGGCATGGATCAGAGGAGATGTAGTGAAGAGTCATAACACCCAGCATCATCCAATGACAGTGAGACACCCTCAACCTAGTGTCAGTGGAGAAACTCTCAATCCAGCAGTAATAAAGATTTCCCACCCACACTCAGGGGTAAATGGAGGCTGAATGAGGAACTTCTATATCCACCTTAGAGTATCAAGGCAGGACCCCTCCTGCCCTTGTTAGGGGAGATAGAGAAGAGAGGGGGTGAGGGAGAGAGAGAGAGAAACACAAGAAAACTAGTTAAAATGATATCCAGAATCTCAGTGCAAAAATGTCCCACTCTTAAAAAAATTCAACATCATAACAAGAGCCAGAATGATTTCAACTGAATGAAAGAAAACGATCAAGTAATGCCAACACTAAGATGATAACAAATATAGCACCAATTTGAAAAATATTTTAAAGGAACCATGATAACAATGCTTAGATGGAAATTATGAATATGTTGAAGCAAGTGAAAAAAATGTTAATAAATAGAAAGATAAGAAAAGTAGAGAAAAGGGAACAGGGGGAGAGAGGAGGAGAAGGGGAAGAATGGGGGACTGAATTGGAGCACATGATATGACATACATTTGTAATTATGTGAAAATGAATCCTAATATTATGTATAACTATTATGAACCAACAACAAAAAATAAAAAAGAAAAAGAAGAAAGCCTCAGCCAAGAAATAAAATATATAAAGAAGAACCAAAAGTAAATTTTAGAATTGAAAGATACAACCACCAAAATGGAAAACTGAGTAAATAGGCCCTGTAACACATTGAAGAGGAAAGGAGAACAGTGAACTGGAAGATTGAACAATAAAAATGACCCAATGTGAACAAAAGAGAGAAAGTAGACCGAAAAAAATGAACAGAATCTCAGGAACTTGTTGGGTTATAACAGAAGATCTAACACTTTGATTCCTGCCATTTTCAAAGGAGAGGGAAAAAAGTGAAATGAAAAATCCTTAAAGAAGTAATAGCAAGAAACTTCCCCATTTGGCAAGGAACATAAACCTGCGTATTCAAGAAACTGACCATACCACAAACAGGATAAACTCAAAATGATCCATGCCTTAATTATGTATGGAATTTTGTCAAATACCTTCTTGGCAAGGATTGATATGATGATTTAATTTTTCTTCTTTGGTTTTTAATATGTTATAATGATTGATTTTTCAAATACTGAATCAAACTTGCATTCTTGGAATAAACCACACTTGGTGGTGGTGTATGTAGCTGAATTCTATTTATATTTCTGAAGTCTTTATATTCATATCCATGAGGGGAATAAATATTTCTGTTAAGATTTTATTTTAGACATAGACAAGTTTATTCTAAAATTTATGTGAAAAAGGCAAAGTAGTTAAATTCAGCTGAATGATTTTGGAAAATATAAATAAGGTAAGAATAATCAGCTCACCCGATTTCTATACTTAGTAAGTAGCTAAGGTAATCAAGATGGTGTAGTAGTGTCAGAAGGATGGACATGTATTAATGGAACAGAATAGCAAACCTGGAAATAAACTTACAAAAAACATGCCCAATTCATGTTCGACAAAGTTGCACAAGTAATTCAATAAAGAAAAGATCACTTTCTTAACTAAAAATTCTGGAACTACTTACTAGACAACTGCAGGTGAAAAAAAAAACTATGAAAGATTGAGAAAAATACATAGAGAATCTTTGGGATCTAGGACTAATAAAAGATTTCTTAAATTTGATACCAAAAGCACTATCCATAAAATGAAAAATTGATAATATCAAATTAAAAACATTGGTCTGCAAAGACCCAGACCCTGTTAAGAGGAAGAAAAAATAAGCTATGGAGAGGGTGAAAATATTTTTAAAACATATACTTGACAAAAGACTAGTATCTAAAATATATAAAGAACACTCAACATTCAACAGTTTTCAAAATTGAAACTGGCAAAAAACATGAAGAGATATTTCACTGAACAGGCTTTACAGATGGAAAATAAGCACATTAAGAGGTATTGAACATCCTTGGGAAATTCAAAATCACAAGAAGACACCATTACATACCTATGGGAACAACTAAAATGAACAATAGTCACAATACCCATGGTTTCAGGGAAGCAGAGATACCGGTGGACCATTCACACACACATTGCTGTTGGTAATGTGAAAAGATACAGGCTCCCTGGGAAATAAGAGGGCAATTTCTTTATAAAACTTTGCAATTTCCATATCACTCAGAAATTTCTATCTCAGAGTTGGATGCATAGGTTTTTTTTTTTTTTTAATGAATTACATAACAAATTAAGGAATGACTCTCTCTGTCCCCACCTGTTCCAAAAGTTCCACTGTCCTGGAGGCTCATGGTCTTACATTCCGCCTTGAGAGTTTGCTAAGCAGGCTCAATGGGAGCTGTGATTGGAGGGATGGGGAATGCATTTTCTCCATAGTTCTTAAGGTTAAGGGGTGTCCAGTTGTATCTGGGGTAGTTACTGTTATTATTGTCTCCTATTCCTGTTAGGAATGGTTAAAAAAAACAAAAAACAGCCAAACAAACAAAAAGCAAAGAAGCAGAGGAAGAAATAAAACTACTTGGTATCACCTGAGTTGGAAATAATGCAATTGTGGAAAATATATACCCAAGTTCATATAATTTAGATTTGATGAGAGACTTTCTTTCTTTAAGCAATCAGGCAGGCCCTTAGTTTATTTTCCCTTATGACTTCTTCAGTCAAAAGGTCAGTGTAAAAAGTATAAAGAAAATAACCGATCTTCTATGTTGTACCTGCATTTTAATGTTTCAGGGTTCAAAACAAGCACAAGTAGTATTTATTTCACTTGATACAACCTTAGCATTTAAATTGCTATTCAGTCAGTATACCAGGTAGAATAGCTGGGACCATACCTGTTTGTTGAAATGTATTTCTACCTAAGAGAATGTAGTTAAAAGCACTGAACAGTTTTCAAAATGGAAATCAAACAGGAAGTGTGTTTCAAAGACAAACTTCTCCTATAGAAAAAAAAATCCCAACTTTAATGAGAATTGAGGGTAGTACAGAAGGTTATTATTTTCAATTGTGTAGATGCCAATTATTTGCCACAGAGAGGTCATTCCAAATACCTGTAATATGTTAATTACATTGGACTTTCACTGCACAAATTCACATTTTTTCAAAATGGAAGTTGTGAGCAAATAACTGTGAGAAACAATAACAATTTAGAGCTTCTGTGTCAGAAGTGCATTACTTATGCACCCATTTGATTATCAGTGTCCTCTTTAGTCTCCCCATTCAAAAATTGACTCTATTTCTGTTTTAACTTTGACTACCTGTTCTTTCCTGACCCATAATAAATTGGAGAATCAATAAAAGAAGAATGCAGGATTCAGACCCTCAAAATTTACAGTTGGATCACAATCTGCCTTTACAAATTACCTTAGGAAAAATCAAAATAGCAAAAATCATACTTTAAAGTCCAATTATTTTATTTGCAATAGTATCCTTAAATTATCACTGAACAAAATCAAGGGACAAATTGCCATTTTTTAAAATATAGTAAGTTTCACATTTTGTTAAGCAATAATATAAACTATCAAAATAAATAGTATTAGGCAAAGATTAAGAGTGATCAATGCGTTAGATAGTGATTTTATGCTTTTTCAATTCATTTTTGTGTAACTGAATTATTTGCAGGGAATTTTTCCATATGAATATTGGTATGTGGATTCTTGGTAATACAGATTATGTTATAAACAAAATTTCACAACATAAATAAAATACATGCTCATTTATTTTTTGCTTTTGCCTAATTTCAAGCAAATTATGATTTTTTAGCTTTACATCATTTCTTTATAAATACATTTTACACCTTAACTTTACCAGTTTTAATTATAACTGTGGGAACACACTTTGGAACGGTTAAATAGTAAAATATTTATGTCCAAATTGCCATCATCTTACAGTCTTAAATGTTTTGTTATGATCAAAATAACAAGATCATCATTTAAAATATACTACCAGAATGTCTAAAATATCTTTCTGAAGGGGCAACTGGTCAGAATAAACAATACAGCTTGAATATCTGCTCTTCGTAGGGCTTCTAAATGTGTTGTTGAAAAGAAATTGTATCGAGAAAACATCACCACTTACAAAAGTTTAATCAAGAATTTGTGGCAGGGGGCTGGGTGGTAGCTCTGTGGTTGAGTGATTGCCTAGCACATGTGAGGCACTGGGTTTCATCCTCAGTACCACATAAAAATTAAAAAAAAAATAAAGAATTTGTTTAAGTCTGGTCTAGGTGTTCAAATTAACATATCTGATTGCCATGAAAAATGAAGCTATATCTTGTATGTTTTATGCTTTTAGAACACTAAATCTGAAGGGAAACTGTATATCAAAGGATTTATAATGACATCTAATTGGAAGATATCCTACATTCCATACAGAGAATATGAACAAATGTAGAGTTGTGATTATATACTTTTGAGTACATGTAACCAACTTGAATACTCTATTTCATAGGCTAATGAGTTGTCATTTTCCTCATTAATTAGTGTGTTATTACATTGGCAAGATACGCTGTAAATATCACAAAGCTGAATAAATGGCATTTGGTGGGGGGGGAACTGTCACTGGTTTTGTGATTTCTTTTTTTTTTTGCAGCCCATCTTTGCAATCTTTGACCCCAATCTTGGGAGAGAGTATTTCCCTGAAGATTCATGTTGCTCATTAAACAAGGTCTGGATATCTTTATGGGATAATCATCACCACGGCGTGTAATTGGCCTTAAGGGAGAAAAAAGAAAACTGCTCACATTTATCCATTTGATTCTAGTGCTTCTCGAAGCAGGCACTGATTAAAGAGGAAAAAGAAATGTGTAGAGATAAAATGAGGTAGGAGAGAGTGGAGAAGGACAAGCTAAATAAGCAGGCTTGGATCTTGCTTTACATATAGGTATGATCTTTTTAGTCATCTATTCATTCAACAGGTATTTGTGCAGTTCCTACCAACTGGCAGTTGTAGGCTTCTAAATGTGTTGTTGAAAAGAACCATGGGGTTAGAATGGGGGAAATAAACAATCATACAAAGAAGTATAAATCAGTGGCCTTTGAATAAGAGAGACAAGGAATCTTGAAAGGAAATGTGGGGAAACTTCCCCAAGCACTTACGATTTGAAATAACATTTGAAGGAAAGTGATGCAAGTCAAAGAAAACCCAAATCATCTCTGAGGATGGTACGGCAGAGAAAATGCCTGACATTAAGAGGATGCACAACAATGAGAAATGGAAAGAAGTCCAAGGCAGGTGTGCAGGATGGAGAAGGCACAGAGAGGGTGGAGTGTGAGCTGAGGCTGGAGATTCCGGCAAAGCCAGGCTGCAGAGCCTGCAGAGGTTCCTACTAATGACCTGCACAGGGTTTTGAATTGCACTCATCAGTGTACAACTTCCTCGAACATGGTCACTGGGCTACAACCCCTTCCATGGAAGACAAAGCTTACTGATCAAGAGTTGGTTGGCATACTTTGGATGGCAGGAGAGCTGCAGAAAACCGCAACTCCAAAAAGTTGACTTCCTGTTGTGCACACTAGTCTGGAATTCTGTTTTGTGTTCATTAGTGGTGGATGGAGGAGGATACCTGAGGGAGGCCTGAGGAGGAGCCACACTATGGGAGTGAATGAGCATTTCTCTTTCTCCTTGGTTTAATATTCTCAGGAAATGGGTCTGTACCTGTGAAAGTTTTACAGAGACAGATTTCAGGCCATTGTAACAAATAAGTTCCTATAGAGTCATCCAGAGACTGGGTGGGCTTTCTGGGAGGAAAACCACTCTGGTGCTGAGGATGTTTGTGTATAGACTTAGTAAGTGGGTCAGGTACCTGTGAGGATAGTGGGTAAACATGGAAATATACAATAGCCAATATGTTTGCCAATCTTGGCATTCTTTTTAAAAAAAAATTTTTTGTAGTTGTAGGTAGACAGCTTGACTTTATTTGTTTTATTTTTATGTGGTGCTAAGGATCAAACCCAGTGCCTCACACATGTCAGGCAAGTGCTCTGCCACTGGGCTACAGCCCCGGCGCCAGCATTCTTTATTATAAGTATGAACATTGCCCTGTTTCGCTGCTCAGTGGGTCTGAAACAACAAAACAGCAAAATGATAATGATCATCATAATAATAATCCTTGATTTTCAAAAGTCAGGGCTTAACAAATGTTCAAGAGATTTGATCTCAATAATGGCTTTGAGAAAAATATGAGAAAAGTCAGCCCACAGTCCTCTGTATTAAATAAAGATTTCTTTGGTGGGGGGCTGGAAAGGAGAAGAGACTTGAAAATAAATTGAGATATATTTCTGAAAATTATCTTTACTCTATTTTCAATCCCTGACTGTTACCTCTAACCTGGTCTAAACTCAAGTTAAACCTCGAGAAGAATGAGGAAATGAAGAGTAGGTAACCCTCTGATATCATCACCCCCAATTTCCAAGTAGAATCCAGAAGATGCAAGGACTGTGATTTACCTGTGCCCCAGGGAACAGTTGAGTACAAGGTGGTTTCATGAACTCCCAATTTTACCCCAAATACAGATTGCAGAATTACATCGGTTACACATCCACATTTTTACATAATGCCCTATTAGTAACTGTTGTATTCTGCTACCTTTCCTTGGGAGTTCATAACCAACTTGAATCTAATGTATGAAATATGATATGTCAAGAGCTTTGCAACGTTTTGAACAACCAATAAAAAAAAAAAAGGTGGTTTCATGGCCAAAAGGAGTACCATGATGGAACTGATGCATCTGAGAATCACTTGGATATGGCACAGAGACCTGAACAGGTTTCTTAGTGGGGACCAAAAGATATAGTTGTGTCTTGGGGAATCAACAATTGAAGACGAGGAGAGAAAGTGCCTCAGTATATGATGTGAGCTAATTATTTAATGGAAGACATCTGATTGTTTTCAACTGGGCCACTTTAGACATTTTAAAAATAGGTTTTGATCATACCCCTGATCACAGCAGAAGTCATCTGGATATCAGGCAGTAAAGACCAGGTACCATAGCCCTTACACTGGAACTTAGTGAGTTCCCTAGATAGGGAAGAGAAGATGGGAAACAGTTCCTGAACTGAGATCACATTTCCATTCCCAGAATTATAAACTCAAAATAAAATTTGAGTTCAATTGTAGAAAAACAACGTCATGTTCCCTACACACCTAACTGTGTGAGCTGAGAGTTACAGATCTACTCCTTAAAGCTTATAGCAACATGCATTGGGGATTTTCAGATAGACGGATTTGGGGTTTTTGTTTGTTTGTTTGTTTGTTTTTTGGTACAAGGACTGAACCCAGGGGCGCTTAACCACTGAGCCACATACCCAGCCCTTTTGAATTTTTTTTTATTTTTATTTTGAGACAGGGTCTCATTAAGTTGTTTAGGGCATAGCTGAATGGCTGAGGCTGGCTTTGAACTTGCGGTCTTCCTGCCTCAGCCTTTCGAGCTGCTGCAGTCGAGTGCCACCATGTCCCGCTAGACTGACTTTTTGAGACACGTACCAAATATAAAACTGGTAGTGTTAAATCGGAACTTTGTTTACCAACTAAAACAAAAATCTATTCTCCTTAGGAGAGGAAAAACTCCTTATCTGAGCAAAATAAATTTAAAGCATAAATACATAAAAGTAAGTGACAACACAGACAGAGTCCAATCAACTTAAGAATTCTCCTGGTGAGTATCATCTAGTTGTCCCAAATCAGCAAGGATATTGTTTATTTTATACAAAGTTTCTACTGAAGTCATAGCCCAATTCTCTCAGGCATCTCAAACCTAATAACTGCTCACCAGAGTAGAACAGCCTAAACATGATCCTCTTTGAAATTGACTGTAGTCACTTTTACATCAGAGAAGAATGGCAAGCTGTCCCCTGCCTCTGAGCCAGGCTGTCAGAACTATTTCAACTAAAATGCATCCCCAAAGAAGGTACCCACATCCCCTTGTCCATATCTGGTTGGTTCCTGATGTACATCTCTACTGTTTTAATATTTGTTGTCTTGTAGTTAACTTCTAGGAAAAAAGGCTTGGGAACAACCTGTGGAAATTAAAATGAGAAGATACCTAGTGAAACTGGCATTTCAGGAGTACAGATGGTTTGGTCATTAGATTGTGACAGAAAGTGGCATTCATTGATCTTGTTACTATTTTATTCTTTATTTCTTTTCACCCATGGGCTCATATTGCAAGGGAAAGACTTAAGGAAAGAATGAAGGTTCTTGACTTCAAATCAAGGTTATTTCTATTGGTCCAAACAATTGCCTTTAATTTTGTAATATGGGATCCCAGAGGCAATTGTGTGAAGCCCAATAGAATGCGGTCCTCACTGCCTGATACACACTCACCAAGTGAAAGGAGGATCCAAGAAGAGTGGGTGTCTTTGTCCATTCTTGATGCCACTATCACAGAATACCACAGAGTGGGTACTTTATAAAGTACAGAAATTTAATCTCTTACCTGTCTGAAGGCTAGGAAGTCCAAGATCAAGACACTAGCATTTGGTATGGTTAGGACCTCTTGCTTCATCCTCACATGGCAGGAGGCAGAAGAGCAGACTATAGAAGCCTCTTTTATAAGAACCCTCAGCCACTAATGAGGGAGCAGCCTTTGTCACCTCTGAAGGCCCCAACTCCGAATACTGGCACATTGGCCACACCTCTATAGGGAGGGGACTCATGTAAACCATAACAGTGGAAAAGACTAATTCAGTTGATGGCATATCAGTAAACTATAAATATCAATAAATATACAAAGTAGAACAATCTTTGGTACATATGGATTAGTGTCTAAGGAGTCCCAGGAACTGAAGAAATTCTGCTGTGACTCTGTTATTCCAACTATACCAAAGTATCAGTCTTATACTTTCTTCCCTTTTCTCTAGTATTCTTCTTCCATATAGATAAAATTTTAAATCTTAGTGCAGCTAATATGCAAATGGAGTCTCCTTTTCAAAAAATCTGACAGGATCGGTCTTCTCTCTTTCATGTCTTACATTTGTGATGAAGATTAGGGATTGATGTCAGGACAACACATAAGGGGTGCCAGTTCCCACATGGAATTTTTCATTTTATTAACATTTGTGAAGTGATCAGGACAAGCATTCTCATATTAAAGAGAAAGTCTTGCTAATGTATGAAGACCTTAGCAGAAAAAAATGGGAATCCTGTCCAAGTGCCTTCCTTTGGTGTGGCTGATCTGCTACAATTTCCTCCCCATGAAGCCATCTGATGAAGCTGTGAGAGTCAATAAAAACAAACAAAAAACTGTGAAAGAAGTATTTCCTTCTGTTTTTTTAAAAAGAAGTGTTGATAGAGAAGTTTACCCTTTTCTTTTAATTATGATGAGGCTGGTCTGTACTGTAATAACATGCTCTGAGGATGCACATTCTGAGGAATCAGAGTTTAAAGCTACAAGAATCTAGTGATTATGGTTGGAGATTTAACTGGTTAGTATTTTTATGACAATTGCTGATGATTTTACTGAACTATTGCACAAGTTTTAGATAGTGTTTTCCCCTGATCCTATTTTTTCCCCTAAGCCTGACTGATTTTAGTGTGGAATTTGAAGAATATTTAGCTTTTCAGGTATATACATACCACTTAATAGCAGAGAGATCACTGGCACAGGCTGGTGTCTCTGGGAAATAGATTCTTAGCCCAGAGTTTGGTGTGCCAAATGTTTCTCATGGAGGGATCTTGAACAATACGCATGGAAGGAATGGGAAGAGAGCAGGCAGGGCGAGAAGTCACTGCAAGGGTGATTATTCAGAAGTCACTGAACAGCTCAGCTGACCCCACTGGGTAGCTCTGGAGTCAAACTAGTCATTAGAACATTAGAATGCTCAATATTTCCCTAAATGGTTGGCCCTTACACTCTGCCCTCGATTGGTTATTGAATGTGGCCACTCACTCCTACCACAAGAGCATGACCTTGGGTGAAGCATCTCTCTGCAGCTGAAGCACATCCAGAAGGGGCTGAGAGTTGGAGGTTGTCTGCAGGAAACATTCTCAGTGACTGGGGCAATAATCCTTCCTTAAAGGGGTATTTGGACAACATATCTTCATGTCCTCCTCATCTTGAATTCAAGGTAGAGCTAGAGACTCCCAGGCAGTAGTACCTCAAGGAATCATTCTTAAGATTTCTGATTGTATCCTTCCAGACTTCTCTCTGTGCCAATTTACTTTTCTCTTTGTCTGTGTCCATGTGTATAAAAGTGGAAATGGCATTGTACAGTAGGTTTTTTCCAGAACTTTTTCATTTGCTTCCATCCTTGTGGTAATTTTTTTTCACCAAAAACTTTT
Organism: Marmota flaviventris; assembly: GCF_047511675.1. Taxonomy (NCBI): domain Eukaryota; kingdom Metazoa; phylum Chordata; class Mammalia; order Rodentia; family Sciuridae; genus Marmota; species Marmota flaviventris. The sequence continues at coordinate 68,800,845 of NC_092505.1, read as the reverse complement.
GGAGATCTGTCTAGTCTGTTTTGGATCTGGCACATTCCTAATAAATTACAGTTATGCAAGTGTTGTTGAAAAGATTGCTATTTGTCAGTCCAGTATCTATTCTTCCCTTCTTCCTTCTTCCTGATTTTATTTAAGGTGGCAATATACCCAGATTAAATGTCACCTTTTCTAGCTGGGATGATGCATGTCACAGTTCTGGCCAAGATATGAAAGCAAAGGCCATTACATGAGGCTTTCAGAAAAGCCTTTTAAATGCCACTGACTCAGCTGTCATGTCCTCTCCCTTCCTACTCCCCTTTGGAATGTAATTGTGATTCCCAAGGATAGGCATCAGGAGCCCCCCGTTAACACACGGATGGAAGCAAAACTTAAGGACAGAGGAGCAGAAAGCTAGACATGGGCTTCCCTTTGGCCTCACCCACCCTAGAATACCCACCTATATTTTATTACTTGATATTTTCCTCAGTTATGTATGAGTTTGGGGCTCTGCTTCATGGAAGCCAGGAAGTTGCAACTGGTGTGTCAGGTCTAGGAATGGCCTGAAGTATCCCTATACACATAATCAGCATCCATAATGTCCCTGAGATTTCTAGCCCTATTTCCCAGTACAACTTTTGAACATGCCTTTCAAACTATTATTGGCCTTTGGGGAGAAGTACAGTGTGTTATAATTGAGAGTCTGAAATTTAGGGTAAAAAGCATATGTCCCAAGTCCTGATTTGGGAACATAATGAACTAAGATCTTTTAAGATCATCTAAGCTTCAATTTCTTCATCTATCAAGTAGAAAACTTCACAAAGCTTTTCTTCACACAGTTCAATTAGAACCAAATAGATAGTGAGAGTTTCCCAAGAGATTCTAATATGCAGTCGGGGTTGTGGTCACTGAAGTGAGGAATGGAAATTGGGAGTTTGCCCAGTGCCTAGAGCAGTGGTCATTTGTAACCTGTTAGGAGTATATTCTTCAGCTAGCAGTTGGAATGTGCTCAACTCTGATGGGGATTAGGTCAGCAATGGAAAAAGTGCTGCATATTTAGAGAAATATCCATGGATGGATGAATGGATAAATAAAATAGACCATTATTTAGCAAAGAAAAAAGAAGGAAATCCTACCATATGTGAAAATCTGGATAAAACTGGAGGAAATTATGCTAAGTACAATCAAGCAAACACAGAAAGACAAGTACTTCATGATTTTCTTATGCATGAAAGGTAAAAATAAAATTCAAATTCATAGAAGCAGAGAGTAGAATGGGGGTTGCCAGGAACTGCAGTGGGGTGAGGGGTGGAGAGATGTTGGTGAAAGCGCACAACTTTTAGTTACTGAATGAATATGATCTGGAGATCTGCTGTACAGCATGGTGACTATAGTTAATACTGAATTGTGTGCTTAGAAATTACTAAAAGAGTAGATCTTATTGTTTTGTGAGGTAATGAACATGTTCATTAATGTAATAATTTCACAATGTATATCATATCAAATCATAACATAGTACACCTCAAATATATACATTTTTTCTTGTCAATTATACTTCAGTAAAACTGGGGGGTGTTCTAAATAGGAAAGGATCTCTATAGTATTTTAGGCCATGTTTACATTTTTAAAACTTTTTTTTTCAGAGAATGCTTAAAATTTGAATAAGTTCCATGGGGTTTTGTACCTACAGTATTTAATAAAAGATGTTTTGCATTGCTTTATCGTTCTTTTCCCTAAGGGTCAGTTGATAACTACCACAGGTGATGTGAAATGAGCCCTATACCTTGAATGAGCCCTATACTAGTGACATAAGGTGTTCTCTTGTCTGTCCAGCTTTCTCCCACCTTTCTTCAGGAAGTAGAAATTCAGGAGAGGCTGACAATGGCTCCTTCCACGATCTATCCCCCAACCCCATATACACCAAGTCAAAGAGGGTGGTTGTGTGAGCAAAGCCAGCCATACCCTCCAATCTCTTGGCCACAGTGACAGTTGGAGACAACAACCCAATCAGTCTTCCCCCAGTTTGGATACATGTAGAGATGAGGCAAGAGTCTCTTCCTTTGAAATGGAGAATTGGATTAGATTCCTGTGCCTACAGAGAACTTTGATGAGAATAAGGCAACATACAGAGAGATAAGCAAAAATGAGAGATCCAGAGAGCTGGTAATGTCATCCTTTGAGCCCCTGTTACCTGCTGTCTAGATGTGTAAGTTATGTGAGTCGATTTTTCTTTCTCCTTAAGCCATTTTGATCTGTGTTTCTGCTTTTGACCACTGTATAGGAATTCATTCTTATTCTCCACTCCTAGGCTGGTATAAGCAGAGTCATCAATTTATTCTAAACCAGGATACACATACCTGTGAAAATAGGACTTAGTTTAGAAGTCAGGAAATGTGAGCTTTATTTTTACATTCACATCAGATTGAAATTTTATCAGAAAAGGAACATTCCTAATAGAAAAATAGACTGCACAACCATCAGACCAGACAATAAATTGGAGGGCTCCAAGCTCTGGTCAGGTCCAGCTTTACTCGGTATGTGGGTAGGGGGAGCAGCCTATGTGGAGCATTAACAAAGGAAGAAACAGTGTTTTTTTTTGTTTGTTTGTTTGTTTGTTATAGCACCTTTCACTGTTCTTTTCATGATGACCTACAAATCTATGTAGAGTAGAAATCCCAGCAGAGATTTTGTGGAAACTGACAAACTGATTTTTTATTTTATATAAAAATACCAAGGGTCATGAATAGTCAAGATAATCACAAAGAAATAAAAAGCCCATATTAGATATCAAGACATTGTAGTACTACTAATTAAAAGAGCACAGTATTGATGCAGGGATAGATACACAGATGCACGACACTAAACAGAGCATCTATTCTTTCATTTAAGGTTTTGAAACAATTTCAGAAAAGTTGAAAAATGAATACAAAGAATACTTTATATCCGTCACTCCACTTTCCCCTGATGTTGCCATCTTGTGATTGATCTTAAAAAACTTTAAATTTGACATGTGAAGTTGTTTCTGTTTTATTTTAGTTTCCATTGCTATTTTATCTACACCTGTGACCTTCTAAGTTTTTTTTTCTGTTTATTAACTAGTTTACTTTTCTTCCTTGAACATGTTTTAGCCTGATAATTTCCATATCTTTGGAATCTTGTAAACTTGAGGTTTTATATTTAAATGCATTGCTCTTTGCCACCGGTGTACAAGTAAATTTAATTAATTATCTTTTAATTTTTGATGCAATAGTTTTGTATTAAGTATTGTAAGAATCTGTTCCTGTGTAGAGAACTATTTGTTCTAAATAGTGGCACATCATTTCTATTTTTTGAGAATGTATTGTGAATTCTGGAAAGGATCAGAAATCATATGTAGTCAAGTCAGGTGACCAGAATACAGATAAATAAAGGTCATTTTGGTAATAGAATGAACTACCCCAAAATAGCACCATTAGCAGCTGGAGTGATAATTGAAAATATTGTGATTTCTTATGTGATCAAGAATCTTCCTAAAAGCCAATTTAAAAAGCATTTTAAAACACTGGCATCAGTTGGATTATATGAGGTCCCATGAAATTAATTTGAAGGATAATAGGAAAAATTATTTTCGAATCCTGACTTTTATGACATAAGGCAGGGACACATGGCATAGAATTAAGAATCTGCAAATAGAATCAGAAGACCGTGTGAGCTCTGCTACTGTGAAGGTACGTGATCATTGGCAAGCTTTGTATTTTCTCTTTCAATGTATTTGTTGGGTGCCTACTATGTAGCAGACTTTATCCTGAGTGCTGGAAATATGTCAATAAACTAAAAAGTCAAATACCTTTACCTTATAGACTCTGTATTCCAGTTGTGCAAGACAACAAGTAAACAAAATAAGAAATGACATAGTAGATCAAAAGGTTTTAAGGACTTTTGAATTGTTTAAGTAAGGAAGGGGCATGGGGAATGTGGGGTGGAAGGAGACATTTGCCATTTTATATTATTTATTTCTTCTTAATTTAAATTAATATTATTTTCTGGTATATAAAAACATAAAGATTATATTAATGGGGTATCATGTGATGTTTTGATACATGCATAAATCATGTAATGTTTAAATCAGTACAGTGTAAACATATCTTGCTCCTTAAACATTTATTATTTCTTTAAGGCAAAAACTGGAGAATTCTTTCTTGTATAGTGCTTATTGTCATCAACAGTCACCCTATGGCAGAGCTTCTGAATCTTAATATTGTCTAACTGCAGCTTAGTATCCATCAATCAACCTTCCCTTAAGCCTCCTTGTTATCTTTAGTTTATTTTCATGGTAGCCCTTCTTAGAGGTCTGAGATATCTCGTTGTGGTTTGGATATGCGTTTCCTGTGATTGGTAATGATGAGCTTTTTTGTGTGTGTATCTGTGAGCCATTTGTGTATCTCCTTTTGTCCTGCAACTTTGCTGAATTCATATATCAGTTCAAATAGTGTTTGGTGGAGTCTTTGGGGGTCTATATATAAGATCATGTCATCTGCAAACAGTGACAATTTGACTTCCTTTTTTTCCGATTTGGATGGTTTTATTTCTTTCTCTTGCCTAATTGCTCTGGCTGGGATTTCCAGCACTATGTTAAATAAAAGTGGTGAAAGTTGGAAAACTTGTCTTACTCCAAATCTTCCAAAGAAAGCTTTAGGCTTCACTAAGAGAGAAAGCTGACAACTTAGGAAACGCTTGAAGGAGGGGAGAGACAAAGCCATGTTGCTATCTGGAGAGAAACATCCCAGACAGAGAAAATACCCACAGCGCTGCCCAGAGTGTTTTAGGGAAAGAAAAGTAGTTACTATGGCTGAAGAGAAGTGAATGGGTCAAGAGTTGCAGCAGCGGAGGTGAAAAAGGTAAGGAGAGAAGAGAGAGGGGCAGATGGTGTGTAGCTGTTAAGGCCACTTCAAGGACTACTACTTTTATCTTGAATGTGAATAGGACCCTATTAGGGTGGTGAATGACATGACCTTCCTCTGCTTTAATTGGACCACTCTGGCTGCTCTATTGAGAATAAAGTATATAGGGAAACTAGCCAGGACCTTGCTGTAAAAATCCAGGTGAGAGATAATGGCAGCCTAGAGCTGGCTGGTGGTAGGAGAGGTGGTAGCTTGGTACAGAAAGGGGTCAAGTTCTGGATTTATTTTCATTATTTTTTCATATGTAGTGATCTAAATAATGTATATTATATGATGGTGATAATAGCCACATATAAGCAAATGTTATCTTAATGAATGACTATCAGTTTTGATATTATGTGTCTCTAAATACTCCTTAAAAGTATAAAATGATACATAAATGTGAAAATTTGTGCTCAGAAGGAGTGGTGTGGACATACATGCTGGAGTAGAGGCCAAATATGCTAATTGTAAGTTTTTTCCCCCCTGAAAACAGGTGAGGGCTCATTGTCATTTTAAGAGCATAGGGAAACTCTTTAATACCTATATAACTATTAGTTTGAGAGTCAAAAGGACTTGTTAGCATTTGAAAAGCATTGTTCATCTAGAGATAATAGTTTATAGATTGTTTATAGATTGTTGTATGCTCAGTCCTCAGTGGAAGGGCCCGTTAATTGTGACTCAAATAGGGGGCAGTGTTGTACACCTGTAATCCCAGCAGGTAGGGAGGCTGAGGCAGGAGAATCTCAAATTTGAAGCTGGCCTTAGCAACTCAGCAAGACCCTGCCTCAAAATAAAAAATAAAATTAAAAAGACTGCGGATGTAGTTCAATGGTAAAGCACCACTGGGTTATATCTCCAATACTAAAATTAATTAATTAATTTGTGATTTAATTTAATTAGTTAATGTGATTCAAGAACCCAGAGATTAGTGTGTCTGGTACAAGTCTATGGCCAACCTCTTGGCAAGATAAGGAAATACTCCCCTTAGAAGTATCCTTGGCTTCATGTACCTGAGGCATTAAAAATTCTAAAATTTATAGAGACAAGCATGCATTAAGCCATAATGATGGCCACACATTGTGCTAGATGCCTACATATGTCATCCTCATAAAAACTCCACCAGGTATTTTTAACCTAATTTTACCAGAGGGAATTCTCTAGCTTATGAGGAAAAATGACTCATCCATAGTCATTTGTTTAGTGAGTGATGGAGGTATGTTTGTCTGTGACTTTTTTTTTTTTTTTGGTGTATCTTAACAAAGGAAATATTCATGACCCACGGTCCTCAGGTACTGTAAAGATGATGCTAGAAGATAGAGTGTGGACGGCATCTAACCTTTTGCATGAAAACTACAGGGATGGGCTCTTATAGAGAGATGTGAGCCAGTATGATTTCCATAACTGATTGTGCATTAGAATCACCAGAAATACCAGGGATATACTTACTTTTTTTATTTTGCAAAATATTTCCAGGTAACTTCTATGTAGACAGTTTTTCACTCACCTACTCTTGCATGCATGATGGAGAAGATCTCATGAATTAGGTGTAGGGATAAAAACTAGCAACTTGAGACAGAACTCACAGGTAGCAAACTAAGAGTTTTTAGCCATAAGAGGTTTTGTTTTTAAGTCTGGGCTTGCAATTTGAGTGAAATATGTACAGTCTTTTCTTCAATTTTGTTTCTAAGTGAGTAATCTTTTTGAAGGACTGAGGCATCATTCCCTGCATTGTAAGAATCTCCTGGAATCATAGATGTGAGAAAGGGCAGGGACCTTGGAAACTGGTCCTGTGACTTCAGAGCGGAGAAGACCAAGACTCGGAGGCTAAAGGTCGCTAGAGTGCAGAGTTGATGCTTAGTCCAGAGCTCTTTTCACCAAGCAATTCTGCCCTCCTTTGTGCTTCTCAATGTCATCAGTCACTCAACTGGTCAAACTTGGTATTCTCTGGGTTTAATCTGAACATCCAATTTTGCCTACCTATAGATAGCTGTCCCCAGAAACAAACTCTGAGTAGTCCCTGTCCACTCAGTTTTAATAATTTAGATTTCTCCAGCAAGCATAAGACCCTAGTTTAGTTTTAAATGTCAGGATTTCCCTATATTTCATTTTCATTTTTAAAGGTTATTCTAATTTAAGTGCGGGGAGAGGGAAGTCAGGCAAGCAGCCTTTCTCTAGTGCTCATATTGTTTCTTTAATGCACCAACCCTTCTTTTAAATCTTTTCATTTGCCTCTCAGCCATCAATTCAATTTTAAGTGAAGCGTATTTTCTCATTTACTTCCTCAGTTATTTTTATGCCAATGCATTTTGAAGAAAACATTTACCCCACTTAATCCAGTCTCAATCCACTTTCTGCTTTTGACAGATACCTATTTAGATGGAAGTTTCTTTGTTGGTGCCAGAAAGAACCAAGACTTAGTTAAGGAGCTCATTAGCCACTGATTTGGGGAAGAGAAAACAAATGACCTCTTATCCTCATCCTGGACCATTCCCTCTTGTTCCCTTTCTCCACATTTTGGCCCAAAGAATCAGGCCATAAGCTTCCAGGTACATCTTTATACAGAGAATTTAGTAATACAACTTTAGCCTTCTTTTCCCCTAGGAAGTCATTTTAATAAGGCAAAAATTATTAACCTTTAGAATCTCCCCCTTCATCTTTCTATCTTTTAAAAATAGTATTTTTTTTCCTTCAAAGTGTCAAGGGATTGTAGGAGAAAGAAAAGGAAATACATTGGATCTGGATTTTCTGTAGTTGGTATCATGTTTCTGGTTGGGCCACTTTGGTAAAAAGAGGCTCAGAAATTAAGATTGTTGAAGGTCTTCACACACCAGCCCACTTGTCATGGAATCTCTTAGTTGAAAATGTTACTGTATAACCATATGGCAAAAAACTCATAGAGTTTTAATTAAATAACACTGAAATGCAAATGTAGTTGTTGGGTTGTAGGCTCTGCTTAAAGCTTATAATCTAAAGGAAGAAATTTATTTAAAAATATCTGGCTCATGTATGGCTTCACATGTAGATTAGGACACTATCTTTGGACTCAGCATCATAATTAAATTGCAGAGGGAATCCTGGAGAAGGAGTGTGACTTGAGATATATGAACTTAAGGGATGGACACTTGAGAGAAATAACACAGCTTTTGTTTTTTCCCAGTCTTTCCTTTTTGTTCCCATGTCAGCTAAGCATGGACCAACCAAAGTTTTTAGGCTCCTGAATTTCAGATTTATCTCTTTAGGAACACCCTGAGGAAAATCATAGAATAGATGCAATTTTGTGACTTGCTTTATTTTGATAAACAACTAGGATCTTCCCATTATCCCTACTCTGTAACACAGTTTCCTGCCTGTCCTCCGAACAGACAGGAAATAGCTGCTCTTTGGAAAGGAAAGTGAGACCTTCACCTCTCCTCCGGGACCCCTCGGAATCAGTGTGGGAAGAGGAAGACCTGGAGTGAGCTTTAGGTATCTTGCATAAAATGAGCTTAGAAATGCAAGGGGCATCATCCAGGGAAAATCTGGACCCAAATTTGAGTAAATCTCACAAACCAGTTAGGATTCCAATGGGGATAATGGGCTGAGCTAGTGGATTTAGGTCCTAGGCAATAGGGTGACTAGAGCCTGAGGAAGCCACATGAGAACTATAGGGTTCACAGAATAAAGTAAGAAGACAGCCAATGATAAAGGCAAACTTGGATGCTCTAAATTTGTACCTATGGATCGTGAGTTTGTCCTTCAGGGTCTCTTGGCTCACCCCACCTGTTCCATCTGTGCTGGTACTCAAGTTTTAAATTCCTAGTTCCTAGCCTCAGCCCCTGTGGTGCTGGCCCAGGGCCCTACTGACTGAACTTCTCCATTCCTGCTGTTTCCTTGTCAGGCCAGTTTGTAGTGGATACTAGAGTCTTCTAGGCCAGAGGAGAGAGGGAGGAGTTTTTCCTGTCCTCTGTGCCTCGGCAATAGCCCCATCCTGCAGGGACAGTCAATGTCAACTATTTCTCACTTCCTCTGAGGCACCCTGTCTCCCTTCCACAGAAAACTGGTTTCCAGCTCCTCTTTCAAAACTGTCCTAAAACCCCCTAACCTCTTCCCAGTGCTCCCTCAGCCTAGGGTGGTGGTTGCTTTCTGCTGTCAATAGTTCTATGTTACTTCAGTGTCCTCTCTTTTCTTTCTCCATCATCCAATGTCCTTTGTACAAATTCTCTCTGTTAATATTTCTGCTTCCCTGACTAGATTCTGACTGAGGGTGGGCTCCGGCTGACTGTTTGAGGTGGGGAGCCCACCCTCATTTTCTACATGCTCTTCATACTTCTTCTGGAATTGCACCAAGTGGGCTCACTTAATCCTGATAGCTTGGTAAGGTTGCTTCTGTCCTCACTTTATTTCTGGTGACTCAAAGAAGTCATGTCATGTCCCACAATCACCCAGCATATGCAGGAACTCGATTCAAACCCAAGTTTGTCTGATGCGCAAGCCTTTCTCTTTGGATTCCAGCTCGCTGCCTGTGTCTGACTTCCCTCTTTCTGCTCTCCCATCATCCGATGCTCCTTTCTCTGAGTGGGGCATGTGGAGGTGGGCATCCTCTCCTGGAGTGGAATAGCAGAGGAATAGCAGGGCCTTGAGTGTCTGTCCATGAAAGATGGGTGAAGAGGAGGATGATAAGGTCCCAAAGGCAGTCTACTGAGATAGGGGGACCCATGGATACAATGCCTGGGGTGAGACTACTTCCCTCAGTAGTGAAAATTGGCAAACCAGGGAAGGGAGAACTGGCTGAGAATGCTTCAGGCAAATCAAGATGGGGTCAACTGGGGCAGGGGCAGAAGCTGCTTTAAACGTCTGCCTTTCTCCTAAGAAGGTTTAGACACCCTGAGAAAGATTAAGCTATGAAGAAAATGAAATATCTTTAGCATTATTCTAGCACCTTGTATTTGAAAATTTTTAGAATATATGGAGCACTGTACAGTTTAAGACATTGTACCATCTGATGATGCAATAACTGTGGAACTGTTTACCTTGTGGATATTCTGGCTGTTAAAATGGTGCTTCCCTTTTCCCTTTCACAGCTAAGAAGTTCAGAGTCCAATGGGAAGCCCAACTTCAACAAAAGCTAGATCTCTGTGGTATTATGGTTGTAGTGATTGCCCTCACTTTATTTTATCTGTTGTCATTTTATTTCAACATATTTTATCTTATACTGCATACCTCTTGGTGAATCTTTCAAAATCTTTTGGAAAATTATCCAGGATATCTCTACTTCCAACGACATCTTTATCTGTACATTGGTCTATGGTTTCTTCTCTGGGTCCACTAATATTTCAATTTTACTGACAATTATTCCTCATCTATCTCCATCTGTACCTTTATCCACATTCATAACTATGAGGGAGGCAGGGACAGTCCAACTCTGCCCTTTTAGTTTTCCAGTTGTGTGTTTTTATACCCAGATTTGAATATGAAAGCATAAGTAGGAAGCTTTTTGACACTAAGATGGTTCACATCTGGTCTTGGAAACCTCCAGTATGTTTCCACGATAAAGCCATCCATTGACAGACACACTAATGGGCCTGTGATATAGAACCCAAAACTTAAAAAGTTCTAACCCATCAAGAAATCCCATTCATCATTTCATTTTTTGGAAAGGATATAAAAAATGAAATGTCAGAGCTATAATGTCAGGACCGTTTCAAATGTCAAGTGCTTGTTGTTGCATAGCCAGGCTGTCTGCTGTTCTGATCAAACCTCCAACTGGCATAATAATTACAGATGATACATCACATTTTCATGCACAACTGGATCCAGATTTATAACAAATCAGATGGAAACATTCTCACTGCCCGGCCTGAAGTTTTCTGCTTTTACTGCATAGCTTAAGACTTTTGCTTTGGAGCAAAACATTAATTACTGATTCAAGACAGCATTCAGTGTAAGGAATGAGAAATAGTTCAGAAAAAAAAAATTCTCATATAGACCAGAACTCAGTCATTTATAATATACAAATACAACCAGAGCCAAGAGGCAGTGAACACATTTGCCAAATGCATGTTTAATCTTAGGATGCTAAAATGTGGGGGTACTTCCCAGACAATGCAGATCTATTTCAAGATACAGATTAATTTTAAGTGTGCAAGGGCATACATGCAAGCTCTATTCTGAACTGAAAGGTGTGGAGACAATTCTTCAGTTTAATCATCATCTTGGAATCTGCAGAGAGGGTGCTGAGGTACAAACAGAATATCAACAATGCAACTGGTTAGGATCTTCATGGAAGTTTCTACTGGATTAAAGTAATACTATATTCATAAACCTATATGAATTATAATAAAGACTGAAACCAACAATATGCACATAGGGAAGATTTCATTTCTTCTCTACTTGAAGTTTTGTGCTCACTGAACTCTGGCAAGGGGTTCTCACAGTGACTTCATTTTCATCTTCCCTAGACCAGCCCTGTCGGGGTGTTTGGAGGAGTCTCTCTCCAGCATCTGGCTGCTTCCCATTGCAGATTATTTTCAGCACATTGGAAAGGTCAAAACTCTTGGAAACAATCTCCAGGAGATCCCGATCTTTTTCCATGCCATTGATAAATTCTTCTAAAGTCAATTCCCCTGGAAAATAACAAATGAGCAATTAACAAGAGGCTTTGTCCGTACCACTCATTGGCACATAGCAATACATTCACCATGGTTGATATTTATTGATATTCTTCTTTTGGTGTCCTTTCACCTCTACGAGACTGTTAAGTTCTTTAAGATCTTTATATGAAAAAGCATTCAATGATGGGATTGCCCGTGAAAATAAAGATGATGAATACAATATACTTTTAGTTTTAGATGAGAATATCAGGAAATGTACCTAATGAAATAAAGGCACACATGTTTTTGCATCTCTACACAATATTGGTTAATTGACCTTGAATCCTGAATACATGACCAACTCATAAGAGCCTGACAAGTTGTAGACTTCTAGGGTCAGGAGGGGATGACTGTTCAGCAGGCTGTTTTCAATGTTCTTCTGAGAAATAATTTCAGGGACTGCTCAAAGCTGTGAGGAAGTAGAAACATTAATTTTTCCATATATTATTATTGATCACTAGTTCTCTTCTCCTTTCCTGATTTCTGATGCCCAGTTGTATCACTTTGACCAAAGCCTTTGCCTGTGTGGGCCAGCCAGTGCTATAAATCCATCGCCTTATCCTCCTGGGTACTGGCTACTGTAGTTTTTCACTAGCCTCATCCATGAGATAACTTGTTAACTTTTTTTTCCGGGGGGGAGGTTTCCATGTTGACACAAATCATTTGGATTGAAATTATAATTGTGATCAAAATGAGGGGTACAGATGTAGTTCTTGATTTCAAGGAGATCGTCCCTGATAGGGTTTGTAAGTAGGTGAAAGATCAGCCAAGGACAAGTTGGAAGCAGTTCTTAGCCAAAGAAACGGCACTTCAGACAGAAAGTCAGCAGGAACTGCTTCAGAAGTCAAGCTGACAAAGCATTCATGACAGAGTCTGCCCAGAACCCCAGCTCACAGCAGTGAGGAGAACCCCCTGTGTATCACAGGGAAAATATAACACGGAATAAACCAAAGTGAAGTAGAGAAGACTGCAAATAATCGGGAGAGGTAAGGGTGTGGTGGGCCAGTCCCATGTATGTGATGATGATGGGGGCAGGGGACCTAAATAAGCAAAGTATAACCACCTTTGAAAACGGAATTCAAGGCTGGTAAATTTCCAACCCCAAACAATTCAAATTTGTGGGGGATCATGGCCAAAAGAGAAGTGGGAACAGAGGTGGCCACAAGAGAAGTGGGAACACAGATGGAGTGCTGGCATCTATTCCGATTGCTGGGTTACTAAGCTTGGTTTTCGCAGCTGTGGCTGAAGGTCCTGGGAGAGAGTTGCCATCTCAGCTGAAAAGCAACCGCGGCTACTGACAGGAAATGGGGAAAGAGAATTCTTCACGGCTGTCTTTTCCCTTTTCTTCGGAACACCTGTGAACTCAACATATTCACTTTTTCTGTGTTACCTAACCAATTACGGTAAAAATAAATCCCTTTTGCAGCTTATTTACTTCTACCTATAGTAGCTTAAAATGTTTACCATATCTAAACTACTTCCTTTGAAATTTTCCCATTTTTCCTTCTAGCACTCAACATTCATTCATGAAACATTTATTAAGACCTAAGTACCATTTCCATTCCACTACCAAATGGTTATGACCACTACAACCCACTTCAGGGCTGTAAACATTGGGTGCTCAGAAAGCATATGCTGACAAATTACTTTTTTAATCTGTTGTTCTTTCCATTGCTTCCTAATCCTCTTGAATTTGACTATGGTTTATGCCCAAACAAATTAAAAGGATGGTTTCTAGGATGATCCTAGAGAGGATCACCTGTGAATATCTAGTGGCTTCCACCAAAGAATCTACCAGCAAAGAGCCAAAGCCTGCAAGAGATGTTTGAGCTGAGATCACAGGACTCAGGGGGACCTAAGGTGGCTACTGAGGGTTTATTATCTTGCTTTATATTTAGAGTTATGTTTCAATTTTTGTGGGACATAAATTAGAAATTGTACATTTGTTTTTATATGTATATATATTTTGTAATTTTATATATATAGTATATATATATACATATATATATATATGTATATATGTGTATATATATATACTTATATATATATTGTGTAACTGATACTTAACATTATTTAGGCTATTTGTTGTGTTGGTAGATACAGGTTCTACTAGGAAACCCAAAGTTCAGTAATACAGGTGTTCCTCTCTCACTCACCCCCAATCCAATTTTAGCAGCATCATTAGTAATTGGACAGCTACCCATAGATATTTAATTTAGTTCTAGTTTTGCAATCTGGTTATCTTGTTGCTATTCTGGATCATTCATTTCTTTTCACTAACATCTTAAATAATCTTTTATAATAAAAGAAAACATCCCTGTCCCACAAAAAAATAAAATAAAATAAAAAGCCAAAATTGATTGTGCATGCCCACATTAGCATTTTTTGCTCTGAAGAAGTCAGCTTGCTTGTAAAAGAAATCATCTAGTAGAAAGAAAACTGTGTTTAAGTTCTCATTCCTGTTTATCATGATTTCATGAAAAATTGGGCTGGGGTTGAGAAATTAGCAAAGATGAGGTGGGGGTGATTGTGGAGATGAGGATGACCAGGTTTTCCAGGGAGGATACAGGTGAAGAGTCTCAATGAGATAGAAATTTTGTGTTCATCAGCAAGGTGATAGACACCTGAGCCATTTAGCAGCCTTTTGTAGAAGGTTCCACCTGCTGCCATTTCTTCTCCGTGGGGAAACTCAGTTCCATCTTGCTTCCTGGAGGTTCTCAGTTTCCCAGTTGGGTTCTGTGGGACCCTGCTGGCTTTTCACAATGTTCCAGCCTAAAGGCACTGATCTTTCTGGTCAGCCACTCGGTGGAATATCTCCTTTTATGTTCTGTCTATTTTTCTTTTACCTCAAATATCTGCTCCATGGTCGCCCTCTCTGCCTCTCCTTTTCACTTTATTACGAACCTCTTAGGTCCTCTATTTTTTTTTCTGTACTATTTGGCTCTGTGTTAAACTTTCCTAGGCACTTTTTGCACTTGATACTGTGACGACATCTGCAAACCTTCCTTCAATCATATCAAGAATGACTCATGACCAGAGAATGGGAGGATGTGGACTTTTATCGTTTGGATAGCAAAACCTGTAGAATCCCTGCTAAAATTATCCTGACTTGTTGTTTTCTGTTTTCATTTTATAATAATATGAAATGTTCAGCATCAATTTCCTGTTGTAGTGATTCTGTCCTAGCTCCCCTTCTTGATGCTTTTGTTCAAAACATAAAAATAAAACTGATTTGTTAAATTAAAATAATAGTATAGACTCATGTAAAAAAAAAAAAGATCAAACATTACAGAAAGGTGTAGTGAAAAAGAATCTCCTTTTACTTTTCTCTGGTCCTTAGTTCCACTTTCCATAGGTCATTAAATCCTGCTAATCAGGAGTTACATTTTGCAAAGGCATACATACATTAATTTCAAAAAATATTTTTAATTGTCTTTCTTTCTACAGATAGTACCACATATTGTGTTTGTTTCTTTGTTTCTTCTTTCATTTTTCATTTGATGTCTTCTTTTTATGAGACATTCACTTGGCAGTTTACCTATCATGTACCAGTGCAGGGAATATCCAAATATTCAAACAAGAAATTGTTCTTGCTTTCATGAAGCTTCTACCATTTCATTTTTTTTCTAGAATTATTCCTGTATTACTCTTTACTTAATCTTTTAATTTTGTCATGCTAACTATTATGATACTTATGTATAGAATATTTCCTCATTCTTTTGCATTTTTCTATCCAGAGAGAGGAGGTTGGTCACTTTTTTTTGCAAACAATTTACAATCAAATTGAGATTCTCATGAATGTTCTTGAAAGTTTTGTTGTTGCTGCTATATCTTTGTATGCTATGATTGTCTTTATCCTTTTCTGTTTTTTCTTTGGGGGGGGTGGTACTGGAGATTTAACCTGGGGATGCTTCACTAATAAGCTATATCCCCATCCCTTTTTATTTTTCATTTTGAGTCAGGGTCTCACTAAGTTGTTGAGGGCCTCACTAAATTGCTGAGACTAACCTCTAACATGATCCTCTTGCCTCAGTCTCCTAAGTTGCTGGGATCACAGGCATGTGCCATTGTGCCTGGCATGATTATCTTTATTTTTGGCTTCAATATTCATTAGATGACCAGATACCAATGATGTTCTTTGCCTTTTATTTTGAGAGATCAAAAATATATAGGCATATAGTCACTAATGCCCTGATACACTTAACTGAACATCTATATTTCTACCAATACTGATGTTTTGATAATAATGGCATAAGCAATTAAAATTTATATTGAGGTATATATACTTATTACGCAAATGTGAAGAGTCTCCTCTGTAATAACTCCTCCTTTGTGTGAATGAAATGGTTTATGTTTGTCTTCTCTGTCAAATACTGGCCCAATTCTTTTGCTTTTATGACTTTTTCTTTTTTGTCCTCTGTTATACTGGGCTTTGTCCAACAGTAGAATTTTTAGCATCTTTTGCTTGACACATGACATGATCCATCTGTCTTGATGAGATGATGGAAAAGCCTCTGATAATTTTTCATATAAAAGCAAATTTTAGCCAGGCACGGTGGCACATTCCTGTAATCCCAGTGATTCCAGAGACTGAGGCAGGAGAATTGCAATTTCGAGGCCAGCCTCAGCAACGTAGTGAGGCCTTACGTAACTTAGCAAGACACTATCTTAAAATAAAAAATAAAAAAGGGCTAGGGATGTAGCTCAATGGTTAAGTGCCCTGGGTTCAATCCCTGGTTTAAAAAAACAAAACAAAACAAAAAACCCAGCAAATTTTATCAATTTTAACTTTGTATATGCATTTGCTAAGAATCAGTAACTCATTGTTATTCTAAATTATATGTGTTTGTTTATGTGTATTTTTTTCTTTACCTAAAATATAACTTTCTGTCAGAGAAAACAATTAATGTATACAGTTTTATAAATTATTCTAGAAACCATACTGTACTGGCTCTTTTCTGTCATTGACAAATTCTTCCAGCTCACAGAGCCCGTGTCTGTAAGCTCAGCTATAGCCTGAACACAGCTTCTCTCTTCTGGATTCACATCTCATTTTGACCCAGCCCTTTCTATTTCAAGACCCCTTCTAACCACATTCCCCCCTGTATTGGTTCCTTACATTTGCCTCTGTGGAATCACTCTAGTTAGTAAAGAAAGGGTCCTGCATCCTTTTTTGCTGTCTGGAACATATTGTCTTGTGTCCTCCAACTATTAGAAAGTTCATTTTTTTCCCCCTACTTCTCCAAGGTAGGTGGCTTTTCTATTCCCTGCCTCCAGGTACCAGAAGCAGTACTCATGGATGTTAACTAACTGCTTGCCTTGTCTTTTAGAAATTCACTGTAAAAGGCCTTAATCATTCACGAGGTCCTGAATACCTCCAAGTACTCATCCCTCTGTACCAATGTTGTTAGCCCTGGCCTGGAAAGCTTTTTCCTCTGGGCTGGATTTCTGCCATCCTGCAGCACCTCTTAGATTAAATTTAAAATGAAATAGAACAAAACTGACAGCATTTCTCTTGTTTGATGGCTTCCATCAAACAAATTTGGTTGCAAATTTCAAATAAGATTTCATTGGCCTTGTCAAACCCTCCTCTCTCCATTTCCCTGATCTGTTTCCAGCCTCCCTCAGACTCCTTATCTCCTCTGAGGAGGCTGACTTTATTTCTTGCAAGCTTTCACATGCAAGGGCTTATTTTATTCTTTGACCTCAATGTTCTAAGAGAATATACTGACTTGAGACTGGGGAGAGGCAGATCTAGGATTTGGCCCTTGGATGGAGAGCAAGGTTATTACTATTGATGTAACTCCAAATTGTTTTCTCATAACTCTATTCATGTCCCATCGCTAGATTCTTTCTCAACGGTGGCTTCCTTTGAACTTCTTCCCAGCCTCCTCACCAGCTACGCAGAGCCGCCACCTTTGACTATACAAATGCCAGTCAACTTAGGAACATTGGCCTCTACTGCCCTCTTGTGTCCACTGGAAGAAGTGACCTATAGTGGGCAGGCTGATTCCATGGAAGGGTTCCTTTGGAAGGATGACAACCATGACTGGAATCTTCATGCCTCTTTTTCTTTAATCTCTTTCTGATAGCTTTATATTTTCACACTGACAAAGTTTTTGATTTTCAAGAACCATTCCTAGATTTCTGCCTCAATCTCAAGTCAAATGTTCACCTACCGGTTTACTGAGATCAAATCCACTAAGTATAGGCATTCTCTGGTCTCTTGGAACGTCTGTCTTCTCTCTCTACCCCTGCCTCTAAAAAGAAAGGCACTGCTAACGAGGAATGCAGATTTCAGGAAAGAAAGAGAAGATGGAGAAATGAGCAGAAAGAGCATAAATGTGAAAGGACAAAAAAGGCAGATATGAAGACAAATATGGATCATCCACCAGAAAAGTATAGTCAAAGGAGAGGAAAAAGTCAGATTGTAGAAACTCTAGTTAAAGGAAGGCTTCCTACAGTGGGACATCGTGAGTTTATTTGTAAATTTTTTTTGGAACATCTCCACTAGGGAGGTAATAATTAATAAAGCATGACCTGGAGTAAACAGAAGGCAAATCATCCCATATTATCCCAATTCCATTCTGTTATCCTCTTTATAGACCCCAAAGTGTCAAGCAGCACACATTGAATATAAATATGGTGAACAAATATTTGCTTGGTTGAATTGCACTGACGGGAGAACACTGGACCCACCGAGTTATGAAACCCAGGTCACAAGTGGGGTTCTCTCAGGAGTTTCCTGCTTTTTCTATATGATGCCCCCATTCCCTATCTTCTACTTTGTAAGAAAAATGGGTCAGAGGAGAGTAGCCCCCTTACCATCATTGTTTATATCTGCCTTATGAAGCACCAAGTTGACAAATTCCTCAGGATTCATAGTATGTTGGCCATTGAGGGCTTGTACAGCCTGCAAAAAGACATTAAATCAGAGAATTCAACTTTGCTGGAAGCACATATATTTTTTTTTGTAACATTTCTTCCCTGGTGTGACAGGATTTGAGGATGTGTTAATGTAAGTTTTGCTATCCAACCTGTTTCGGTTGCTTAAAATAAATAAAGATAAAAGATTGCATGTCAGTTCTAGGTAATGGTGCTTGGAAATTAAATTAACCGAAGAAAGTCTGATTTTTTTTTAATTTCACCCAGCATAAAGGGATCCATTCAAAAGATGCAAAGAACACCTTGGAGAAAATAATGTAGTGGTCACGCTTATGAGAATTCTGAAAAGAGGTATTGTTCTCAATTTTGGATCGATTTACTTGGATCTTACAGATGAACATAAGTGTATGAACAGAAATCTGCCAGTATGTCGGGCTTCCTCTCCAGCTTCTGCCATTGGCACTCTGGGTCTTTGTGCCCCTTTTGAAGGATGATGGACTGGAAAGATAGATATATATGCCTTAGGAGAATGCTGAATTTCTCTCACGTTCTACCAGCACCTTTTCATCATAAAAGTTGTCAGGAGACCCAGAGCAAATGACATTTTCCAGCCTTCCTAGAAGGAAGATTTAGCCCCTCCCTAAAGGCAACTAAATTAAATGACCCAGATTTGACATAGAAATTCATAATAAAAGAGGATTAGTCATCTGGAAATTTGGACATAACTATCTTGATTGAGCATGAAGGAATCTTTAGAAAATTTGCTGGCAACATATTTCACTTAGAGGTCACCATCTTAAATATGACTGTCTCTCTTGCTGCTTTCCAAGCGCTACAAATGTTGATTCCAAAATTAATAATTATAAACCATGCTAAAGCACCACTCTTGGCCTTAGTGAGTCCAGGTCTCACAGACTTCACAGTTAAACACAGGACAAAACTTAAAAGTGACCATTACATACATGTAGTATCAAATTGGCTAAATACAACTTTGGTTTCTCAGTGTTCAGGGCATAGACCCCCAAAGCTTAGAAAACTTGGCTAAGTGTCTAGTATCCCCACCTCTAGAAGCAATACTAGAGTATTATAACAGTCATAATAAAGATTGTGATATCTTGATTCGTCCATCACTCATCTCCTGATAACCTAAGCAAGAGTGAAATACTGACTGGGAGGTTGATAAGGCCCAAGGGGATATTTCTGGAAGGAGTTGTCATCTTGCTGTTTTTTCTCCTTTTCTCATAGGAGAAGCAGAGTAGGGGATGGACAAGGAGACAGGGTTTTCTTTCTTCTTGTCCTTCTCCATTAGCATCTCTGCTCTTTCTCCTCTGCTAATCAGTCTCTGAGCAGGAGGAAGTAGGAGAGAAGGGGAACAGGAGCATTATTACTTGGTAGGTACTATCATGGCTGGCTAGCTTCAGTGCTCTCTGGAACCATCAGGTGTTTTAAGTTCGCTCTTTCTCTGAGATACTCCCCCATCCGTTATTGAGACTCTCTTCTGCAATTCCCTAGACATGAATCATGCATCTTGATTCCAGCCGATCACTTTCCAGGGCAGTTTCTCAACCTCCACACCACTGACATTTTGGAACAGATCATTCTTCCTTGTGAGGGGTTGTTCTGTGCATTATCGAATGTTTAGCAGCATCCCTGGTCTCTAACCAATAGATGGCAATAACAACACCCTGTCCCTGACTCTCCCATGAACCAAAATGTCTCCAGACATTGCTAACTGTCCTCTGGGTGGGAATTCTCCTGGGTGAGAGCCTCTGCTCTAGGTTTACTCTGGCTCTGGTCTCCAGAGTCTCCCTTACTCCTCCTGGTGGCCCATTTGGACAGAATCTAACAAAACTCTGCCAGCCTCCTCTTCCAGAGATCTACACAGGATCTACAGAACACATTCAGGCATTCTTTGTTCCAACAAATTCTAGGAATGCGGATGATTCCATTTTAAACTGCATCCCTCTCCTTTGCCCTCGTGGTCTGCTTCTGTAGACTTCTCATGCAGGACTCAATGATGAGACATCGTGTTTCCCAGTGGCAGCCACATCTCAATTGTTTCTCTTGTTACTGACTTCAGGAGTCCCACCTGGTAACTCCTCTCAAAATTCCTTCTCAAAAACCCTTCTCTCAACTGTTTCACGCCCTGGAAGTAAGATTAAGATGTAAGAAGCTCTTTTGTAAATTCTAAATGTGCTCTAGTACAGTACTTCCTCCACTCTCTTGATACCTGGCTGAACTCCACTTTAACATCCTTATTGTATGTAGAGAAAACTTACAATATTATTATTCTTTCCCCTGTTGTTTTTTCCAGTTGCCATTGATAGAATGTTCTTAGGCCACTTTTTAAATAAGTATATGTTCCAGGTGCACTAATTTATTTAAACATTTTCCCTTATAAATTTTTATTATCCTATTCTTTTTATTCTTTATGATCGCTTTTTCTGATGAAAAGTAAGTAATGCTGACTCTAAAATAAAGGTGATTTTTAGCTGCCTGATGCAGACTATCACATTTCCAGGAAATTTGTTATGAGTAATGCTTTGGTGGTGTTCCCTAAGATTTTTATGCTATTATGTTTACATCTTAATTGTTTGTAGAATAACCTAGGGTATATTCATTTAAAAGTGTATTTTAAATTTATGTGAGATTAGACTCCATCGGATACTTTAAATTCCTGATTTTGTGGTGCAACATGTCAGATAAATGCAGAATTTCTGAATTTTCATGTTTAGAGAGTTTAATTGCAAAGTGAATCAGTACATTTTTCTTGCTGTTGCTGGCAAATGACCTCTGTGAGACTGAAGTGGTAACAATGCCAGTATTGAATGGCATTCATGTTGGCTAACTCTACATTTGCTTACTTAGCTTTACATTTTTATCCGCTTTGTCCATT
The DNA here is from genome assembly GCF_047511675.1 of Marmota flaviventris. Taxonomy (NCBI): domain Eukaryota; kingdom Metazoa; phylum Chordata; class Mammalia; order Rodentia; family Sciuridae; genus Marmota; species Marmota flaviventris. Next base: position 68,779,537 of record NC_092505.1, on the reverse strand, counting down.
TGTTAAGATGTCTGATTGTAATGATAGTTTTACCCACTTATTTTTTTCTAGCATTTTTTGCTGATATTTCTCCTGCATACTTTGTTTATAACTTAGCTCCATTGTCTATAAAAGAATTTGGACCAGATTATCTCTAAGACATCTGACTTTAACTCTCTTTCATGCCATGTTACAAGACAGTGTATCACCTTAATAGTGTTTATTGTACCTCTTATTTTCATTTGGGTACAGTGTCCTGCTTAATTACTTTTTGCTCTTGGATCCTTTTTATCTCATACCATTAAAATGACTACCTCCTACTCCACTGGGGGCAGAGTTGGGAGGGTGAATTACAAAGGCACTCATTGAACTTTAGTGTTGGAAAGGATCTGAGATCCCTGATCTAGCTCTTAGAAATATATCGGTCCAGTTCCAGAAGATTAGCCCTTACGTACTTCAATCTTAGTTCATGTATCTTGCTATATATTTATAAACCATCTTGCATTTTAACGGATTCTCGCAAGACTTTCTGCACTGAGGCAGAGAAAAAATACCAGTTGCTTTAGAAATTCATATTTATTTCCTTTTTCATCCCAATGCTCTGCAAAATTTTGTGAACTTCAGAGTGGACTGCACCAAGAAAAAAAAATGTTAATTTGCAGTTGCACATTCAGTTACCAAAAGGAAAAGTGAGACTCACATTGCTTCAGCAATTCAACATGTCAATCCCAAGAATATCCAACTACATGGGAAGCTGTCACCTGTTCTTGCAAAGGATACTTCACTACCACTTACCACAAAGATGTTCAGTAGCTCCTTTTTGTCAATAGAACCATTTCCATCAGAATCACACAGTTTAAAATACCATTTTAATTTTTGCTCAATTTTTCCTTGTACCACTAGATTTACGGCAGCAATGAACTCTATAAAGTCGATAAATCCATCCTATGGAAAGAAAGGTAGAAAGGTAAATAAGTATTTAAGAAGAGCAATTGTTTTTTACTTGATAAGTGATCATTCATGAATAGGACCTTTAGAACAAGTTGATACAACCCAACATATTTCAGCATAAATTCTTCCCTAGTATTTTGTTAAAAAATAATAGATACCTACCATTTATAGAAATAAGTACTTTAATTTTATGGTTAAATGCCTTAAATATGCATTATTGTCAGAGTAGTTTTGGGTTCCCAGCAAAATTCAACAGAAGGTGCACAGATTTCCTATGTGTCCCCTATCCCTACACATGCACAACTTTCCCCATTACTGACACCTCCTACAAGAGTGGGGCAGTTTTTTCAACTGATGAATCTACACCAGCACACCTTTTTTATCCAGAGCTCACAGTACATTAGAGTTTACTCTTAGTGTTATAAATTCTCTGGGTTTGGACAAATGAATAATGAGGTATTCCCATGATTATGGCATCATGTAGAGTACTTTTACTGCCCTGAAAATCCTCTGTGCTCTGCTGATTCAGATTTCCTTAACCTCTGGTAACCAGTGATCATTTTATTGTCTCCATAGTTTTGCTTTGTCCAGAATATCATAAGGTTGAAATCGTACAGTGCATAGTCACTTCATATTAACCTCTTCACTTAATAATATGCATTTAAATTTCTTCCATGTCTTTTCATGGTTTAATAGCTCATGTCTTTTCAGCACTGAATAATATTCCATTATCTGGATATACCCTAAGTTTATTGTTTCACCTACTGACATCTTGATCGCTTCTACATTGGCAATTATGAATAAAGTTGCTAAAATATTCAAGTGCAGATTTTTGTGTGGATATATGTGTTCAACTCCACTTGGTAAATATAAGGTATTTGGATAGTATAGTAAGGGTTTGTTCAGTTTTTAAGAAACCACCAACTCAAATGTGGCTCTTAATTTTGTTTTCCAACAACAATGAATGAGAGTTCCTGTTGCTCCACATCTTCACCAGCTTGGTGTTTTCAGAGTCCTGAATTTTGTCCATTCTAAAGGAATGTAATGGCATCACCTTGTTTTAATTTCCAATTCCTTAGTAACATATGATATTCAACATCTTTCCATGTTTATTTGCCATCCATGTATCTTCTTTGGTCCATTTCTTAATCAGGTTTTTGGTTTTTTTATGGCTAAGTTAGAGTTCTTTGTGTATTTTGGATAATGGTTCTTTATCAGCGGGATCTTTGACAAATATTTTCTCCCAGTCTGTAGCTTATCTTTTCATTCCTTGACAGTGTCTTTTGCAGATCAGAAAATTTTCCTTTTAATGAACTCCAACTTATTCTTTCATTCATGGAGCACACCTTTGGTGTTGTTTTTTTAAAAGCCATCACCACATTCAAGATCATCTCGATTTTCTCCTATGTTTTCTCTGTGAGTTTTAGAGCTTTGCATTTTGTGTTGAAGAGTGTGATTCATTTTGAGTTAATTTTTATGAAGGGTATAAGGTCTTTGTCTTGATTACTTTTTTTCTTTGCATACGGATGTCCAATTGTTCCAACACCATTTGTTGAAAAGATTGTCTTTTCTCACAGTGGCTTGCCTTTGTTCCTTGTCAAATATTAGCTGGACATATTCATGTGAATCTATTTCTGGGCTTTCTATTCTGTACTATTGATTTATTTGTCTTCTCTCTTGTCAACACCACACTGTCTTAATTGGTACATCTTATTATATATCTTGAGGTCAGGTAGTGTCAGTCCTCCAATTTTACTCCTCTCCTTCAATATTGTGTTGGCTTTTCTGGGTCTTGCCCCTGCAGGTAAATTCTAGAATCAGTTTGTCAATATCCACAAAATGACTTGCTAAGATTGTGATTGGTTTGCATTGAATCATTAGATCAAGTTGAGAAAATGAACATCTCAACCATAGTGAGTCTACCTATTCATGAATATGGAGTATTTCTCCATTTATTAATTATCTGAATTATTTTACCAGAGATTTGTAGTTTCCCTCATATAGACCTTGTACTTATTTTGTTGTATTTATACCTATTTCATTTCTTTGTTTCTACTGTAAAAGGCACTGTGTTTTTTATTTCATACACCCCATGTTGATTACTGGTATATTGGAAAATGATTTACTTTTGTATAGTATCTTTGTTTCCTACAATAGCGCTCTACTCCTTCATTAACTGCAGGAGGTTTTTCTATCAGTTCTTTTGGATTTTCTATATAGACAATTATGTCATTTGCAAACAGAGACAGTATTATTCCTTTCCAATCTGTATATCTTTTTATTTCTTTTTCTTGTCTCATTGCATTATCGAGAACTTCCATATGATGTTAAAGAGGAGTGAGAATGGACATCCTTGCCATGTTCCTGATATTATTGGGAGAAATTCTGATTTCTCACCATGAAGTTTCACGCTTGCTGTTGGGTTTTTGTAGATATTCTTTACCAAGAGGAGATGTAGTGCCTTTAAAAAAATGTCTACTTCTTATGCCAATGAAATTTTGAAATGTTGTGACAGAAGACTGAATCCTTACTCCTGAGCCCTTTTCAGGAGTATCTTCTGAGTATCTGCAGATTGGGTCCTCTTCTCAGAGAATTTTTAATAGAAGGAAAACATATCTAACAAATAAATGCTGTATACCTTTTTATAGAAACTGGTTGATATTTTTGGGCAGATAAGCTTTAGTCTAGGAAAATTCTTTAAATGCATAGTTTAAAATATGAATCACAATTTATGAGTCTGTTTTTCTATAAAGATTATGCTCTATTAGTCAATTCTGGAAAAGATTATTTAAGGATTACCAGCTTAGGTAGTTCCCCTTGTTTTAAACTGATAAAGAACATTTTCAGTTGAAACAGAGATAGTCTATGTCACTCTTAAGAATCATAATTTTCAAATCCTGCACTCAAAAATGCTGAACTACCTTAAGAAAGGTATACAACTCTGAAGTATATTTAACAGACATCTTATATCCAAATTTGGCAGGACAGGACAGTTACTTTTTTGGAAACAAGAGTGGAGATTTAGAGGAAATAAATAGGGTGGACAGTAACCAACTGTGGATTAATCTGCTCCCAGCCCTTTCTTCTGGCCTTTGGATCTGACCATTTAGTACAGCTCTTCCCTGGGCAGTTACTGGATGAGTTTACCAAGGGTCACAGGAACATCCTCTCTGTAAACCTGGCTTATTAATAAGGTCATCTTCCAGATTTTCCATAAAAAATTTTATTTGATGATGGTTTGTTTCACTTTATGATTTCCATCTCAGTGATCACAGCTTTTGGTGTCACCTGCATGATGAATGGCAATAGGCTAGATTGAGCATTGTTGCCTGTAGAACATTTGTTATTTTATTATCAGGCACAATGCCTGTGTGCCCATAACACCTTCCAATCCAGGCTCCATAGCTCTGGGCAAACCCTACCAGGACATGAGCATAAGTACTTTCCACTGAACAGTTTTTAAACAGGCAGCCTGGATAATCTAAACCCAGAGCTGATTTGGGGTGAGGGAACCTGTCCTCTTAGACCAGGACATTCTCTTTAAAAAACTTCTGGAAGCAAATCTTTCCATTTTCCTTTCAATATTCTTTTATGCAGCCAGATGAATTAATCTTCACAATCCATAGCCAACTCTTCTTTCCAATTATCTCTCTATTAATATTTTGTAAAAATGTGCACTACTCTGATAAATAGCTTTTGTTAATTTTGGAGGGTTTTAGGTGAATGTTTATGTGTAAATCAGAGGAAAAAAATGATTATTGTCTTCAGATGATCTGTAGATTTCAAGGGCAGGAGAGGGAGATGATTATTATGGAAAAGGTGAAGAGATGTCCCTACAAGTGTGACTGAAAAGAATGCAGGGAGAATGCCCAATGGCTTTTTGGGGGGTAACCCAAGGGAACACTCTGAACCTCATATTTCCATAGCTGAGCTACAGAAGCTCCTGTGGCACCACAGAACTGTCTAGAGATGTCTGGTTCTTGTGGCCTGAGCCAAGGTGGAATCCATAAATTCCTGGCATCAGAATCCTATGAATGGTCATGAAATACACAGATTCCTAGATCCCTACCCCATCTCTAAAACAAAAACAGACCAAAAAAAAAAAAAAAAAACAGCTCAGTATCAAATAACAAAGCTGCTCAAGATGTAGTTCTAAGAACCTGCATTTTAAAAAGCTCCCCATTTGGCCTCATATATCCTAAGATTTGGGAACCACAGACTTAATTGCTTTTTTCATCCATATCTTACTTTGTAGGTAGTTCTGCCATCCCAGCCATCTCTCCCAATGGTCTTTTTAACTGTGACCTATTCCAAGGTGAACTAGCATAACTTTATTAAAACTGGTTAGGAAAAAAATAGGGCTCACACCTTTCCATCCCAGAATGACACATTCATAAGAACATGTTCCAACAATCAAAAATTAATTTCAAAATAATAAAAAGTCTTCACTTGCACTTCTGGAACAAACACAAGTTGCACGACCTCTCTGGATTTCTTCACAACACCCGCTTCCTCTCCCATCTGCCTCTCCACGCACACCCTGCTGCTCTATCTTCAGCAGCCTCCGTTCCCGGCTTGCTCAATGCCAGCCCTAGCCTGAGAACATTCCTTTCTTTTATCCCACCAATTTTTATCAGATTCTGCATCACAAATTATAAAAAATTAGTTTGGTGATGTCAGAACGTCCTTTGACCCTGAGGGAGGGGTAAAAGCATGAAAAGCCATAATTGCTTCAAGGAGTCCTCAGGAAAGAAGAGGGAGAGAGCATGCAAATAAAAATGATTCCAATCCCAACATGTTTATAGATTTATATGTCATGTTTTTAGGATGGAGTGGATTCCAGAAAAGCATTAAATGAGAAATAAGGATATAGAATCATGACAGTTTCCCAGGCCAGTTTGACTTCATTATGTAGAAGGAAGGAGAGAGGGAGAGAGAGAGAGAGGGAGAGAGAGAGAGAGAATATAATATATATTACAAACATGTATAATATATATTCTCTCTATATATGTGTGTGTGTATATATATATATATATATATATATATATATATACATATATATATACATATATGTATATATATATACATATATGTGTGTGTATATATATATATATATATATATATAAAGACATCAAATTTAAGTTTTCTCATCATCTTTAAAAATATATGTTTAAAAATTTACTTTCTGCCATTATTTTTGTAGTACGATGTAATTTTTAAAATAAGGGAAACAAGCCAGGCATGATGGCATATGCCTGTAGTCCAGCAACTTGGGAGGCTGAGGCAGGAGGATCACAAGTGCAAAGCCAGCCTCAGCAATTTAGCAAGGCACTAAGCAACTTAGTGAGACCCTGTCTCAAAATAAAAATAGTAAAAAGGGCTGAGGATGTGGCTCAGTGGTTAAGTGCCACTGGGTTCAATCCCTGGTATCAAAGGAAAAAAAAAAAAAAGAAGAAGGAGGAGGAAAATAAGATCTTGAGAACTTTTGCCCAACAGAAAATCCATAGGTGGGCTGTAGTCTCCAGGCAATGTCTATGACATACCATAATCACTATTTTCAGGGTATGATCAATTTGAAGTGTAAGTAGAAGTTAATATATAAAGCATGTATGCATATTAAAATATTTTTTATTATTTACTACTAAGTGTAAGAGCTACCATTAATTTCAAAAAAATAAAGCATATAAAAAAGTCTATGTTCTAAGTCATGAAGCCAGCCACTTTCTATGCATTATCTCTAATTCTAACAGTAACCTTGCAGGTCACCTTATTAGTCTCATTTTTATAGAGTACAGAACTGTCTTTGAGAGAGGTTAAAAAAGTGAGCCAAAGGAACAAAACTAGGATGTGGGTGAACTGTGAATTTAAACTTAGCCAATCCTTTTTTCTATGTAGCTCCTAATAAGGCCCTCAGAACTCATTAAGATGGACTCCTCTTTCTAGAAGAGGCACCATGGACTTGCATAGATGGGGTGCATTTGATGCAGTATGCTATGCTGGGTTCCTGAGTGTTAGCTGTGTGAGTGTAGACAGAACTGTGTAAAGTGAGATAGCTCAGAAATCTGAAGGTGCTGTACCTGGAGCCTGTGCTACCTATACACCTATGTTACTCAAGGAAAACCTGGTATGGGTGCAATAAGCAGCTCAGCTTCAGAGAGACTTTGAGAGCAAAGGTCCCTCAGAGCCACCACTTCCAGCTCCAACTCCACCCCAACCCCAGTGCCATCTGGCTTAGCTGGAAAAGAGGTATTCATTCTCCTCTTCCCCTTCCTGCCACCTGATACCTTTCAAAAATGTTATTTTTTTTCTATTTTCAAATCCTTAGCCCAACTTCCACCACCCTTGGGTTTAGCCTCCAGCACAGTTTCCTCAGGAAATGTTCTCCGCTGCCCCTCCACGACCTGGTGTGTCCATCCTGGGCCTTCCTCAATTGATACTTTCTTGGTTTTCACCTACATGTTTGGCTAGGAATCCCCAGTTGTCCTTTGCTGCAGACCTTTTCCTTGCTTTGGCTCAGCATTTCTCCCCCCTCTGCGGGGCTTCATACCCACACGGCAGACCCGACTGATCCCTCCACACTCCTACCCTGTGAAGTCTCACTGCAGAGATCATCTGATCTTGCTATGGTTCCGCTATGGTTTTCTGTTTGCCTGAGTGACTCCAGAAACATACACTGACATATTGTCTAAGCTAATTTCAGAGGCATGTGATTTGAATGTTGGAGGCATGAATTTATAAACTGCATAATGTCATTGAGGGAACTTGGCTTCATCTCATTGACGTAAGTTCTACAATTTCCATTCTAGAAGAATTCCTTCATTTTCAGAAGGGAAGTAGGCTTGAATAACAATAACTATTATACTAGTAATCATGATGACAGTGATATTATTGGTATTATGTAAACTTGTCATCCATATAAGGCCAGGCATTGTGCTTTGTACATATAAACTTATTTAACACCAATGAGACCATATACCGTATTAACCAAGAACCCCGGCTGTTTGAGTTCTAGTATCACTAAGTCTAGGGAGCCTGGAGACGTAGTTTGGTGGTAGAACACATGCTAGACTTGCACAAGGCCCTGAGATTACCAAAAAGAACAACCCCCAGCACAAGCCATAGAAATTATTGTACAGTAACTAGTGAGGTACCATATATTTCTATATACCTTGTAGTTCAGGAAAATAAATAATCCAGTTCCAACAAAATTTTACCAAACCATAGACCCAGACTACAACTATCTCCATCAGAAGAGTAGAGGAAAAGAAGAGGGAGAAGGTATAGAGGAGGGACAGGGGACACATTGGGAATGATATTGGCCAAAGTATGTTGTTATACTGTGTGCATGAACAAATACATAACAACAAATCCCACCATTATGTATAACTATAATACACCAATTTAAAAATATGGAAAAAATAGTAAAAATGTTAACATTTTAAATATCAAATTTCTATTAATTTTCAAAGAAACATTTTTAAATTTAAAAAAAATAAGAAAAAAAAAAAACATTTCCGTCCCTACACCAATTTTGTGTTACTTTTCAGAGCATCACTATCTGTGGAAGAGTCATGAATTTTCACAACTTACTAAACTGGAAACTTCTGGGTGTTTTCCTTCTTTTACATGATATGTTTCAATGAAATTTTAACAGCTGTGCTAGGTTAGTAGCAACCTGTGAATTGAAACATCTGCCTGAAAATGGCTATTCAGTCAATAGATATAAAAACTCCAACTAGCCAGCATTATGTGATTGATCAACAATTGGCAATTGTATGGAATTTATATGTTAGGAATATCAATGAAAGTACACAAAATAAGGGCCACCCCAACCAGATTCAAAACATCCTAATTCCTTTTGTAAATTTTAAAAATCTGCAAGAGAAATGTTATTTATGCTCAGGGTTTATGAACTAGCTCGTTTTTACATATGGATACAAATATTAACACTAAACATCATCTCTATCTGACATGGAATTGCTAGAATGTCCAGAGGAGAGACTCACCTCTGTAGGATGAAAAATACACTGCTGATATGGTAAATTGGTTTTATAATGTGATCTTTATGCAGATTAGACACAGTTATTTTTGACCATGACTGTACAAAATTCAAGGGTTTGAGACAAAGGCCTTCTCATAATATGATTATTAATAGGTTTCCTGGATATAAGGAATTCCTGACCATCTGCTCCCAGAATGCAGTCAGTTTAGAGATGTCCGGGCCTCTGTGAACTAGGAGTCAGTCTATTTGACAGGGGAGGGCAAGACAATGACTCAAGTCTGATCACGTCTGGAGGAGCTATTTGAGATCCACAATTAGAGTAACAGCAGTATTTTGCAAGGAATTTCCTCAGGTAGCATTACAGATTTACTATTACAAGCATCTGTCTTCCTAAACTCATAACAGAGAAAATAAATAAAACCTAGCTTCACCCTGATTCACTCCATCAGTCTCCTGAGAATTTTTTTTATTTCCTGTGTAAGAGCCTAGATCTGTGTTCTTTACTGAATAGAAGAGGTGAGTTAAGGATGTAGAAAATGGCAGAATTGATGGTAAAATTAATACAACTACATCACTTGCTCAAGGTTGTATTTTTCAATACTGTAACTAAAACAGTAGTCATAAGCATTGCTTCAGAATTAGAAGTTTTGAGCCCAGAATCCCCTTCGCCTATGTCCTCATGGTCCTCAGCTCTTTGATGATAGAAATGGGCCTTGAACCGTTTTCTGCCAATCAGATTGTGGCTGCACATTAGAATCACCTGGAAGGTTAAAAAGGAAACTACTGTTTTGATTCAATTGGTCTTAGGTAGAAGCCCAGTCACTGATATGTTTCATAATGCTCCCAGGTGTTTTGAATTCATAGTCAGAATTAAGATCCACAAATGCAACAGATTTTATTAAAATATATATGAGTTTCTAGAGCTTACATTTAAAGTATGTCAGCCGGTAAAGCTGATGTCTTTAACAGGGAATATTATGGAAAAACCTCAGGCAAAATGTTGACAGTTGGTTATATATGTGAAAATTCTTTGTAAATTATGAAGTGCTCAACAAATATGAGGTGTTTTATTATCACAATAAATGCTTCTTGAGAGTTCTATTAAAAGTGGCTTTGGAATGAGTAGCCTTGGTTTAACCTTAGGAGATTGTAGCTGAACAGTATGCAATGGAATAGGTAGTCATTTGTTTCTAGTAAATATGGTTTATGAGGAGCAACAGTAATTATGGTCACCTTGTAAACCAAACAACCTGATACAGAGGTATAGGTTGCAGGCAGTCAGGGGTTAATTGCAGGTAGCTGCAAGTACCATACAAGTTAAAAGACAGATTTCTGGCTCTAATTGCTAAGCACTCCTACGCAGAGAGAAGCTAAAACTCATATAACCAAAGGTCACTTATGAATTTCAAGTAGAGCTGAGGCCCCACATGTGTCCTGGTCAAAAATCGTCAATTATACTGAATTTACATTTTAGGACTATCAAAGAAAATAGGCAAAATACCATTTAATTAATTTCATTATGCATTTGGCAACCATCGCAAGGAGCAAATGTTGTCCAAAGAACACAAATAAATGTCCAAAGCACTAGGGTAAATCTGAGATGAGAAAAGCAGGAAAACAAGGCCTGCATTCATAAAAACCCACCCTTTTCTTTGGAAATATAATTCAAGCTTGATAAGAAGTACTGTTAGTCAGAACTGTTATCAAACCTGAGGGGGCTGAGGTCAGCGCTATCTGCATTTTGCTGATAAGCAAGGCATCTCTTTCTAACTGTGTTGTGTAGTTTTTTTTTTTTTCCCCCAAAGTTCTTTCACCTACATTTTGTCACATGAGCTCAATGACAATATAGGCGGGATAGGTCTTGTCCCTGTTCTGGAAATGAAGAATTTGAGATACAGAGAGATTAGCTGTTTTGTCCAAGATTATACACAGCAAGTAAGGGACAAACTGGGACAGGAGCCCAGGAATCCTGGTTCTTCCCAAGGGGCTAACTCTGTTGTCGCTGGGTTGGGCTGTGAGTCGTATTATAAAGAGATTTGCCAAAGGGCTCATTTAGAAAGTAACATCAAGGACTTCTGGTACATCAAAGCTAAGATTTGATTTGTAAACAGATTTATAGGTGAGTTATTATCCCGTACATTGTAATGACCATATGCACCACCCCACAGGCTGCTACTTCTTAGTCTTCTTTCTCTAACAGGTTTAACCATCCATATTTCTAATTCACCCCTTCCCTCATTCCCAATCCCCAGAGTCTGTCTGGGACTGCTAAGGTAAAATAGCTTTTCTGCTTTGTTTATCCTAGTATTTAGATGTTCTGAATTAAACTCTCACTCTATTTGTGGTTTGAGTTTCAAACCCCATAAATGAAATCATTTACATCTCTCAGTGAGACCTTTTGCTTCCTGTGGGAGGCAAAGACTTTTTTTTTTTTTTTTTTTTGATACTGGGGATTGAACTAGGGGAACTATTTCAATGAGACAGGGTCTCACTAAGTTGTTGAGGCTGGCTTTGAATTTGCCATCTTCCTACTTTGGCCTCCTGAGCTGCTGGGATTACAGGCATGCACCACTGCACCAGGTTGAGGCAAAGACTTTTGATAAGTCTTTTTGACTGGTTTCCCCAAACCCTCCTATTATCAATAAGAAGGCAGCTATTACCCCATTTGCCTGTGAGAAATGGCCTCACCCCTGCCTTCCTTAATCTGACACAAGATTTTGTTGTCGTTGTTGTTGCTGTTGTTTTGCTTTGATTTTTGCATTTATTTATTTATTTTTTTTAGGGAGCATCATTTATTTGGGGTTCATGGTTTCAGAAGTCTCAGTCCATAGACGGTTGACTCTGGATTCAAGGGGAGGCAGCACATATTGAGGAAGGTTCTAGCAAAGGAAAGCTGCTCAGCTCATGGTGGGGTCAGGAAGCTGAGAGAGAAAATGGGGGCTACAAAGAAGACAAACCCAGGGCACACCCCCAGTGACAACCTGCAGTCAGGCCCACCTGCCAACAGTTACCACCCAGTTGGTACATTCTAACCCGGAAGGACTAAGGAACAGATTTCATAATCTAACAATCTTCGCCTCTGAATATTCCTGCATTCACAGCACCTTTTGAGTGACACCTCATATCTAAACCTTACCAATTAGTGATGTGGAACATTTTTTCATGTACCTCTGATATGGGTTTTTTTTTGTTTTTTGTTTTTTTTTTTGGAGAAATGTTCAGGTCCTTTGACCATTTTTTAAAAAGCAGGTTATTTGTTCTCTCATTCTTGAGCTGTTGAAATTCCTGATATATTTTGGATATTGTCCGCCTACAGATGTACAGTTCACAAATGTTTTCTACAATTCTATAGGTTTACTCTTCAACTCTGAGGATCATTTCCTTTGTTGTTCAGAAGCTTTTGATGCAATCTTGTTCATATGTTTGTATGTGCTAGAGCTTTTGCCCTATTTTCTCCTACTAAAGAATTATGTCTTCCATTTAAATCTTTTTTTTATCTAATATTAGCACAAGTTTTTAACATTAATTTTATTATTTTTATTTTTTTTAATTTTTTATTGTTGGTTGTTCAAAACATTACATAGTTCTTGATATATCATATTTCACACTTTGATTCAAGTGGGTTATGAACTCCCATTTTTACCCCATATACAGATTGCAGAATCACATCAGTTACACATCCATTGATTTACATGTTGCCATACTAGTGTCTGTTGTATTCTGCTGCCTTTCCTATCCTCTACTATCCCCCCTCCCCTAATACACAATGGAGTATTGCTCTGTATTAAAAAATGACAAAATCATAGAATTTGCAGGGAAATGGATGGCATTAGAGCAGATCATGCTAAGTGAAGATTTTTGCATTTATTTTTCACGGGATTGTTTTTAGAGGAATCTAAATTTTAAAATCTGATGGTGTCCTTCTATTTAGATAAAACACAGATGCATAGGTATGGCCTATTCATTTACCTTCACACCTATTACAGCAATGAGAACATGGAGCAGAAACCCCAAGAACCAAAAGCTGACTCTGTTCTAATACTCTCCAGGCATCCTAGTGCTCTGAGCTACCACACAAGTATAATCCCCCCAAAAGGCTGGTTATCTACAGGAAGCAATAGATACAGGTGAGATTCTGGGGATGGGTGGCCCCAGACATGCACTAGTAGAAACCCTCTGTCTTGGTTAGATACCTCACAAACCATGCTCCCTCCTACCATGTACTTTAATTTGAACAGTTATCTTCATTGTAATTCCCAACTCCTTTGTTAAAGGTGGAATACCACACCAGTTTAGGGTGCTGTCCTTGGAGTCAGACTGCCAGCTTCCCAATTGTACTGTGCAGTTTTTAGGCAAAAAACTCTCTATGCCCACTATAAAGTAGGAATGACAAAAATAGTACTTACTCTGTAATATGATGGTGAGGATTCTACGAGATAATAAATACAAATGCTTAATATAGTGACTGGGACAGGAATGTCCATTGTTAACTTTCATTAGTAAAAATCCAAGTCCTGCACTTCTTTCAAGATCTGAAAATGTCACAACTTTTCTAGCCAGCCTTTCCCAGCTAAGCCATTGTTACATCTCCCAATCCCAAGAAATGTGCCTTGGTTAGCCCAGTCCTGCCATAGTCTGTTATATTACACTGCCAGTCCCCTGGACGTGACTCTTCTCAATTAGGCTGTGAACTGTTTAGGAACACACAGAATAATGACTTCTACTTGCCCACCTGCTTCTACCCTCACTTCCTTAAAAAAGTGAGGGCAATTTTTTTACCATTTCCTGTTCTGCCTGGATGGAACTGAAGCGTTCACCTGGCCATACCTTCCATCCAGGTGGACAGACACATTAACAGACTGGTTGAATAGTGTGGAACCAGAGAACAAGCCTGGTGAGCTCGTCTCCCTCAGTCTTGGATTCTTCATTTACTTCCTTTTATTTTTTGAGTATGTATCTATCTTCCCCACTTGATTGTGAACACACCTGGTAACAGAGACCCATTCCTATTCACCTTTGTTTCTACCTTCCTTCCACGGGGTGCCTCCAAGGCTCAGTATTTGCAAGTGCAGCGGGATAAGAATGCAGTGTGTGTTCATGATGTCACTTCGCCCCTGACAATCCCTTCCATTATTCAGCTCTCCCTACATTCACAGAAACTCTCACTTTCAAATGCTGGTGAAGATGTGGCGGGAAAGAAACACATTATTGTGGGATTGTAAATTGGCACAGCTACCTTGGAAATCATTATGGAGGTTCCTCAAAGACTACGACTCAAAACAGCATATCACCCAGCTGTACCACTCCTCAGTATTTACCTAGAAGACCTCAAGTCAGCATACTATGGTGATACATGCATACCCATGTGTACAAAAACACAATTCACCATTGCCAAGATATGGAACCAACCTAAGTGTCTATCAACGGATGAATGTGATAGATACACAATGGAGTTTTCTTCAGCCATAAAGAAGAATCAAGTTATGTCATTTACAGGAAAATGGATGGAACCTAAGAGTATTATGTTAAGCAAAATAAGCCAGACTCAGAAAGTCAAGGGTTGTATGCTCTCTCTCATATGTGGAAGCTAGAGAGAAAGGGGGGTGCCCGGGTGTCTCATGAAATTAGAAGAGAGATCAGTACAGCAGAGGAGAGGGACCAGGGGGAGGGAGGAGGGGAAGTTAAATTGAGGGACTGGGGGGTGAAAATGACCAAATTATGTTATGTTCATGTACAAATATGTCACAATGAATTCCACTATTATGCATAATTATAATGTACCAATAACAGGTTAATTAAAAAAAAAGATTCATTTCCAGAGAGATAAGTCACTTAGCAGAAAAGCAGAAATCAGAAGTTCAGTGTTAGCTCTTGAGTTTCAGTGGTTAACACTATTTATGTTTCAGAGCATAACTTTGTGCCAGTAAAAAAAAAAAAGGGGGGGGGGACTTGGAGGCTGTTTTTCTGTTTTTTCCTAGCTACTTCCAATCTAGATAATCTAGATAACGATTCCAGAGGCTTGGGAGGGTGAAATGAGGGAGGGAAGAGAGGGTGGCAGACATCCATGGAAGTGGCCACTGTTTGGAGAGGGCCAAGAAGGTAGCAGGGGGGACGGACAACAGGTTTGGCCCAGCAGAAGCACCAGGGATTCATGGTCTTGGCACAGCTTGGAGGAAAGGGCTATAAGCATTTCTGTAAAGTCAAGCCGGGTCATCGCTTGGGGCTTCCAAGTCTAGGAGTACGAAGGAGTTGAGAGCGAATTCCACCTAGGAGGTGAGCTGTGTGGAGATAACAGCCCCTGAGTGAATCTGGAGGTGAAGGGAGATGGTGTCTCAGTGAGCATCAGTGTGGACAGAGGCTCCCAGCCCCTAGGAAGTTAAAGTTCAGGCACATTCTTGAGGATTACATGCAACCCCAGAAAGGGAGAGATTTTATCCAGAGATATGCGTGTGTAAAGTGATATACCAAGAGAGTCAGGGAGGGCGGGGGCACTTCTCAGACCAGGGCGCTGACCTGATCTAGGTGAAGAGTCTGTGAGGAATGAGTCAGCCTCAGGATTTCTGCAACATCAATCCCTGATGGTAGTCTAAGCTCAGGCATCCTGGGCTCAGCACAAACGCAGTGAAGGATTCCCACAGGAAGCCTCGTTATGGTCCCAGGATGTCTGAGGTGCAGCTGTCACGGCTGCTGTGGTGAAGTAGGTTCCATCACTACTGTGATGATCAAGTGTGTTCATCATGCAACATGCCTAGAAGATGCCAGGCATCTCATAGGTAATCCAAAGAGGTTTATTGAGTTTTGCTAAGGTATAATTGACAAATAAAAATTGCATATATTTATAGTATACAACATGATATATTGATATAGTCTATAAAATGATTAAATCAAGTTAATTAACATGTGCATCACCTCCCAGACTTATTTTTGTGCTGAGAACATTTAAGACCTTCTCTCTTGACTATTTCCAGGTATCCAGTACATTATTATTAACATATCACTTATTCATCCTGCTCAATTAGAACTTTGTACCCAATGACTAATATCGTCCCATTCCCCTCCACTCCCAACACCCCCAGACCCTGACAACCACCACTCTACTCTCTGCTTCTATGAATTTCACTTTTTATATTCCACATATAAGTGAGATCATTCAGTGCCTAGATTATTTCACTCAGCATAATGTCCTCTAGGTTCATTCAAGTTGTTGCAAGTGGCAGGATTTCTTTCCTTTTTAAGGCTGAATAGTATTCAGTGTGTGTGTGTGTGTGTGTGTGTGTGTGTGTGTGTGTCTTAATCCATTTATCCACTGATGGACAGTGAGCTTGATTTTATATCTTGTCTATTGTGAGTAACATTACAATGTGTTCAGATGTCTCTCCAACATACCAATTTCATGTTCCTTGGGTATCAGAAATGGGATTGCAGGATGATATGTTAGTTAGGGTAGTATTTTTCATTTTCTTGAGGAAACTCCACATTATTTTTCTCCATACTGTTCTCCACAGTGACTGTTCCAATTACATGTCCACCAACAGTGGACAAGGGACCCCTTTACCCGACATCTTGGACATTCAAGAAGTAATACTGAAGTGCCAAGGAGAGGCCCTCAGGTGTGTGATTAGCCAAAGGAATCATTGTAAATTTTACCCTCCAAACTTCAGGACCTGTTTACTTTTATGTTAAGCGCTGTTCTAATAGGCTTGTTTAGCTGAAGTATAAGCTAAAGCCAGGTTAGAAACAGCAGATTAAAAAAGAGATCAAAAGCTTATGATTATCATAACGACCAGAAAGCTGTGAAATATGAGTTTGATAGCAGAAGAGATAGAAAAACAATAAACACCAAACACAATGACAGAAGCACATGCTTTCAGGGTTTGTAACATTAGGAAACTCAATCCCAGAAACTTAACCAGGGCATGAGTACCTCCTAGTATTACACAAAATGTAACCATTGATGTTCATATTCATGTCTTTGATTTATCAAGAAAATGTTTCACCAGCACTTTGAGGAGGTAGAAATGTAAGAAAGGCATTTTGAGTGATTTCCATACAGAATACTTAAAATCACAAAGGAGCTCCATAGAAATTGTAAATCCTCAGGGGTTTTGGACAGTGATAGTTTTATTGATTCGTCTAAATACTTTTTTTTTTTTGTTTTTTGGTTTCCCTGTGCACAATTACATGCCATTTCTTAGTGTCACTTGGTAATGAACAATCCTTATGCTTCTCATTTCACAACCTGAGGTCATGTTGTGAGCCCCACCTTTCCTGTGGCATATGTCATCACTGCTCAGGTTCCCCCCTCGCTTCCCAGCAGACATAAAATCTCTGTAACAAATCAAGAACCCAGGGAGAACTCGCAAGCTCCTGAGGTGGGCCTGGACATTCCTGCGGTGGACACACAGGGTCTCATGCCAATGGCGCATGCACCTGGGATACCTCTCTGGATACCTCTCTGCCTCTGCTTCCTTGACAGCAGGCCTAGGTTCCACCCAGCCTCCTTTTTTTTTTTAAATAGTTGCTCATGACAATACAATGATCTTGACATATCATACATTTGATTCAAATAGGGTATGAATTCTCATTTTTCCATGTGTAAGGATTGGAGGATCACATTGGTTATACATCCATGTGTATACATACAGCAATCCTAGTGTCAGTTGTATTCTGCTGCCCTCCCTATCCCCCTCCCTTCCCCTCCCCTCCCCTCCCATCACTATTCTCTACCCATTCTACTGTGACAATTATCTCTCTCTTTTTTTTTCTTCCCTTCCCCCTCACACCATCGTATATGTATTTTGTGAACCCATGAGGGTCTCCTTCCATCTTCCATGCAATTCCCCTTCTCCCTCCCTTTCCCTCCCTCCTCTTTTCCTTGTTTCATTGTAATCTTCTTCTCATGCTCTTCGTTCCTACTCTGTTTTGAGTCACCTCCCTTATATTAGAGAAGACATTTGGCATTTGTTTTTTTAGGGATTGGCTAACTTTGCTTAGCATAATCTGCTCTAGTGCCATCCACTTCCCTGCAAATGCCATAATTTTGTTACTTTTTAGTGCTGAGTAATATTCCATTGTGTATAAATGCCACATATTTTTTTTTTATCCATTCATCTGTTGAAGGGCATCTGGGTTGGTTCCACAGTCTAACCTCCTTTTCATGGTTCCTCTCTTGCACAGGCACCACAGGCATGCAGAGCGCATTCACTCTCATGGGGCTGACAGCAAGATCACCGGCATGGGGTAAACATCAACGCCTCTGGAGAACACTGCAGAACTCCAGGAGAGCTCATCTTCTAATCTCTGGAAATTACCCTAAGAACTTGAGAAGCTTCTGTTTAGAGCAACAGCCTGCCATCCTGAAACTGGACTGCTTACGGCAGGCACACTGAGAGAGCATCAACCACACACAAAGAGGGAGAGAGCCAGAGAGAGCCAGAGAGACCCAGAGGTAGGGGAGGAGGGAAACAGACGTGCCAATGTGCTTGCTGTATCTGGGACGCATTTCAGGGTTAAGAACAAAAGCAGAATACCCTCATTTTCCCACAGACTTGTAACCTCCTTTCACTAGCATCTACGCTTACTAAAATTTATGAGGAGGAAAACGGCCACTCTAAATAGGCAACATTTAACTCACGTTTGATAGCAAAGCACAAAAGACAATAGTGTCCTAAAAGAAATCTGTTCCCCACATCAATATGAGGACTGAAATAGCTGTTGATTTCTCATAGGTTTAATGTTCTCCAGGTCCTGCCTGTTGACTCCTTTTAAATCCCTTGATTCATGGCTTTGGAAAAGGGATCCGAGGATTGTGCTTCATTCCATACTCCTCACAGAATTAGTTCTATTAATTTTATTCACTTAATGATCCCTTCTTTCTCCTTTGGTATCATTGGTTCAGCTTCCTAAAGTCATCTGTTTTTGTTTTCTAGTAGTATTTCCCCCTTCCTTTTATTCTAGATGACATCTTCACATTTTGAATGATACAAAACTATAGCTAAAATAATGCACAGGAAAAGCAGGTGGAGAGTGCACATGATATTTCAGATTGTTACATCTTTGTCTCATTTTCCCTTTCCCATCTCACTTTTCTCTTCTCATGTTGTATTTTTTCAAGAAAAAAAAAAGAAAAAGCAAAGATGCTACAGCTCCTCAGGGACAAGTCAATTCAAGATTAATAGTTGCATAACAATCTATAGAAACTAAACTTCATCTGAATTTAAAACTGTAAACTGTTTTGTTTTTTCCCCAAACTAAATTGGTCAGATATGAAAAAAAAGCAATATAAAGCATTCTAACTTTTTATTTGAGCACAGACAACATGTTGGCTAATTTGTATTGATTTTACCTGCTAATTTAGATGCATTCATGATTTTAAAAAGCAGATTCCTGTAATTTGCTTTTCTATAAAATGTCACCAATGCATTAAATACTTTGAAAACAGTCTTTGTAAATCAATCCACACTTATTAGATTTATTTAAGCGATAACATTAGAATTCCATGCTGAGATTTAATTTGGTTTTAAAATAACTCCCTACATGCAGAACATTTCCAAGGGTGGAGAGGCTAGTTCCCAATTATTTTCATGTCGTCTGTGCCAAATGTGTTTAAATGACTGACTTACCTACAAGCTGTGGGTTGTCTGGAAACTTCTCTGTTTGGTGGGCTGCACACATTTTTACCCATGGCAACATTATAGGGACAAGAAAAAAAGGAAAAATGCAGAATCAAAGCCGAATGAAAAGTAAACAGTCTTACCTTGTTGGTGTCAAATGTGTTATAAACTTGATCAACATGTTCATTGGCCTTTTGATTCAGACCTTGCAGACCCAAAAGTGCCTTAAATTCATGCAGCGTTTGCAGGCCAGATGGATACTCCATCATAAATGCTCTGTACCACACATAGGGGTCTTGTGCAAGAATTCCTGTCTGATCACCAGCTATGGATTCCCCATTCCCCATGGTGATTTGAAATCTCCGGTCTTTTTCTCAAGTTGTTTTCATGTAAGTTCTCTCTTCATTTAGTCTCTCGCTCTTCACTACTGACATATGCTCTTGGAAAGCTACTCTAAACCTCTTACTAGCTACAGGCTAAATAAGAACAGAAAGCCAGTGAGATTAACTTATCTGTACAGTTTTAAGACTGAGGTCACTCACCTCTGATGGTATTATGCTTACAGCATCCCAGAGGATGATTTTCTACAAAGAACAAGGGCAATATTTTTTTAGTGAGTGCGATCTTTGTCATCTTGTTGGTCATCCACTATGCCTACATTATCAACTAGCACAGTGAGTCCAGGTGAAGGAACTTTTCAGGTGTTTTGAAATAGTAACTTTTCATTGCTATTTTACGGATGTGGAAACTGAGACTTGTGAATCTAAGGAATATTTCAGTGGGTTAGGGGAGGTGGAACAAAGTCTAGCATAGGTTCTAGACATTATCCCATCACTTACTAACTTCATTGAAATATTATCTTCTCAAGTATCGTTCCCCAATCTAAAATTGTAATATGAGTATCTATTTGTTCCTGATAGTCTAAACATAAATTTAGATGAAGAACATTTTTCTCAAGGGAAAATTATACGTTTGGAGTATTGTTAAATTAAAAGGAAGTCTATGTATAAGAAAGGAATCATGGCTAGAGAAAATCAGATGATTGGTGGTAAGTCAAGCTGTGGATGTAGTAGCAAGTCGAGTCTGGTCTGAAGATAAAAGAACATACATGGCTGTGTCTTCTGGCTTCCTTTTTTTGTTTGTTTTTGTTTTTCTCTTTGTTCCTCTTTTTTGTCTCTCAAGTCTGTATCTTTGTATGCTTTCTTCCTGCTAGTTTTGTCTCACTTCAGTTCCCAAGCTAATCTAATCTTGTCCTGGCTAAGTCCCAATTGCAAATGGACTTGAGAACCGAGTCAAAGAACCTAAGAGTGTATCCACCGTCCAGTAACGGAAACAAAGCACCTCAAGTGGTCCTCAAGCATCTTGCTATCAATCATATGCAGGATCAGATTCCCAGGTGGAATGCAATTCTGTTAATCCTGAATTCTGGTTACCACCTCCTAACCATAGATGGATCTCTGCGTTAGTCCTGGACTAATTACCTATTTAATAAATCCCCGGTTCCCCAAGAACTGGAACCATTAGACCTGAAATAAACTGTCTTGACAGGAAGTGGGAGTGGTTAAAGTGAATATGATTAATTCTGTTTCAAACACATCAGTGCAGACTTTCAGTAGAACATGCTCTACTTCACAACTAGAGTTAAATAATAGGTGGACGAATGAGTCATAGTAATTTGTAACTCATTCAGGTGGAAGTATCACTTGAAACCATTACAGGAGATGAGGTTTCTTACGTCGAGTCAAAAGAAGCTGAGACAGGGGTGCCTGAGCCCTGTGGATGATCCAGGTAGGAACTATGCTGAATATTCTGTCAGCATTCTCCTGGGGTGTTTTTCATCAGATTCCTTACATGTCTGCCAAAAGGATGCCCAGAAGACTGGCTTCTTATCACCATGACCTTCTATTCATCACCTGTTTTTACACTGAAGGAAAAATGGATACCGATGATGGCAGAAGAAGAACAAGAACGTCCCTTGTGGAGGAAAAACTTTAGATAATACAAGAATCCAAGGACTTAAAACACAAAAGCTGTGTTTCTTCACATAAATTACACATATTAAAGTGTATATAAAGACAAATTGCTGATGCAAAATAAAGTTTTAAACTATCTCTACTATGAGATTTCTTACATTGAATACGATATCTGTTTCCAAAAATCAGGAATTGTTTGGTGTAAAACATTAACCAGTGATAAGGAAGTGGGGAAATATCTTCATTTATAATATGTCAAAGAATAATTCAAATAATTACAATAAATATAATTATAAATGTGAAAAATGCTTGAAGAAAAATGTAAACTGGTACTCTAGGACACCAAGACTTGAACATATAGAAAGGTATATTTTGATATTGAATTTAGAAAAGCTTCATTTAAAAAAAATAAGTCCATTCTCTATATATTATTCTATGCTACAACCACAAACTCAAGAAAATGCAAATAAAACTTAGGGGGTAGTAGCTACTGAAAAAGTTAATTCTAAGTTTTTTAAAAAAATTTTTTCTTTAGTTATATATGGACACAATATCTTTATTTATTCATTTTTATTTTTATGTGGTGTTGAGGATCAAACCTAGTGCCTCACACACGAGAGGCAAGCACTCTACCGTTGAATTACAGCCTTAGCCCAATTCTAAGTTTTAATGAGAATTTAACAGGTAAGTATACACAAGAAATTATAAAAAATAAAATTATTAAATATCCTTACCAAAACAACCTGGGTCTGGCATGAGAAAATACTGAGCAATCAGTGAAAAAGCAGAGGGACTTTTTGTTTTTTTGTTTTGTTTAAAATACAAAGAGCAATCTAACATACAAAGATAGCATTGAAGATTAGTGGGGAAAGGATTGATTATCCACATGATAATTCTGGGACACTGCTGAGGCTATGTGGAAACACATATACACACATACACAAACAAAATGGGGTTTCTGTTGGGGAACTAGCCCAGTGGTAAAGTGATTGCCTAGTGTGCTTGAGGCCTTGGGTTCAATCCCCAGAGGAAGGAAGGAAAGAAGGAAGGAAGGAAGGAAGGGAGGGAGGGAGGGAGGGAGGGATAGATTTCTTTACTTCTAACCTACATTAAAACAACAAAGACATATCACGTTTAACCTATTTGATCAGCAAGATAAGAGTGTGACAATTCACTGGGTAGCTAAAGGTATGAAGAAATAAATGTTCATACATTACAGAGGAGGGTATTTTAATGTAATTTTTATGCAGTGTTGTTAGGCAATGTCTACTGTAATAGCATCTATATATCTTTCACTCTGCAATACACCTTGTTAGGTTTGACAGAAAAAATTGCAAATGTGTGAATTATAAGGATATTCACTATTATAAGGATACTCACGATTATATGCATGCAAATCCAAAAGAACAAAAAAATTAATAAATATCCATTGATAAGGGAATGGTTAAGTATATTTGGGAATTTCCACAGAATGGAATTATGAGGAATAGTTAAAAATAACAAAATATGATCTCATTACCTCTTAGTACATTATATATTATTACATATATCCATTCTGATTTGAAAAGTTCTTGATGGTATTCAGAGAGAGACAATGCAAGATCATCTTTTGGATGAAATTACATCATATTTCCAGTTATATAATGGTCAACATGGTTTTACATACATTGAGTGTTTGGGAGTAGATTCACAAGTGATTGGTAGAACAAACTAATATAGAATTTCAATAAGAAAACTAGTAAGAGCATGCTTCTTAGGAGGAATAATTAAGGGGTTAAGGACACAAATGAATGAAGAATTTTCATAATATCATATTGAACACATTCCACATTTTGTACTATGTGCATTATGTAAATTAAGATTGTACAATTCCACAAATGAGTCTTAATGCTTTTATTGATTTTGTTCAAAGCTGAAGACATTTCTGAACAAACAATGTAATCAGTTATTAAGGAAAGTGTTAAAACAGTTTCTTACATGTGTCTAAATATAAAAATACAATTCTTAGCATCTGTTATATATATGTTCTGCTTAAGAGATTTATTATTTAAGAGATTTATTATTTAACTATAATTAAATCGTAAAACAATCACATAAACTTTAACTCAAAGATGTTTTGGAGGATTTATACTTTCTGCTTTCCTGAGGATTGGCTGCAGTGGAGAAAAGGTACAATATCTTTCAACACACATTTCAAGAGAACAAGATTCTACAATCCTTTGTATATTGATTTTGAAATCCACTGTTTTCGAGCTCTTACAATTATCTTAGTAAAAGCAAAATTTAAGCTTAAGTGACATTTTCATTTGTCTTAGTAGCTTGCATGAAAATTAGAGAACTCTAAAAATTATTTCCAAGAAACAAAAAAATAGGAAATAGGGTTGGCAAATTTATAAATTGCAGATCAGTCTCCATCTCTAAAGTATACAATTTTTTAAAGTTGGAAGGTAAAAAAATTTACGATAACAATAAAGAAAGGAATTTTTTAAAAATCTTCCAATTTTCTTATTAGCATTTTTGAAAGGGAATACCTTTGCTGACTTTTAGTTTTGAGAAGTCCTTCCATTGCTCTCTAAAGGGAGACCATGCCCTGCAACACTTTGTTTAACGGGTCTAGAAAGGAGATTATCTTCTTTCAGCAAAGCTTCTAAATAAACGTCAATCTGCTCCAGGTCATCTGCTGGACCACCCTGGAAGAGAGAAGCGATACTCACACCAGGGAAAGCAGCTGAGAGTTTACTCACGTTTTCTGGGCAGGCTCCTGACAGTCTTCTCTATGATTCATGTAGCAACAGAACCTGTCCTGTGTTTGAATAATGCTTTTAACCTTTTCCAAGTGTTTTCTCGTTTAATCTCATTTTATGCTCACAAGGGGCTAGGAATTCATATCGTATTTTCTTCTCTACTGGAGGTTAGTTCCACTGGCATTTTCCTCCTTTTTAAAAATTACTTGTCATATCACTTGCCCCTCCCCACCCCCATGTCATCCTTTTCTGTTTTAGGCTCTCGTGTCCTATTTTAAAAATTTATGAATCTTCAGCCTTTTAGGCCAAACCAGAAAGATAAAAATTTGGCTTCTGTTTCTCCTCTTCCTACTATAGCCTCTTTTCTCCCAGCCTCTGCCTTGCTGCCCTGCTCCGTCTCTCTATCCTTCCTTTCCCACTCCCCCTCAGCTCCACATCGGTGTAATTTCACAGTCTCCTTCCCTGGGCTTCTGGATCCCTGGACAGATCCATGGGATATGCTAAATCTCTCTCCTTCAGGCCCAATCAGGGAGTCGACTATCTCTCCAACTGAGCAGATGGATGAGGAGACTGTTAGGATGGACCTTCCAAAAATTATCCCAGTTTTACTACTGTCCCACCAAGTGTCCAACTCCTTCATCTTCATCTCCTCTTCCCTTTCCTCAGTCCATTAAATATGCTTCAGCTTTATTCCTTCTGCTCTAGACTAGCTCAGTTTTCTAACAAGGGTTCCAGTTTTGTGACTGGGGTCCTGTTCCTGCAAAAGGGTTTCAATGACATTGATATTTACCTAAGTTTCCAAATATAATAACCACAAAGAGTTCCCTGTGGCTCTTGCTAACACAGCCAGGACTTACCTTTTAGGTATAGTCTAATCCTTTGGCTATTAGTCTCTGCCTGGCAGATGAAACTTCCTCTTAGGACCTTACGTGGATTTTACACTCCGTTTCTTGTGTGTCTGCCCTACTCTTATCTGCTTCAGGCCCATCACAACTCAGTTCTCTGTTTTATTTTACCACAGTTGCTCCAGTAGTCAGAAAAGTAATGATGGAAACTTTAAGTGGTGGAATGAGAGTGATAAATATATTTGAGTCAGAACTCTTTGGGTATCTTTTCAATGATACTAGGTAAAAGATTTCTATTCTGCTGGCTAAAGTCCCTCACATCCCTACTAAACTTTGTGAATAAAGCAAATTTAACTAATATAATTATCTTGGTTAGTCTGGGAAAACTGGCCAAGGTAATTAGCCAAGGGGTTTGGTATTGAAGATAATTTTTTAATTTTTTAAAAAGTTAGTAAATTATTATTCTTTCATTTTTTTTTCTATAGCCAAACAGATTTTCTATGCTGAGAATCAAAAATTTTTAAGGTTTTTTTTTTTTATTCTCATTAAGTGGTATTCAATTTCTATGATACAGAATTTCTCTGTTCTTTCAAGCGTTCACTGTTATTAAAACCAAAATTGTCACTGAAACCCTACCATGCCCAGGTTCCATTCCAATCTTTTTATTTATAAAATCATTTACATGGAAAAGCATTTATGGCCACAAGACCACAAGGAGCTCTGCTAAATCCCACTCTCACAACAATAATGAACTTGAAGAACTGGCTGAAGTGGTGGTGTTGATAGAAGCACGAATACTGTTACCATAATGTAGACATAGCATTAATCATTCATTTTTATTTTAATAGCATAGCATTTTAATTGTGCCTATATTACTGAAGGGGGGTAACTTCTCTTTCAGCAATTTACCAAATAGTAAGCAGAAACATTTTCTGCATTTAATTTCTACTTAATATAAGAGAAACTTCATGTAAACTAAAAGATGTATATGTTTTAAAGGGAAAATAAACTTTCACCTTGAAATGTTCACAGCTAGGACTGAAACCCAGGCAGTTGGGCTTGAAAGTCCCATTTTATACCAGTGTGTGGCCAGTCTCCTAGTCGCTCCACTATCTAATTCATGGGCAAGGTCATCCCCATCCATCCTCCAGGTTTGGGGGCTGGGGAAATAGCTCAGTTGGTAGAGTGTTTGCCTCATATGTACTAGGCCCTGGATTCAATCCTCAGCACCACAAAAATAAATGAGAGAGAGACAGAGAGAGGTTGGCAGGCAACACTGCTCATTTTTGGTTTTATATGTGGGCTCAGCTGTGAAGTGTATGTGCTTCATTCACCAGGACCATCCTCCAGGCTTTCTATAGGGGACACAGTTCTCTTACACAGTTCTCTCCTGGGAGGATTCTGTCTCCTGTCCCTGCCCTCAGGGCCTGTATCTGAGGATAAAATGTCATGGGCTCCCTAAACTCCACTGTCCTGGCTTGCATTTTTCAATTTATTTCTAGAACCTATAGAAATACTTCTCAACCTTGGCTAATACATTTTAATTTTTACTACATTTCTATGTGCTGTCACAGAAATTGAGCTCTTCCTCATTAGTTCAGTCTATCATAGAAACTCAATTCTTTATGCATTAAAATATACAAAGTCATCTGACAGTAACTCACACTTCCATATGTTTCCTGGCCTCTCCAACCTCTCCTCTAAGATTAGGAGGGTTTTTTTTTAATTTCTGTATGAGGATAAAAATAAAATATCTTGCTTCCTGACCAAGTTGGGAAAAAATTCTTAATGGACACATGCTATTGAGGAGACTCAAAAGTGATCCATCATTGTCTTTTACCAATAGAATGGCATTAATTGCTCTTATTATCACTGTAAGAGAACAATTAAAAATTCTGATTTTTTAAGAAAAAAAGAATGAAATTTTATAAATATTCTTATATTTTTTTTTCAAAATTCATTTATTGATGATTTTGATACTCTTTAAGTGGCAGCAAGGATGGGGTTAGGTGACTTGTCCCAGGTCAGTAAGCAAATGATGATGTTAGGAGGGGAGTCTAGCCACAGAGCATATTCCTATTACTCATATACAGTGTCATCACTCACCAGCTGAAGTGTCTGCAACAACATTGCCAGTTTTACACGAAGATTCTTCAGTTTATCCTCAGTAGTTTTTCTTTTTTGTTCACAGTGTCCCAGAGATATTTCATTAAGAATTCCTCTTCTATTTGCATCATGGATGATGCACTGCATTTTTCTTTTTATTTTCTTTTCATATTGGACCATGTAAACATTCCGGATCTGGGAACGTTTTTTAAACAGTCTTAGTATGTTTTTAAAATATTACCATTCCCCCTAATAAATGAGGTGATTTCATATTCCAACTGCACACATGTACCAAGCATCAACCCTGCATCTAAGTTTGACAGGTGGTCCAAACTGAGGACACCTTTAAGGAACTAACTCTCTGATGGGAAAGGGAGAGACAGGAGGTAATATGTACCATATTCCTATAATTATAAGAACTGGAGAGGCACACCAAGGTAGACTCAGAGACCCTTGCTTTGGAATGAAGAACTCCATGAATGTGAATTTCTTCTCCCATTAGCAATGTAAAATCATTCAATGCACAAAGGGGGAAGGTTCCTGTGGCCTACTCTCCACAGCACCAGCAGCTCATGGACAATGACAGATGGCCAATGCTTGGGCCACCTTAAAGATGATATGTTATTTGTGACTCAAGTGTAGTAACTGTAAAGCACAGAAGCTACAGAATGAGGAATTTTGTTTCCTCACTCTGTGTACGTTCTTTATCCTACTGTGAAGAGTGTGGACTGTTAACCATTGACCTCTTGCTAATTCAGGGGTCATGGCTGTTTTCCAAGATGGCATGTTGTGCTTGGGGATCTCATGAAGCAGGATAGGCAACAGAGAGGAAAGATGCTTCAATTTTAGAATGGCATTAATTGCTCTGATTACCATTATAAGAGAACAGGGGATATTCTGAGAAAAGAGATACAGGGAAAAATCCCATTTTGACAAACATTTTAATGTTTCCTATAATAAGAAGATTTCTGAATTCTAACATGACTGGGTTGCAAGGAGAATTGTAAAGCAGCCACGTTCATCTCTTGGGCCTGCCCTGCCCGCTCACTGCCATACATCACCTTCATGAACACAAGTAGACCCTTCTCAGGCACTGCCCACACCATCACTATTACACACTCTGCTCTCACTAGTTTCTCTTCTTTCTATGAAATTATTTAAACAAAAAAATCTTGTATTATCTATAATTCTAATAAACATCAGTACTTTGTAAATTTGAGGCATTAATTATAGGTGATAGAAAAATACAATACGTAAGGTAGTCTTTGTCCCCAAGAACTTTCTAGTTGACAGCATGAGCTAATTCAAGTATGCAAACTTTATATCTTATGGGAGAAAGGGTACTATGTCCCCAGGTAAGGCTTGGGTATTGTTAGAGTTGATAGAAGGGTGAGGAGTCTCCATTCAATTAAAGAGCATGGAAATCCTGACTTGGAGTACTTGACTTGGGGTTATGTGAGCAACTCACCTCGATATGTACACACTTCACCCACCATTAGTAGAGAGGAGTATGTGGGAGCAGGGACCAAACAACATTCCATTTTGGCATCAAGCATGGGCCGCGTGTGTGGATAATAATATGTTAAAGACGAAACTAATTCTCAGGTTTGCAGATGGCTATGTAAAGAAATCTTAGATTTTTAGTGGCTTAAAATTCCTGAAAGCTGGTGTTGGGCACCAAGAATTAGACTCTGAAATCCCTGGTCTGTGTCCACCTGTTCTCGCCTTGTTTCCTGAGTTCCAGGACTCATTCTTCTAAGCATTCACCAACCTCATTCCTGCCTCTTGCTCCTGCTGCTTTCTCAGTCCAGTAAATTCAACTCATATTAGCACAAAGCTCCTTCTCTGCTTCAGGTCTGAGATGCCCCTTGCCCACTGTTTCTGAAAATCACCTCCTTCTTCCCAAACACACCATCACTGTCAACTCCCTGGCCCTGCACAATTATTTTATGGCAAATTACATCATGATTACGTATTTATGGGTTTATCATCTGTCAATATGTGCCTCTGAATTCCTTTTCCTTTGTGGGTTTGTTATCTGTCCCTCCCTCTTTACATATAACCTCCATGTAAAAAGGATTTATTTTTATTCCTCTCCACATTTCCAAGGTCTGGAACATAGCACTAAATAGCAGGGAGTCAAGAGAGCAGATATGCAGCAATCACAGCAAGAGAATTTCAAACACATGGAGCCAGCCTGCTTTTCCAGGCTGCAAACATCTTGGAGAGGAATCTGCTTGTTTGTTTTGTTTTGCTTTGATTAATGTATATATTGAGCAATGATCAAAGCACGGTAATTAACATATCATATCCATCACCTTAAACTTTCATCATTTCTCTATGATGAGTATATTCAAAATCCTCTCTTGTAACTTTATGATGACTTATGTTTCAAATTGTCTCTTGTAATATACATATATAATTTATATGTACATATATAATACATTGTTGTTAGCTATAAGGAATCCACTTTTGAACATCTTTAATTCATCCTATACAAAGTTGATAACTTAAAACTAAGGCAACAACTACCTCTAGGAGGCTTCTCAGAAGCTTCTCAGAGGTTTCAGGAAAACCTAAGGGTTGTCCTCTCCCCTGGCCTGAAGGTCAAGGACAGTAAATGATTCAACCCAGGAGGGCAGAGTCACAGAGCAGAATTAAGATTTGAAGGATATGTCAAGATCATTGTATTGTCATGAGAAACTAATTAAAAAAAAGATTTGAAGGAAAGAATATTCAACAAAGATTTAAATCTTCTGCCTTGAGTTCAGAAAGTCCAGCTCTAGCAACTTTGCAGTGCCACAATCTTAACAAACTATGAAATAAAGAAGACCTGTGGGATCTACAGCTTTTGTACCACACAAAAGGGGGTATTCATGTAAGAATTTATACAGGAAGACACTACAGCAGAAATAATCAACTACGATTCAATACATAAATGTTAAAATCCAGATGCAAAGGTACCTACTGAATGCTGCTAGGATACATATTTGGATAAGATAGGATTACTAACTTCAAGGACTTTGTAATCCAGTTGAGGAGAAAATGACACAAGAAATTATTGTAATAGAAAGTAGACATTTTAATTAATGATAAAAATCAAGTTTTTTAGGTTCTCTCATAGTACAGGGAGGTCATAATTTATTTCAGACAGCAAGACAAGGCAATGATTTTGTAAAAGATTATCATGACAAGTTCTAAATAGAGTGGGAGGTCTTCAAGGGACCCACTGTAGGCTGGGAGTATGGATAAGCTAGGGGACAGCATGTGGCAAGGCTCAGAGGTAGACCAGGTAATGGAGGTTGAAGTGATGTTGAGATATTCATTTTAGATGGAGCAAATGACTTTTGAGCAGAAATGAAAAAAAAAGATGGCAGTTCAGGTCGGATGGTGCAGGGCCGCTGTGGCAGGAACACCTACCACTCTAACAGCAGTTACAAAAACTACAGATGTAGTTGAGATGAGGTAACTTTCACCAAGTATTCTATGTGGATTTCTTTATTAAAGGTACACACCCTAAAGCAAATGGCATAGATTAGTCCTTCACGTGGATTTCAAGAAAAAATTCGTATGGTTCTTATAACCATTTGCCTAAAGCCACTGGTTATTTAGAAAGTCCTTAAGACCACACAGTTTCATTGTTAGGAAAGCTATGATTTTAGTTGTTCCCTATCTCAGTTTCAACAGGAAATCCTGCCTTCTTGACTGTTGAGCTTACTTTGATCCTTTGAATGTCACTTGTCCTGAATATCAAGAAGATTCTAGTCATCCTATATGCTAACACTGTTGACCCTAACACTTATATTATTCACTCTGACCTCCAAGACCCAACAACCTGGCTCCTTTACTGACAGTGTAGACACTGGGAAAAATATCACTTGTAAATACATATGAAAAGGAAAACATAATTGGATAAACTTCAATGATGACAGTCTAATTCTTAACCGATTTCTAAGTTTTATAGCGTAAGTATATAAACCGGGGTTCCTAATCATTAGATGAAAACCTATGGGACAACACCACTCTCCATAGCCAGACTTTTATTTGGGATAATCAATTCCTGCTGGGCACTAAGCCAACCTGCTACCACACACACACACTATACCTAAAGATTCCACTTTGAGCATCTTTACTACATACATCTCATGTTATAATTTCAAGGTCTCAAATAATTTGAAGACAATTCTTCAATATCAACCTGCTGAGGAGCTATAATAGAACTATTGCAAGTAATAGGTGCAAACTGTTTCACAAAGATCAAGCACTGAAGTCTGGATAAGAATAAGATGGGGGAAAAGTAGTATAATGGAAAGAACTTAAAAGCAGGACAAATTTGAATTGAAATCCCAAATCTAATACTTATTTGCACCATGACATTGGGATATTATCTTTCTGAATTTCTATTTCTTCATTGCTAAAATGGAGATAGTGGCACTTGCCTCCCAAAGCTGTAAGGGTGACATTAGGTAACATACAGAAATGGACTTTAGCATCTGGCTCAATCAATCACATTTCCATATTAGCTGATTAAAATAACATTAGTGCTAAAATAGGGGCAAAAACAAACTGAAAGTAAACTTTGTCTTTTATTCTACATAAGAAACATTGACAAGATAGCTTCAAACTGAAATGTTTAATTCCTGTTTTTTTTAAAAAAAACATTATTCAGAAAACAAATTTACTTTGCAGTTAAACAGTAATGAGAAACTAAGTACAATCTCCTTTCATTCCTAGTTGCTTAGCATAGTCAACCAGACACTCAGTCTGAAACATTAGAGGCAAACATACCAACAAAGGTTGTTAAATTTGGGAAAGCTAAAAAATTGAATATATTATGATGATAGTGCCTTTATAAAAAGTAATTTGGTTTAGGTTCTAATTTTCATTTCAAGTCTTCCTAGTCATATGTCTTCTGAGAATTCACAATTCTTTTTCACTTACAAAGTATGAATATTCAAGTATACATCATTCTCTATAAAAGAGATGAGGCTTCAATGTTTATAGCAGCCCAATTCACAATAGCGAAACTATGGAACCAACCTAGGTGTTCTTCAACAGATGAATGAATAAAGAAATTGTGGTATATATATACAATTGAATATTACTCAGCCTTAAAAACGAATGAAATTATGGCATTTGCCAGTAAATGGATGGAGCTGGAGAATATCATGCTAAGTGAAATAAGCCAATCCCAAAGAACCAAAGGTTGAATGTTTTCTCTGAAATGTAGATGCTAATTCACAATAAGGGTGGGGCTAGGGAAGAATAGAGGTAGTTTGTATTAGACAGAGGGGAGTGAAGGGAGGAGAGGCAGTATGGGGGCAGGAATGACAGTAGAATGAATCAGATATTATTACCCTTTGTGCATACATTATATTACATGACCTGTGCAACTCTATATCATGTACAACCAGAAGAATGAGAAGTTATACTCCATCTCTGTATGATGAGTCAAAATGCATTCTAGTGTCATGTATAACTAGAATTTAAGAGAGAGGAGAGAGAGAGAGAGAGAGAGAGAGAGAGAGAGAGAGAGAGAGGAGGCTCTCTTCTTACAGCTGTGCTTTGAAGAGCTCCAGGGGAGCCATTCACCTCCTAGTCTTTATACATGTGCATACTGTTATGGTAGTTTCCAGAAGAAGGCTATAGGCACCAGCACATGGAAGACGATGCTAATGTATGTGCTGGTGATGGAGCTGGTGTGGGTCTGAGAAAACACAGGTAAAGTGTGAATGATGACCTGACATCTCAGTATTGATCTTGTGCCATGAAAAATTCTAGGCTCTTATGGCACCGGGGAGATGTCTGAATGACAACTGGTCATCCCAGCTCCAGCATGAATTCCCCCTCTTAGCTTGGCTGAGTTCACATCTTGGAGTCCCTGTTCCCTAAAGTGTGAAATAAGGGAATTGAGGGCAATTTCTATCACAAAACTGATGGACATTGTGCACTCTATTATGCCCCAGGAAATCTTTAAAAACTAGATACTGTTAAAAAAAATCTATATATAGAGAGAAAGAAAGGTTGTAATAAAGTACCAAAAACTATTAGCATCAATCAGTAAACTTGGATGATATGGGACAATGGATAAATTTCTTTAAATTCTTTCTTTAGATTATTAATAATTACTTTTAAAATGGAAAAATCATACTCTTAGTAACTACTGATAAGATACTAAGGGAAAACTCAAAGAGATGTTATCCATTCATTTGTTGATGGGTACCTGAGCTGGATCCTAGTTTGGCTATTATGAATTGTGCTGCTATAAACGTTGATATAACTGTATCACAATAGTATGCTGATTTTAGTTCTTTAGGATAAATACTAAGGAGTGGAATAGGTGGGTCATATGGTGGTTCCATTCCTAGTTTTCTGAGGAATTTCCATACTGCATTCCAGAAATGTGTCCTAATTTTCAGTTCCATCAACAATGTATGAGTGTATATTTTCCCCCTCATCCTCACCAGCATTTATTATTATTTGTATTCTTGATGATTGCCATTCCAACTGGAATAAGATGAAATTTCAATGTAGTTTTGATTTGCATTCCCCTGACTGCTAGGGATACTAAACATTTTTATCATGTATTTGTTGTCCATTTGTATTTCTTTTTTTTTTTTAGAAGTGTCTGTTTGATTCTTTTGCCCATTTATTGATGGCAAATATTTCTTAAAGGCTGAGAATTTCCTGTTTCCTGTCAAAACAGTTCTACTCCAAGTGCATTTGCATTTTAAAATTCAAAAGATGTTGCTTTATGACATATGATGTACTACACATTAATCTCAGTCTTGATAAGTAAATGCAAATTTGATTTCCTTCCAAACTAACATTTGGAAATTTATATTATTTCTCCTTTGGAACATGGGTCATTTAGAATATAAATGACTACACTGAAGACAGACTTACCTGGTTGAAACATATTTTCAGCTTTTTGTTCATCTGCTCTGGGCATTGCTCCAGCTGTTTTCATAAGTGATAAGAGAACAAGATATTAACTTTGGAGAATGCAGTGCCTCCAACAGAGTTATATCATGCAAGTATCTAGTATAAACAAACCTAGAACCAGCCAACAGTGGTACTATTGGTCTTTTAAGCTTGGATCCCAATAAATTAATTAACTAAAGTATACCTCATTTCATTCCAAACAAAACTAAAAAATGGTTAAAGCGGTTTACATAAATAAATACAGCATGGTTAAAAAATGTGTGATAAAAAAATAAGCTTGAAAGAAAATTAAGTGATAAAATTGTAAATATTGAAAAAAGAGCTGTCTAAAGGCAACTGGAGTCTGGATTTCTTGAAAGAGAAAGTTAGAAAATAGCCTGGGAGTCGCTGGTTAGTGTAAGAATCATCCAGAAATGGCATTTAATAGAAGAAAGCAGTTCAGGAACACACCCTCAGACATGATGACATTCAGAATCCAAGCAGAAAAGGAATCACCAAAAAGAGGGAGGTAGTCGAAGAAAGTGAGAAGTGTGTAGTGGGGGGAAGCCATGCAGAGAGAGTGCTCCAGGAAGGGGAAACGGGATGGTTGGGTCGAGAGCCTGGGGAAGTCAGGACAGAGAAGCATTTGTCAGCTAAGAGCTCTTGGGGGCACTGGCGAGGAAGGTCCCAGTTAGGTAATGGAGCTGGACGTTCCATGGAGAGTACAGGGTAAAAGGAGAAGGTAAAAAAGTAGACTGTACAATGGAAATCAAGGAATTTCACCCAGGTTTAGTTGGGGCATGTGGCACTTTTGTCTAATTAATAATTTGTGCTCTTTTCACTGAGAGCCTTTCCTTCCATATCCGTCAATCCCACAAGAGATGCTGAGCATGGTGTGGAGAAGGGGCCTCCTGTGCTCCTGTGCTGCGCTGGCTGTCTCCTCCACCCTGGAGCTGCCCAGCTGGCCTGCACTCCTCAGTAGCCCCTCAGCCCTACTGGGCGGGAGGAATGTGTAGTACTGCTAGATGTTACTGATGGGGACATGACAACTAGGCTCACCCTTTGCACCTCAGGTGGTTGACCAAAGTTCCTTCCACTCATACACAAGGAGGCTTGGAAAATACAATCATCTTCATCACCTCTTGTGATGTTTTATTGATTCTAATCAGACTAGTGCTCTTGCCACCTGATATGGTGACCTACCCAAACCTCAGCTCAGCCCCTCCTAACCAGCCACCGAGGAATTGCATCTATGGAATAGAAACCATTTTGGGTCAGGGAGAGGGGAGTCAGTCACCATGTCCCATTTCTTTTGATCCCTGTGACTGTTCTCCATCTGTAAGATCTTCTCCACCTGGCTCTTCCCATGTGATTTCATAGACACTGTTGATTCTGATACAAAGTCAGTATAAAGATCCTATCTTCACTCCCTTAAGCCATTCTAGGTTCTCTCACTGGTACCATTTTACATTTTTCTTCACTGAGGACTAAATTCAAGCTATTTTGTCATCCTTCAGAGTTCTAAAAAGACCGCTTACCTCAGAACTTGCTCTGAGTTCTTCTGCAGATGTGCAGTCAAATACTGATGGTAGCTGATACTCAGGAAAAAAATACAGAAGGACCTCCCTAGGAATGCAAGCAGAGCAGAAATAGGAATATACCAAGACAAGAGGTGCAGCATTCACCTGTCAGAATTGGTTTTGTCCCCTGGGTATTAAATATCTGGCAAAGATCAACATTAACTCCTCCCAAATATTTTGTTACCATTGGCATTAAAGTGCTCTTCAAGAAGCACAGACTGGGGGAAAGGACATGAATGTAGCTATAAAAGGGCAATAGAAGGGACCCTTGCAGTGATGGAAATGTTCTGTGTCTTCACTGTGTCAACATCGACATTCTGATTAGTTTTGCAAGAGGTTGCAACTGGGAGAAACTGAGTGAAGGGTACAGTCTGATTTCTGCATTATTTCTTAAAACAACAGGCAAATTTACATTCTTTGAAAAATTTTTAAAAATATTGAAGGAAAGGCAAAGAAAGAAAAAGAAAAGAAAATGGGAACAGGAAGAGAAAAAATAGCTCACAAAGCCTAGCAATTTGTCACCAACCAGTCCAAGAAAGCCGGGTACCTGCCTGAGTGTTCTTTTCTGCAGAGAACTCAGCATTGCAAACTTCCTGGAGGAAAATAAGCAGCTCCTCAATTATTGACTTTTTCTCCAAGGAAGTCAAAGAGCTTAATTCTGCAGAGCAATTATCTTCATTAGGGTATCTGGGACTACTCTTAGAAATCATATCTAGTCTGCTCTTTCAAAACAGTGGTGGCCATTGCTCCGACAGGTGCTTTACTTTACCAAAAGGCAGTGGCACCCACCCTACTAATGTGACAGCTTTTCTGTGATTAATCACTTAGATGACACATATTTCATTTCTGGGAGAATATGAAATATAGAAATTCATAAACATCACACCTTAAAAGTGTATAGTGTTTTGATGTTGATGAGCTCCAAGATGCTCATGCATATTATCTAAAGGATTGACAAAATCTTTTCCGTTGTAAAATAATATGGTACACCAGAGATAAAACAGTTCTTTCTTATAATGAATTCCTAGTATTTTATCTGCATTTATAGTTTCAAGGAGATTTAAGCCAGAAAGTTTCAGCATTGCCCAAATATTAAATGTAATACACACAGCCCCCAGACTGACTTGCCTGGCTAGAAGAAGATGGATGGGGTGGGGATGGGATGAAAATGAGCTTCCAGGGATCTGAGATGAGAATAAATCAGATGGCACAGAAAGAAAGCTGCAACTGGAGTCCCTGGGAAAGGGAACCTGTTGGCCTTGTGACTGGTTTGGTGGGACAGGAGTGGTGAGAAGTCTTCCATACGAAACATTCCCACTTCCATTCAGATCTGCCATGCTTCCCCACCACAGGGTTGAAACCACTTCTAAATGTGGGCCCTTTCCATGGTAAGCATACATTTTTTGCTATTTAAATTTAGAGCAAATTCAACAGTCATCTAAGAAATACTCTTAGATAAACAAATATATGGTGCTGGTATTTGGGGGGGAGTGGGAGGGGGTGAAGGGGTAGGTTGGGGAGAGAAAACCCTCTGGTTTCATTTTGGATAATTCTCATCTGTGTTGTCTCTACTTCAAAATGTCCCCTAAACATCATCTATAGCCTGAAGAATGTGTCTCACACATGTACTATTATTTCCACAAATCAATAGATGATAGACAGATGCAATTTAACAATTGAACACTACTTCATGAGAAGGTTTTACTGAAATCACTGCAGCTTTTGTGATTTCGTATTTTCTCAAACTCATTAATTTCACGGATAATTTGTCTTCAAACTACTAAAACAGCATTTGCTCTGTGGAGCCTCACAGAGCCCGCATCATGCCCTCCATGTTGGGATCCCAATACTATTTTCTGCACTGATTCAACATAATGTGGAATGCCAAGAAGTGGGCCACTCCACAACCATGTGGGCAGCGCTCCAGGAGGATGAGCATGTAGCACTACAGCCCCGAGGAGAGGCCCCGACTCCTACTGGGAGCCCTAACTCATGTATTTGGGAGCCCTGGCTTATATTTGAAAGCCTTCATTCATATTTGGGAGCCCCAAAGAAAGAGTTGGAGTTAGACAAACATGGGGATGGGGATGTGAAGAAGTATTCTTCATTTGCACCCAACATTGGGAAATTGGGTATGTTCTTTTTGGTAAAAGATCTGAGACACTTGGGTCAGATCTAACTACCTTTACAGAGTTCCAGAAATGTGCCAACCATTGCTGTCTTGTGTTCATAATTTCATGTCATCTTTATGAAAACACTTTGAGGAGAGATTCCTATTTGGAAGCTCTCTTGTTTTCTGGCTGTGAAGGACACACTCCTTCAGGCCAACGCAGATTCCCTATACCATTCTCATTCTCTCTCTCTCTCTCTCTCTCTCTCTCTCTCTCTCTCTCTCTCTCTCTCTCTCTCCTTCTCTCTCCCTCTCAGGATTTCATCTTTACTTTCTTCTAAATAAAGTTGCTGCTAAGTAGCTTCTCCCTTGGGGATTTTGTCCCATAAGACTGACTAAAGAGAAAGATAACCCAGCCAGTGACTTGCAGTCTCTAAGCACAAACATATAGGCCCTCTCCTTTTCCTGCCAAATTAATTCAGGAAAAATATTAGTATTAATAATAAGTGTAAAGATATAAAAAATCACACATAGAAGATACTAAAATATTACCAAACATCTCATTGTAGATGTTGAACGGTTCTTTAAAAACTCCTTCAGTTACTGGCTTGAGTCTTCTGTGGAATCCGCCAGAGATGTTCTCTTTTGTTCTGAAGAGTACATCTTATCAAACCTCTTCTGCCCTCAAATTTCAGCCTTTCTTTAGGACACATGATCCTATCATATATATAAGGGCCCTTCAAGGAGATGGGCCAGGAGACATGCAGTGTAAAATTATAGGAATAAAACAACTGTCCATTCATTCCTTTGCTGAATTAAGAAGATACTGTCCATTTTAAGGGACTCCTGAATCAAATACTGCTGTTCAACAGGACTCTTATCCTGCCTAGGAACAGTCCTTCCCCTGAAGCAATGACTCACAGTTTTACACCCAGACTTAACAATAATACCAGGAATTTATCTTTAACATTTTTTCTCTCCTTAAGAACTCAAGAATTAAATCTTCCAAAGAACTCTTCCAGAGCTACTACCTGCTTCCAGGACTTGGCGATGGTGCCCATCTCAGTTGGATTTCTGTAGAATCTCTATCTAGAAGCTTTCACAGGATTCAATGAGGGAGCCGACACTCAGAGCTATCTCTAAATATGATGGACAAGCTTTGAATGTTCCTGCTAAAGGTCATTTCCCTTTCATTCCATAATCATACTACTGTCTCAACCAAATGAGTGTTTTCTTAGTGAAAACGGCAAGAAGAATCTCTGACTTAATTAACAGAATTCCCCTTCTAGACACAGCAGATGTGGGCAGGGCCACGTAGAGGTACCTGAATCCACCGAATCTTTTAAAACATTAATCTGGTTAATCAGCTTAGTGCTGGCTAAGAAGAGCAAGTCTCCTACTTGAGGTTGATTAAAACTCTCTTTGTCAACCCAGTGAAAGACCAGGATGCAATGGAAATTACAGGATTCCACTTTCTAAAACCAGGAATCCAGCCATGGTTTCTAACAGACCTGTCTGCTAGTTGTATTTTTGTGGTCTTTTCTTTTACTTTAGCAACAGGCAGCAACCTTAAAAAGTGGCTTTCTTTTTAAATTGAATTTTTGTTATTTTTAAAATTAAAGATAACACAGAGCAGGTTTTTATAGAGTTAAAATAAATCAAGAATATATTTTCAAGTTCATAAATACAATAATAAGCCAAACAAGGTATTAGAATTTAGCAATTAAAGCAAGGACTGTTGGGCCAGACAGACAGATTCAAATCCCAGGTGTGCTACTTTAGTGTTATGCAAATTATTTAACCTGTACATGTCTCAGTTTTCTCATCCATTAATTAGAATAATAAAAGTACCTAGTTATAGATCATCGTAAAGTTTAAGAGAGTTAACACATGCAAAGCCCTTCAGATAGTGTCTGGTACATACCAAGTATGTACAAATCTATATTAATACTATTACTATTATTACTGTTCAAAGTGATTTGAAATTTGATACTACTCCAATGTTTAGGACCTGCCTAGAAAATTTAATAGTCTGTATCCCAGTTCAGCTTATTTCCCTCTAACTTAACAAGACTTAGTCCCACCCCATTATATGAAAATATTTTAACATCCAGCAACACTATCCACTTTTGATATTTTCCTTTCTATTTAGTTTATTCTTTGAATACATGCAAATAAACGTTAGACATAATATGAAAAAGTCAATCTATTTTCAAAGAATTTATTCTATTTGGGAATTAAAGTGATACATATAGAACAAAAATAACATAAGAAAAACTTTTAAACTGAGCATAATCGGGTAATGAAAAAGACAATAAAGCTACCTTCTAAATGAATTTATTCAGCTAGCATCATGAAATGGAGGAGGGTGAGACCTACTGGGGCTATGTGGGAAGAGAGGCTGGCAGCAGGTCTGGGAGAGTCAGGACTCTTCACAAAGGAAGGTCAGGCATTGCTCTCTGCCATGTGACAATCAAGGTGAAGATGGTAAGCAATTCTGGGTAGGGACAACACTGTCCCCTTCATATCACACACTACCAGCCACAATTTTTTCCTCTTGAGGTAAAGTCTAGTTGACTCAAGATATAACATGTGGACCACATACAAAACAGAGGAGTGCAAAAAATAAAACAAGCACTTAGCAAAGAAAACAAGAACTCTGTTTTCTTTGTAAATGCTCCTAAAGGAAGAAAACAGGTAAAATGAGGAACGTGTTCTACTCCAGTGAGGACTTGTGTTCTGCACACCTTTACTTTCCCCACTGAATGGTTTGAATAAATCAATCACCAGAGAAAATTTAAGTTGGCACAGAATAGAACTGACATACTAATACATTTGGCTTTCAGAATGTTGGGGTGATGGTGGTGGTGGGGTGATGGTAGTGTGACAATTCTAAGCAATAAGGAGGTGCCTGCGTTTTCATTAGGCAGGAGGTTCAGAGAGGGACAGGGGTGGGTAATTTTAATGTTCTATTGATGCTTAATCTTTAAAGTCTTAGTACATTGAATGAAATTACCTCCTTTTTGATCACATGCAATCATTAAAATAAATAGGAATGTATATGAAGAACAAAAATTAGCTAAAGTGAAAATAAGGAAAATAATGAATTTGGAAAAGAAAGTTTATCCAACTGGAAATAAAAGTGAAGTGTTTCCAAGTTGCTGCCAACATGCTCGGGTCTCTCCAGTCCCCTAGTATGGAGAGCAAGGAAAGACATACACCTGTTTGCCTAGGATTAAGAGTGTGGGCATTCAAATCAAGGACTCTGGGCTTACACCCAGCCCCATTCTTAGTAGCTTTGTAAATGTTGGTATGACTTCCAATGTGTTATTTAGCTTTTCTAAGCTTCAATTTCCTCATCCATTTAAAAAAAGAAAAAAATATGATATCAATCTTGTAAATTTATCAAACTAAGGAATTAATTAATTAATACTTAAATGAATGCCTAAAATAAAGGTTCAAAATGGTAGTGATTAATATCATCAAGAAAGACTCAATGTAAGAGGCAATGATGATTTGGAGACTTTTCACACTTAATCAATTTATATTTGGGTAACAGTAGGGTTTACAACATGTGCTTGTGTGTGTGTGCATTCACTCTTGTTCTCTCTCTCTCTCTCTCTCTCTCTCTCTCTCTCTCTCTCTCTCTCTCTCTCTCTTTCACACACACACATACACACACACACACACAATTTATTGCATACTACCACACTTTAGTGACCAATGGATTTGCCCAAATCTAAGAAATAGTTAATAATCAACAGTATTTAAATTTAAGGCTACCCAACTTAAAACTTAGGTTCTTATATACTAATTTTGGAAAAAATCCTGACACAGGGTAAGAAGCTAGTTGGAGATTTCGACTCTTCAAGGATTCTGCGGAGGCACATAGCAGTACAATACTGATATAATTTCAGATCATTGGACAAGTGGCCTTTACAACCTCATGACACCTGTCCAATGCTAAGGTCTATCCTCCTCCTGTCTCACTTCCAGGATTGTGTAAGTTGGGTAGCCCAGGCAATCTAGGTGGTCAGAACCTAGTGATGAGGACACTGGCTTAACTGCTCAGTTAACA
Organism: Marmota flaviventris; assembly: GCF_047511675.1. Classification (NCBI taxonomy): domain Eukaryota; kingdom Metazoa; phylum Chordata; class Mammalia; order Rodentia; family Sciuridae; genus Marmota; species Marmota flaviventris. The sequence continues at coordinate 68,737,632 of NC_092505.1, read as the reverse complement.
CCTTGTCTTGTTACCTGTAACCAGAGTGCTTTCTATCTCCTGGGGCAGGACGGGTATTAGGCATGGATGCTAGGGTGTAGCAGGTAAATACATACCATTTAAATTGAGCCTTGTAGCCCTGCATACTGCCACAGAGACTTCCATAAAGCCCTGGGCAGCTGCAGAAGTGAGTTTGTGCCCACTGTGCTCAGTGCTCTACTTTCACAAAATATGACCAAAGCCAGAGCACTAGGAGAGGCTGTAGCACTTCCAGACAGGCCTTTCCTCCACCTTTTCTTCCTTCCTCTCCCCTTAAGGAGGATTCTGTCAGTCACTGATGAGAAAATCACTACTTGAGCTAGAGCATGCTGCATGCTCTCCTTGGTCCAGAGCCTCTCCCCACAGAGGCCCCTCCCAGACTAAACCCTAGGAAACCAGGAGGTGTGCTAATTCAGTGCTACTCCTGCTCCCCCACTCCTTCCACTACATGACACCTATTTAGAGCCCTCTTGTACACAGATGTCTGGTGCTTGGTCATAAAGCCCCCTTCCATCATCAGTCCCTATTTGGAGAGCCCCTGAATCCTGGGTTTTACTCTTCCATGTCTCCATCCTTTGAGAACAGAGCTCCAAATACCTAACCTCTTCACTAACCATGACTACACGTGCCAACATGCTGCACCGAACAACAAGGTAAAGCTCAGTTTCTCTCAGTAAGTTAATACAAAAGTAGATATTTTAAAAGGCCTAAAAGTATCCTGAGAGGTTTTGTGTGGGAGAAAAAAAAAAAGTAATAAGCAATTTCAGTACAAATTCTTTATTGCATTCAAATGAGGACCAATGTCCACCATACTGCGGGGCCATATGATGGTAGGCAGTTAGTGACTGTAGTTCTATTTCAACCTGTGGTATATCTAATTCAGTATGGTTAGAAGACAGGTCACAAAATCACTCCATGGAATTTACTCCATTATATGACCACTCAGGAAAAATAAAACACAGTTGTCACTGTTTTGAAAGTTCAACAAAGCATGTGGGAAAACAAAGTAACTGAATTTACCTTAAATTAGACATCAGTTTTCTTGCCGTTTCCTTGACAATTGTGCTTTGAGAAGATGTCACCAGTGAAGATGCAACTTTACAACCATCACTCACAGAAACTTTGGCTTCGTGTCCAGAAATTGGACTGAAATCTTCCATTGGCACAAAGGACGAGCTGGGGTGCATAATTCCAAAGTAGGAACCACATTAAATACTAATAGTTTCAGAAACAAATGGAATCTTAATACACAACAAATAAAATGGCATAAATTTCCACATATGTAGTCATTATATAAAATAAGTTCTTAATTAGACTTATCACCATTTATTCTTATTATATATTGTGTCAAGTTTTTGGGTAGCCACAACTAAACAGCATTGGTGATAATTTATTCTTAATGACACTAGTCATTTAACACTTGTTTCTTCTCTGCAGGAAAAGACTTAAGTTCTGTTTTAAACCCAGAGAAGGGCTGGGGATGTGGCTCAAGCGGTAGCGCGCTCGCCGGGCATGCGTGCGGCCCGGGTTCCATCCTCAGCACCACATACAAACAAAGATGTTGTGTCCGCCGAAAACTAAAATAAATAAATAAATATTAAAAAATTCTCTCTCTCTCTGTCTCTTTTAAAAAAAAATAAACCCAGAGAAATGCACTGACACAAAACCAAAAAGAATAAAGGCAGTTAAGAGAAATAACTAGCAAACATCCAGAGGAAGAGTGCTCCAGGTAAAGTGTAATGATCCTGGGGTAGAGAGCTGTTCAAGGAAGAACAAGAAGGTCGAAGCTGGTGGATGGAGGAAGCAGGAAGCAGAGGGAGAAGGCTGAGGTGAGAGAGAGAGTTGGTGGCCTTGGAGAGGGAACTGTGTTCCTTCCATGCAGAAGGCACTAGCATGGGAAGGTTTCAGGCATAGAGGCAGGATGATGAGATACAAGTTTTAAAAGGACCCCTGGATGTAAAATGGAAAATACATCACAGTGAGGAAGCACAAAATAGTGTAGCATGCTATGGACACCAAAGATTTGGAATGGTGGGAACAGAAAAATTCAAAAGGCCAAGGGTAGTAAAATATGCAAAGTGAAGATGGGTGGAGGTCAGATCTTGCAGAGCCTTATGTATCAAGTAATAAGAAGATTTCTGTAATCCTATCACACAGACACAGTTCCTGAGAGGTTTATGTGTTTATATGGAGATGGCCTTTTAGAATTGGACAATAGCTTATATCAAATGGAATGTACTTCTATTGTGAACAGTTCTTTGGCTTTAATTATACTGTCTAACTTCAGCTGACTTTTTTTTTAAGATTAAGAACACTGTATAAATGAATGCCTATTAAAGAATATTTACCCAATGTCTAAATGTTCATTAGTTATAACTTCTTTTATGCTAACATTTTAGTAAGAGAAATCTTCCTTTAAAAAAATATTTCAGGGATACTGGAAATTCATGTTGGTGTTGGGAACAGAAGGCAAAATATGCTACATCAGAGCATAGGGTATACCTCTCTCGACCTTTTTCTGTCAAAGAATTCTAGGACCTACCTTGCAGAGTTGTGTTGAGGATTAAATGGATATACAAAGACTTTATCTCAATACTTGGTAGTAAGTACTTGTCAAATAGAATCCAATAATTATTATGATTATCCTTGGCATCACTATCATTAGTAATACATTTCATAAATTTCTTCCATTAAGATTGTTTTAGTTGGGTTGGAGTTCTAACATTCATATTGTATTTGAGTCAACAATGATTTAAAAAAAACCCTCCACAACTTAATAAATATCTAAAAGTCATAGAAAATAATACATGCACAATTACGTTTTAGTGTCTGAATGAATCTTAAATTATAGCTCAAATTTTAATAAATAATTCTAGATTAAAGCATTGTCCATGAAAAAGCCTAGCAACAGCACTGGAGGAGGGAATGCATTCATTCATTCAATCAACAGATACTGCTGATTATGAGTCTGGTGCCATTTTGGATACAAGATTGACTCTGTTCTATTGGAGTGAGTTAGTGTCTAGTGGAAAACAAAGAAAACAAGCAAGCTAGAATTAAAGTGGTAAAATAAATGGATGAGTAAAACAGATAATTTAAAACAGTAATCAGTGCTTTGAAAAACCCAGCACAGAATGACTTCATAGTGGGAATGTGACTTGCCACCATGGGCAGGTTTCTTTTCTCAGGGAAGGCCTCTCAGATTCAGAGTTACAAAGAAGACAAGACATGTCTTTAAGGAGCATCTGTGCAGTGCAAAGACAGATATTTGACCACACAATTCCATTTGACTCACCCTTGTGGGTCAAAACTTAGCTAGTGTTTAACAAATAATTATTGAAATTGAAGGAATGATGATGCAACCTAATCAGTGCAGCAGTGACTCTGAACAACTGGGTTTTCCTGGGAGAGTCAGAAAAGAGTGCTTGAACAGAGGCTTGAATGAAAGGATAAGGGAGATGGGTACACAAGTTGCAGAGGACACACAAGCAAGGGAGGTAGTGTAGACAAACAGGTGATATAATGTGATAAAATAAACTATAAGTAATTTGGAACTTCTGGAAAGCAAGGTGTTGATTAGAAGGAGGGGCAGGAGTGGAGGTCTGTACTTGACCTTAAAAGTGATAGGGCGACAGAGGCTATGGAAGGTGTTCTGGTTTTGATGGGAGGTGTTGCCCAAAAGCTCACATGTGAGAGCAATGCAAGAAGGTTCATAGGAGAAATGATTGGGTTATAAGAGTCTTAACCCAATTAGTGATTTAATCCCCTGACAGGGATTAACTGAGTGGTAACTAAAGTGGTAGAGTGTGGCTGGAGGAGGTGGAAATTGCGGCATGTCTTTGGGTATATATGTGTATTTGGCCAGTGGACTGTCTTTGTTTTCTGATCAACATGTGATCTGCTTCCCTCTGCCACACTCTTCCATCATGAGGTTCTGCCTCACCTAAAGCCCTGAGGAATGGAGCCAGCCTTCTATGGAGTAAGACCTCTGAAACTGTGAGCCCTCAAATAAACTTTTTCTCCTTTAAAATTGTTATAGTTAGATCCTTTAGTCATAGCAGTGAAAAAGCTGACTATAACTGAAGGTTTCTGAATAGAACAGTAAAGTTGGATTTTAGTGTTGGAGTAACTACTCTGTTACCAAGTACAGGGAAATGAAAGGTCCTCTGTCTTTTCTTGCCCTTAATTTAATGTGCTGTTATGTAAGGGGCACAGCATCTGAATTCAGAGAAACTGAGTCTGAACACCTGAAACCCCACTTAAATAAATCTGTAGTAGAAGTTAAGAATCTTCTTTTTTGAAAGCATTCTTTCAATTCTACCGGGTATCTAAAATATCCAGTTGATTTTATGAGTGATAAAATTCTCATGTCAAGGAAAGTCTAGAATGCAATTATAATAATGATTATAGGCATATCAGGCAGTAAGTCAATGACCCACACATGAAAAAAAAGTCAGTTTGTGGTTTCACAGTCATACCTCATATGTGTGTGACATTTTAGTGCTTTGACTACGTCATAGTAACCAGAATTGTTTACTTGCAGTGGGTAGAAAGCTAATCCTGCTCCATTTTATTATCCCCAAATTCTCACAAAAGAAATGAGAAGATTTGGGGAAAAGGTGGATTTTCATTCTTTCTTGTCTCTGCTGTAAAATTTGGTTCTATTCTTAATTGTCTTTGTTGCTACTATTTTCTTTCGTCTTGTATTGAAACATTGATAATTACTTTTCAACAGTATAATTGCACTTACTTGGAATTTGTATAATTGTAGTACACTCACCTTTCCTGGTTAGGAAATGAAGAGTTTCTTTTTATTGCTGGAGTATCACTGCACAGCTCCTGTTTTTCTTCATAAGAACAGAGACAAAATGAAGTCAATTTTGATAATCACACACACACACACACACACACACACACACACAAAATGTTGACTGTTACATTAACTATATGATTTAGTTCTGATTCAAATATCCACCTGTAAATTGTACCAATTTTGAGGCAATCTATAAATATGTTCTTTAGGTATTTTATAATAATTTTAATAAGGTATGTAATGCATATATAATAATATTGCATATATAATAATAATTCAAGAGCCTCTGTTATGTGGGTTGTTTATGTATATATTTTTATTGGTGTTTATTATGAGTGTATGGGTGACTGATCAGGACTGTTCATAGTCCCTGCGCTCCCTAACTTCTGCCAAAATATACACTTGTCTGCCCTCTACTATCTTATTCTCTCTCTTTTTGAGTTCCATTTCAAAGCTATTCTGACAGATCCCCATGAAAAATGTGTCACCAATTGAGAGCTAAACTTGAAAGCAGAAAGAGACCTAGAGTCACATGTCAGTCTTTTCACTCAAGGGACCTCAGGCTGATGATCTGTTCCTAGTCCTTTGTAAGTAGAAATATAAGCTTCCCTTGGATTGGCTAAGAGTCTTGGAGACAGTGTAAGCAACGAGTCAATTTGTTCTCCTTCCATTCTTCTCTATAATTCTTTGTTGAAAAATACCCAGATATCTTGTTCTATTAAGTAGACCTCTGTCAATAAGTTTAGGAATATTGAAGGTCAAGGAGAACAGGACACAAAGAAGAAAAGTTTTACATGGTGGGAGAATGCTGAGGATCTGCCAAGTTCTTCAAGGAAAACATAAAAGAAAACAGGTGGCCAGAGGTTTTCCAAGTACAGGGTAAGCACCATTGGCTGTACTTTCTGACTTGCATACAAAGTAAAAAATTTTAACTCAACAGTCAATTAATCTATAATTACAATCATTTAAAAAATATTTTACAATTTGTTCCTGCCAAACCCAGGATGGATATTTAAAATTAAATATTAATTTCAGGATTAAAGTTATAGTAACAATTTTTCCATTACAATCTGGAAGTGCTTGAAGGCACAGTAATAGTTTGAAACATCTACAAAAGATCAGCTTTAGAATTAAGAGAGCCTTACAAAAGAAATCCTGATTGTGGAATTACAAATTATCCTAATTAAGATGAAAAAGAAAAATCGTGATTTCTTAGGGACATCAGTAAAGGGCTTGAAAACATAAAGTTGTGAATGAATAGCTGATTAGGTTACCTAAGCAACAGAATGTGCAGGAAGGAAGAGTTGACCACCAAAGTGAACACAAAATGATGGCATGGATTGGCACAAAAAAGGGCTGGAAGGATGAAGCCAGCTGAGCAGGGATTCACTAAAGAGACTAAGAAGTGATTTCAAGCTTATTTCAGAATAAAGACAAGAATGATGAAAATAATGTATGTGTTGCCCGGGCCCAATGAGATAACATTAAAATAAAAAGAGAATGGGATAATAATAATATAATGCCTAATACAAGAATTATAGTAATGACGACGAATGAACACTGAGAAATGAAAATATTCCAAATTCAATTTGTTTCAATTATTTTAAAATTGAAGAGATTAAATTTGACTTAAATATCATGAGAGCAAGTTTATGCTTTAAATATACATATACATATATATCCCACAGAAATGAAAGAACTCATAAATACATATGTTGAAATACTCTTATGGATTTCAGAGGAATCATGAAAGGCAGGAAAGGAACTAAACAATTAAAATAAGGAATTTCATTACAATTTTCAAAACAGATTCTCAAAATGATAGACCTGATAATCAATCCTTGGCAAAATTCTAAATAAAATTCAATGTAGAGAGTGGCACAAGTCTATGGGTATTTCAGGCAGTGTGGCAGTTTGGGAGACCCGGTTCTCAACCAGGAGGTGTCTCTGTCCAACCCAGACGAGTGAGATTAGCCCTTGATTCTTTCTCCACCCCTCCTTCTAGTTCTGGATGGAACAACAAATTTAATTTTCTAAAATACAAATTGCTGGCAAACTTCTGATTATATCTCAGGCTGTCACATAAGCCCTATGGAAAGTGGTTCAAATATTAGAGCTAATCTCTGTAAAATGATTTATTTTTACCTTCGTTTATGAGTGGAACTTCCTTTTGTTCTTGTTTCAATGAAACATCAGTGCTGCTTTTATCTAAAACCTGAAAGATAACCTCGTTATTTAAAATTGTACCAAAAACAAGGACATACGACAGGGTTGAGAAAATACCTTGAATAGCAGTGCCCATGTCAGAGAAAAGAGATCATACTGCTACCACAGTAAAGCTATTAAAGGTTTTAGAGGAGAGAACAGTACAGTGCTAGAAAACAATACTGTTGTGCCACAGGAAGACCACATTACCAACCTCATGTTTACTGTTACCATGTTACCATTTCTCTCTTTCTTTTCCTTTTTTTTTCTTTCTTTTTCTCTTGCTACCGGGGATTGAACTCAGGGAGCACTCGACCACTGAGCCACATCTCCAGCCCTATTTTGTTTTTTATTTAGAGATAGGGTCTCACTGAGTTGCTTAGCGCCTCACTGTTGCTTTGGCTGACTTTGAACTTGTGATCTTTCTGCCTCAGCATCCTGAGCTGCTGGGATACTATTACCATTTCTTTAATAGGATTTTCATGTTTCTACTGATACTTGCATAGCTAATTTATAAACTGTTATTTTATATGAATGTAACTATGTCTCCAACAAATAAATCAAGTATTTGATTTACCAGGAACAACCATCAAGCCTCTGTCATTCCAAGCCTCATCATAATCCCAGTTGCTCCAAAGGAGACATAGTGTGGGAACTCAACACCAATGCAAGGAAAACTTTGAAGAGGTGGGGACACCAAAGCATGATGGAGAGCTCACCTGGAATGTTGGGGAATGTGCTTTCTCTCATCTTCTGATAGAATTTCTGGGAAGCTACCTAAAAGTCTTAATGTGTTGCATGCAGCATCCAGAAGGGCTAGTGGCACCTGGAGTGAGGGGATGTGCATGTGTGATGTGGGGAGTCTGGGTGGAGAAAGGGTGAGGGTGGGTGGGGCACAGGTGGAACGTAGGGCGTGCCACTCATAAGTCACATCTGCATCACTTTGGGAATGCTGAAAGAAGCATTTTACAAGGCTCACATAAAACAAACATACAGTACTAAAGTTCTTCAGATGAGACAGAGAGACAGAGATGGGGAAAAGAGACAAATAGATAAAAAAGATAGAGAAAAATTTATATGACCTTCAGGGGAAAAGACCCAGAATGCTCCCTTTATGTATTTTATAAATATGTAAGAAGGTAGAAAAGCAGGCAGTTTTTAAAGAACAGAGAAAGAAAAAAACCACCTGTCTGCTCTTTGATCTAAGACTCCTGAATACACACTGAGACAAAACTGTGTCCCTCACCTCTGTTACCTGGTGTAAAGTGTGGAGTTGTCAGGTATTTTTTTTTTGGAAGTTTATTCATTGAATATGTATCCTTTGCCTTTAAAGCCCCTCTAGCCTGCTAAACAAACATGGTATGGAGAAGATGTCAACCTACCTCCTCTTCCTGTCCCAGGAAACAATGACATATTTGTACATAGCACTCTGGAAACTTCTGTCAGGAAGATTAAATGGGCATACATGTAGCCTAGCAATGAAGTTACTATGTAGCTTTCCAACATTGCCATTTTCTATTTCACCCAAACAGAAAAAAAAAGCCTCCCAGGCAGTGGAAAATAAATAAAACTGCTCTTAAGCTACTGTTGTCCAATTCAAAATACGTTTATACTTACAATACAAATAAGTGCATGCTCCAGGAAATAATAAAAATGCATATTTTTAAAGGTTGATTTTGCAAAAATCTTGAAAGTGACTTTAAAATGTATGCCTTACTTATTTCTGATGTAATGTAAAATTTAAAGTTTTCTTCTAATGTGCTGAAATCTATGTGATATAAGTGTTTCCAAATTTGGACTAAATATTTTTTGATCAGTTTAAAGCAGTATATACTATTTTCCAAAATAGTTAATAGTAGTCTCACACACACACACACACACACACACACACAAAAGCTTATGAGATAACTTCTTAATGCTTTTAGTTATAATCATGTTGCTATAACCCATGATAATCTTATTCACAATGTGTTACTTTTCTTTAGTGACTTTTTCTTATGAACTTGATGAACTTGAACAAGATGCAAGTATCCAAGACTCTTTTTTAATTACTGTTTTCACCAGAGAACAACTGTTGGTAGTGTTATTAACACAGCTTCATGAAATTAATTATTTTTACATTCTATTGTTGACTCCTCCCCTTTGAACTCTGCCTTGCTAGGGCTGTTTCCATTGAGGATGGTATCTGCCCTCAACCCAAAGATGGTACGAATACAAAGTTGACCATTTCTATTGAAGGAGAGATTTCTTTTGCCTTTCTGTCTGTTCTTTATTCTTTAGCTTGAAAACATAGAAATGTTTAAAACATATTTTTTGATAAATTCACTGCCTATAGTATCTTAATAACACTATAAATATCTGATTTCATAAGATGCTGCTTTTATTATGGTGTAGTTGTAGTGCTGAGGACCTGAATGCTTTCAAGGTGAGACAAGGCATGTGGCTATCTTTGAAATGCCTTCATTTATATGTTTTTATCTTATCTACAAAGCTCTTTCATGTACATGAATTCATTTTGTTAGAGAAGTGTTCTTCATTTGCTCAGGCTTAGCTGTGGTTCACACTCTGCAGTTTGGGAATATCTCTTTCGTAAGATTTTTACCTAAATCATGCAACAGATAACACTTCCCACACAGTAAATGAGATTACAGTTAAGTCTTAACATGAGATTGAAGACACTTTAGTTACAATTAATTTAACAACAAGCAGGGTGGGACTTGTCAGTTCCCCAAGGAACTCAAAGGATCAGGGTAATGCCACATTTTCCATTTTGTAAAATATCTATTTAAGAAGATAAATAAATCATGAAGAAGACAAAACAATAACATACCTCAGAAAGCTGTGTAATACCTATCTCATTAACTGCTGTTAAAGGAAACTCAAGAACTGGATGTCACTTTATCTGTCTCTTTCCTTCTATTGCCTTGCCCTTCTCTCTCCACCTCAGTCCCTATTCAGGGACTCATCAAGACCACCAGACCAGGACATGTCTTCCCACCACATCCAACAATCCTTTCTGCTTTCACTCTTCCATGGTTAACATTATTTCCCAGACCCTTCCCCTTCACTCATTAATCTATTAATAAAATTCCCAGCATGGGTCAGACACTGTCATGGTGAAGAATTCAAAGTCCTGCCTTTGTGGAACTTATTTTTCTAATAAGGGAGAAAGTCATTAAACAAATAAAAAGATAAATATGCAATATAATATCAGGTGATGGAAACTCACTGAAGAAAAATAATACAGGTGAGAGAGAGAATAACAAAGGTTCCTGCCAGTGGCGCTGTTTTCACCCCATGCCCCACTCTCTCACCAAGCAGCCAGCCACACGCCTCTTCAGCTCTCAGGCTTTGTGTACTACAGACTTGTTGATCCCTCAGCTTTTGCTAGTCTTTCCTCTGACATCTCCTTGGTGCATCCTGTGCCAAAAACTGATCGCTGTGCCAAAATTGCCAAAAATTGCAACACTCACCATATGTGGCACCGATACCTCCTGTCCTCTTCTTTGTAACTGGACTGGCATTTACCATTATCTGTTATGCAAAATGCTTTACTTAATCATCTTGTCTCTTGTCTGATCCCCCCACTAGAATGGACACTGCCTGAATATAGGGAGCATTATCTGTTTTTCTTTCCCCTGCTGGATTCCCAATATCTAGATCAGTAACTGATAACACACAGAATAAAAAGTAAAAAAGCAAGTCATGAAGACATGGGTGGTACTGGTGGTATGGTGGGGATGGTGTGTGTAGTGGAGACCAGGTAGGAACAAAGAAAAAGACTTAGGTTCACATTGCTCTCCTTACCTGTGTTCATAGAATTTAAATTACTTAACATGATAGGACATTTTGGGCTTTGTATTTATTTGGTATCTCTTGGGGTGCTGGAAGCCAAGGTGTAGTCCCTTTGGCTCCAGGGGACTGGAGAAGGGATGAGCAGTGGAGATGAGGTCACCAAAGACATTGGGGTAAAGTCATCTGGCCAGTCTTCTAGGGCTTTGGGAGCTACAGCAAGGAAACCAAATTCTTTTCTAAGAATGAGAAGCCATTGGGGGATTGAGAGCAGGAGAATGGCATAATAAAACTTGTCCTTCAGATGGACTACTCAGCTTTTTAAGTTCGTGGAGGACAAAATAGATCACTTTTAGGCCTGCCATTGTGTCCCTGGAAAGAGATGTGGTGAGTTGGCCAGAGTGGTAGCTGCAGAGGCAGGAGGACAGGTTCCACGTGTGAAGGCTGATTCACGAGACAGGCTGTGGGTTGAGTGCAGGCTGAGAAAGGAGGAGAGAGATTCAGCATGATTCCCAAGGCTAGGGTCTGAGTTACTGAGTGGTGGTGCTATTTATTAAGTTAGGGAAGTGTGAATGTTGCTTGGATCCTTTGCTCTCTTGATTTCTGTAACCCTCTGTGTCTTAACTCTCCCTGGGTAACTTATTCTTTCCTGCCTACTCTCAATTCCTCAATGGACTTATTAAAATTTCAGGGGGCTAAGCTAGTGAACTTTATTGTGTAAACCATGGTTTTATCGGCATTAAACAACCCTAACTTTTCACCTTTGCTCCAGCTACATACAACTCATCTTCATGAACCTCACATTCAAACATCTTGCTGAAAGTTCAAATTTTCAGTCTTATTTTTATCCACTTAGTCGCAGTCCCTGATCACCTGTCCTCTTCTTATTTGTAACACCATTTTTTTCCAGATTGCTACTTTGTTTTTTTTCTTCATATTTTTATGGGTGCATTATAATTATACATAACAATAGAAGTCACTGTTACATATTCATATGTGCACACAATGGGATAATATAACTCAGTCAGTATCAAGTCTCAGTATCTTCCCTTTTCCTTCCCTCCTCTGTTTTTCTGGTCCCCTTCCTCTAATCTCCTGGTCTGTCTTTCCTCTGGCATCTCCTTGTATGCCTTCTATTTTCATGAGATCCCCTCCACACACCTTTTTTCCCTGGGTTGGCATTTCAACATTGCTTTATATAGTCTTTCATACTCTTTTCCTTATTTTGAGTGTCTCTCTCTCTCTCTCTCATTTTTTTTCCTTTAGTTTCTTCTCTTTCCAGTCCAAGACATTATCACAAACTGATTATTTTTAAAAACAAAATCCTCATAATTAGATGTTCCTTCTAAGAACGATTCCCGAAAGTTCTGCCTACTTACTATCTCAAGTGGGATCTCTTTGTCTGACTTTCAAAATCCTTTTCAGAGTGATTCTAACTTGTTCAGACACAAATATATATATATATATATATATATATATATATACATACACACACACACACACACACACACACACACACACACCAGGAACTGAAGCCAGGAGTGCTTAACCACTAAGCCACATCCCCAACCCTTTTAAAATATTTTATTCAGAGGCAGGTTCTCATTAAGTTGCTTATGGCCTCTCTGCATTCCTGAAGCTGGCTTTGAACTCATGATCTTCCTTCTTCAGCCTCCTGAGCCCCTGGGATTACAAGCATGCACCATGTACCTGGCTTAATACTTCTTAAGGAACATCCTCTGCTACAATTTAAAGGCTGTCTTTAGAATTCCCTGGATTCACCATACACACACTTACTTCAACATCATTGCTCATGCAAAGGTTCCGTCTGGTATGCCCTCTTCCCTCTTTCTTTCTTAAAAGTTCCACACATTTTTTTAAGATAAACATAAGTCTGGGCTGGGGTTGTGGCTCAGTGGTACAGCACTTGCCTAACATGTGTGAGGCACTGGATTTGATTCTCAGCACCGCATATAAATAAATAAATGAAATAAAGGTCCACCGACAACTAAAAATAAAATTTTAAAAAGATAAACATAAATCCTATTTTTTCTTTAGCCCATATTGATTTCTTCCTTCTGAACAACTATTAACAGTGAGTTGCAGACCATTTACTGGCATTAGCTAAACACATTGATAGCTAAGCATCTTATCTATGTAACTCAGATAAATAAGACTGATTCCCCATAGCAACCTTGATTCTTGCCATGTCACATCAATGCAGAATTCAAAACTTGGTTGCATATCCCCACACACACACACACACAAAAATTCAATTGTACAAAATATTACTTAAGATCATGCTGGAAAATGGAGGAAATGAATATATATAGCAAAAATCAATTTAAAATTACCATTAAGCATCTATTTTTTAGCTTTCCACTGTGAGTGCCTCACTTCTGCACACTTTCCCCATCAAGCCTCCCTGTCTGGAGCTCTGGGGATTTCTGCTTCTGGGATTACCTATTCCCCTCATCTCCTATGTGAGGTCGTTAGTTCTCCCCTTTCCATCACAAAGCAATTTTACATTCTCACTTTCCATTCTCATTCTGAATCACCCAATAAAGGCTGAATCTGCCTGCTTTAGAACTATAGTAGGTAGATTTTAAAACACACTTTTCATCACACAAAAATTATTTTCATTCTATCACAAATCAATCATCCCATTAATCCTGTAACAACTTTAAAAGTAGGGGATATTATTATTCTTACTTCATGTGTGTGTGTGTGTGTGTGTGTGTGTGTAAAAGAAGATCAAATTCAGCATGAAGCCCTGAATTTGAAACTGGGTCAGTCTGTCAGAGTGCAAGCTGCCTTCTTTCCATAATATAATGCTACTCGCCATGATTTTATAAAATTGTTCCAATTTTCCTATTCCTTCAGGGCAAAGATCACATACATTACCTTTTTTTTTGTCTCTCAAAATCTCTAACATGTTGTTGTTCAATAAATTTGTTGTGATTAATTGGCTCATGGTAGTTCACATACTGGCCCTTAATATTTAGAACCATTATAAGTCGCTCACAAGATGTCCTTTCTGTCAGGGACGGCTTCACTAATTGCTCTTGTGACTGTCTACAGAGTCTGTTGGAGAGTTGATGAATGACACTGTGGAGGCTGAGTATGCGTAATTTTTCCTCCAAAGCCCTTGGGGCAATTCTGGGATCATGAAGCTTCTGGTACTGTCAGCAACAATCACAGCACTTACAGGCATTTGAAGAGGCAATGGTAGATCATCAGCCAGGAGAGCTGACTGACAGATGGTCTGCTTTTGAAACTGAGGCAACTTCAGTAATCTGAACTCATGTATTGAAGCATCCAGGGCATGTTATTACAATACCAGTACAGTTTTAAAATCGTTTGTATTCATCAATGTTTTTAGCAGCACAATTCACAATAGCTAAGCTATGGGACCAACCAAGTGCCCTTCAACAGATGATTGGATAAAGAAATTGTGATCTATATACACAATGAAAAATTACTCCGCCATAAAGAAGAATAGAATCATGGCATTTACCAGTAAACGGATGGCTCTGGAGACTATCATGCTAAGTAAAATAAGCCAATCTCCCAAAATTAAAAGGTCTAATCTTCTCTCTGATATGTGGATGCTAACATAAAATAAGGGAAGGGGGAAGGAAGAATAAAAGCACATTGGATTAGATAAAGGGGAATGAAGGAAAGGGAAAATAGGAATAGTAAAGAAAGTGGAATGGATGTGACATAACTTTCCTATGTACATATATGAATACACCACAGTGAATCTCCACATCATGTACACCACAAGACTGGGATCCTAATTAGAATATTAGGATCCCAATGCTTGTACAAATATATCAAAATAGAGTCTATTATCAAGTATAACTGAAAAGAACAAATAAAAGTAAAATAAATTAATGTGTATTTAGGGGAATTGCAGATGATTTAGATACTCATTTATGCAGGATGTTTGCTATTCTTTCTCTTTCTTTGGGTTACTTGGTCACCTTTTCACTCTCATTATCTTGTAACACTGAGGCCAAAGTAGGGGACATGTAGTTGCTTTTTGGTTGGTTGGTGGCTTGGTTTTGGTAAACCTAGACATTGGCAACTCATCTTCTCTTGCAGTTGTTCTTTGTTTTTTATAAGCCACGGAAGCCCTGTCAATGATTCTAGAGATGCAGAGTGTGCCCATGCCTTTCTCTGAGCTGCAATGTGCTTCTTTTGAAGGATTCCCCAAAGAGCCAACCAGGCACAACTGGTAATAATGTAGCTCAGTTCTGAGATGGAGACATGGTTGCATCCACTCCTTCATTTACATATCTTTCTTGGACCCCAGAAGATGCTACGCTCTGTTCTAGGGACTACAAATATCTTTCATAATAATTTCCAGAGAATCCATTATCAAACCTTTAAAATCTTTCTGGCAGGGATGATCTAGCTATCAAGTTTTTTTTTTAAATGTGTGCAGATTGGGAGAAATGAAATTCATCCATCTGCTAGTCTGCTGTAGGGCCAGATGAAAGGCAAAACCAAAATGAAACAAAACAAAACAAATAAACAAAAAATGGCCACAGAGGACAAAAGGGCTTAAGTTGTTGGTGCAATCAAAAAGGTTCTATGATTTCTGGCTATTATACAGGTCTAACCTAACCTTTATAACAACACCGTGGATAATCTTTCTTGTTTTAGCAATCTGAGTTTATCTCTTATATTCAGAATAGTAACTGAAGAATGGTTATTATAAAGTACAAAAAAATGAAAATATCAGTAAGAAAAAAGTAAACACTGCTTCATTTCAGGATCAGAAAATGTACAATGTCAACTTGGAGCATGAAGTCCACCAAGGTGAATTAAAGCATGTGTATGTATAGTAGGAGTCAGTACCTTTACCACTCCAAACTGAGTCTCATCTCATTAATTCTACTCAGTTCTTCAAATTTGGATTTTTCTCAAATTGAGTTTTCTTCAAACTTATTACTTGCTGTCCCAACCATCTGTTGTGGTCTGGCAACTGATTTTCCCAGTTACCGTCCAGAGTGATCCCCTAAGATATTTAGTCTGTTATAGCTGCTTCTTATATCTCAAGTTGTGACATAACATGAATGGCCTACTTAGCTTTTTGATATAATGTTCGGCAATCTGATCCCATTTTTATTTTTATTGATTCTATTAAGCACAGATCAGACTGTATCACTCCAGATGCATTAATTCCCATTCTGGGGAGGTATAAAGCTCATATGTCAAATTTTTGCTTGGAGTAAAGTTCACCTGCCAATTTATCACACAGCAGTGCACAGGAGTTTTTAATTGGACTTAAGCAAACAACAGGGTTATACAGGGCACCTTCAGTAACAGCAGAACTACAGCAACATTTACTCACACAGATTCTCCTAACAGAGTCTGACATACTTACAAGAGGTGCTGTAGGATAATTTCTTCTTCCTTCCTATCTGGGATTAACTGGGGCAATTTTGAACTTTACAGACAAGTTTGGAAATGCTTGAGAGAAAGCAGGTCAAAATATCAAGTATTCTTTAAAAAAGAGGGAAGAACATGTGCTTTTAACACAGAAGATAGTATATAACAGGGATTTTCTGTTGGCTGGAGGTAAGGCTCATGGGAGGGGTCAGTGGTAAGGTTACAACCACCTTCATATTCCCAGGGTGATAAGCTTGGACATGGAAGTAAGACTCTCTTTTCTAGAAGGCAGAAAGTAGAGGAGGCCTTAACAAGATGATCTGATGATAATTATGGGACCCTATATTAGCTAGAACAAGAATCAGTAACTGAGAAGAAAAGAAGTAAATTTCATAGACCAGATTTAGGGTGGATAGGGGAGAAACAAGCTAAAGGGAAGTTAACTGTATCTAGGCAAGGTTTTTTGTTTTGTTTTGTTTTGTGGTGCTGGAGATTAAACCCAAGGTCTTGTGCATGTGAGGCAAGGACTCTACCAACTGAGCTATATCCCCAGCCCAACACAAGGAGTTTTTGATGAGTTGGTCTTTAAAAATTTTTTAAATTGACATTTAATATTTGTATTTATTTATAGGGAACAGTATCACAATTTAATCCATGTACATAATGTATAGCGACCAAATTAAGCTAGTCAGCATTGCCATCTCTTCAAATATTAACACTCCTTTGTATTGGGAGTCTCCAAACTTCGTTCCTCTAGTTAGTTTGAAATGTATAATTATTGTAGACTATAGTTGCCCTATTGTTTCATATAACCTTAGAACTTCTTCACTCCCATGTTTTAATGCCCATTATCCACCCCCTCCCTACCCTCCCCCCACTTCCTAGCCTCTAGTGATCTCTGTTTCACTCTCCTCTTCTATGTGATCAACTTTTTTAGTTTCCACAAATGAGTGAGAACATGCGGTATTTGTCTTTCTGGGTCTGGTTTGTTGTACATAAGAGTGTCCCCCTTACCCCCCAACCTGGTTCCAACTATGTTGTTGCAACTGACAGAATTTCATCCTTTCATGGATGAATAATATCCTTTTGTGCATGTAGACCACATTTTTAAGATGGGTTGCTCTTTTAAAATTACTGAAGATTCTTGGCTTGTGATGTCCATCTACAGAACTTTGCAAGGTTGCCTAAACCAAAATCATTACTATTACACTTACTGTATGTTTGTGTGCTTCTCCTCACCCGAGCGGAAGGGATTGCTTGAATTGATATAGGGGACATCTATGCAGGTGAAAAATAAAGGGAAAAAGTCATAAAAGAAATAGGGGTTGAATAGCTAGGACTCCGAGTGCTCAACTCCTGGCAGTGTGACTTCAGCAACTTTTATTTTCCTCATCTGTAAAATGGGGATGAAAATAGTGCTTGCCTCTTAGATTATTAGGAGGATTTGATGAGATGATACATGGGAAGTACAGTTCCTGAGTTTTGTGATGGAGGAATGATTAATTTCACTAAAACATACCTGTGCATGTGTACACACCTACATACACACCCTATAGTATCAGAACAATTCAGTTTTACACGGTCACAGATAATAAGTCTGGATCATATTAGTTGTCCTGAAATGGGGGAGAGAATGGTCGCTGTGTTAATAAGACAGTAAAACGTAATAAAAGAGGTTCGCTGAAGTGCAAGAGAATCCCACACCAAATGCTCCAAAGGTCTGACTGGGAGGCTAACTAGGGTGTTTTGAAGAGGATTAAGATGTCTTTTTAAAAAACTGCTCATTATTTTCATGACAGTTTTTTAATCTCTAGAAAATGCCCGAAGCTTTAACTGAATCCCAGTTGGAAACTTCCACATCTCCAAATGATGTGCAAGGTCTTAGCAAGAACATGCTCATCACATGGACTGTGGAAATGAATGGCCAGCATTGGCTTAAAGGCCAAGCATAAATTAATGTAAAAAAGGAGAAATGCCAAGGAAGTGACACCAAGAATCTATATGACCAGCAGCAACTGAAGATAGAACAAATGAGCTCAGCAGCTCATGACTCATTTGAGAGTGTGTTAAATGTGAGGCACGGTGGATAACAGGGAGCTAGACATTAAACATGATCAGAAAACAAGGATAATCCCACTGGGGAGAGAAGCAACAAAAGAAGAATACAGTTCTTAAAAACAGCTCTAATAGACCACAGGCCTTGGTGTTAAAGTTATAAGAAAAATCATTCAACCGAGAATTGGGTGGAAGAGGAGAAGGAAGAAATAATCCATCAATCTGTTATAACACTGAGCCATAGCAGGGAGGTGATTTTGGAGGAGTGATCATTTGGCTGAAATAATCAGCAATGGTAAAATTAAATATAAATCTGAAAAGTAATCAATACTATCATTTCAGTTGAAATCATAAACTGTTGGTGCAAGAGCCATAGTGAGGTGTTGCTCAGAACTTGGAAGAGAGGGAAATCAGGTACCCTGACATGAAACAAACAGACAAACAAAGTCACCTTTCAGCCAGGTGCAGTAACACTTGCCTATAATCTCAGAGGCTCAGGAGGCTAAGACAGGAGGATTTCAAATTCAAAGCCAGCATCACCAAAAAAGTGAGGCACTTAGCAATTCAGTGAGACCCTGTCTCTAAATAAAATACAAAATAGGGCAGGCGATGTGGCTCAGTGGTCAAGTGCCCCTGAGTTCAATCCCTAGTACCAAAAAAAAAAAAAAAAGAAAGAAAAAAAAATCTTTCAAAGGGCAGACTTATAGACACTACTGACTGCATGATAAAGGGAAAAAAATGTGCCAATCAATCCGAATGGAGTTATTCTCCAGACAAGGTGACACCAATACTGGGGCACAGGCAGGCGTGGGAAAAAGGCGCCCTGAGACAGTGCCCTGTTGGCTACAGTTGCTTTGGTAACGTCATCACTCTCATCCCTTTTGGAAAAGTACATAACAGGCTATTTTAGATGGAAGCCTTTTAAGTATTCAAATACCATCAGAGAGTAACTGGGCAGCCCATGAAAGTTGGCATAAAGGAAAGAATGTATAGCTTAAATCAATATGCGCTGCCCAGTTGAATGAAGGCTGTATTTATCTTTTAAATGGCTAAACTGTCATTATGCTATCATACATCATGAGTTGGGATAATGCAAAATCATCCCTGTGAATTGGACTTTCTTTGGTATGCTGAACATATCTTATTTCTGAGGCTTTTAAACCTAAAAATAAAGACATGGATTCCAACCCAGTAAATTCACCAAAATAATAAATACGGCTTTGGAGGGTAGGAGGAGTGTGTTCTGTGCTATAGATAATTTTTCTTCCTAAGTGGCAACCTCCTGTTAGCACTGAGTGCCTTCCTTCTTCAAATTTAACAGGCAGCAAGTAGAACACCCCTCCATGCACTCCAAGGAAGATAGGTGTTAAGAAGAACCTCTCTCTCTCTCTCTCTCTCTCTCTCTCTCTCTAAATTTCTGAGTTTAAGAAAGTATAAACTGTCACGAGCCATCCATGGGTTGGGTGTGGACTATGTTGCTCATCACAGCTTAGTGAAGGGATAAATCTGGCATTGGGAACTTCCTGTAGCACCCTCCCCCCACAGAGATTGCCCACCTGATGCAGGTGAACTTCCTGCTCAAGCTCTGCCCAAAATCCCACACAGCAGCTGAGATGGGTGTGACCTGCCAAGATTTCAATCAACCTGCTGACTATAAGACATCACAAAGTAAGACTCCACCCTTGAAACCTTATCCCTGCCTTTGATGCACCCCTTTAAATAAACCTTTGATCCACCTTTCCTTTGTCTAGTTCAGCACCCATGTGGACTAGATTTATCAAGAGCTTCACTTTTGTTAATATATTTCTATTTGTGTTTTGTTCTTCACTAATTATCTGAGACTTTAAGTTTTAGGGTGGCTTACATCCTCTGGGCAGGAGGAAGACCCCCCCAATAAGACAATGGGCATAGCCCCCATTAATAGATAAGCTTTCCAAAGTAATTACTTCCTAGTTGAATCATTCTACCTACAGACAGAGAAATCAATGCACATCTGGATAATGTATGTTTATCCAAATTAATTAGATGTCATGATTTTGAAAGCAAGACTTCCTGCTAAGATCACAGAGACATAAATAAATCATATACCACACACATACCCACAACTAAACTAAAAACTTCAGAAATGCTACATAAAAAGACAACAATATTTTTAATATACATGTCACAGCTAATTCATGAAAAAGCACTTGCTGAAATCTCTGTGCAAAGGTCAGAGGATGACAAAGTACTGGCAACATGAAAAATACACAGAGACTTGAAAGATTCTGTAATGCAAGGGATGACTTGTAATGTTCACAGGTATCACTACACCTTTGCTTAGAAGCGGTGGCCTTTTTTACAATACTAGTGGCAGTGTTGTCCTCTTCTCTAGCCTCTGACTAAGACTTGACTCTTTTCCTTTTGCAATACTTGGTGTTTACTTTCTAACCATCCCATATATGGTTTTTCTTATTGTCAATATCACTTCTAGTCCTTTCCTAAATCCCTTCCAGTGGCTTCTTAAGACAATCACAATTTTCAGATGACATGATGTAGTGCCTGGGAACAATGGGGACAGGGAGGGAATATGGATAAATGAGACTAATATGGGCCTAACACTGTTGGAACCTGGAGAATGGGCACACGGGAGTTAACAGAGCTGTCTGTAATTTTCTACAATGGAAAATTCTAAAACTAAGATGTTCATGAGAGTCATATCATGTACCCTGTGACAATGATGTTGGTGAAATTAGGCTAGTCAGAAGAAATAATATGTTCAATAATATGTTCCTAACTGGCTCAAGTGTAAGTGAAACCTAACCCATAATTCTAAATAGCATCTTGAGGTACCTTACCTAAAGACATGCACAATGATGCCAGGCTCTTTTATAAATACTCTTGACTTATGTCAAAAATAGCAACCATCTAGGCTACTGTAGCTATTTTCACTAGGTTAAAGTTTAGCTGTAAGCTTCTTAGCAATTGAGGTAAAGAGAAAGATACAGCAATAAAATTTATGCTCCAACAAAATAATATACCAAATAGATCTTTCCTGGCATTAAATTCTAATGTGTAAAGACATGTTAGTGTTTTATCATCACACATACGGTGCTATATAACAATAGACAATATCTTACACATGGCTTCACGTGGAGTGCTTCTCATATGGTCAGCCCTTGAATGGATTCTCCCCACACACCCTCAGCTCAGTGAAGCCACAACACCTCTACACTAGGCAGGACATGTGGCTCTTTGATATCAACCATCAGGGTAGAATCTGGACACACTCTTTAGAGGAGCAAATGGAAATCATGCCCATGTTTCTTGAATGGACTTCTCTCATCAGGACTTTTGGTAGTGGTCTAATTTAAATCAATTTAGAATTATACTTGCTGGAATTACAGAAAGGTATGGTTTGGATTTGGGGGTAGGAAGTTTTGAGATAACCTTCAAGTTATATACATTTATACATTCAAATGTATATTAAAACTCTAATTGCTAGAGATGTTAAACATTTTTCATACATTTGTTGACCAACTGCATTTCTAGCAATTAGAGAAATGCAAATTAAAACTGCACTGATATTTTACCTCACTCCAATCAGAAGGGCAATTATCAAGATCCAATACAAGTAACAATAAATGTTGGCAAGGATGTGGGGGAAAGGGTACACATAGATTACTGATGGGACTGTGAATTGGTGCAATCACTCTGGAAAGCAGTATGGAGATTCCTCAAAAAAACTAGGATTAGAACCACCATATGACCCAGTTATATCATTCCTCAGTATATAGCCAAAGGAATTAAAATCAGCATACTACAGTGACAGAACCATATCAATGTTCATAGCAGCTCAATTCACAATAGCTAAGTTATAGAACCAACCTAGGTGTCCTTCAACAGAAATATGGATAAAGAAATTGTGGTATAAAGAAATGTGGTATACACACAATGGAATACTACTCAGCCATAAAGAAGAATGACTTTATGACATTTGCCAGTAAATGAATGGATCTGGAGACACTCAAGCTAAGTGAAATAAACCAAGCCTCCAAAACCAAAGATTGAATGTTCCCTGATGTGGTTGCTAACCCATAACAAGGTTAGGGGAACAGAAGTTAATTGGACTACTAGGAAAAAGGGGAATGAAAGGAAGAGAGGGGAATAAGAATAGTAAAGACAGTGGAATGAATCTGACATAACTTTCCTATGGATATATATGAATATACCACAGTGAATCAACATCGTGTACATCCACAAAACTAGGACCCTGGTTAGAAAAGAATATACTCCATGGTTGTATAAATATGTCAAAATAGTTTCGACTGTCATATGTGACTAAAAAGAACAAATTTTTAAAAACCTATCTCACTATGATAATTGAAACGAAAGGAGGTCAGGGACAAGGGGGTCAGGAGGCCTAAGTTCCAGTTATCTCTACTAGATACACAGCCTTGGGAAAGTGACAAACAACTCTTCTTAGTTTTACTTCTTCTTCAAAAAATTAGATTACTCAACTAAAAGTTTTGGTGACTTTGAGGCACTAATGATCCTGCTCATTTTTATAAATGTAAAAAAAATTCAGGTGTTATTTAGTCACTAAATTTTATCTCACCAGGATTATATCTGGATCACTGTCGCTGGTCTGAATTTCACTCAACACCTTACATTCCTGTGTGAGGTTGAGACTCTGTTTCCTTTTCATTTCCCCGGAAGAGGCCTATTGTAAAGTATTAACAGAAAAAAGTACAAAGATTAGGATCAAGCAATGACACATTAAACCACCTTCACTCATGATTCATGACATCCCTCGGATATACAACAGAGACTCAATTTCTGATCTTTGTCCTTAAAATGTATATAATTTAAAAAAACACATGTAAAGTTCACTAACAATACACAATAAAAAAGAATGTCACAAGGCAAATCAGGTAAATATGAGTCACACAGACCATAGAGCTCAAAAGTGAATCAAAGTTGCTACAGTATTTTGCCAAGGCCTGCATGAATACACTGAATAACATCTTGTGTGGATGTACATTGTTTTTCAAACTTAGGTAGATGTTGCTAAGACAAATGAGATAGGCATTTATTTAAAAGTATCTACGATAGTTTTCTCTGACTAGATATAGCTATTAATCAATGGTTACTATCACATGGAATGTCTGTAGTCATTGTGTGACACTGAAAAAGTATTTTCATACTTGAAAAGGTTGGAAACTTATGATGCAGGAAAAGGTCTCCCTTAATTAGAATGGCTAGAGGTTGACTCTCAGCTTCTTGGGGTGGGGTGGGGGGATGTGTTTGATTAGTATCTGAGTCTTCAGCACCTGGTTCAGAGAAAATGATTAATATGTTTGTTGAGTGAAGGGAACTTACAAACAGCCTTGGGGAAAAATTCGGAGGAATTACAAGGTGCAGATATAGGAAACAATAAGCATATTATTTTTATTGAAAGTTCTATTTTCATGAAATAGGGAGAAAGTCATTTCAGATAAATAAAGTGGAACCTTCTGAGAAAAGCAAGGGTGTGATAAAAACAATCCTCCAGGAAGAACAATAAGCTAATTAATGACTTGTCTTTTTTTCTGTATTTTTACTGGTACATTATAATTATACATAATTGCAGGATTCGTTGTTACATTTTTGCCCATGCACATGAATGACTCCTCTTAATAGACCTGAACTGTAATACATAAAAGCCCAAATATTAACTAATTCCAGAATCATTTTTATCAAACTTTTGAAGCACTTGGCAAGATTTACTTGGAGCACATATGTCTTCCTAATGCCATGCTGCTTAGACTCATACAGGAATTAAGTTTCATTTCCTGCACCTCCTCTGTCTGTTAGGGGCAATACCTAGTGTGTTTATTGGACAGGAGATGAGCAAGTAATCCTCAAATAATCCAAAATTGCTTCAATTGCAGTTTAACCTGATAAAATTAGCATAAGTACTTATAAAGAATTTCATGGCCTCCTTATTTGTCCACCTCACTGCTTGATTTTCATAAGTATAGACTGTCTTCTGAAGTGACATCGGCTTACCTTCCCAAGAATTGATATGCAAACAGTTTCTTCATCTCCCATTTACTAATCAATGCTCTCTAATCTGGTTTCCAACCTCTTCATCAACAACAATTTTTTCCTGAAATCATTCTTATTGCTTCTAAGTCATTAAGCCAAACAGCCCTGGTCTTTGGCCAGCTGAGTTGGTTCTCGAAAGGATTTAGCCCATTGGACCACCTCTCCTTGAACGATTTTTCCCCTCTTGGCTTCAATGATATAACAAATTCCTAATTCCTTTACTGCTCAGGTGATTCCCCCAAAACCATCTGCGCACAACTGTCCCCCAGTCCCCAAGTTTCTGACTAGTCCTTCTTTCTTCTTCCCCTTCAACCCTGCTCACACGCAGATACTTGTGTATCTGAGTACCTTATAAGTTCAGGCCTTCTAGTAAAACCTCAGCTCTGACATCCAGATTCAAATATGTGACGTCTCAAACCGTGTAAGCTGAATTCATGCTCCTGTCTACAAGCCTTCAAGGATCCCTATTTTGATGGATGTGATTACTACCCAAGCAGGTCAAAGAGCTAAAAAAAATCTGTGATCATTCCTGCCGTATTCCTCTGCTTCACCTTCTATACCCAATGTATCACCAAGATGGGGGGCAGTGTAACCCACCACCATTGTTTTAGTCAGCTTTTTCACTGCTGTGACTGAAAGATCTGATCAGAACAATTGTAGAGGAGGAAAAGTTCATTTGAGGGCTCATAGTTTCAGAGGTCTCAGTCCATAGACAGCTGGCTCCATTCCTCAGAGCCCAAAATGAGGCAGGACATCATGGTGGAAGAAATTGATAGAGGGAAGGAGCTCACATAATGATCAGGAAGCAGAGAGA
Source organism: Marmota flaviventris (assembly GCF_047511675.1). Taxonomy (NCBI): domain Eukaryota; kingdom Metazoa; phylum Chordata; class Mammalia; order Rodentia; family Sciuridae; genus Marmota; species Marmota flaviventris. The sequence goes on along the minus strand of NC_092505.1, from coordinate 68,712,466 downwards.
GACTCACCAGACACAAATTTATATACATCAAGGGCACACCAACCAGGGACCACCTCTTCTAGTCACAACCTATCTGCCTTTAGTTACCACTCAGTTAATCCCCATCAGGGTATTAATTCACCAATTGGATTAAGGCTCTTATAATCCAGTCACTTGTCCTCTAAACCTTCTTGCATTGTCTCACCCACGAGCTTTTCGGGGAACATTTCACATACAAAGCATAACAACCATCGTCCTAGGCTGTGCTACCTTTATTTCTCTATTAAAGCCTCCTAGCTGCTCTGCCCTAATGACTCTTATTAAGCATAAATTTTAAGCAGAATACCATGCACTGGTTGTCAATCTCTTGCGAGTACTCTAAACACTTTCCATTTTGGAATTTCCAAAGGAAACAATGCAGTCAAGTTCTAGATGGAAAAAAAATGTCTTACTCACGGAGAAAGAAGAGAGCAAAATTAGCTTCAGTAGTGTGCATCATTCCCCTGTGCCAGTAGGAACCCTGGTAGCCAAGGCAGGGAAATTGCCTACACAAATTCCTTTCTTGCTGCAGTAGCCCCTTCTCCTCCCCAAGAAAGACAAATGTAGTAGTGGGGTTGATCTTGTGAAACAAACACTTAAACAGAGAGCATACATTGGGCTTGCAACAGAGAAGGATATTCCCACACAAGGAGATAAGACTAGAGCACACTGTGTGGGCTCTTTATCTCTTGGTAAGGAAATGCCCCAGGCTTAAGGTCCATTATTAGGTGGCCAAGCAGGGGTCAAAAGACTGCATGGCATGAGAGTGCTTTTCTCAACACCTCTGCTCTCTAATAACCTTACTTCCTAACTGAGCCAAAGCAAACTTTTCTAAAGGAAAATATGGTCACACCACTCCCCTGCATGAAGCTTCCCCATGGCCTCCCACTGCTTTGGGAATCGATGCAAATCTTCTTTCTCAAGGCCCACAGGACTTGTATGGTTTCAGTTATTCCCTACACATCCCCTTTCCATCTCTCTGTCCTGCCACTGCATGTCTTAACACTTGGTATTCATCATGGTGTCCCTCTTTAACAAATGCTGTTTGCATTGTTTGGAAATGTTCTTCCTCTTTTGATACCAATTTAATTGGAATTCAATCCTAAAATCTTAGGAATCATTTTTTTTTTTTTTTTTCTGGGAAGCTATCACTCTCCTGTCAGATACAGTTGAATCCCCCATTATTAGCACTTGTGCTATTGTGTCCTAAAAACTGCCACAAATAGGTATGGTGGCACATGCCTCTAGTCCCAGCTACTTGGGAGGCTGAGGTAAGAGGATCACTTGAGCCCAGCAGTTTGAGGCCAGGCTGGGACTTTATCTTGGGGGAGGTTAGTGGTGGGGGGGCGGGGATTCTGCTGCCACAGTTGCAATTTACATTTGTAATTCAAATAATTACTGAATTATTTGTCTTTATCATCAGACTGTGTTTGATGAGAGTCAGAACTATATGTGGCTTTGTTTACAGTTGAATCCCCTTCCAAGGTGATACACTGAGTAGAACATAATAACATCACATGTGTGTATAAATAAATACATAAAGGTACACAAAGTGTGTATATAAATATACATGTATATACACTGTGGAAATGTATTTACTTTGTGTAGTTTTACATATGTGTATATATATATATACACACACATACTAGACTAAGTTAATCCCTCTATCTAAAGTCCAAAGTGTGTTGTTTTAATACTTGGGCAAACTCTCTACTTCTCAATCTATTATGTGTTTTTAAAACATACAACATGTATACAAAATAAGCTCCCAAATACAAAGATCTTGAAATGCACAGCTAATGAGTTTTTCTGGAATTCAAGGTTAAAGGAGATACGATTAAACCACCTTTTCTATTATAAACATGCAGTACTTTGAACACAGCAAGGACTGAGTAAATACCTACTGACTGTATGAACCCACATATTCAAATATGACAGATAATTCAGAGTCACAGAAAAAATAAAATTCTATAGATAAACAAGTTCAGCTTGGCTCCTATAGTTTCAAGAAAGATGAAGGACCAAAAATTCCAAATTACAGGGAAATGGATTTCAAATATTTTAAGAGGATGAGCTACTCAAAAAGAGAATAAGAAAAGACTTCTTCAGGGGGTAAAGATTTTCAAAAAGAGTCTGAACACTATTTGCCAAAAGACAGAACAAAGGAATGTGTGAGATAGTAAAGTAACTATTGTTCAAAAATAATTCCTTTTGAAAGAACCATGCCCAAAATATCTTGTCTCCCACCGTGCTTAATGCTGTGTCTACCCAGGGCAGAAGCTCAGTAGATATTTTCTTATCAGATAAATTTACACTGTTTTCAGAGAGCCTACCGCAATTTGTGTGAACCTATGGCAATTCATGTATCTGCCATGGTGGCCCATAGCTGCCCTTTATGGGTGAATTTAAATTCTGGAAATAGTTAAAAGGCATTAGAAGCCAAAAATGATAAACAAGGTAGATAACCTAGACAATAAATTTTGGCTTATGAAAGATACAAAATGAAAATGAGTAAGATAATGTTTATAATCTTTCAGCACTGAAAGATCACAGGGTAAATGCCTATTTGATTGTAGGCATTATTATTATTATAAACAGAATCTTAGGGGAAATTCTCAAAAATGAATTAAATAATAGTAACATTGTAAGAATGAATGTATTGTGATTATTCTAAAAGAAACAAGCTCATGTGAAAACAGAGGAATTCTGGGGAGGTACAATTGTTAAAATCAGTAGCAACACAGTTGTAAATTGACCTTATATCCCTCTCTCCCTCCCTCCCTTCCCCCTCCCTCCTTTCCTCTCTTCCCTCCCTCCCTCCCTCCCTCCCTACTTTTCCCTCCCTCCTTCCCTCCCTTCCTTCCTTCCTACCTTCCTTCCTTTCAGATTGAACTCAGGGGCATTCTACCACAGAGCTGCATTCCAGCTCTTTGAAAAATTTTTGATACAGAGTCTCTCTGGGTTGCCCAGGTTGGCCTCAAACCTGTAATCCTCCTTCCTCAGTTCTTCAAGTTGCTGGGATTATAGGTACATGCTATTGTACCTGGTAATACTGCATTTCCTAGAACCTAGACTACAGGAGTAACAACCTATATGTTTTAGCTAAGCATTTTTCCTATAATGTTTTGAATGCAAAATCCTAAAACTTAAGGTTTGTTCTATATGAATATTTCTTTCTTAAATAGAGATCTATAATCCTTTGCCCACCCAGGCATTCTTTGGGGGCCTCCACTTGGCTGAGTTCTCCAGACACTGTGCTGATATTAACAACCTGACTTTTCTCCCAAAACAGAAAATACAGGAGGGAAAAAAATAGAAATTGGGACCCTGTCCAGAAATCACAGATTGCAATGTATATCCTATAATTAGAGTGCTTTAAAAAAATGTGAAAATGAAGCAAAAACCTTTAGCTAATGCTATTTCCAGAACAAGTGAATTGTTATCCATTTTATGAATAAGAAAAAAGAAAAAAATACCTGAGGTCTCTCAGCTAATTGGATGTTTTCTGGCACCATATGTCTCTGCTGTAGGGGTTTCATCTTCTTTTGCACAGACTTTTTCATAATTTTATAATCCGAAACATACTCTACATCAGAGTCTGTATGTTCTGTGTTTCTTTTTTGGCTTCTTTGACCGACTGAAAGCTCAATGGGTGAAAGAGATTCATGCTTCAAATCAACACCTGAAGGTCTGATTTTCTGAGTTTTGGTATTTTCCTTGAAGAACAAAAAGCATGTTTTTATTTTTTTGGTAGCCAGCTTCTTTATAATCAATTGCCATTTCCCTAATATTACAGTAGGTGATATTTCTTGTGGCTAACAAAACATTTAAAAATCAAAGGCTTAGTCAACTTTAGCAGGTGTACACTGCTGTAATAACTCATTAAGAATTTGATTCAGAAATAGCTGCAGAGCAGGGCTGAACCAAGAGGTCTGATTTTGAGGCTGCAGAAGACCTCCGATTGAGAGCATACTACATTCTGTCTTTCTCCCACAAAGATTTACTTGTTGTTGGCTCCCTGGTGCATGCAAGACGGTCCCCATCCCTATTCCATCTCACATCCTGCTTCTTGCACCTTCCTGGCTGTGGCTTCAACCAATGGAGGACACACTTGCTGAGAGAACTAGTCTATATGTGCCTGCTCCTGAGAGTTTGTTCTCTCCTATAAGAAGCCAAAAGTAACTAGTAGAAGACTAAAGAGTGTAGCACGAGGGACACTGTAGAGTTTCTAAGCGTATCATTACCCACTACTGCTCAGTGAACCCTCTCCTCAACATTGGGAGGGCTCAAGTAAGTGTTCAGCTCTTATTTTCCTTCATATAAACCACCCACACTTAGTAAAGTCGCATTACAGTTGTATATACTACTTTGTTTATATTTAGGTAAAATCTTAAGGCATGAGAGTATATTATTATTGTAGGTTTTTATTAATATTTTGCCAACACATTAGGAACTTATTTCTCATGGCCAGTCACTGGCAAATGATTTTTCCTGTTCTCCACTTCAGGAAAATCCTGTTCCTGATCTAACTCTCAGACTATGATGATAATTTAGTATAAGTAAAGTCAGTAGATTCTGAGCCTGGTTGTGCAATTTAGCTATGTAGTGATTTTAAGAAAATTCCTATAAGAGGAACTGTATTGTGAGTTTGTATTAAAACACTCTATCAGTTCCTGACTCCTTGATACAGAAGCAGAAGAAGCAAATAAAGAAAACAGAAAGAAAAAAAAAAAAGACACTCTGCAACAAGTTTCCAGTTTTTAACTTGAATAGTGAAGAAACCAAAGACATAAATATTTACATATATCTATCTATCTATTTAAAGGTTGGCTGGGGCTTCTCAATCTCATCACCTGCCTGTTTAGAAGTATTAATAATTAAAATTGCAAAGAGTTTTTTTGTATATTTGTGTGTGTGTGTGGCTGATAAGACTAAGAGGCTCTAAGACTTTATAAATATTTTTCTTAAAGAAGCTCTAAGGTTCAAAACGTTCTCTGAATTTTAAATTTTAGATAATAGACATTTGAGAAATATGATACTATATGACATTTATCAAATACAAGAAAGAATGTAGGAATTGTATATACAATATATACAACAAATTTCTAAACAAATGTACATCCATGGACTGAATCTCTCTCTCTTCTCCTCCTCCCTCCCCCATCTCTCTCTCTCTCTCTCTCTCTCTCTCTCTCTCTCTCTCTCTCTCTCCCACATGCACACGTACACACACAATCTTGGAAAGAAATACATTAAAATATTTTAAATGGTCATCATGCTCAGGCAGTAAAATTATTGGTGACTTAAATTTTGTTTATGTTTTATTTTGTAAGTTTCTCCTAATAAACAGATATCAATCTTTAAAAAAAACACAAACAATGGCATTAAATCTAAGTGCTTCACTCTCTGAATCTCATATAACATTTGGCCCTTGATAAGACTCATCTTTCACATGGAAAATATGACAAAAAGTGGCTCTCACCTACTTTAAGTACTCACCTTAAGTGTTGAAGTAAGGCAGGTGGGAGTGAACTCAGCAATCCTACTCGCTGGTATAAATCTAAGCTTTTATGGGGGAAAAATCAATAAGACAGATTTAAATAAAAATAACTTTCAATTGGCTTATTATAGTAATTCAGTATTTCTTATTTGTGAAAGAAGTGTCAAGATACACACCCCACGTGTAACACTTTAGATGTACTGCAACGCTGTCCTGATTAGTAATGACTATTATAAAACAATCAGATGGTTTGTTCAAACATTGAAGGTTAAATGTCTTGTGAGTAACTTTGGGGTGTCTGTGTGATACTCTCCCTCTGTCCAGCCTCTGCATCCCTTGTCTTCCCTTTGTTGAGGCCCTCTGTTCCCCACCTGTAGGACCCAGGGTCTGTAGTGACTCCTGACCTCTGACAGCGGCTCTCTCTGGCTCAGAGATCTGGATCTGAGATTCAATGGACTCCGAGGGTAAACTCACTCTACCTGTTTTCCTACTAACAGAAATGCTGCTGTATCTTCAGCATCCATTGTTAGCCCTGTACTCTGAAGCACAGCGAGGGAACAGGCAGGTAGTTGCCCTCTCCAAAAAAGGAACTCCCTTTAAATATTTGGATGTGATCAAGATCGTTTAGGAGTAGTGCAGACCCTGCCCTCTGGGCCCAGGTCTTCTGCTCTTGTGAGATTCTAGTTAGGTGTCTGCTTGTACTTCCTTTCTGACATGCCCCTTGTCCTTTCCTGGGCCACAAACTTCATCGTGGTGTCCAGCTCCATGTCCGGATTCTCCAGGAGAGACCATTTACCTCACTCTTGTAAGTACCTTACCTCATAAATTGGAGTCCCAGTTCTAATTAAGATTTGGATATGCTCTGTTGAAAAATTTTCTGATGCAGTTTGCCTGTATAGATTTTGAAATAGTGTCTTTTTCTGTGTTCTTAGATTCAAATGCCTCTAAGTGGTACCTTACACCTGCAGGTAGCTTCAAGGCAATACTTCCAAACTGAATTCATTATATCACCTCTGCATATGCACTCACCCCAATCAGTACTTCCTAATTTGACTTCCCTCTCGATTAACAGCATCACCAAACACTGAGACAACCACACTAGAGGCCCCAGTTTGTCTTGGTTCATCAAGACAACACCCCATACCTAATCAGTGAATTTCTGCACTTAAGTCTTTTATAAATTCAAAATCTTTCAGTAACCTCAAGTCAACACCCTTTCTAAAGGCCTATCCCCTCTTTTCCTGCTTCCAGTTCAGTGATTTCTCTAGCCCCATGCCACAACCATTTTATATACCATGTTATTCCTTTCATTAAAATAAAGAGGATGAGAGAGAAGATGGAGAATGGCAGAGAAGAGCAACATTCTCAAAATTGGATGCATATTATTAGAATCAACTGATACGCCTTTAAAAAAGAAAAACGATGCCATGTCCTTACAATCAGAAACTTTCATTTAATTATGTGGGGTGGGGCCTGGCTTAGTCCTTTCACATGTTCTCCAAAGGATTCTAATGTACAGTTGGGATGGAGTACCACAAGTCTGGAGGGTAGAGACTCACTCTATGGTACAAGGAATGGCATACACAGTCAGTGCAGGGTTACTGAGTGGAACTAACAGCACCTGGCACAACACACGAACTGTTTTCAAACAGTTGCAGGTGGGCTTTTGAAATCCTCTTCTGAATCATCCCCCACCCACCTCCACCAAGTTGCCCTCATGCACTGAAGGCCCAATTACATTTTTACAGCCCACTTTCATGCTGTCCTGCTTCTGAATAATCCATTTCCTCGTCCTGGGATGGCCTTAGCAAGCCTGTCCTTTTGTCAAATTCCACTCGCCCTTTCAATCTCAGTTTAAAAATTATCCACACCAAATACTTACCCCAATTGCCCAATTAACTGTTTATCATCTATGCCCTCATGCCATTGTTCCTTTTTAGATGTTTATGTAGATAACATATTTACATTGGGACAACATACATTTTAAAAGTACATTAAAAAGAAATTTCCTTACCACTGTGTTTTGCATTTACCCAGCTCATAGTCCACCAACACATAACCACTGCTACCACTTTCTAGTTTATCTTTCCAGAGATTTGTTTATACATTATATACTTATATGTGTACTTACATGTAAATTTCCCCATTTTGGGGGTAGGGAAAAATTATAGTGTATTATGTACACAGTCCACACCCTACTTTTTCACTTAAAGATATTTCCTAGCATTCTTTCTCTTTTAGTACTTATAGAGCTTCTTCATCCCTTTGTTATGGTTTAGATATAAGGTGTCCTCCCAAAACTCAAGTGTGAGACAATGCAAGAGAGTCAGAGGTGAAATGATTGGGCTATGAGAGCCTTAACACAATCAGTGAACTAATCCACTTGAATGGATTAGCTGGGTGGTAATGATAGATTACATTTTCCTTTTTTTATTTTTCCTAATGACTATACATTTTTATTCCACTGTCTGATCAGATAATATGATACTTCTCAGTGTTTACCAGTACTAAAACTTATGTTTAAGTGGTCTAAATGAGAACCTTTAAGTTATAAAACCCAAATGGATTTAGCACAAAGCCCAGATATTAGTAGTAAAAACATATTTGCATACTTAACTAAATAATGCAGCAGAATGGAAGACAACAGACCAAAGCAAAATACAAAAAAAAAAAAAGTTTTTTTTTAATTGAAACACCTTCTGTTGACATAGGACATAGGAATACATATATAATTAGTGCACTAAAATAAATTTGCATGTTAAGTGTAGTATATGAAGTTGACCTTAATAAAAAAAAAGTTAAAAAGTTTACCTAAAAATTTGTTCTTTGATTCCAATTAGAAATGGAGTTTTCATCTAAATATATTTCTGCTAATAGATGATGATATTCAGGATTGGTTTGGGGGTTGGCCTATAATTTTTAACGTGCAGTTTTTTTTTTTAAATCACATTTTTAAATTTGAGGAATACATTTTTACATCTTTGATTGCATTTTGCAAAATAGAAATCTGTCAACAGTTAATCTACTTCAAATTCTGTCTCAGTTACTTAATGAGTAGCTGTTTACTAATGATAGTGTCTTTTTTTATCATCATCATCATCTTTTCAAATATCAAAAAAGAATAATTACCCTGGAAATTTTGCAAATATCACTGTTATTTTTAAATGACTGTCATAAACTCTTTCGACAAAACTATTACATTTCTTTACAGGTTCAAAAAGACCTGTAAATCTCAAACTGAATCAGTGAAAGCTGCATAAAATGAACTGTCTCTGGAGCAGGAAAAACTGAGGAATCCTTTAGCCAGGAATGAAAGGGAAATATCTGTGGTGAACGATTTAGAGAAAGAGGCAGAAATCCGGATTTTGAAATTGCAGCTCTAGAGATCTTTGTTCAGTCCATGTGGTGTAGATCCAGGAATCTGCTTTTCTACAAACATGTGAAGTTGTTCTTAAACAGATGGTCCAATAATCTTAGATTCACAGCCTTGGAGATTCTCCTTTCTAATTCTATACCCATGCTGTGTGGGACTATAGAGAGAATACTTCTGTGTTTCTGCAGTTAGTACTTTCTGATTCCATTTTACTGAACTTGAGACCTGGGCTAAAAGGAATGGATCCTGGAACTTAATGTATGACTGATTATCAGTGAGACAGCACCTGGGGGACTTCCCTGGGGACAGTGGTCTCTGGAGGGTGTGCTTACATTCTAAGGGAGGGATAGGATCTGGGACCATAGAGATGCACCTTTGCTGTAAAGCTGCAGAAGCTGGTCTTATCTCACCCTGGAAAAACTTATTTTTACTCCATATAATAAGAGTAAAAGCCCAGGCTCCTTCCAAAGAGCAAAATAGTGTGAGGACTGCCACTGTCCTATATAAATGCCCAGATTCAATTTTCTTTTTCTTTCAGAATTCCTTGCCTATAATACAAACTCCAGTGCATATGCAGGAGAACATCTGGTTTTACTTCCATGCATCCTTCACCCTAGAGGTAAGAACTAGAGTAAAGGGGAATCCACATAATTGTGTACTATAATTAAATAACAATCTGCCCTCCTCCATTATTCTCACATTTGCATTCAAAATAATACTAATAACCATAGATATTTTTAAAATAATAGCTTAGGATAGGAGATGTGCAACCAGTGCTCATAGGTTCTAAAATTTGGGTGGGTCCTTGCAAGTGTCTAGCCTAATCCTCTTTTTTCTACAGAGCTGGGGGTGGGGGTGATTTAATGATGGAGGACTAGACACATTAGACAGACCTGAGGTCACTCAACTTATACACTACACAGTCAGGACCTGAAACCAGGTACCCTGACACCAGGCCAGTGCTGTCACTGCCTCCTGCTACTTCTTCCTCCTTCAACGAGCTCCTGAGCATCACTCCTTCTGCACAGCTTTCCAAAGTGACCACTCTGCTCTCCAAATCTGCCTACTATTCACAGAGCTCCTCAAAAAAAAAAAAAAAAAAAAAAAAAAAAATATATATATATATATATATATATATATATATATATATATATATATATATAATTAGTATTAGCTGTTTTCAATTTTCCCTACCCAGAAAAAGTATCAATCTGAAGTGAACAAAGAAGAACACAGTAGTTTAAACAGCTGCGAATTAAAATTAATCATATGTGTAAAATCTACTTTTATTCCTAGTTGTTTATGTGACCTTATCCAGAGAGGAAATAGAGTTTAGTGCAGGAGGGCTGGGTCTGGAGTCAGAGTGCACTTGTTGAAATCAGGGCTCTGCAGTTCCTAACTCTATCTTTGGCAAATTACTTCCCTGTGTCTCAGCTTCCTCATTTATAAAACAGGAATCAAACAACCATACGACCATCATCAGGATTAAATAAGTCAGTACATTTAGAGCACCTTTTACAGGGTCACATTCTAAGTGCTAGTATTTAATGCTTCCATTCAGCCTTCTCATTTAAGCTCCTCCATCTATGTGACATGTCGAGTGATAATAATCATTCAGGTAGTTTTAAAATTCACCAAAAATATACAGAATTATGGAAATCTTGAGGGAGAAACTGGAAAGAAGAAAGGGAATTAGAATTATGATAAGTCTTTGCTTTGTACATTAAAATATCCCATGGCAATCAAATTGTATTGCATATTTAGAAACAAATGGCAGATGCAACATGAAGCAAATGAAGCTAAACTTCAGTACCCCTCCCCTAGACGAACTTCTTTCATGATCCTAGCACAACTTTGTATTTATAATGCTATGTTTTCTTTTTTTTAAAATAGTGGTCCCCAATATGATATAAAAGCCTACAAAAACCAGACTTAGATTTGCCCTGGTTCTGAAGTATTTTAAACAATACTTAGTTATCTTAAAATGCTAGGAATTATTAACAGTGGTCTTAGCTCATATCTAGAGGGCCTTCTTGAGATTCTATTGAACAGGAAAAAGATGATTCTAGACCACTGTAGAACAAAGGTCATGGACGAACACTGGCTATTCTCTAGGGGTATATGAAAACCTCTCATTTGTCCGCAGTCTTCCCACCTGCATAGGAGGCTGGAGCTGGTCAGGGAAGACCAGCCAAAGGAATGGGAGTCTTAAAGACACATCGGCAAGATTCAAGGTGGAAAACAGGACCTGAGTTTTGAATTTCACTTAGTCCTATAGAGTTGGGCCAGAGGAAGGAACCATAAATTACCAGGAGACAAAGATTTAACAATGGTAAATCACGGATGTGATGAAAGGGGTTTAAGTTCAAAACTGAAACAGAAACCATGAAGTCCACTTTCCTGAAATGAATTCAAAATGCAAAGCTGGGTCCTGAGTAAGAGGAGAAATTAGGACAAACAAGATTCAAGCTCAGAGTGGGAGGACACAGGCATGCTGGGGAGTAGCTTGCTTTAGAAGGAAGCCAAATACCTGTATTTTACTCAGCAGTCAGAAAACAGGCCCTGAAGTATATCCAGGATACCAGGGAGCCTGAGATTCCTTGCTTGGCATGCACACTCGCTGAGAATTGGTTGGACACATAGTTCAGGTGCTCAAGGAGTTTTTGTGGAGCAGAGATCAAACAGGTGTATTTGCATTAAAATCCAAATCAATATTCTCTCCAGTGAAAACAATTTCAGGCAACATACCGGAACCTCTCTCCCCCTCTCTGTCTCTGTTGATGTGAGCAGGAATGTGAGGCATGCAGACAGGGATGTATTGTGGCATGACTGCTGGCCCCTGTCAAAGCTGTTTCTGACCTTCTCAGAAAAAGGCTGTGTCCCCTCTGGACTCAGACTCATTTTGGCCTTGAGCAGCAGTGTTTAGTCACTTCCATGAAAGGCAGGAGCAGACAGTGAACAGTATTCCTCAGTCCCCATCTCCAGGAAAAAAAGATGACTTATGAAACCAGAGACAGAATATCTTGGGCTCCCTGAACCACACCATGCCACAAAAGCCAGGCTGCTATGATGTCACACTAACACTGGGGCTGTCTGGGTTTCTTTTAGTGAACTAAAAATGTTCTTTTGTCAAGGAAGTGTGACATCAACTACTTGAGAAGGGATGAGTAAGAAAGAATTTAGACAAGCAATTTGAACTGAGAAGTGGAACAGCTTCTGCTAGGTACTTACTTGCCCAGCACGGAGCCAGATGTGGTGGTGGTGGGAAGCACAGAGAAGAGGAGCAGCACCTGATGCTTGCCTTCGGGGGACTTCTGGACTCGTTAATCATCATCAATTCTTTTACCATCTCATCTGGTATGCCGTGAACCCAGGGCCCACAAGTGTGAACACATGAGGCATTATCCCTCTTGGGAAAGCAATGCATCACCATAGAGGAATGAGATCTTTGTAGCAAAAGTAATAAAGTGAAATATTTCAACTACAATGAGTATAATAGCCTGTTGCAAGACAAGGGTCTTCCTCATTGTTATACAAAATTTCATATAAGAGGTTGTGAGGGGAATGGGAAAATAAACAAGGAGAGAAATGAATTACAGTAGATGGGGTAGAGAGAGAAGATGGGAGGGGAGGGGAGGGGGGGATAGTAGAGGATAGGAAAGGTAGCAGAATACAACAGTTACTAATATGGCATTATGTAAAAATGTGGATGTGTAACCGATGTGATTCTGCAATCTGTATTTGGGGTAAAAATGGGAGTTCATAACCCACTTGAATCTAATGTATGAAATATGATATGTCAAGAGCTTTGTAATGTTTTGAACAACCAATAAAAAAAAAGACAAGGGTCTTTTGGTGTCATAAATTTTAGATCATGGCAGTTTATGTAAGGAGGATGAAAAGTACTCTGGATGAATAAATATGTTTTCAAAGGCATCTGTCACTATAGTTACACAGATCGGAGATCTCGGCATCCTGCACAATAATGACGCATTAAAAAGATTAAACTCTAAAATGGAAAAATGTATTCACATTCTTCATTACAAAGTTGTACTCAATATGCAATTTCAATTTGAAACACACAGCTAAAAGTTCAGCAAGCCGCCTTTGCTCTACATTTTACTGCTAAAACAACCGACATGGGAATTGCTAGATTATACCATTTCATTTTTCTTTTTGTGAGTCCATATAAGCACTGTAAAAGAATCAGACGCTATTGCTGAAGTTCCTTTTCCATAGGCATGGGATTTTATGAGGGATATTCATTTGGTGGGAAGGCTGGGAACATAACAAATGAAATCCAAATTCAGCCTCTGTAATCCCAAACATAACTCTTTTATTGTGAACAAATGTAAGAACATTTTAGTTTCCAATAATATATGCAAAAGTCAGTAAGTTTCAACCTATAGTCAGCCAATCTGATCAAATAAAAATTGTTTGTCTTGTGAAGCCAATTTTTTATGAACCAAATTATTCCTTCCACCCTTCATTCATTGTTTGGTCAATCGTATTACATGAAAAATCCTGGCCTATGTTCTGATGAGAATACCCAGATGAATAAAAAATCATTCTTGTCAGGCACAGTAGCACACATCCATAATCCCAGTGGCTCGGGAGTTTAAGGCAGGAGGATCTCAGTTCAAAGCCAGCCTCAGCAAAAGTGAGGCACTAAGCAACTCAGTGAGACCCTGTCTCTAAATAAAATACAAAATAGGGCTGGGGATGTGGTTCAGTGACCCAGTGTCCCTGAGTTCAATCCTCAGTACACCACCCCCCACCAAATCATTCTTTATTTTCAAAGAAAGGGCCATTATAGTCTAATGTAGGAGATGGACTGGATGCATAAGTAGCCATAATATACCAGGTAGAAGGTAAAAACATGCTCTAAGAAGGGCATATACACAGGACGAAAAGAATTGAAAGGAAGGAAATGTTTTTTCGGACAGGAAAATAGAAGATTTCATAAGGGTTTGGCATTTTGGTTTTGGATCTTGAGGGACTGGGGAGGACCAGAAGCCAGGACAGACAAGAATGGTGGGGACAAAGGCACTCAGAGTAGAAGTGGAGATCACGGGGTGGGAGTGGGGTGGGGGTGTGGGGGTGTGTGGACACAGAGCAGCTCAGAAAAGCACCATGCAGAATGGAAGAAAGTGAAGCTAGAAAGGCAAGGCGTGTCAGATTAGAGTGAGCCTGAACACTGGAATAACAACTTAGCATTAATTAGGAACTATTAACTCAGAAAGGCCTAGAGGATACCTAAGCAATAAGGTATTCTCTGCACAAACTGACTGATTATACAAATATATACTTAGTAACATTACCTAGATTCAATGGGGGTCAACATAGTGTAATTTAATTCAGGAAATGAAGTTATGATCTGTCTTTTCATTGGGATGAGGAGTATCAAATGCATTTTAAGTAGTACCAAAAAAAATCCTGAATGAAATGTAACTAAAACTACAATCTGTGTGCACAGTCATCCTCGTCATAAAATGGAAGGCAGAAGAGAAATCTAATTGTGACTCGAAACTGAGAAAGTCCTCAAATGCGCAGGTGCTGGTTTTATAACCTGCTGTAAGGTTTTTAAGTTATTGTCTGGATACACTGAAAAACAGAATAACAATTATCCAGTTAATTTGCCAATTAGCAGCCAGGCAATCAAGTGACGCAGTGAAAAGAGACACGCTTTATTTGGCCAGCAGGTGGCACTTGTCACTCAGTATAGAAACGGCTTGTAATGAGGAATGTAGCCGAGTGGAGTCAGGCACAGATTACTCCGTCTATTCAGAAAAAGAAAGATTGGAATGTGTCCTTCAGCAGCACAACCCATAATGAGGGTCTTGACTTGTCGACACAGCTTATCAATTGCATGAGGGCAGCCCTTTACTCTATGAAAGGCACCACAGGTGATAGCTCTTGAGTCTGCCCTCTCCTGTTAGGTTTACTGAACTTGGCTATTTCCTTTAACAAATACAATTTGCAATAAATTAGTTTGTTGCTTTGTAAATATTCTTATGTCCTTTTGTCTGAATTTATCCTGTGAGACTAGGAACAAATTGGGCTGGAATGAGGCAAAAAAAAAAAAAAGGGAAACAAATCCTAAATTTGCGTTTAGGGGGTACTGGTGGAAGTCAGACTTTGTCCCTACACCTGGGTGAGATGTGTGCAAGCTGGGACTCCCATTACAATAGTACCATTCCTCTCATCACTCTACTCTCCCGAGTATTGGTAACACAACACCTAGAACCACAAAGCCTGAGATCCAGAAAGATGTTGGATTTACCTAACCCCGCCTTTATTTTCCAAATCAGGATGCCAGCTGCCATCAGAGCTGAAATGTAAGAGGGTATGAAATAAAGTGAGCAGGTTTAAGTCATTTCTGTTGCTTGTTCCCCAGCTGGTAGTGGGAGGCAGGAAGAGAGAAGTGGAGGTGGGCAAAACATACATGGCATAAAACTTATGGTCTCCTGATTTGAGAGAATGGGCAATAAACACAGTGGATCACAGTGATAAGCTAGGTTGATCTTCCAGAGGCATCTCGTCCACACTTGAACCTGTCTACACTGCACCTGAACAGAACCAGAGCCCTGCTTTTCTGGCGTCCCCACCTGTTCTTAGATCACATCCTAAGAACACTTCTCCTGAATGACAGTCAGAAACATGGTAAATCCACACACGGCATCAGATAATTGTGAGTCCTCTTGCTAGCATCAGGTGGATAGCATCAAAATGGAGTTTTTGAACAGTTTGATGGATTATTTTTGTGAAGGGGAACTAAGGTGACCTTTCAGAATCTCCTATTCAGCAATGACCATATTTAATAAAGAATTGCATTGTTTTAAAAAGACTGATCCACCACATAAGTACTGGGTTTATTTTTAAAACACTTAAGCTTGGCAGGTAATTTGAAAGGTTGGTTCCATGAAGGAAAAAAATCAGTGCTCATTTACAAGATTTTCTTTATGTTGTTGTCAACTGGAAAGCTCAGTCCATTTCCCTCTATTTACCCCAAATAGACTCAAGGCATAAGTTCCTGTCCATCTCCTCTATGGAACTTTCTTTGACAGCACCCTTACTATCTTATAACAAATTTCTATTACAGTGTCGGGTATGACCAGACAAGTATGGAATTAAGATTGCCTTATTAGTGATTACTATTTTTTAAACTTCTTTGAGGTTGGTATATTGTCCGGATGTGTGTTTTACCTATGTGCCAGGCATTGTTTTAGGTAACACAGAATCTCAGTAAGTATAGCTGAGACTATCCCTGTTCTCAAGGTACAATCTGATATTAGGGTTACTCTGAATTCCCCACAATGTCTTGCCTGGAACAGCCTAAAGGACAAGTTTGTATTCAGTGACCACCTCAAAATTGGTTGATTGCCTATGGGTAAGTTACTTAAGGGCAATGATTATGAGAAAGTAAAGATTTTAGGGCTATTTTCACAAATGGATCTTGTGAAATTTTTTATTCACAAAAGGAAAAGGAAGGATAGTGAGGATTCTTATGTCCTCTGAACTAATGCCAGTAGATTTCTACATAAGTACTGTTCAACTTCTTTGTTACATTTGAAACAAACTGAATCTATAACCCTGGCTTACATTTTTACTGAAAAATCTACTATCAAGAAAGACTGAGCGGAACTGAAGGCCCAAATCTGTTATTCCATCAGCTGCCATCAAAATTTCTACCTCAATGATAAATAAAACATTCAAACCTTAACAAACAAGCTAATTAAGTCTTCATGATTGACACTATTAATATCCAAGGGTCTGCTCTGACCTCTTGAGGAAAGGAAAAAACAAAATCCAGAGACAGCCAAAAAGTAAAATCAATTCTGGATATGCTGCATGCCTTTACAAAGCTGCAAGGAGTGCTAAGCAACACAAGAAACTACACATAAGTAAGATGTTCCAGAATGGGAAGATCTGAATTGAGCTACTTGCTTATTTATTACAATAATCTCAGGCTGTAATAACTTTACCTCTGACTTCTGTTACCAAACCAATGACTAGAAATTCCACTTTGTATAGAAAGATTAGCTATTGTCTGGATATGCGAGTGCTCAGAAAATGTTTCCAAAGAGGTTCTCAGGATCTTTCCAAGACAGACCAAAATCCCTGCTAAAGGAGGGTCAGGTGTGTCTGTCATCTCAGGCTGTGTCTGACCTGCACTTCAGATCTCTCACCAGGTGTAAGAGATATGAAGGTAAAACTCTTTACCTTGGAAGAGTCCAGAAAGACTGGGGGTCTTGACTCCAGCTCCATCACAGAATTTTCTATTCTAATGAGCCTTTTATTTCCTGACCTCTACAGAGGAGTCAACACATTTGGACATATGCTGCTGACCATCTCAAGTGCTATTTGAAAAAGCTGACAGGCTATACATAATAAAGTTGAAAATACTGAATTTGGATGCTAACTCTTTAAAATAAACAGAGACATAATTACTTTACTAAGAAAATAAAACAATTTTTCTACATGTCACCAGAAACTATTACACTTATCCATGTTTATTAATACTAATGTTTTATTTATTGAGTTTTCTTAACAAATAAATATGACTTTGACTTTCTGTGTTAATAGGATAATACTGTTTAAAAAAGCTCTTTACCTAAAAATGTCCACCCTCAGGAAAGAATCCTAATGAAACAGAAATAGCCTAACCTTTGGAATCATATAGATTCATATCCCCATCTTGACCAGGTGACCTTGGACATGCTGGCTGAACTCTATGAAACTTCACCTGCATCTGCAAAGTAAAAATAAATGTTCCTGCTCCTCACAGGCATTGTTGTTGTGTAGAGAAGCTTAGGTATCACATGTGCAAAGTTTTTTTTTTTTTTTAATATATATAGAACTCTCTACCTTTCTTTGGACTCACTCTCTGGAATAGTTCTTAGATCAAAAATTAAAATAAAATAACAAAAGAAAGAAAAAAAGAGCCTACACATTTTTCTTGAATAAACCACATTAGTCAATTTGCACATATGAAACCAACAGCTCAAGAGTCACACTTGAATTTGTAAAGAGTTAATTACAGCTCACCTGTGACTGCTGTTCTGCCAGTTTATTTTGATACCTTAGGACCGACTCTCTAAGTTGCTTCTCTTTCTCATTTTTTGATGGTAATACTGTGCTCATGGTGCCCAGGGGGATGGAAGGCAGACGTTCTACCTGCCGACAACTTCAGAATCAACAAGTAAAAGATTAACATCAGGAGGAAATGCAAAGCTATCTATTGTCTGTGAAAGATGGTTTACTTCAGCAAGGAATTATATTTTCTGTCTTGTCTTCAAAGATCAAATGCAAACAAAGATCATTATATTGACGACTTTAGGTAACACAGGACCTTATATTTCCAATTCACATGGAAAAAAGCTAAATGGAAAAGGAGGAGGGTAGCATATATTTAGGAAGATGGGAGACTATTCATTATTTTGCTAATGCTTCATTTATCCCACATTATTATGAAATGAGGGCTTTTACAAAAACGTTTTTTGGATCATTGAGCTTTATCTCATTACTGCCAAACACTTCCCCCACCCCCGCAAAAAATCAAGGGTAGAAATATATATCTCTCTCTAAAATATATCAATTAATTATGCCTATGAAACACACGAATCCTTTGTTTGGTGACTCAGGATCACTGAGAAGACCTGTGACGCAGTATGAGGTGTTAGTCTGGGCAGGGCGGGGTGTGGGGGTGTCTTGAGATTTTAGACCTGTCACCAAATGGCTCCGATGTCTGACTACAGCATGCTTCCCTAACACTCTGCTGCTGTCAGTGTCTGCACTTGGTAGTCACCCTACCTCCCAGCCTCTGTACTAGACTCAGGTAGAATTCTGTGTGTAAGTACTTTCCTCATTATGGTTACAAAAAAAAAAAAGAGAGAGAGAGAGAGAGAGAGACTTTGGAGACATATGTTTGGGAGGTTTGAGGCCATTTTTCCTCCTTACCTTTGCTTTGGTGACTATATTCTGGGAAACTGAGTTAGCCAAACTGTTCAAGAGACTTTATTTTGTTCACCTTGGTACCAAGGCTTGACATGGACAGCAAGTTCATTTCCCACTGGACACAGGGCTGACTCAGGGCATAGCAGGGAGGAGCAGGAGGAGGGTGAAATGCTGAGGTCAGGTCTTGGTCAAGTTCTAGGTTAAGGAGTTTTCTATTATTGATAGGTGAGAGGTGGTGGGAGGTTCACTTAGTTACCAAAAAGAGGAGGAAGGGTCAAAGTTTGTAGAAAAATGCATGTATGTTAGGCTAGGAGAGGAAGAAGATGGTGAGAACAGGAAGAAGGCCTTTCATCTAAAACAGTGAAGCAAATGAAAACTGCCATTTCTCTGTTTTTCTGGGCTACAGCATATATTTTTCTTGCCCTCTACCAACAGAGAAGAGTGAGAAACGACAATCAAATTCACGCACTACTGTGAAAAAAAAAACAAACACTTAGTTCCACCCACATATGGTGTTTGCTATTATTGTTACTTTCAAAGAAAGGTGCTAGGTAAACAAATTCTAGGGACAACTACTATATATACTGCCACCCATAGTTTGGATTTGAAGACATCTGTGGGGTGGTACTTACATAAGCTTCTATTTCATTTGAGAAAAGAACCTTGCAGCAACAGCAAGTTTTAATTCATTAAAGAAAAACCTCAAGTATTTTATTAAAATTAAGCCCATTCAATTGTCTTCATTTAAAATTTATTTTTGAAAATAATACAATTTGGATATGCAATACAACCCACAGATGTTTTTTTAACATCCTTTTCAAAATTGAGACTTTTTTTGATTCAGCCAAGCAAAAGGCATCATTTTTACCCTGCTGGTAAAATGATTCCTATTTTCAATGCAGATAAATGCATAGCATGAACGTAATGGAAGTGTACTGATACCTATTTCTCAGGCACTGTGATAACAATCAATACCCAGCCTTCCTCTGTGCTCAAAGTAGAAAACAAAATGAGGCTTTGGTGGTTTGAAAAAGAATGTCTCCGTTTTACCCTGTCCAGGTTATTGACCCTGAATACTACCACTTGTAAAAATGGTGTATTTTGGTCACTAGAAAGTATTTAAATGGAACTGGGCTTCCTGAAATGTAAAAGGATGCTTTCTGAGAGAGACTGGTAAGGCAGAAAGAGTATAGATTCTGCATCGGAACATTGGCTTCTAGTTCAGCGCTAAAGAGGAATCCTGGGCCAGGCACTGAACCTTTCTCAGCACACCTGTTTTCTTCTCTGAGAAAGGGGGAAAGTTCATAGAACTTATAAAAGAACTTATTCTGTTTCTGATCCAAGTTCTGTTCCAACAATATGGACGTTGTTTATTCAAATGCTCTTTATTGCCACCGAGCCTGTGACGAGTGGCAATTAACTACTGACAACAAGCTATATTTTCTGTAAATACAGACAATGCCACTTTTCACCTCATTACTCTGTTCCTGTACTCATACAATGTTGTCTAATAAACAGCTTTATTTCACTCCTCATCAATTTAATGCACTTATTTTACATGATCTATTCAAATCTAATGGTACATATGACTCAGGGAATATTTCAAGGCATACCTTAGCAGGAGCAAGGCTCAGTCTACCATACTGAAATAGAGGACTGAGGGAACCAGACAAATTTCTTTCTCCCCAAGAGACATTTAAGTGCTCTCAATTAACTTCAAAAGTAATTTTGAAAAAGATGTTTAAAAATATGTATGGGTTGTATTGTATACTAAAATTTCATTATATCCCCAAATCTTTGAATGAATACAATGGAATCGAATCAGTTTTTCTTTACATCTCCCCTAAATCTCCTCTGCCACTTTATGAATATTTTTATCACAGTCTTCAGTGGAAATGAAATACAGATGGTCAATATTATGTTGGTGTATTTAAAGAAACAAGAACTTTAAAAATTATAAACACTTTTGCATTTTATATATTTTAAAGTCTGTTAGTTTTCTGTCAACACAACTAAATTTGTCTTGCCTCTCTCTTCACAAGTGGTGTTATTCTGATGTGTAAGAGACAATTAATGTAGCTTTGAAACTTATTCTACAAAGTTCTGCAGTGGTATTCCTACATTTCAAAGAAGAGGATGAGAATGAGTCAATTCAGGGACCATGGTAAACGGTAAATAAAGGAAGCTGTAAAGGACTGTTCGGTGAGGCTGACACCCCAGATTGGTCAAAGTCACAGCTATGGGGTTAAATCTGTGGGAGTAGCCTCAATCTCGGCCGTCTGTTATCAAGCCCCTCTCCAACTCCCCTGCAAAAGGCCAGGAACGTTCTGTAGATTGTCCTGATAAGTGAATCACAGGACTTGGAGAAAATGCACTGAGATTCTTTATTATATCCCATTCTAAGAAAGAGGAAGCCAAGATAAAGAGAGGTTCGTTATCTCATTTGATCAGGTTTCATGAGCCAGTGGAGCTCGGAGTCAAACCCTGGGCAGTCTGGCCCCAGAGTTTGGACTCTAAATATAATCGTAGGCTCTGGGAAAAGTTCTTAGCTCATGGTAAGTGATTAATATCATTAATTATTCTAAATACTGAAACTGAGCCAATGCTGTGTTGTTATTTAGGAGACATTTAAGTGCCAAGTTAGGGATGGACTCAAGTTGATGGTCAAGTTGATGGTGATCCTGGTCACCTTCCTTAGGGGGATGCACACTCAGAGTAGAATAATAGTCAAAGGATCCTGGTCAGGGCTCATGAATAGCTGTCTTAGTCACAGGTTTGGGCTTTGATTCTGATGTTTCTCAATGAAGAAGTGAAACTAGATGTGTGTCTCAGAGTTGTGTTCCCTGGAGCACTCAGCCTTCTGTAGAGAGTAGGGGACAGAAATGGGAAGTGGCTACCTCTGGTCCTCAGTTTCCAGCCTCCCATTCAACTAGTTCTGCATCTATCTGTTGTATGTATTTCAGTTCTGTGACAAATTTTACTTGGGAAAACACAGGTCATGTTTCAAAACAAGAAAGGGAGAGTGAAAAACCTCCAGGTCATGTGAAATATAAAAGCCCTTATACCCCCTGACATTTTCCTTCATTCTGTAAACATGACGAACCTGGAGACTCTAGGCAGAAAGGGTTTAACAGCAGTTTCTAAATATGTACTATTTTTAAAAAACATTTGCTCTTTTTCTCAGAGCTGGATAAAAATAACCAAACAGGAATTATTACCCTAATGTCTAAATTAGCAATATTGATCCACTTAGGTGGACTTAACTGTGTGGAAGCAATGTTTGAGTTAGGGGTGCCTTTGTTAAAGGGGAGTACTAGTTCTTTTCTCCCCTAGGGAAAGAATATTAATCTAAAAGGGCTTGTAATAACATTGACATTCATCAATATTTAATCAGTCTTTTTCCTGTTTTAGTCTAAACTTCTTTCTCTAAGAGCATGAAGCAATGAAATCAATATACGACTTAAATAGGAAAGGCACATGGTCTATCAGTTTAATGCCCCTGGATACACACCCTGGGTCAGACTCCTGTAAGATCAGGTTGTATGCTGTGTGGGAAATGAACTGGAAGGCAGAACTCAGGAGCCTGTAGCCTCTACCTGTGGAAGTGCAGAACTGCACGCCCGACACGTGCAGATTGCCACATCCAGATCGCTTTCATCCAGTAGAAAAGCACACTAACAAAATAATCTTTTCACAAGTAGCAAGGGGCTAGAAAGAGTTCAACTAGAGACCAGCTACTAAGCTAAAATCTATCACTGACATTTTCCAGTTTCATAATGTGGACTTCAGGAAATAAGCAGGGACAAAGAATTTTTTTAAAAAAACTATTAAAAACTACCTGTTTTCCAAGAGGTTAGGATTATTAGCACAAATCCACATGTCATGAAATTCTTTTTCCTGATAATTCATAGAGGAAGGCAAGACTCTCCATTTAAGGCAAAGATCTGATAAGCAAAACAAAATCACACACACAAGAGACCATATCAGAAATGAATCTGTCACAGAAATCTGTCAAGTTTACATCCACCAAAGTAGAGAATCCTTCATCTCACATCACTTTGCTTGATGAATTCTATGAGTTACTTTAAGCTGCTATCAAGAAATGTAGTTGTTACTATTTATACTATGGCTTCAATTCTTTCCAGTTGGATTCTGCTACTTTTAGCCAGAAGACCCTTAATAGATTCCACTCTACCTCTTCTTAAACCACATTATGAATCCCAGTGACCCTGACTCTCCCATTTCCTCTGGCCTCTTCCTCAATTGTTGACACCACCACTTGCTGTCGCCAACCACAAGACTAACAAAGGAAAATCAAGGCCTCTAAGTCATTTATGCATTTTCTTCTTCTGTACTTTCCTTTGTTCTTATTCCAGTCTCAGTATGAAGTTTCTGATTGTCCATTTCCCCTAACAGACCCTGTTGGCCTGTAGGCCAGGGTACATCACTCTCTCTAGGTTACACTTAAATCTAATCTGGATTCCCCCTTGACACAGTGCTACTTGCTATTGGGTTAATAACCTGTCTTTGTTCATCTACAACAGGGACAGTTTGCATGGTGGTTTAAAACCTGAATAGCTCCAGCTCTTACTACTTCTATGATCTTGGACAAATGACTTAACTTCTCTATGTTCAGTATGGTGGTCTGTGAAAAGGATTAACATTAGCACCTATCTATAAAGGTTATTAAAGGTTAAATGGCATAATGATGTTGATGATAAAAGTTGACATTGCTAAAGACCTTCCTAAGGGTTAGGAAACTTCACACTTATTAATGCACAATATTCTCACAACACCTCCACAATGGAACTACAAGTACTAGTCTCATTCTATAAATGAAGAAACTGAGCCTTTGAGAGGACAAATATTTTTCCCTGTTGCATCTAGCCCTCAGGTACTCCAGTAAAATTCTAACAGTATCTGGCACATCAAAACTATATAAAGTAATTATTAGCCATTATTATATTCTGATAGGTTGTCAGATACTTTCATTGATTTCCTCAGACCTTCTAAATATCTGTTTCATGTGTTCCTCTAAAGTCTTATTGCCACACACTAGTTCGGACATTTACAATTTCTCATATGGATCTTAGATTGCAAAAGATCCTCAGAGGTGTGACTCCTCCCTTTGTCTGACCCTCCACAAATCACCCTTCACTGAGGTGACTTACATACAAGTTTCACCTTGCTAGATGGGTCCACCTAGGCAAAGGATTGGGGAGGTGCCCCTGGCACTGTGTCAAGACTTCTATGAAGTTTTACATGCTATAGGGGTCTTTAGTGTTTGCTTGTCTATTTTCTCTATTGGACTATTTGCCAAAGAACATAAACTGTCCTCAATTCCATAACACTTTGTTCATAGCTAGAAAGCAGACCAAGTGCTCAGTGAAAATTTCTTCCATTGAAAAATCAATGCTTCCATTGAAAAATGCCCAATACTTCCTTATTACTTATTAAAATTAAAACTTATCCTAGAATTCAGGGCCCTATAACATGTTATCCAACATAATATTTTTGTCTTTGATTATTTAGTCATTATTTATGCATTAAGCTGACAATTACAAAGTCCTTGTGAATTAGACTGAGTACTACATATTAAAAATAGAAAAATGGATGTTTCTATGACTCCACTATAAATATTCAAGCTGAGATGTATACCTGATACTAATTCCTGTCTATGGTGAAGGAGGAAGTGCCCAGCCAGGGAGAAGTCTTGGAGCTGAGGCCAGCAAGGCACTGGTATTGTCTTGCTTGATCTAGTTGAGGTTTAAGACCCAACTGTCCAACTGACTTTTCCCCTACTACAATTATTTTAACCTCTCTTCTAGACTGTAACCTCCCTGAAAGCAAAGACCATGGCTTACCCATCTTCATCTCCCTAATCCACCATTTCTTAACACCATGACTTGCGTATTTAGACATTCGTTAGTATTTGGTAACTAGAATGGAATTATATACATACCACACTGTACCATGAATGGGATGGCCATGGCTTGTCTTCTTTGATACTGAAGAGAATCTAAAGATGTCTCCATGTCCTTGCTATGTTGGTATCCAAATTCATTCCAAAATGACGTTAGATTTCTGTTACCTAAAACAAAGAAAGCAGGCAAAGAATAATGAAAGAAAATAAAATCAACATTATCAAGATGTTTGGATATAAATACATATGATCTCAGCTGTGTGAAAACATATACAGGCAAAAATATCATATACTAATAGTGGTTCTCTAAGTGGTGATATTATAGATGAAATGTTTTCTAATTTATACTTTTTTGAATTTTTTAAATTACTTGCAACGAAAGTGCACTATCTTTACAATAAAACTAAAGACAATAGCAGTTACAATTTTTTTACTTAAAAAATTACAATTCAGCATATTGACATTTAAAGTATTATTCTTAGGCATTCCCAGGAAGGAATGTACTAATTAAATTTTAAGGGCCACTTTTAAAATTATTGATACAAATATTTATTATTCCCATCACAGAGCCAGAGTTTCTTTATCTTTTATTAACTCTGGTTCCTTTTCTTTTCAGTCTGCATTATTTGTGCCCTACCCTAGTCCCAAACTCTATATACCCTCCTTGCTTAGAAACATCACACTTTACAGAAGACCATTGTAGAGACCTCTTTGAGAAGCTGTGCTCTTATCCTTTGATCTAACAAGTGTATAGTTAGGAATATATTACAACATTGTTTGGGGAAAAACTAGAAATATTATAAAAGCCTATGAATAGAGAACTGATAAGTTCCATTTCCAAACAATGGAACACTGGGCACCCTTTAATAAGAGGAAGATAGAAATATGTGTAGTACTGCACCAAAAGCTTCCAGATACAGTTTAAAATTTTTAAAACAGATATAAAACACTATTCCCAACATAATAAACTTTTTTAACTCATGGAAAGCATATACAAACTGGGTCTGGTGGTACACGCCTGTAATCCCAGCAACTTGGGAGGCTGAAGCAGGAGGATCCCAAGTTTGAGGCCAGTCTGGGCAACAAAGTGAAACCCTGTCTCAAAATGAAAAATAAGTACTGGGATGTCGTTCTGTGGTAAAGCACCCATGGATTCAATCCCCTGTGTGTGTGCGTGTGTGTTATGAATATACTTTTCCTAAAGAGATACAAAAGAAAGTTTCTTTTATTAGTGCATTAATTATACATGATAGTGGAATTCATTGTTATACAGTCACATATGCACCTGATATACAAAAGAAAGTTTTAATAGTAGATATCATTAGAGAAAAAAAAAAAAAAAGAAGAAGCTAAGAGAAGTCAAGGGAAAAAACTTTTACTTTTCACTTTTTTGAATATTTTCAGTATTTTTACATGTGCATGTATTACTTGGAAAAGCTTCCCTCCCCTCTTTTTTTTAAGACAAAGAGAATCCATTTTTGCTGACCTATCCAATATGGTAACCACTAACCACAAAGCCATGTGGCTACCGAGCTTTGAAATGTGTCAGATACAGAACATTTTCATCAATGTCCAAATTTCAAAAATGTGTTCTGAAAGGCAAACCTAGAAATACATAAAATTGTGTCACCATTGAAATACTTTGATATATGGCTGTGTAATTCATGCAAAACACAAATAAGTGACCTTCCTATTCCTGCTAAAATTCAGGCCCAGAATGCTATGTACTTTTAAGACCAGTAGAGGAAAATCTCAGCTTTAAATGGACATACTTATTGGGCTGGACTGAAAACAAACCTCATAAATTTCTTCTGGTCTTGTCTCCTTAGAGAATTCCAAGCTGCTCTTGCCCCCAAATTCTCCTTTGTATTCTGCTTTTTCTGCTTTCAGTTCCAACTCTCAGTTTCAGCTCTTGGCTCAGTATTTAGTTTTAGTCCACCTCACACTTCACCTCTCTGCACAGTAGATCCTGGTGCACTACTCTGGAATCTGAGGCTCTGCTTCCCTGACTTCCATATTAACCCTTGGTCTTTACTACATCAAGGCAGGGGTTCTACCGAGTTAAAAGACATATGGAAATGAGTGTTGGCTCTGTCAGGCATTAGTTGTAGTGGGCAAGCCACCAAGTTTTATTACCCATAAAGTGAGTGATGACAAGAACTTGACTTACAGGATCAACATCATTATAGATTAAATATGAAGGCACTTTAAAAAACAGAACCTCGAGGATTCTGGGAGTAAGAGACACCAGAGGGGCTGGGGATGTGGCTCAAGCGGTAGCGCGCTCGCCTGGCATGCGTGCGACCCAGGTTCGATCCTCAGCACCACATACAAACAAAGATGTTGTGTCCGCCAAAAACTAAAAAATAAATATTAAAAAAAATTCTCTCTCTCTCTCTCTTTAAAAAAAAAAAAAAGAGACACCAGAAATCTGTTTCACCACCTAGACAAAAAGTGAATGAACAGAAATTAATATAATTGTTTTGGAATTCTGGAGTTTACATCTCGAGCTACACAGAGATTGTCTATAATATTTTTTTAAAATAACAACAAAAAAGCAAACATTAGTATGGAATAGTGAGAATCTGATTTCCAGAGTTACAACTTATCAGATTCAAAGTACAGCTTACAAATAACAGCAAAAAACACAAAGGTATTTGAGGGAAATAGAGTTCATTCAAAAGGAAAAACAATAAACCAACAGAAACTGTCTCTGAAAAAGAAATAATGGCAGATCTACCACACAAAGTCTTTAAAACAATAATCTTAAAAATGTTAGGAAATTAAAAAAGAAAAGAAAAAAGAAAAAAAGAACTAGAGAAAATCATGGTAAATGTATGTGTGTAGTGTGTGTGTGTATATATATACACACACATACATACACACACAGAGAGAGAGAGAGAGAGAGAGAGAGTAGAATACCAATAAAGAAATAGAAGACTTAAAAAATCAGAAAGAAATTCTGGAGCAAAAAATATACAATAAGTGAAATGAAAAAAATTCACTGACAGGATTCAAATGCATATTTATTGGCAAAAGAACCAATAAATTTGAAGAAAATATAATAAAAAGAACAACTGAAGAAAAGAGAACAGAGTCCAAGGGACCAAGAAGATTTTATCAAGGGAACCAACATATGCCTTGTCTCAATAACCACCAAAGGAGAAGAGAGAAAATTAAGAGACAGAGATTACTTAAAGAAACAATGGTTGAAATGTACCACATTTGATTAAAAACATAAACATTCAAGTAACTTAAACAACTCCAAGTATGGTAAAGTCAAAGAGACTCAGATCAAGACACATTATAATTAAACTGTTGAAAGGTGAAGAGAAAAAGAATTTTGAAAACAAAGAGAAAAATAATTCATTCCATACAGGAGATGCTCAATAAGGTTATCAGCAGATTTCTCGTCAGAAACCTTAGAGGTTAGAAAGCAGTGATCCAGTATTCAAAGTCGCTCAAACAAAATAAACATCCAAAAAAGAATCCTATTTCTGGCAAAAAAAAAAAAAAATCCTTCAAAAGTGAGAGAGAAATTAAGGCATTCATAAATAGATAAACAAAAGCTGAGAGATTTCATTACCACTATACCTGTCCTACAAGAAATGCTAATGGGAGCTACTGAGAGTCCTGCAGGTTGAAATGAAAGGATACATGATAATAACTAGAAACTGTCTAAAGAAATACAGATATAATTAAAGGTAAATACATAGGAATTATAAAACCTAGTAGTATTGTTGCAATTGTGTAAAACTATACTTTTTTCCTCTACAGAATTTAAAAGACTAATGCATTAAAAGATTATTATTTCATGCTTTTTATAGACAGTGTATAAATGTATCATTTTGTGACACAACCGAAAAGGGTGGAAGAGCTTTTCAAGGAGACCTTTTTATGTTATTGAAGTTAAGCTGATATAAATTCAAATTAGAAGTTCTAACTTTAGTGTGTTAAATGTGATACCCACAAAAGAAATGGCTGAAGAATAGATACAATAAGAGATGAAAAAGGAATTTAAATGTTTTGCTACAAAAAAAATCAACTAGACACAAAAGAAACAGTAATGCAGGAAATGAGAAACAAAAAAGCTGTAAAGCACGTAGAAAACAATTAGTAACATGATCAAAGTGCTTATCAGTAATTATTTTGAATATAAATGGAATGAACTCACCATTCAAAAGGTAGATTAGCAGAATGGATTAAAAATGATCCCAGTTTATGCTGTCTAGGCACAAATTATTTGCAAATGAGATGATGAAACAAGGTATTTCTTGCAAAAAGTAACCAAAATACAACAAGGGTGGGGGGGCTATGCTAATAACAGGCAAAACAAACTTCAAATAAAAAATCATTATAAGAGACAATGAAGGATGTTATATTTAATCAAAGGTTCACTATAGCAAGAAGATCAAACAAATATAAACATTTATACACCTAGGAAGAAAAATTTGACAAAACTGGAGTGAGAAACAGTTTTACAATAGTAAATGGAGATTTCAATAACTTACTCTCAATATGGATAGAAAAATGAGACAGAAAATAAGTAAGAGTAAGAAGACAGGGGAATTAAACAGGACAATGAACTGACCAGATCTAAAAATTAAGAGTTGATAGATTTAAAAATATATAAAAAGCCTGCATTAATGCTAACATTACTGTTATGTCTAAAAAATGAATCTCCTCTGATAAATCACTTTGTCAGTTTTCATGTATCAAACTTAAATAAAAATTCAATTGGTCACTAATTTTATTGTTGAAAATATTATTTTCAAAATCTTGAGAAGCAACACCAGCGAGTTTGTGGGCATGTGCGGTTGCACTCTCTCTCTCTCTTCCCCTACATGTATGTGCACAAGAAAACAGCTCCTGAGAGTAGCTACAAACCTCCAAAAGAGGCCTTGGAGTGAATTCTACCTTGCCAGCATCTTTTTTAAAATTTTATTTGTTCTAATTAGTTGTACATGACAGCAGAATACGTTTCAATTCATTGTACACAACTGGAGCACAACTTTTCATTTCTCTGGTTGTACCTGATATAGAGTCGCACCATTTGTGCAATCATATATGTACTTAGGATAAGGATGTTCTCTTATTCCACCATCTTTCCCACCACTATGCCTCCTCCACTCCACTGATTCCCCTCCACCCAATCCAAAGTTCATTCTTCCCTTCCCTTGCCCGCCCCCTCACCATTATGAATCAGCGTCCACATATCAGAGAAAACATTTCGCCTTTGGTTTTTTTGGGATTAGCTTATTTCATTTAGCATGATATTCTCCAACTCCATGCATTTCCTGCAAATGTCATAATTTTATTGTCTTTTAAAGCTGAATAACATTCCACTGTGTATAGACCATAGATTCTTTATCCATTCATCTATTGAAGGGCATCTAGGTTGGTTCCATAGTTTAGCTACTGTGAATTGAGCTGCTATAAACATTGACATGGCTGCATCACTGTAGTATGCTGGTTGATTTTAAGTGATTTGGGTATAATCTGAGGAGTGGGATAGCCGGGTGAAATGGTGAGTACCTTTCCAAGTTTTCTAAAGAATCCCATAATGCTTTCCAGAGTGGTGACACCAATTTTCAGTCCCATCAGCAATGTATAAGTAAGTATACCTTTTCCCCCGACATCTTTGCTAACTTATTGTTGTTTGTATTCTTGATAATTTCCATTCTGACTGGAGATAGTTAAAATCTTAACACTTTGATCTTGGATTCTTCAACCTCTAGAACTGCCAGAAAATAATGTCTATTGTTTAAGTCAACCAGACTACAACAGCCTAACCTAATACATCGTATTTGACATCTCTACCTGTAAACAATCCCCTGGACATGCTTTCCCTCTTGCCTCTTCACAATCCACTTTCACGCAGACATCACAGTAACATGGTTAAATAATATGACTTAAATAATTCCTTTTAACCCTTCCAATGACTTCCCACAATATGAAGAATGAAATGCAATCCCCTAACAAGGCTTTCAAGGTTTCTCTTATCTAGTCTCCACCCTTGTTTCCCAATTCATTTCATGGCTGTCTTTTGGCTTGTTATGCTCAGCTACAGAAACCCCCTCAGATTTAAACATGATAAACCATCTAATTCAGAATAAACAAACAGATAAAATAGAAAGCATCTTCTCGGATCACAGTAAAATGTAGTCCCAGAACTAGAAAGGCTGATGCAGTAAGATCTCTTGAGCCCAGAAGTTTGAGACCCATTTGGACAACAAAACCGGAAACCATCTTGAGGAAAAAAATAAATGAATAAACAAATAAAAGAAAGAAATATAGGAAAATTCACAGATTTAAATTATACAATGTACTATTAAAACAGCCTAAAGAATCAAGGAAGATATCACAATTGGAAACTGAAAATACTTAAAGGTGAAAGAAAACAAAAACACACCACATGAATAACTTATGGGACACATCAAAAGCAGTGCTTCAAGGGGCATTTATATCTACAAATGCTATAATTAAAAAAAAATAAAAAAAGAGAAGGTCTCAAATTTAAAAATCTAACTTTACACTGTAAGAAACAAGCAAACAAAAGAAGAAATGCAAAGCTTTCAGAAAGAAAAAAATAAAGGATAGAGCAGTAGTCAGGTGTGGAGGTGCAGGCCTATAATCGCAGCTACTTGGGAGGCTCAGGCAGGAGGGAATGCAAGTTCAAGGCCAGCCTGCACAACTTAACCAAATCATGTCTCAAAATCTTTAAAAAAATTAAAAGGCTTTGAGATATGTAGCTTAGAGACTCAGCAATTGCTAGCATGCACAAAGCCCTGGGTTCATTCCCCAATACCAAAGACACACAAAATTGGAGAAGAAATAAATAGAGAATAAATAATAGGGTAAAATGACAAAGTCAAAATTTAGTTTTTCAAAAAGATGAAATTGATAAACCTTTGCTGATGGACTAGGAAAAAAAGAGGAGATTCAAATTACCAAAACCAGAAATGAAACTGGGAACATTACCACCAATTTTATATAAATAAAGGACTTCAGGACAGACAGTACTGTGAGCAATTACACACTACAAACTGGATGACTTAGATGAAACAGCCAAATTCCTAGAATCAGAACCTACCAGGGCTAAACTATGAATAAATACGAACTCTGAATAGACCTGTAACTAATGAGAACATTAAGTCAGTAATCAAAAATTTCCCAGCAAAATACCCTGGACTGATGGTTTCACCAGTGAATTCTACTAAATGTTCAATAAAAGTAATGTCAATTCTTCTCAAACTTTAAAAACAACAAGAAGAAAAAATGGAAGAGGAAGAAACCTTCCTCCTTAACTCATTCTATGAAGCTGGCATTACTCCTATGTCAGAATCAGAAACAAACAAATAAACAAAAAACCACTACAACAAAGGAAAACTACAAATCAATATTCCTTATGAGAATAATGCAAAAATTCTCAACAAAATACTAGCAAACTGAGTTCATCAGCATAATAGAAAGGATTATACACCATGTGAAGATGGTCAATGTTATGTGGTGTGGATTTTACCACAATTAAAAAAATGGGGGGGGGGGGGGGATACAATAGAACCCTGCAGAAATTTAACTTGCTGCTGTATTGTATTTGTCCCCTTTCTAAACATCACTTCCTCAGGAAGACCACACCGTTCCAAAGGAAGAGCCATGCTTTCTTGTTGGTGCATCTTCCACACAGAGCTCAGCATCTTGTGCCTCAAAAGCCCTCAAAAAATGTTGCTGTTGCTATTCTTGACAAAATTCCTCGATAATTTGTTGTTTGTGGTAAAATGAAGTGTCATAATGTTTCTCCCAGAAAAACATCAGAAACATTAAAACAGTTAATAAAACACAGCTAACTTGCAAGATGAACATCCATTGTGATCCCAACACAAACAGTTTAAGAGTGGTAAAACTAGTAGGTTGTTAAAAACATAAGCATGTGTTCCTCAAGGGCACAGTGATCTTCTCCCTCCTGCTCTGTGATCACACTACCCTTAAATACTTACACATTATGCTCTTATTTACTCTCTATTTTCCCCTCTGAATAGTGAAATCCTTGAAGACAGGGGTTATTCACCGCATCTTATTTACAGTAGCTGGCTCACAGTCCCATTTTCTTAAGGGAGTAAATACTCTTGAAGAAGTGTTGCCTATGAAAGGCAGAAATGGGAAAATTCACTAGCCAAACATCTGAAGACCAGGTTTAATAAAAGACTTGACAATATTTGAGGTAGTTACCAGGGTAAAGAAATCAAAGTTATTGGGGGCAGAGTTTAGAAATAGTTTTTGACAAGTAGCAATGGAATCTCAACTATTTTCCTTCAAATAAAGATGACTCCAAAATGCACAACTTGCATTTGTGCTTATTGTGGTATTAAAACAAGTTTTCCATGGAGTAGATTCTGGAGGTTTAGGGAGGTGCTTCAGCAAGCAGATAGGTAAGAAGGCAGAGGGATGGCAGTGGGAAGAAAAACATCACATCGTTTCTCTTTTTGTTTATGCAGTGCTCAGTCTACACGGTTTTATACCACCACTCCTTGTTTTCTTCAAAATCCACATATTACAAAATGATAGTGATGACTGACGTTGGAAGGTGCACACCTACTGACATTCTCCAAACTGTATCTGCAGGAAACAGGCTGAGAGTTTACATTTATAAAAATTCTTGTCTGACCTAGTCTTGCAAGAAATAATAAAACCAATAACAATAATTATTCTTAGTTTGAGGTTGGCCTTCACAAATACAGTGGAATGTAATTATTGATGTTTTTAACATTGGGCTTTAATATCTGATATTCGTGTTAATGTGTCTTAACAAAGGTTTTAAAATTGCCCTTTCACCTGGATGTGAATAAAAAATCAAGAGCTAAATTTCAAAACTTAAGAGTAATTGACTTTCTAAAATGTGTTAAATATATCAGGGCACCTATGAAACAAGCCATGCAGCTAATCCACAATTTACTGACTCCCAATTATTTTGGCATCCTTGAGGTAGGCTGATTTAAAAATTCAGTTTACTACTGTACAGTGCAAACAATGAAAGCAAACACAGCTAATATTTAGAATTATAAAATAATCTGTATCTTGAAACTTTTGTTTTAAAAACCGACAAACTCATTAAATTAATGGGATAATCTGGGATTAATGCACACAGAATTAAAGTCTCAATTTCTAGAATAAGTATTTGAGAAAAACTGTGAAAGGTTAATTTACTGCTAGCTATGTTTGGAATACTTTATTCAGAGGATTCTTAATGCTTAAATTAATCTGATTAATTTTTCAGGAGCCTTTTAGAACAGGAAAAAATAATCAAAAATACTGCAATAGCTTACTCAAATTTTACCAAAATTCAGTAACTAAACGAGTAGTTCACACAGTTAATTTCTGTCTCTTAAAAAAATAGGATAAATGCAACATCCTCCAGCACATTAGCTTCATATTCATCTATAGGTGTACAGTGACATCCAGGGAATCAATCAGTCAGAAGAAAAACAATAATAATAAAAGTCAATAGTAAACTATCAAAGCGAAGCTCTGATGGTCTCCATCAAAATAAAGAGCTTATAACAGTTTATAAACTCAAGGCACCAGGAAAATCACAAACTAGAGAAGCTGTTTAAATCGGGTTCCTGCCTTCAGGTGATGCCTTCAGGTGGTGCTGCATCTAAGTCAACAATGATATTCTGTTTTTGAGGTTCTCCTGAGATAGAAATTATCTCTCTTCTCAGGGCACTGTTCAATCACAGTTCCTCCTCTGGTGGATACAGTCCTGTTTTCACTCTTGGCTAATGTAATGGGCAGACGCTTGACCCTTCTTAATTAGGTCCAAGATGTGATCGATTATCCTCTATATTCTTAATGGAAACTCTGGATCAGGGAGGCCAAAGTGGTTTCAGAGAATAATGCCAACTCTGGTCCATTGATGATGATGCCTGGACCACTCTTGAGAAGAGCCACCAGGGTATTGCTGCCTCAGGAGGAAACACTGTGATGGCTTACATATGGTTCATGTGATACGAGAAAGCTCCTGAGATCTGAGGCAGGTTTGTTCCCCTTGTTTTTCACTTTCTACATCAGTGTACTTGAATGGAAGGAAAGCAAGGCAAGAAATGTGGTGGTGAAGTGCCACAGTCCTCCTTCCCATTCTTTCTCTTAGATCTTGGGTTTGGCCGAGTGGGGTTTGGCAGTCAGGTATTATGGGTACAGTCAGTGGTAGAAGCATGTGGCAGCTGCTTTTCCATTACACAGTGTACTGTAAGCACAGTATGCTGCAGAGCAAATCTCCAGGCATCTGCAGAGTTGGCCCAGCGCACTCTGTTACCTGCATTATTTCACCTGGCAAGGGAACTGTCACTCTACAGTTCCTTACCAGTGGTTATCCACCTTAAATATGAGGACTTCTTTAAGCTGCAAAAATATTCAGAACCATTCCCCCAACCTAAGAAAATACATGATACAAACTATAAATTTAATAACTTTCTAATGCTTTATTTTTATTAATATGCATAAATTTTACATACTAATGAAATGTGATATTTTGACAAATGCAGCCTTCCCTTATTCATCCCTCTACCCTTCCCAACCTCTAATAATCACTCTATGTTCAGGACAACACATTAGCTTCCCCATATGAGAGAACACGTAGTAGTTGTTTTTCTATGTCCTGCTTATTTTACTTAACATAAATCTTCCTATTCCATCCATTTTTGTTGCAAATGATAGGATTTCATTCTTCTTTATGGCTGAATAATATTCTGTTGTGTGCATGCATATATATATATGCATATATATAAAATTTTATTGATGAGCTGTTGATGAGCACTGAGGTTGATTCCATAGTTTAGCTATTGTGAACAGTGCCACAGTAAACATACAGTATCTCTTTGCTATACTTATTTCATTCCCTTTAGATATATACCTAGAAGTGGGACAGCTGGGTCATATGGCAAATCTATTTTTATTTTTCTGAGGACCCTCCCTACTGTTCCCATAATGGTTGCACTGATTTACATTCCTAACAGTGTATGAAAGCTGCTTTTGCTCCAGGTCCTCACCAGCATTTGTTATTGTTTTGATAATAGCCATTCTAACTGGGGTGAGATGATATATATTATTGAAGTTTTGATTTGTATTCCCTCATAGCTAGTGACACTGAGCATATTTTTCATGTATTTGTTAGCCATTTGTACTTCTTTTGTGAAGTGTCTATTCAGATTATTTGTCCATTTTTATTGGATTATTTGGGGGGTTTTGTTGTTGTTGTTAACCTTTTTGAGTTCTTTTTATATTCTAGATATTAGTCCTTTGTTTGATTAACAGTTGGCAAATACTTTGTTCCATTTGACAGATTATCTGTAATTCTTTTTTTTTAAAGAGAGAGAGAGAGAGAGAGAGAGAGAGAGAGAAAGAATTTTTTAATATTTATTTTTTTAGTTATCGGCGGACACAACATCTTTGTTTTTGTATGTGGTGCTGAGGATCAAACCCGGGCCGCATGCATGCCAGGCGAGCGTGCTACCACTTGAGCCACATCCCTAGCCCGATTATCTGTAATTCTATTTGACTATTTTAATTTTGTTTGGTATGCTGTAGAGGCCACATCCAGAAAAGTCACTTCTCGTATCAATGTCTAAAAGTGTGTTCTCTCTTTTCTTCTTGTAGTTTTAGATCTTACTTTTAGGTATTTAATCTATTTTGAGTTGATTTTTGTATAGGGTGAGGGACAGAGGTCAAATTTCCATTTTCTACAAATAACATCCAGTTTTCTCAGCACCATTTTTA
The DNA here is from genome assembly GCF_047511675.1 of Marmota flaviventris. NCBI lineage: Eukaryota > Metazoa > Chordata > Mammalia > Rodentia > Sciuridae > Marmota > Marmota flaviventris. Next base: position 68,675,923 of record NC_092505.1, on the reverse strand, counting down.
ATAATACTTATGAGAAAATTTATATTTTACTACTCCCAACTACATCTACATATGCTTGAACACGTGTAGCATATTTTTGAATGATGTATAGTGCCGTTTTAGACAATAACTGGCACACCAAGTTACTCAAGAACTGCCTAGTATACTTTCAGGTTCCCCAGGGCCACTTGGCTCCCAAATGAAAACCACATGTGCATGGAAAGTACAGGAGAAGGTCTAGGGACCTCCTTGACCTCAAAAGCAAGACTGAGGAAAGCTGTGCTTCCTCTGGTTTTTTTCTCAGGAAGAAATAACTTTTACCTTCTGTACTTAGGCTATATTTCTATTTAGGCTACATTTCTATTTAGTACTATCACTGTTTTCCTTTGGATACATTCATTTCTCTTATTCTCTCTAAAATGTGGAAATCAAAACTCAATTTAATAATCAAAAACACATATTTAGAGTTCTGTGCTATCGAGGATAATAGCCTAGTCAGATATGTGTCTCCCTACTATCTGGGTTAGGGCAGATTAACTTTCTACAAGGACTCTCCTTACATTACTCAGGCATATAGGAAGCCTGCTGAATTAGTTAATGTTCTTAAAATGCTAAAGATTCATATTTGATCTTCCCATTAATACAATTTATGTTCAATTCTGATTGCATTGCTTTATTTTTCATGAATAGGAAGAATTTTTTAAATAAATTTTACTGTGCTACCTATTTAAGGTATACAAGTCTTTATGTGACACATATAGTTAATATAAAGGTTACTTACTATAGTGACACCGTTGAACTTATCCATCATCTCACAGTTACCTTTTTTCTTTGTCTTTTTGGCAATAGATGATAAAATATACTCATTTAGCATGAATCCATATATAGTATAATTTTATTCCCTATAGTCTTTATAATGTACATTAGATTGCTGGTTGCATTAAGTGCAGAGTAGTTGAATATAACTTATTCTTCTTTACTAAGGTACACGTTAGCCGACTGGTGAAGAGAGTTTTGAAGTCTTGCTCAAAATTGGAGAGGGAAACTGAACTGTGAGAATCAAATGGTATCAAATTCCCAGACAAAATAATAGTGCTAGACTTTTAGTATTTTATTTGCAACATGGGTGAGATCCTATGAGATATTTTAGCAAGAAACTTGACTGTAGATGTAAAAAATGTCATTTATCATTATAATACAAGTGTAGTCAGAAAGAATAGGAAGCATAAGTGCTGTCAATGGTGATAATTCCAATTACCAGGTGAAAGCAATGTAAATGGATCAAATCTGAAACTGTGATTTTTTTCCCCCAAGAAAAGTCAATCTGATGAACTTCTGAATCATCTTGTTATTTGCTGGGAGCTGACATGAAGTAATGGTTTTAAAGCATACATTGATGCTGCACAAACAATTAGAGTCAATCGTGTCTTAATGTTTTAATTGTCTCTAACTCCTCTTACATTAAGCTTTTATTCAAAGCAAGTTTTTAGCATAGTTCTGTTGCTTTTGTTACATAGTCAAATTACCAACTAATATGTATAACCAAATAGTATATGTAAGAAAGTTTTTCTTGATAGAAGTATTAGAGCTAGTGAAATAATAAAATGTGTTACGATACAAGTTTTTTTTAACTTCTATGGATTTTGAGCATTGATCGTTATTTTCTCTAATATCATTAAAAGAGAGATAATTGGATAATATGACTCCACAAAAAGCACACCTGAAGTTGATCAAACTGCTAGTCCATAATCTACCAATTTACAAAAAAATAAAAAATAAACAGACTGGAAGAATGTGCCATACTGCAGGATAATCTAGACTGTGTGGAAACCATAGGACAATCAGCCCCACAAATAAATAGAAAGTATAAACAAGTGGGGACGAAGAGGTCAGAAGGAAGGGAGGGGCCTATGTATTATACTATGACAGGAGATCATTAGAAATAGGAACAATAACAATCGGGTACTTTATTATACTGAAGAGGTATTGACAATTTTTAGGTGTGATATTTGTACTGTGGTTTTCAAAGAGCACTTACTTTTTTAGAAATACATGCTAAAAACTTAGAAATAATTTTGGAATTGTCTTCTTCATTGAGGTGAGAGAAAAGCCAGAAATATAGATGAAATCAGCTTCTCTATGAATTGATAAGTGTTGAAACTACATGATGGGTTTATATGGCTTCTGTACAATATTCTCTTTATTTCTAATTTTGAAATTTCCATATTGATTAGTTTACTAAGGTTACCATAACAAAATGTCACAGAGTGGGTGTCTTAAACAACAGGAATTTATTTTCTGTTCCAGAGGCTGGAAGTCCAAGATCAAGATAATGGCAGGCAGAGTCTCTTCTGAGGGTCCCAACCTTCTTGCTGCAGCCTCACATGATCTTTTCTCTGTTCAACCCGTCCCTGGTGTCTCTTTGTGTATCCAAATTTCCTCCCTTTACACTCCAGTCAGTGGGGATTAGAGCCCATTTTAACTTAAATACTACTTAAAGGGCCCATCTCCAAATGCAGCCACATTCTAAAGTACTGGAAGTAGGGCCTGAAGATATGCATTTGAGAGGGACATGATTCTATCCAAAACACCATACAAAAATTTATATAAACAATAGAATATAATATTTGTAACACAATGTTTTAAGACAAAGTAAAATAAATACATAAAACCTATAGCTTGGAAAACGAAATTAACAAGACATCAATTGTTTCTCAGCCTATATCTTAAACTTGTCTCCTGTTTTCCCCCTTTAATATTTATATAGCTCTCCCACTCAACATATATCCCCAGCCTAGAAGTTGTATCTCATTTTCTTCTAATTTTTTTTAGTTGTAGTTGGACACAATACTTTTACTTATTTATTTTTATGTGGTTCTGAGGATCGAACCCAGTGTTAGGCAAGCACTCTACCACTAAACCACACCCCCAGCCCATATTTCATTTTCTGACAGTGCACTTTTGAGATTTTAAAGACTAAATACATAATGAAAGAAAATTTTGTTGTGAGAAGCTAGCTATATCCAGGACTAGACATTATCTTAACAGAAATATTCATCTTACAAATATTGTGCATAAACTGGGAAATTGACAAGAGTTAGATGACAGCATCACTAGGAAAACCTAGTTCACTGTCCTCAATCATGTGCCATGTGCCCATTTCTATATCAGGAGAGATCACAGAGCTTGTGTTTCTTTCTCTGTGCAATAGGATTTATGTGAAATCACAGAGAAAATGTTAGCCAGGCTTTGCACAAATATGGAAAAACAATACGTTAGTTATAAGTCAGCACTAGATTCAAAGAAAAGTCCTGACAATTTGAATGAATGAAACCAAATAAGGTGATAAAATTTAATAAGGAAAAGTGCTTCATGGTACAGTAAGGCCAAAAAACACTAACTGGAAAAATATAAGTAGAGAGAAGTGTAGAGAAGTGTAGAGAGAAGTGTAGAGAAGTGTAGAGAGAAGTGTAACTCTATAGGAACACGCATTAGAAATTTTGTTGAAAATTTTTGGTAATAAAGACACTAAGGGTCAAATAATGTGCTTACTGAGAGTTAGTATATGATTAGGTTACACCATCAACATTACAAAATCTCAGAAGAAAAATGATGATTCCATCTCACTCGAGGATGTCCAGATTTCACTGGGAACATTTTGTTTCTAGGCAATAAACTTATCTTTGTCATGCTAGAATAGCAAATATATTCAATTCCATGTCAAATGAAGAACAATAATAAGACGTAGAACTATTAGGATATGAGATGGACATCATTACCCTGAGTACATGTATAAAGACACGAATGGTGTGACGCTACTTTGTGTACAACCAGAGACATGAAAAATTGTGCTCTATATGTGTAATGTGAATTGTAATGCATTCTGCTGTCACATATAAGAAATTAAAATTTTAAAAATGAAAAAAAAAAGAAATATTAGTCAGGATAAAACAAGACTGAAGAGGGAGATCAGCTTGTCTTCAAATACCTGAAAGGCTGTGCTCTGGAAAGGCTTTAGGCATATATCCCGTGGCCCCAAAAGGGAAGGATCAAGTTAGCTTGGCTAACAACTCATCACTTCCCAGAAACTGGCTTCTGGCTTCATTTTTCTCTGTTAGGAACCAATCCTATTTCGAATTGTCAAGTCATCTTAGACCATCTGGATTGCTCTAACAAAATACCCTAGACTGGGTGGCTTATAAACAATAGGATTTATTTCTTATAATTCTGGAGGATGGGCACCCAAGATCAAGATCCTGGTCGATTTAGAGACTGGTGAGTGCTCACTTCTTAGTTTACAGAGTTATCTTCTCCCTTTGACCTCACTTTGGTGCAGTGGTGAGGAGCCTCCCTGTGTCTCCTTCACAATGGCATCAATCCCAATCAGGGGGCCTCTGCTCTCATGACTTATCCCAAAGGTCCCTCCTAGCAAAACCATCCTCTTAGAAGAATTTCAACTTATCAGTTTGTGCAAACGCAAGCACTCAAGACCACAGTGTCCTGTGAACTGAAAGTTCCCAGACAGGGTGGACTCTGAGTGGTGCCAAGATTCATGGCCTGCCTCAAGAGGTAGCGATTTTCCTCATGGGAAGCCCTTCTTGCTCAGGCTTTAATGACTGTGAGGTACAGGGGATTAGGGTGATTGGGTAAATGTAATTTAGCCTCTTTGTAAACTGAGGACCTATGATTTGAATTCTGCTGGAAAAAAATATGTCATAATTTTATACCACAGATTTCATTTTAACACATCAGCTCAATTCTGATCCATTTTGGAAAAGTTTAGTAACACATTTCTACATAATTGCTTCTGTTCTAACCCAAATTTCATTTGCTGTTTCTCCCCATCTTTTCTGTCTTCTTCTCTCCCTATTTCCCAAAGCTGAAATAATAATTCCATCTTATTGCAACGAAGCATAAAGCTTTAGAAAACAGTAGCAGACAGCGAGCTGAGGTCAGATTCAGAGTCAAGAAAAATATTTCTGAGATTCTTAGCATCCACTGTGCCAAAAGTAAATGCAGATTTGATAAATGACACAAAGTCATTACCTCTTCATTTCCCTTTCTGCTGATTCGATTTTTACAAGAGCCCAATTTTCCACAGAATCAGATCAGATTTACAGCAAATACAAAGATTGCATCTTTTATTTATAAGGCAAAGAAACTACCCAAATACTTTTCATTAAAAATGTGTGCCCTGCAATACTAGCTTTCAGAGTATTAGTCAAGCATTACATTACTTCTGTCCCGCACCCCTGTAGGAATTGATAAGCAAAGACCTTGAAGACGGAGCTCCTCAGAAGTTACTGAGACTATCAATCCTGACCTTCATGATTTGTTTCAGGTTGATAATGAAGTTTGGGAATGAAGTTGTGAGATGTATGAACAACTACACATGCTTGCTATTTTCTATCCCTGTTCCATTCTCTGTCTTCCTTCTAGAGGAACAATTTTGTGAGAGAATCTGCTAGCCCTAAATCAACTTGTAGACAATTATAGAAACAGGAAAATAAGATGTTATAAATGAGTAACAATAAAAATATAAATATATTTATTTTGAACCCTATTATGTCCCTTGAGAAATGTTTGGAAAAAAAATAGATAGGATAAGGACAAAGAGTTACATAGAGCTGGTGTAGAGAGGCTGGCACGTGATACCCAGATTGGAGAGAAAACTGCAGGATTTGTACCCAGACACAGGGAAAGGGGATGAGAGGTCCACCCACGAACAGGGTGTAGGTATCGATACCTCTCCTAAGTGTGTGCTGGATGGAGATGACTCCTCTGACCTTATATTCAATACCTACATCTTTGTGAGGAAGACAAAGATGGGATCGTAGTGAAGATATGAAAATAATGGGGAATTAGACAATTTTCCAATGCATAGTGTTTTCCTTTAGTACCATGTCATGACACCCTTTAAAAACCAGGACATGGATGTGTGATTTATATTTCCCTGTTTATATTTATATCTTCCTACATTTTCCACAGCTTTAAACAAACCCTGTCGAACAATACAGTCATTCCTATATTGGAATTTCAAACATCTCTCTGAGGGTAAAAAAAGCACACATGTGAAAAAAGTATGTCTACCCAAAGAAAAATTTCATGAGTGTGCTCTTCAGAGCAGTGCTTTTCAAACTTGAATGTGCAGAGAAGCCACTTTGAGATCATGTGAAAATGCAGATTTTAAATCAGTAGGTCTCAAGTGGAGCTTCGAATTCATTCTGCTTTCTAACAACCTCCAAGTGGACAAATGCCTGCTGAGGCACAGATCACACACTGAGCAGGTTTTAGGCCATGCAATCTCATTCCCCGTTTTAACTTTCCCCCTGAGTTCCTGTACTCTTCCCTCTGGTTCACTGGTGAGAAAATTTTAGGTCCAAATAGGGTGGGTACAAAAGAAAAGGAAATATTCTAAACTTCCAACATTAAGCCTAGCAATAAGATTTTAAGTTGTTTCAAGGAGAGACTTTTTTTTTTGGACACAAATGAATTATACATACTTTCATGTAAATCACTGAACAAATTCATAACAAATACACAGTAGCTTGTCAATTTCTTTCCATAAATGAAGTCCTACATCTGAGAAAGTTAAAAACAAGTGTCTATTTGACTGGTCAGCTAAGCCACTATATTTGATAGGTTAGATGTGTTAGATGCATTTTTAATAAGTAGCACACCAACTAAATGTTTAAGTATCACTGAGGAATGAGGTGACCTGGGTTGGTCAAATTCTCCAGACAACTAAAGTTTATCTTTGAAGTTTCTAAACATACTGATTTTGTGAAATCTCTCTGGAATTAACATTCTTAATAAATGTTAAATATACATAACAATGTTTAACATATTACCCAGGGATAATAATTACTATTGTATGGTGTGATATAGGAATGCTCTAAGAGCTACTAAGGTCTATGAGGGCCTGTGCAGGATCATGTGTTCCTGCACTGTGGAGTCTCAGTGTCCTCTGGTGGCTTCTCAATGTGTTTGGAGACCTTCTGTCTCCCTCCTCATAGTCAGACACAACCACACTCTGCTCTCTGGCTGCCCTCTTATAATTTCTAGTCTGCTGATTTGTTTTTCATATGAAATTCTGGTAAAAGTTCTAAAACTAGTTCCTATCTCACCTTTTATTTTCTTCTCTCTTTCTTTTCTACAGTGTTTGGATGAAACCGAGAGTCTGGAGCACGCTGGGCAAAAACTCCATCACTGAGCTATGCCCCAGCCCTTCTCTCTCTGTTTTTAAAGTTGGAACTCTTTTGGGGCTTTAGGTTACTGGATACCTATATAATCATTTCAGCTTAAAGAAATCACACAGTTTGAACCCTTTTAAGCATCTCTTACTATAAGCATTGAATACTCACTGAGCCCAGTGTCCTTACAGTACTGAACCAAGTACTGTCCCATGACTTTCAGTAGATGATTATACTCTTGGACATTGAGAAATTCTTGTTTATTGTGGGATGGTTCCATGATCTCCAAGGGTATGTTAACAATTCCAACTACGCCTGCACCAAGTCTGATGGAATAAACACACATATAAATTTTATGAAATTTAGCTGCACAAAAAGAAATATCAAATATATGCTGGTAATTTGCAATCAACTTTTTTATGATTACCAATTTAATATAAAGGATTTTATAAAAGATACAAATGAAGAGCCAAATGAAGAGGAACATTGGTAAAGTCTGGAAGGATCACTTCTGTCCCGTGGAGTTGCCACCTTCCCCACATGTGGATGCATTCATGAGCCCAGAAGCTCTCTAAACACCACTTTTTAGATATAATCAATTTGTGATTGACTTATCTCTAGCTTCTCTCCTGTCTTCTATTCCCTCAGGGGTGGTAGTACTGAAAATACTAGGTTTGGATTCAAGGTGCTGTCTTTCTAGTGACCAACACCCATCCTGCCAAGAGTCACATTACTGGATCAAGAGATACTCCTATCTTTCAGGAAATTATAAATTTTAGGGGCTTTGTGTTAGGAATGAAGTACAAAGACCAAATATATTCTTCACAGTCTCTGAATTGTGATAGCTTGAATTTTATAATTTTCCAACTTTTTGATAGTGTAGAAGTTGTTCAGATGCAACAGAAACAGGGCTGGGGACGTAGTTCAGTAGTAAAGCCTTTGTCAAGCCTGTGTTCTATTCCCAGTACTGGAAAGGAAGGACGGGTGGGCTGATGGGAGGAAGGAAGGAAACAAACTGCTTTAAATTGTGAATTTTGATCTTTTCCTGAATTAGTGACATGCAGTATGGTACTCTGTTGTAACAATGGGCAGGGGGCAGCAAGCCACAGCTCCCAATTAGAAAATAATTCCCATTCTACAGAACGCTGGTCAGCTAAGCCATGATGTTTGATAGGTTAGATGTGTTAGATGCATTTTTTATTTATGACACATTCAACTTATGATGGGGTTATTGGGTGCAATCAACTTTAAAAAATAATAAATTCATTCTCTTGATTTATACCATGTCAAAGTCAAACAAGTTATCTCATGATTGTATTTTATTATCACAAATCAATGGTGATCCCAGATGTCACATCATATGAAATCCCTTCAGCACATCATTACTGAATCAATGTAACTCTTCTTCCAAATCTATCTCCTTACATGGACAGTAAGGGCTGACGGGAAGAAGCTTTTTAGCATAAACACCAGTGATGGAGGACCTAACTGAACAAACCAGCATGATCCTTTGAATGATACTGGTAGAAAATCACTTTCTTTGTCCCTATTTCATGTGTCAGGCTGAATTTCTACACCTTGCAGAGGCCCATGGGGTGCTCAGTGAATTCTACTAGGGAACAGAGAGTTCCATTATCCCAAAGGGCAACAGGATCTGACTGTTAGAACAGAGGGTTTGGGGGTTTGCTTGCTCCACTTTTTTAGTGGCACAGACTGTAAATACCTGGGGTACTTTGCCCATCCTGTTTGTTCTGGGAAAAAGCTTTGGTTGTCTAGCACTTTTGGAGGTTCCCCATTGCCCAACCCTGGAACACAAATGTCACTTTCCCAGACCAATGAGCCTGTCTGTTGTGCTTCTCATCACTTGCTCTTCCACCTGCCTTCCCTTCATTATTCCTGCTATAAGTCTAAATGTGGGCATCGCTTCATCCAGGAGTCCTGACCCGACTTCCCCCAGTTTGGTTTACTGCCTCTCCTAAATGCTTTTTATTGTAGTTGATGTTCACCTCTAATAGAGTACTCATTCATTTACTCCATCATTCATTCATTCAAGCACGATACGTGGCCCTATTCCAGGAACTAGGAATATAGTTAAGAACAAGAAAGACAAGGTCCTGGTTAGGATGGTTCTCCCATCTACTAAAGGGTGACTGGTATGATTCTAATAAACAGATAAGTGAACAAGATCATTTCAGATGGTGATAAGTGGTATGAGGAAAATGCAGTAGGTGCTGTAATATGCAAACAGTGGCAGGTGAAGGTGACAGCAGCATCTGAGTTACTTATTCAATGAAGGAAGACCTTCCTACAGAGGGAACTTTAGAGCTCTGAATGACATACTAGGACCAACAGTAGGAAGGTCTAATAGGACACATATCTCAAGGTCCAGGGAAGGGCAAGTGCCTAGACCCTGAAGCAGAAATGAGCTTAGGTGATGGGAGGAACAGAATGCAAAGAGTTTGGGGATGGGCAAAGGAGTGGGGCTCCCAGCCAGGCAGAGGCCAGATCCCTGGAAGATGTAGTAGGCATTTCTACAAACAGCTTTGGGGTTTAAGCAAAAGAATCAATTATTTCAGGTTTTAAAGTTCATTATTGCTGTTTAAAAGAAAATGCATATTTGAGGGGTTGGAGACATAGCTCAGTAGGTAGAGTGCTTGCCTTGCACCAAAAAAGAAAAAAAAAAGCATATTCAAATGCTTATCTCTTTCCCTGAACTACATGTTCTTTAGCAAAAGATATTTATTAGTTCTTGAGCATTTTGTCCTAAAAGCTGAGTACAGTGCCTGGCACATAAACAGCAATAATACTGCGTGAATAATAAATGAATTGCTATTCCTCAAGAGGAAGGTGATAAGTGCTCCTGACCCTTTCTACTCTGCGTGGATATTCTGTCTGACTCTGTCCTTTTGTATGGTGTCTCTTCAGGCCTCTACATGACTGATGAAAGCCGCTTGTGAAGTACAGACCATTGGAAAACAACAGAATGTATTACTCTGGAATTTAAAGGGGCTGAAGTCTTCAAAAAACATGTCCTCATGAAGGTCACTGGCAAGACCTCACACACGTAGGGGCTATACAGAATGTTAAACATGGTTGCTCTCCAAGCCTGTGGATATTTCTTCTCTTTCCTCTTCTAAAATTTCTTTAATGTGTCTGTATTATTTTTAAATTGGTGAAACATTAAAAACCCAAAGAGATGGCTCAAGGTATGGTTAAAACATCAAGCTGTTTAAGAAATGCATTGAAAAAAAATGTTTCCAAAAGTGTGTTTTTGCTTTAGAGCAAGCACACAGCTTCACTGGTAATATAAATTAGGCAAATTAATGCCTGCACATTGACAGGAAGGGTGAACAGAGAATATGACACCTGCCCCCATTAGGATTAATCATTCATCTCATTCCACAAACCCTTAATACAATCTCCCTTTTCCTGCTTGTGCATCTGAAAACAAAACCATACTTACAAGGACTTCAGTTTCAACTGTGGCCCCACTTTCTCATGCATTTTGATCAAACGGTTATTACTGTAAATGAACATGCCAGCTCGGCTTCGGTTTTCTATGTTCACTCCAAAGAACAGGAAGAGCGTTCTTGCTTTTTTTAATTCTCTAGAGTTATATGTAGAAAAGTTTTTTATTAAATAAAATACACAGTTTACAAAACTGCTAATAGTTAAACTCAGAAGGTACACATAAAAGGAATGATATATAACATTTCCAGATATTTTGCAAAACCTGGTGGGTATACTCAGTATCTCTATAGCCAAGTTTTCTGCATAGATATGATGCAAATAACATAAGCATTCTTTGATTCAAAAACAAACCTGTTAATTTAAACTTAGAAAAGCCAGAAAAAGCCAAAAGAGTTCTGAAATGTTAACTGATCTGATATGTACATTTTAGCATTTTTGGAAAATGTTAATTTGACTTTTTTCAAAATTTTAGCTATTTCTTACACTGGATGTCACTTCTAACTTTCAGAATGTTCTCAAGTCTCCAAATATCTGATACAGATCAGAATGTGTCAAAAGATGTTCTTTAGCTTTCTCTCTAACCTTTTCTAAATATCAAAGGTAAATAAAAGTTAATAAGGCAAGTTTACAAGAGCAACAGATATGAGCTCCTATTTTTCTGTCCTGTACTATGTTTTGTGTGATTTTTCTATTAAAAGTATTATATATATATATATATATATATATATATATATATATATATATATATTTCTCAGAAATTGAGAAATAGAAGAATGTGACAGAAAGAACTACAGTCTGAAGAGGTTACTGCGAACTGTCGAAAGTTTGTGTCATATGAAGGGGTGGACTTGACTTCAAACACAAGTTTACCATTGTAACAACTGGGCAACTACAGAGGAACTACTAAAACATTCCATCTCACCTAAAACATGGGGATGACATCTACCTAGATAATTTTAAAATATTAACCTGAAACAAATGAAGTGCGAAATAAATATTGTTTTCCTTTTCTAACCAAGAATGACAACTAGTAGAATTCTTTCTTTGTACTCCCCCTATAGCCTCCCTCCCTCCACAAACACAGCTGTTCTCTCCAGGTTCATGACCATGTACTATTACAACAGACATGATAGACCTACTGGGATGATTCAAGGAAATAATGAAGTTCCATCTGTCCACCTCTGTGAATATGGTATCACAGAGTACCACAGACTCAATGAGAAGTTGTAGGCGTGGGTCAACATAGTATGCATTTATTAAATGCATGTATATCTTAGGTAAGCAAGGATTGAACTTTTTCTCAAAAATCTTTACTCAACTAGGAGATCAGAACTCTAAACAAGAGTACTGTTTAAGGGACTACAAAAGAGGACATGATATGTCACTCTGTGGTAAGTGACATATTGATTATGTTCAAGTTTTTTTTTTAGTATCATTTTTCTACATAAACAAGTTCAAGGCAATTGGCATAATTAGTAGTGAAATATAGACATTCACTTTTTATAAATTACACTATGATTATAAACAAGTCATCCACAAGGTTTCTCACTCTGAAGACTTTAGAGAAAGTGTTGCCTTTCAATTAAAATTTCTATGACATTTCTTTAATTATTCTTATAAATGCATAAGTAACATTTCAAATTTAAGTTTTGAGGAAGATTATAGTTATACGACAGTGGCTGATTCACCAAAAAGTAATGTTGAAAACCAAAATGAATCATTTTTCCCTAAAAAATGGGTTTCCCAAAAGTATCAGTTTTCAAAATCTGACCTTAGTTGGGCGGCAGTGGCTATACCCAAATTAATTTGATCAGTATTTGTGCTACAGTCAGCCTTACAAATGTAAATATTTTACTTCTTTTTTACATAATCTTGTTAATTTTACTTTAGGCACATATAAACGATATATTATTTCCTATCTAAGTTTCAGTCCACTAGACAAAGGAAATAATGGGGACCAACCCTCCAGAGTTAAGTAAAAAGAACAGAGGGACAGGAAAGCTGTCTGTGGATCTCTTGGGCAGTGCACTTCTTTATCCCGACATAACGGCAGATTCAACTACCAATGCTGGACTCGTTTCTCACTATTTTTCAGAAGTTTGAACATTATGTAGATACATATGTACACACACCAATATATAGTTATAGATATTTTACACTGTTTTATCTTGGTTGAGGAATGCTGATCATATTAGGATGAATATACTAAGATATCACAAGCTGAAAAAGAGAAATTGTCACAATAACCACCAAGTCTGTCCACTTAGAAATCCGAGTTTGTTTTAACACAGCATAGAGGATTCTTTCAAACAGAAAAACTCATGTCTTACCTCTGTTTCTCTTTAAGATTCTTACGCTTGGCTTCTACATCTTCCAAAGCTTTCTGTAATACATCCTAGAGAAGTACATTTGGTTGGGAGAGAACATAAAGCCATTAAATTAATGAAAGGTGAGTACTATTATCCTATCATCCAAATATCTCAAGGCAGATCACACTGCTTAATGCAATTTACCATAGTAGATACTCAGTAAATATTTGAGAAACCCTTAAGTTCCAAAAGCTTAGAACATAAAAACCAGTCCTAACCCACTTGTCTCTTTTCGCACATATTCAGATGTCCTAAAAAAGAGAAAGAATCTGTACACCCCATAATGCCACAATGCCTCTGACATAAACTTCATGAAAACTTGGGTAAGTTATTTCTTGTATCTAGGCTCTGGCTTTGGGGAACAGAAAATGTTATTTTCAATTATGTTATCTAAGACTTCTTTCAGAGAAAAAGTAGTTATTAATAAATATTGCTAATAGCCAGAAGAAAATGTCTCCTTCCTATCAAGTTAGATACCTTTGAACAATACTCCCCAAATTTCCCTGCGTAGAATACCCCATGTGGAGGCTTTCTCCCTTTCAGTCTGCTCTAATGTCAGTGATTTCATACACTGGCTACTTCAGTACCCTATCTCAAGTATGCTGTAACCCAGGCAGAAAAAGGAAAAACAGGTCACTATCATTCTCACAAATAGGAAATGACTTCTAATGAGTTTTATTCACCAGAAGTAAAAGATGGATATCTCTTTTGATGGATATACCACCTACAGGTACTATTTTCCTTGTCTTTCAAGTAAGACAATGAAAAATGGTTGGTAAGCATTTCATTTCAAATTCAACTGCCTGGAAGTATTTAAAAGGTCAAAAACTCAGGTCATTCTGCTTTGCTCCCTTCTCTGCATTAAAGTAACCAGGGCACCTCAGAGCAACAAAGCAAACTAGTCAAAGACATCCCCACCCTTCCTGGTATCAGCACAGAGCAAAGGGGTCGTGAGAAGAAGCAGGCGGAGGCAGCAAAGCAAGGGTCTGGCCTATTAGAGTCCGTTTTTCTCTACTCTCAACGACAGAAAGCAAAGGGAATCGATTTCTTAGATACAAAATAAAAAAGCTTAAACCATGAAAAAATCAATAACAATAAGATAGGTTTACCGTTAACTTAAAAAAAAAGAAAGAAAGAAAAGAAAAGGTAAGAGAATCTTGAGAAAACCTAGATAGATTTAGCTTGGGGGCATTACCAAGCACAGCTCTTTGATTTGATCCCTTACTCCCAGCCCTTAGCTAGGAGGGAGCTTTTTCAGACCCCACCCTGGCCCTTGAAAGCTTAAGGGCAAGTCATTGAAAAGGTTCAGACATTTAGCCAGTGGAAGAAAAAGGTGGTGAAGAAAAGCATTCCCCGCCCCCAACCCCCATATTGCTGCTCATCCCTTTGTATTCAAGCAAATAGATATTCTGCTCAATGAGTCATAGTGAGGAAAGCTTTGTACCATAATTTTGGTAAAAGTTAGCAAGATTACAATACATATCCTGCAGCAATATTCCTTTTCTCTTAGCTGCAATATACTATAATTAATAATAATAGTTCTTTATAACTTATTTTACTCATGGGCATATTGCAAGGATTACAAAGAATGTTTATGAACTGTGCAAAGCAACTCATAATAAAAGAGCTTTGTAAGCTGGAAGCATTGTTATTAATATTCATAATTATGGGATATAATTCCTAGCACTAGAAAGAAGGACTGCTTATTAGTCCTCTTCTTGCTTTCCCCATTTATTTGGGTCCATGGAGAGCTAAAAGTTGAATAGATATTTTCAAGGAGACTGGATAGGCTAGTTTTTTCCTGCTAGCTTTTCATTATTTTCTCCTTTTCTTATTATTACTTTCCTTTTAAATAAGTTGCTCTTCCCCACATACCAAATTCACCCACATTTCGTTCATCTTTGCTGTCTCAGCCATCCCCCTATGTTCTGGGTCTCTTTTTTCTCTGAATTCAACTTTTCTGTATACCTGTGTTAAAATCAACTTAATCTTTGGAGCTCATCTGTGCTTAAGAGTTTAGGAAGTAAATGATAAGGGACATACATCTATGCCCAAGAAAAAGCAAGTCATGTTGTTTGCCATTTAAGATCACTCTTTCCACATCGTACCTTGGTGGAGGACGAAGAAGTTATGTCAGGCTGGTTTACTTTGATTTGTGCTTCTTTCAATGAAAGTTCAGCTACAAGTGGAAGCTTAATAGTTAGTTATAATACAGTGAGATTCTTGCAAGCAATTTTTAAGTGAGCGTTTTCTATACACACAGTCATGACCAGAGATAATGGCATACTGATTATAATCTCGGAAAACCTTTCATAGCTCATACGCCTTTTAAATCTCTTCTATTGGGCTTCTTCTTAGGTATGACAATTTATAGAACCTAAGTTTACACATAAATTCAAAAGTATGAGTCAACCTTTGGCTGACTGAAAATGCTCTAAAATCTATGAAATATGATGGAGAGCTATTTCTACCCCAAGATGACAGGGGAAGCATGGCTTTGTCCTTGCTGTGGGAGGACTGAATGTGCAGAACAGCCTTTTTAACGTAGATGTGATGCTGGTCTCACTTGTGATCTAACACAGCATCACGATCACCAGGTTTTCAACGAGTTCCAAGTATAATCAGGATCATGCTTAAAATAACAAATCAGATCACAATTAAACAAACCCAGAGAAAAAGGGATAAAGATAAAGGAATGTGTTATGAAGTTTCTCAGAGGCAGGAATGACATTCAATTCCAGCATCACCTACAGCAGTGAATGTCTCATAAGTGCCTGATTAACATTTGCTGAGTGAATGAACAGTAGTGTCGTGGGCCACAGGTAACCACATACCGATCTTTACTGCTTCTTCTGCCTTTTTTACTTCATTTTTAAGTGTTCCTTTAAAAGAACATGTGACATACAGATACTTTCTGAAAAGAAAAAAAAAAAGAACCTAATCAAGTCATAATGTCATTTTAAAGTAATATAAGAGAATAAGGGAATATTCCTTAACTTACTACATACTCCAGAGATAGGCAATTATTAAGGAAGATTCATCAAGTAAGTTACATCCAGCTGGTAAATTAGCAAACTTTATACCTGAGAAGTAATCCCTTGCCTTTTAATACTTGGTAATGGTACTTTTGTAAGGGAACTTCAGGAACAAGGTAAGAAAATCTCTGCCCCCATACACGTTCACTTGTACATATAAAATGGTCATTTTCTTAAATAGAAAAAAAAAATTATGCCAGTGCCCCATTGTCAAAGTTTCTGGTTAATAGGCACAGCCCTCTTGCTCAGATCATCATTGGCACTGGATAAAATTCTTCTCCCAGTCTCCAAACAATCATCTCTAACTGAATTGCACAGAAACACACATTCATATCATCTTAAAGCTACTAAGAGCACATTTTCTACATTATTGCTCAAAAAACCTATTTTCAAGGTCCATTGTTTTAGTGACAGCAAAGAGCTCTGGAGCAATCAAGGAAAAAGAAAAATGAATATTTCTATAAACACAAGAGAACAAAGTGTGAGTTAGAAGAGTTCTGCAGAGCAGAAGCTCCATGAACACAGTTGACACTATCTGAATCTGTTATAGAGGACTTTTCTTGGAACTAGGCTTCTAAATATTCGTTTAAACCATCATGGAAAGAAACACTCCAGAATAATATTTGGTTTGCGGACTCAGTGAAGGAAAATCCAGGCACTGACTTAACTAGCTCCATCTTGTCCATCCCTGGTTCTGTATTGCCTTTTTGACATTTTTTTTTTTCCTCCTAAGTTCTTCTGCTGTTCTTTAGCTCGGATCCAGGAACAACAGATCTATATATAAGCATCTTTATGACAAGGAACCAAAATGACCCCAAAGCAGCAGCAAGCCTTGAAGACAGATCACCCCACGATGACTTCACCCCCTAAGCAGGGGCAGTCACTCCATGAGTGAAACCAAGGCTGTTCCCTTAAGCAAGAGCAATCATCTAACAGTGGGAACCAAATTGGCCTCTCAGGGGATGCTGACTTCCCTGGAGTTTTATGGAACCAGTCCTGAGATAATGATCAATCTGATAACTGTCTGATCAAGAGTGTCTGTTTTGCCTGCTATGAAAAATCCCAGCTATGCAACACATCCACCCTTCCTTTTGTTCCCTTTTTCTGTAGCCTCAAAGTACTTGTCAGCCCCTGGAACACAGATCTTAGATCCTCGACCTTTCTCAGTTCCTCGGTGCAGCCACACTGATGAAAGCTCCTTCCTGTCTTCACCTCTGCTAGTCTCTTAAAGTGGCATTGTGGAACCTGTGGCCCAATCTAGTCCCTTGCAACTCCTAAAGCAGCAGCATTCATTCTCAAACTCTGGGAATGTCAGGAGTGCATAATTCTCTGACATCTTCAATGTTTATAAGGCATATGATGGTTAGCTTTATGTGTCAACCTGACAGGGCTGAGGGATGCACAGATAGCTGGGTAAAACATTCTGGGGATGTCTGTGAGGGTTTTACTGTAAGAGACTAGCCTCTGAATAAGTAGCCTAAGAATGTCCTCCCTCATCAATGTGATTGGCATCATCCAATCTACTGAAGGCCAAAATAGAAAAAAGGAAGGATAAGGTAATCTCTGTTTGAACTGGGACATACATCTTCTCCTGACCCAGGACATCATAAATTTAGGTTCTCAGGCCTTTGAACTCCAGGTTTTACACCAGCATCTCTCCCTGCCTAGTTCCTGTGCCTTTAGCCTCAGAATGAAAGCTGCACCACCTTCTCAGGCCTTTGGATTCAGGCTGAACTGTACCATCGGATTTTCCTGGTCTGCTGGTGTGCAAACTGCAGACTGTGGGACTTCACAACCTCCATAATCCTGAGGGAGAATTCCCACAATAAAGTCACTGACTTTATGCTATTGGTTCTGTTTCTCTGGAGAACCCTAATAAAGATATCAACATTTCAGCAAGAGGCAGGTAGAGACCTATAGATCTTTCTTGAAGCCAAAATGTTTTAAGATGTATAAAACAGGTGTTTGCTCAGGCAGATGCAGGAGTCTAAACCCATATGCACCAATAAATTTATACCAGCCTATGGGCCGAACTGAGCCACTGACTTCTCTTGGTTCGGCCTCAGACCTAGATCAGTTTTTCATTTTTCAATGGTTCTAAAAGTAAAGGATAAAAAATTAAAATGATGTAAGAGGACTGAATGCACACATATATTTACTATCAGGCCTATTACAGAAAAGGTTTGCCAACCTCTGGAATCTATGTTAATAGTAATCGCTGTTAAATGATAGCTCGATTTAGAATTGCCTTTATATGATCTGACTTTTAAACAATGTAAGCAGTAATGCAAATATTTCGCTGACTGCTGATCAAACAGGTCACACATAATTTAAATGTTTCTTAGCTAGAATCTGTTTATAGTTTAAGAATTTCTTCCATTATCTCAACAGAAACAGTACAGATATACTCTAGACAGAAAACACTTCATGATTAGATGTTAAAAGTAGAACTGTCTGGAGTCCATCTACCTGGGTTCAAGGTGAGGTGTACCCCTTACTGTAGTGTAAGATAGTATTTCCAATGATTCTACTTCCTGATCTCTGAGTGGGTGATAACAATGGTGACTGTCTTCAGGGCTGTTATGAGAAGCAAAGCTATCAATACAGCTAGAGAACTTAGAACAAAGCTGGTTCACAGTAAGAGCTTATTATGCCTCATTATTATCTAATTTCCCCAATAAGTGTTTTGGAGAAGTGCACTGCAGATGGGAAAATGAAATGAGTCAGTGGATGAATTGTTTTTCTTCTAAGAGTTGGAAGGACTTATAGAAATTTGCTGGGTTAAAACACAGAAAGGCTAATGTTAAAAAATAACTATAGCCAGGCACAGTGGCGCATGCCTATAATCCCAGCGACTCTAGAGGCTGAAGCAGAAGGATCACGAGTTCACAGCCAGCAAAACCGAGGCGCTAAGCAACTCAGTGAGACCCTATCTCTAAATAAAAATACAAACTAGGGGATGTGGCCCAGTGGTCAAGTGCCCCTGAGTTTACTCCCCGGTACCCAAAAGAAAACAACAACAAAAAAACCCTACGTATCATCCTATAGTCATCTACTTCAATGGCTTAATAAAGAATTCAAGTTATAATAACTTTGTTTTTATTATTGCTAAATTTAAGACCATTTCAGAGATGATTATATGGGTAACTACAGGAAAGAAATACCCATAAAATCTAATGTAAAATAATTATCAATTTATTCCCTTGGTTTTCTTTTACAATGAACATTATTCAGTTAAGTGATAACCTATGTGTATTCCAAATTAGTCTCTATTACATTAAGAAAACAATAAAACTTAAGTTTAAATGTAAAAAAAAAAATATTTAGTTACTACATACTAGAATATTATTTAAAAAGAAAACACTAATCTCATGCTTTATCTGGTTTGAATCATTTATTTTAGATCAAATCATTTTTTCAGAATCTGGAGGAAATCAAGAGGAGACTAAACAATGAGTTAATACTTCAAAATGATGTGAGTTAACCTATTTAAGTATTTTTTTTTTATAGAAAGGAAAGGAGGCACAAAAGGTTCCAACTCTGCATTAGTGCTTAATTTTAAATAGCAAAGGTCCCAAAATGTGCTGTCTTCCATGTCCATCAGTGAGGTAGCCTGATCCCAGATGATCTGCATGCCCGTGTGCAACTTGAATTTTACAATTGCTCATTACCATTTAAACAAGCTAATTAAGTGTATGTACTCACTCACTTCTATAATTCCAGAGCAATTAATCTGTCTCTTATAAATGAAAGAATGTTTGTTGAAATCTACATCCAGAATCGGGAGCCTGTGTAAACTTGGCACTTCCTCTATTTTTCCTATAACTGGACTCTTGAAGATAAAAAGGCCAGTGTGATGCATCCATGGAGGAGAACGAAGAGAACCCAGTCAGCTCTTAACTCTTCAGTCTTTGCAGTGGAGGGGAAGGGAAGTGTGTCCTCTCCAGGACAGGCCTTCCGTGCCTCAGTGGCTGGACTTTTCTTCAAACTCATCATGTGTCCACCCTCTGCATTTACCTGCCTCTCTGTCCATAAAGCCAGCTCACAGCCTCTGCCTCCATCTTTCTTTCTGCCATCTCTCTATAAATTCCGTGTCTTTGGGCATATCTCAGGCCTCCACTCTTTTTCATCTCACACATTTCACCTTCTATTTTCCACCAGTGAAACTGAATTTAAATATTTTGGTTATGTCTGCTTTCAGCATAAAACAACATATTCAATATTTTCTTTCCAAAGAGCTAGAAAACATGGTTAATGAAAAATATTGAAGAGAATAAAAACTAAAACAATATAAAAAAATTTGCTTCTTGGATAAAGCACATATGAAAAAAGAAAACACTGTTAATATTAAGTGTTGATATTTGAGGGGAGAGTGGGGATGGGGTGGGTACCAGGGATTGAACTCAGGAGCACTCAACCACTGAGCCATGCCATCCCAGCCCTAATTTTTTTTTATTGTATTTTATTTAGAGACAGGGTCTCACTGAGTTGCTTAGTGCCTCATTTTTGCTGAGACTGGCTTTGAACTTTCGATCCTCCTGCCTCAGCCTCCCTAAACTCTGGGATTACAGGTGTATGCCACCATGTCTGGCTGTTAAGTGTTGATTTGAAATGAGACAAAGGGCAGTCTTACCCACTGTTGGTATAAGAACAAAGTGATTCCCAGTTCTTAGAGGATAAATTAACAGCAGCCATCAAGATTAATGGTATGCATTCCTTCTGATCCAGAAATTCACTTCTATAATCTGTTCTACAGAAATAACTGCATATGACCATAAATACACATGTTCAAAGACACCTAAGCATGTCCATTTTAGCCTTGTTTATAACAGAGTAAACCCTAAAAATTCTTAATGTACACCAATAAGAAAATAATTAAGCCACAGAATACTATGACATATTTAATGATGGCAAAGATCTCCAAGATTAATTTTAAGTGAAAAGAGTAGGCTGTATTTTTTTTAACAAAAGGACTGAGTATGCATGCTAATGTGTTGAAAATAATCTGCAACCGTATTTAGTAAACTCGTAGCAGAGGTTCTCCTTTTGGAGAGATAATGGATTGTTAGAACACAGAATAAATGTGTTTATAAAGGAGGCTCTTTGTTACTTGGGTTTTTTTCCCCATAACTAATTCTGTACTTTTGAAATTTTATTCATTTTACTATTTTAAGAACAAAACATAACTCTCTCCCACAAGAGAATTTAAAAATAGAAAGAAACATTGAGTAACTTTTAAGGCTTTTTGTTGGCAAAGTGGAGTACAGCATGATACATCATTCTGACTGACTGATTGATCAAAACAACTTGCAGAAATTTAAAATTTATTGACATTTAATTTACATAGCTATACATTTGTCCAAAAAATGTTGGCTAGTAGAAAATATTTTTTAAAATTTAAGTTGAAAAAGATTACAAGACAAGTACAGTTCTGAACTTCTTTACAAATGGAAAAAAAATTAGCCCACAGTTAAAAATCTTAATTATATTTTAGTATTCACATCATAATTATTTTAAATTATGAGAGTTTACCTGGTTCAGCTGTATTGTAAATAGTTGTAATCCTAATCATTCCTTAAAATGTAATGAGGTAGGATCAAGAATTTTCTGGCTAGTCAACGCTGATAGCCAGGCCTGGGATGTCAAATAGACCTCTCAAATGTAAAGTATCCAGAAAGAAGCAGAGATTACTTTGTCAACTGTTACTCCTAATCCCTACCACTGCACCTACCCCAATTCCCATTTTTTTCGGGGGAGGACATTGGGGATTGAACTCAGAGGCATTCGACCACTAAGCCACATCTCCAGCCCTATTTTGTATTTTATCTAGAGACAGAGTCTCACTGAGTTGCTTAGTGCCTCGCTGTTGCTGAGGCTGGCTTTGAACTCATGATCCTCTTGCCTCAGCTTCCTGAGCCGCTGGGATTACAGGTGTGCACCACTGCTCCTGTCCCAAATTTTTGATGAGGGAAAAAAACTTAGAAAACCTTCCAGACTCCTGATTGTTTCCCTGCTCCACATCCACCCTCTGCAAATCATGCTGGTTGCCCTTCCCAGCAAATCTGTAACAATGCTCTTCTCATCACTTCCTAAGCCCAAGCCACTCAAGTAAAGTAATGGTATCTATTCTACCTGACCTTTCATCCTCCCTTTTGGTCCCATAAAACCAATTCTCCACTCAGAGTAATCTTTTAAAAATCGAAATCAATAATGCTACTCCTCTGCTCCAAAGTTACTCCATTCTCAGTACAGGCCCCTCCTCTGGCCCTGCTGATCCGTTCATCTGCCCCTTCCATTTTCTTCCTGAGCACTGTGCTCTCATTCTAACACCTTTGACTTCTGCCTTTTCACTTGCTGTCCTCTCTTCCTAGAGCCTTCCCCTCCCAAAACACTTCCATGACTCACTGAGCAACCCACCCTCCTAGATGTCCCCTGGGATTTTTTACATCTTGGTATTCATGCCTTTGTGTAGAGTCTCCCCCAACACACACACACACACACACACACACACACACACACACTGAATCTAGCCTGACCTGTGTGACCAGCAGAATATTATAGAGGAGATGATATGTGGTTTTTGAGGCTGGGTTCTAAAAAGCTGCAGTTTTCACTTGGGTCTCTTGAATTGCTCAGTCTGGTAGAGGCCAGTCCCTCTGCCATGACAAAGCTCAGGAAGACCTGTGCTGAACAATGGCTCCTGTAAAGAGGAACCAATGTGCTCACTTGTGAGTGATCCACCTTGGAAGTGGGTCTTCTAGCTCCAGTCAAGCCATCAGCAACCCCAGTCAAAATCTCTCAGCACCTGCATAAGAGACTGAAAGCCAATGACACCCAACAGATACCATGAAATCACAGACTCACAGAAACTGAGAGGTAATTAATGGTTATTTTTAACATTCAGCCACTAAATTGGGGGCTGGTGTGTTATGCCTGGATAGATTACCAATGCATTCACTCTCTCAACTATGCAATTCTCTGCACAAAAGTTGCTTCTTGCTCCCTTTTCTAAAAGTGTCATCCAATGTTCCTATAATCTCCTGCCCTACCTTACTTTTCCTAGTAGCACTTAAAAATACCCAATAATGTATTCTATATTTTATTAACTTACTATCTTACTCACATTAGAATGTAAGCACCATGAGGGCAGCAATTTTTTATTGTTGCTTATGCTGAACTCCCAGTGCCTGCAGGAGTGCCTTGCACACAGCGGTCATTCCATCCACTTTATATTCATTCATGTAATAACTACTGCTGGTTTACAAATACTTTGGGAACTTTGCTGAGGGTTCTTATGTTTAAAGTAAAACACACAGTTTTGTTTTAATCTTCACAACATCCCTAAATGGCAGAGGAATTCCTAATTCACAGTAAGGAGAGGTGAGGCTTAAGTAGCTGAGAAAGGTCTCCAACTAGCAAATGACACAACTGAAATGCTAACCTGGGTTTGGCAGATCTTAATTTTGTACCTCAAATGGAAAGATTAAATATTCTAAAATTTAAAAATTCTTGTATTAAGAATTGTATTGTAAAATAAATAAAGAAAAAAAATTCTTGAACAGATACATAAGACACAGAGTTTGTAAGAGACACTTTTCACAAGTTATTAGTCTATGTGGTTAGGCTGTGATCATGTGGAGAACAGACTGAAAAAAATGAAGACTGTCCCAAAAGGTAGTGTTGCACAGTATTCACAAGAGATCCCTAAATGGCTTGGAATGGACCATGCTACTCTGAGGAAAGGACCATGCTACTCTGAGGAAAGCAGGATGATGCCAATTCCATCTCATTGGGCTTCTTTCCAAGTTGTGGGTCTACAATAAATTAGCAATGCTAATGACAAATGAGTTCTTCAAGCAGACACTGTGGCTCTGTCTCCCTTGAAGAGCTTTCACAGGTGGCCATTTTACTCCCTTCTTTAGTCCTAATGTGCATAGCTTTAATGTGTATATAAATCTGAGAGTTATTTCTCTGTAGAATTCAAATTCAAAGAAAATTAATGATGCTTGTTGCCTAAACAGTAAGTAACATGGCTATATAGTAACCTGCCTTTATTATTTAAGTAGAGGTTTATAAAAGAGGAATTAGAGGTTTATAAAATTTTAAGTTAAAAGGGATGCTAGATATCATCTTGCTAAAATTCTTCCTAAGCTAATAATTCCACAATCTAGATCCCTCAAAAGACAAATCTCTACTGCTCTTTTTGGGTGGGACTTTCTTCTAGTGCTGGAGGGCATGAGGCATTTCATTGATCTCATGCTACATTCATAGCCCTCTATGAGTTGCTATACCCTGTGCCATGGGTGTCCACAGAAATTAATCTGCTATCCTGGACACACTAGATTTAGTAGTTGAACCCCTAATCTGCTAAATAGACTAGGGACTCATGCTCAACCTAAGGAAGCCATATAAGCAGTAAAGCCTTCTCAAGTGACTGGTCCCCAAATTCAACCCAGTGGGGAAGCTTTTGAATTTTATGGTTGAAAACTCCCTGAGAGGACCAAATGCTGCGTATACTCAGCAAAGAGGTCCGTGGAACGAACGTATATCCTGAGCAACACTGGTGTATCATTTCTGTTCTCCAGAACATCACAGGCATTGAAACACTGAGTCAATGTTGACGGTGAGGCAGTTTTAACACTCCCTGCTACATGACTCCTACGACTATCTTTATATTAAACACCAATGGAAAAAGGAAATCCATTTGTCTCTTCCTTGTAAAAACAGCCTAACACTCCATGAGTAGCCATTTGTAACTGTCTTCTACTTTCATTTAGCTTTCAAGTTCTGCCTTCTGGAATTCCAACTATCACATGATAGCATTTCATGTTTCCACTCAGCTATAAACTCTCTCTCTTCCATGGATAAGCCTCAGTTCCATCGCTATTCTCTTACCAGATAGTTACTTTCCTATGAGCTAGAAACTTTTCAGTAAGTCAGTGTGTCCCTCTTGAAGGATTCCTGTCTGGGCATCTCCCTCTAAACATAGTGTAAGCACAACACGGTGGATTGGTATTTTAACTATCCTATTGGTATTCCAAAACCATGTTTTAGCAACCCTAAAACACTATCAGCTAGTAGTGACCTTGTGGTCAATTAAAGTTTGCATGCAATTTTTCATGTAAATAATTGTCAAATCTACTCTCACATAATAATTCTGATCTATACATTGTCTATATCACACATATCTATTGGACTTCAACTCTTGCACATATTCTTTCTGTTAGGAATGTAAGACATTCCTCTTAGATCAGGGTCAACTACAAATTCAAGAAACACACAAGTTTGTTTTTTATCCAAGTCACTAATAAAAATACTGAACAGAATATGATCAAGGAAGGAAACCAATGACATGACATCAGAAATTCCCCTCTTCTGAACTTGTTAAGCATATTTGAGGGCTACTGCTAAAGCAACTACAGACCCATATGGATCCAGACATTTTCCTGCTTGTTACAAAAGTGTAGAAGAATAATTGATCATGAAGAGTAGTCACATATTCTTGTAAATAAAACTTCAGGATGACAGAGTTCTTTTAGGGGCAACCTTGGTTTCCCATTTCATTTCCAGAAATTTATTGAAGCCAGGGTGGCCAAATGGACAGAGCAATCATTTTTTAATACCCTTTAAATGCCTCTACTTTGGTCAAACAGGGACAATCCCAGCTCTTAATATATTTTAATGCAGACATTGGAGCTACAGTGTCTTTTAGAAAAGAAAAAAATAGGGGTTGTCCCATTAGGGAATTCCACATATTTCTTATGCAAGACTTCTGCCACCAGAGATTCTGAGGGAAATTATATATAAGTAAAGATGGCAAGCAAATAGATAGGCAAACCCTAAGGTATAAGGTCACAAAATACATCTTTCTATATGGTAGATAACAAATATCAGATTTAACAGTTTATCAGCACTCTAAATAAAACTTGGCAAAGATTTAAGCCTCTTTGAATTTCTTTTATGAAACCAAACAAATACATACAAACATACATATATATACACATCACAGTATCTATTCATGGTACTATATATCTAAGAATATTACTTTGAAAGGAGAATAAAAAACATACTAGAATTGGAAACACCTGTCACTTGAGGGAAGTAATTTTGCTGGATGAAACTCAATTTACTAAAATTCCCTTGGAAAGAGACAAATTCACATTTTCTATTGGTTTAAGCTATTTTTTTTTTACCTATGACCTCTAAGAGAAGAATGATCAATTTGAAAAAATCAGCTCTCCTGAATGATCCAAGAGATCCTGGGTACCTTCCAGAAGAATGAGACTGAAAGGAAACATTGCTTTGATATTTGCTAGGGAACACAGAAACGGACGTACAGAAAAAGTTCAGCTTTGTATACTTTATTTTCAAAAAATGATCTTTGGTATAATTAGAAACAAAAAGTAAAACAGTTGAGGAATCAGTAAAACTGTTTGTCATCAGGGAAACACAGAGGTCTATTTTTTATTTTATTTTAATACTTACACTAATGGTTGCAAAGCTCCAGGTCAGCAAATGTTTTTTCATGAAAATAAGACAACATGAAAAATGTTGGTCTATTATAAAGAGTGAATGTGATACAGGAAAAGGAGCATCAAATTTGGATAGGTAAAGAACTGGAGCCAGATTATTTGAGTTCTTGTCTTGATGTCTAAAATCGTGATTGAAAACCAATCCACAGGATCACGGCAGAAATCAAAGGCTAATGCAGGTACAAAGACACATATATAGACAGTGTGCAAGTAAATGTCTCTCCCAGTAGATATTAAACTCCTTAGAATTAGAATTAACCCTGTCTTTTTTATGCTTTGTACAGTACAATCTCATACAGTTTTTTTCTCTTTTCTTTTTCTTTTCCCCCCACATTTTTATTGGTGCATTGTAGTTGACATAATGATAGGATGTGTTTTACATATTCATACATGCACACAATAGAACAATATAATCTGGCCACTATCACTCTCCAGCATTTCTCCCTTCCCTCTTGTTCTCCAACCTTGGTCCCTTTTCTCTACTGATCCACTCCCACCTTTCTTTTTCTTTTTTCTTCTCTAGCTTCCACACATGAGAGAAAACATATAATCCTTGACTTTCTGAGTTTGACTTATTTCACTTAACATGATGGTCTCTAGTTCCATCCATTTTCCTGCAAATGACTTAATTTCGTATTTCTTTATGGTTGAAGAAAATTCCATTGTGTTTATATGCTACATTTTCCTTATCCATTCATCCATTGATGGAAACAGGCTGGTTCCACAGTTTGGCTATTGTGAATTGTGCTGCTGTAAACATGGGTATGAATGTATCACAGTAGTTAAGATGACTTTTATTCTTTAGGATAGATACCAAGGAGTGGTATAGCTGGGTCATATGGGGTTCCATGCCTTGTCTTTTGATGAACCTTCATACTGATTTCCATAGTGGTTGTACTAATTTATAGTCCCACCAACAGTGTAAAAGTGTTTCTTTTCCTTCATATTTTCTCTGGCATTTATTATTGTTTTCTTGATGGTGGCCGTTCTCATTGATATGAGATAAAATCTCAGTGTGGTTTTGATTTGCATCTCCCTAATTGCTAATGATATTGAACATTTTTCATACATTTGTCAGCCATTTGTATTTATTCTTTTGAGAATGATCAGACTCTCTGATTTTTTTATAATTATTTGGCATATAAGTGAATAACTGCACAAAACATGACCATTCTGACTTAATGGATAGCTGGATAATATATTTTTTGGTAAGAAAATTTAAATTTAAAAATTTTCACACTAAAACACAAAAAAGTAAATTAAATATAAATAAACCAAGTGTGTATGAATAGATGTTCATTCTATATGTATAATATAGGTAAATACATATATTCAATCATTGCTTCCTGAAGGGGCATGTATATTATGGGGCCACCATCATGCATGTAGTCCATCATTGAACAAAACATGTGAGCACAGACAACATATTATTTAATAGTTCAAATATATTATATGAGAAATTACAAGTGAACTGTGATTTCTTGATGGAACCAATCATAATAAAAGCACATGAGATTCACTGAAGTGAAAAACAACTTCCTGCTTTGGGGTGATTATCTAACCTTGAATGCTCACTTCAGTGTGTTCCAATTACTGACAAATATTGTCATATGTGAGCACTCTGTAGCAAAAACTCTTTGCTAAAGAGATTCTTCCTGAATGCAGTTTGAATTTTGCTTACAAAATAAAAATCTTACTATCAAAGCTAGTGCCCTCACTTTGACAATTTGGGGGAGTATATCAATTTTCTAAATTAAAGCTCTAGGAAGATAATTGAAGGAGGGCGAGTTACCTGGGTTGGTAGAGGCAATAACATAGGTGTTTTGTTTGAACTCTTTTGGCTTGAATGAATATTCTCATCCAGGGGTCAAAATACAGAACAGATGTGTAGGCTCTGAAGGACCATCTCTCTGGAAAACTGGAAAGGAAAATACAAAAGGCCACAATGTACATAATACAATAACTATTTCTTTTTGAGAATTAAGAAAGTCAGATTTTATATTACTAGAATCCTCAGGAAATTTTTCTTCTGAAACTAACAATGCCACAAGCAACAATGAATCCCCCAACACTCGCTTCATTAATCAATCCCCTGAACACAAGGGCCTGCATACATAACCTACACTTTGGTTAGAACCCAATTATTACTGGCATTCAATTGGTTCTAGGTAGGCGTATCAGCAATTGAAATATACTTTCCTTGAAGCAACTGACCCAGAAGGACACAATGAAGTCAAATAAATAAAACAATCCCCTGTTCAAACATGACTGAAAGAATCTAGGCTCATATGAATAAAGGGCATTTCTATTAAGCTGTTATAAAGAGGGAAATACAGAAAAATGCTTCATTTGTTTTTAGAATTATGAACAAGACACACAACACTACATTTTGCAAGTGCAGTAAGTATGAAGATAAACATTTATGACCAGCTGAGGGGAGACATCTGACAATGCAATCAGTGAAAGAAGAAAAGAGAGAAAAGTGAAAGATGGAAGGCAACAAAGTAGGAACAGAAACAGTGCAAAGAGCCTAGGAAGAAAACTTCCCTCAGAAGCTGCACGTTGCTGGAAATCACCACGTAGATGAGCTCCAGGGACTTCTGTATCAAAGTCCACTTACGGACCGTAAGTCCTCTTTGCTTACACAAGACCTGACATCAAACAAGCAGTTAGACAAGAAACAAAGATAAAAACCAGCCCAGCCACACTTAGGAAGTGATGCTCTCTACTTCCAGACTGGAGACGAACTTGGCTATCATGAAGGCCTTCCAGGTCACATAGAGAGTGGGGAGCAGTAAACCCATTGCTTCAAAATTCTTCCTTGGACCAGAGTGAGACGACTATGAAAAGGAACTAAAAGGCCCACCTAAGAAGGACTACTCAATACAGTTACCCCATTGCCAGTTCTCAATAAAGGACAGAACTCCAAGGTATTTTTGAAAATGAAGCCATAAGAAAGCCAAGATTTCCTGATTGAATATAAGTTCCTTCAGACGTTATCCAAAGTTCAATGAAAAGGTCAAGAATTTCTTTTAATTGTTTAAAGAGAAATTCTTTTAAAGTAAGCCTGGAGTAGAATTTTCCCGATATAAATTAATAAAAGAATTTAGTCCGTGGCTATTACTTCATCAACACTAATGCATTTTTTAATGTAACCAGAAAAATCGTCTGCATTAGAGTGACACAAGACAATAATGTGGTTGCTTTTAGAGTACCAGAAGTTGTACAATTAGTTCTTTCTTCACTTATAAAAGAAAAGAAGAAAGCTTTCCTGGGATGTTATAAACATCCATAGGGCTTGTGCCATTGTTGAAACCCTTTCTGGATCTCCTGATTTGAAGGGCTCCAAGGTCAAATAGAGAGCAGGGAGCAGCAGTAAATGCATCATTTTCACAATTCCTCCTTGGACCAGAGCAAGACAAACGTGGTGGAAAGGATCCCAAAGGCTTACCTAAGAGGGACTGCTCACATCTAACCAGGAAATCCTTGGATTTCTTATGGATTCACCTTCATTTTAAAAAAATACCTTGGAGTTCTGCCCTTTCTGGATCTCCTGTTTGGAAATTACCCTAAGAGTGAGTGGCTCCTTCTTTATATTCTCCTAAAGCTAGCAAATATCTATAATTTGAAGGGATGAGTCAAAAGTAAGTCAAAGTGGTGTTTGAGAATTTGAGAAATATGGTGAGAGATCAAACTGATTAAACAAGTTTTGGTGTATAACTACGGAATATGTGTATACCTGTGTGTATATCTGAATAATACCTCTACCTTTTGAAAGCTCAATTTATCTTCTCATTCTATAAACGTTGATAGGTAAATATTCATAGCATGAATATTGGATGTCCTCGCTCTGTTAGAAGACTCCTGGAAGGACTCATGTTTCTTTTTTTTTTTTTTTTAAAGAGAGAGTGAGAGACAGAGAGAGAGAGAGAGAGAGAATTTTTTTTTTTTAATACTTATTTTTTAGTTCTCGGCGGACACAACATCCTTGTTTGTATGTGGTGCTGAGGATCGAACCCGGGTCGCAAGCATGCCAGGCGAGCGCGCCACCGCCCGAGCCACATCCCCAGCCCCTCATGTTTCTTATTATGTAATTGTATTCATGACTAAGCTTTATCACAGAGTTGTAGTAAGAATATGCAGAGGTTCATGGGAGGAAAAAATACATGGAGACTGGAGGAATCCATATGTCAGCTTTCTTAAGTTGTCTTCCTCTCAAGAAGGATCACACAGAACACACTCTTCACTCAACTATGAAAATACAGCAACATATGTGTGATGTATCTGTCTAGGAAAGACCCCTAGAGACTCAATACTAAAGTTTTTTAGTCATCTTCTGCTTTAGCATGTATCAAAGTTCCAGGAACACAGAAGGAAAGTAGATTTCTAGCATGTCATATTGTTTGCACAGTCTAGACATAGAAATCCACCCTTCTCAGTTTGGAAAAATTTTATATCCATATTGGGAATTGTGTCTTATTAAAGTTCCCCAAATCCAGCCATGGGCCAACCTTGCAAGCAAGCCTGGACACCAGTTATGTTTCTGCTCACATGCCTACTTCTCCAAGTGTCTGTTTACTTGTGAAAAACAGAATGGTAATGCCTCTAACTTGTGAGGTCTGTGGTAGAAAGAAAAAAAAGAAGGTTAAATATAAAAACTGTTGGGCTGGGGATGTGGCTCAAGTGGTAACGCGCTCGCCTGGCATGCGCGGGGCGCTGGGTTCGATCCTCAGCACCACATAAAAATAAAATAAAGATGTTGTGCCCACCGAAAACTAAAAAATAAATATTAAAAAAATTCTCTCTCTCTCTGTCTCTCTCTCTCTCTCTAAAAAAAAAAAACTGTATATGGAATGGAGTATACATTTCAAACTTCTTTGGATAATGCTTAAGATTCTTCGTGATCTGGCTCTCAGCCTCATCTCTTTTTGTCTACTTCAGTGGAGCCATTTAGGACCACTCTTAGTTCCCAGACAAGAGATCTTGCTTTCTCATCCCCAAGGCATGGCATTGTCAATTCTCTGGTCACTCTTGGTTAGCTCTTTCCACCCTTTAGGATATGGCTTTGAGATCTCACTTCCTTTCCAAGTCCTCCATCACTTCCCAAGAATGGTGAAGCCTTCTCCTCAGGGCTCCTTTCCTGCATCACCTACCCCTCAGCATTGCACCTGCCTGTATATGTATCTCCCCATCAGGGTGTAAAATCCGTGAGGCTAATATCCTCAGGGATGAATATCTGCTGAATGAATGGCAATCTTTCAGAAAGAACAGCAGAGAATTTTCTTTATAGGACTTTTGATGGAAAATCATTTTCAATGATGATACTATCATCTTTACAAATAAAGCCATTCACTTGGGAAACTGAAAAATTAATGTGCTCAGTAGTCAGGACATCTTCAGAAGATGAAAGAAAATAATACTGTTATTCTCCATTCATAAGGAACCACTTAATATATGCTCCTCGGGGCTTTTTCTTGTCTTGTTTCCACCTAAGTGTCTTTCTTTTCAGTCTCAATTCACTTTACCAGAAATCTACATCTCTCTATCATGTGTATCATTCTTACTTTCTACTTAAGTGTCTATGGCAAAGAAATGAACAAAAGAAGATAGAGGAAAACTCCCCAACATGTAGACAGACACACAGAGTCACATGACAGACATGAAAAAGAAGAAGAGTATCTTATGGCTGTAAGTGGCTTTGGAGTCTGTGGAATATAATAAAGGGAGACAGAGTAGAATCAATGTTATTGTCCCTATTCAGCCTTGGTTTCTTAAGTCACTCCCCACTGTATCCTTCAGCTCTGGCTGTACCTTCCGTGTGATCTCTTTCTTCTCCCAACTTGTCCACATTATGTGGTTTAAAATGCTGCTCTATGCATGGCATATGGTGGGTGGGCTGGTGCTGCAGGGCTCTGTATCAATGTCACATCTCCTTTACTGATTCAGATGCTCTGTGTGTGGAGTTGAGAATGTGAGTTTGTTAAAAGTGCTCATAAGACTCCTTTAACTCTGCCAGGTTCATAGACCACTGCCCAGCAGACCTAGAGGATAGGTGGTATATAAGGCATGTTGCCTAAAAACTTGCAGGTCTTGAGACCTAATACCATCTCTACATTTGTCCACACTGGGCACAAAGACAACAGACCCCCAACCAGTCCAACAACTGTGCTGCCCCTATTCTACAGTCTGATTGTCCCCATCAAAACTCAAATTGAAACTTAACCCCCATTGTGCAGTATGAAGAGGGACCTGGTGGGATCTATAAGAGGTCACAAGAGCTCTGCTCTCCTGAACAGAATAATGCATTCATAGCTTTACAGATTAATGAGTTGGTAGGTTATTTCAAGTGTGTGTCTATTATAAAAAGCTCCATTTGACTCTGTCTTTTGCATGGGCCCCTCTTACTGATGTCCTTTGCTGCTTTGGGAATTAACAGAAAACTCCAATTTCAAAAAGGCCTTTGTCAGAAGAAGAGCCTTGACCTTGGACCTCCCAGGCTCCAGACACATGAACTGAATAAAACTATTCTCTATGATATATCCTGAAGTCAAATATTTTGTTATAGCAACAGAAAACAGAGTAAAGCACCTTATTAGATGCTTAGTTGAGACACTAATTCTAGGCACTGAAACATGTCCCTTTTGTAATATCTCAGAAGTTTTATTCACAAAAATACTGTATATAAATTGTTTTATTGACAAAAATACTGTATATAAATTGTTTTCTGAATTTTACCTAAATTTTTTTTAACTAGTTGAAT
The DNA here is from genome assembly GCF_047511675.1 of Marmota flaviventris. NCBI lineage: Eukaryota > Metazoa > Chordata > Mammalia > Rodentia > Sciuridae > Marmota > Marmota flaviventris. Next base: position 68,642,584 of record NC_092505.1, on the reverse strand, counting down.
TTTTGAACTTTGAAGGTTTATCTAAATTTAATCTTAAGGGTAGATTACATCTAAGAAAAAATGGCAACTCAAAAAGGTAATTTAAAAGAAAAGTTATAAGCTCCTCGAAGTAATAAAAGCAAGTCTTTTGTGACAACTATGGTATGGCAAGCAGCACAGTAAGACAGTTTGATGCTGTAACTCGAAGTGTTCCCAGCCGGCTCAGTTAAGACACAACTACAGACATTATGGAATGCTGCCCAATGACTGTCAATTAAGAAACATGTTGGCCGTGGCACCTAATTTCAAAACATTACTTAGGGCAAAATTTTAACTCCATTAATCTGTATTATATCATCAGTCTCAGAGCTGTTGTTTGGATCGATTTCTCTAAATGCCTGAGTTCCTCAGCCATGTGGATTCCAAGGACATGGCAGGCCCCTCTGATGACAGCCAATTCTACAACATGCTTTTTTTTTTTTTAATTAGAATCTGCACTTTCTTTCAATTTTTTACAAAGTTAAATATAGATAATATTTACAATGTTTAGAAGATATTAAGTAACGGAAAGCACTAAGAGCACAAGGAAATCATGTGCCTGCCTATATTGGCCAGCTGAAAAGGACAGATGATCTTGACCCCCAAAAGGGGAATTAGGAAAAACACTATTGGGATTAAAGAGATTCTGAAGGTGACAGAAACACTTTACAAAACTTCTGAAACTACCCCTCTCCAGCCTAATAAATACCACCAATAATCTTCAGGGATGGAGGACACGGGGATTCATCACTGAGAGTGATTTGCCATATCCTTAGAAAATTACCTAGACATTGACACTTCATTCAGTTTACCTGAAGTTAGTTCATTTATTGTTTGCTATGCACCAGCACTGACTTAGTTTTCTATTACAGAAGCTAAGAAACATTCTAGCAAGTGCTAGAAAGAAATGTAGGGGAAAGCAGAATGGCTACAGGGAGCTGGAAGTAAAATGCACTGAGGTTTTCTATGTGCTAGGTACTGTGTGTATTCTGTTTCAATAGCACTCATAGGAAGTAGATAGTGTTCTATTTTTGTTTATTTTTTTATGTGGTGCTGAGGATTGAACCCAGGGCCTCCTCACTCATGCAAAGCAAGTGCTCTACCTCTGAGCTACAATCCCAGCCCATAGATAGTGTTCCAGCCTGAATTTATAGATGAAACCAGAGAAGTTCAGAGACCATAGGTAACTTGTCACTAAAACAGCTCTTCCAACAGAACTCAAGCCACTGATAGACAGTAAGCTGCGGACTCTGGTCTCTTCAACTTGTTACCACAAATGGGGATCTGGTGCCACTGCTTTCTAATTCTATACATACCTTACTATACACAGAGTAAATGATGCGACATTAGACAACCAACAGCCCCCAGCCATTCAATTAATCTTAACATCTCTGCTGGCAAACCATGCCACCAGTTAAAGGAACATGTTTTGAAAAATTAAGACAGAATCAGTGTGGCAGAGTGGGAATACATTAGTCTCCTGGCGACAACCAAGGAAGAATATTAATGACACCTGTGAGTCTAGAGAGGAGTGAGAGCCAGGAAAGCCAGTCTAGGAGATGATAGGCAGCGTATCACGCAACCTGTTGCAGAACACTGTTAACACTTCAGCTCTCTCGCAGAGTGAAACAGGAAGTCATCAAAGACTTTGTACACAGAGGATTTAGAAGACTGCTCTGGCTGCTACTGAGGGGCAATGGTGGAATAGTTTTTAGATGGGGCCAAGGGTAGAAGCAGAGAGACCAGTGTACCAGTGGAGCACTACTATAATAAACCAGGTGAGTGAGATATGATGGTGGCAGGATTGTGGCAGTAGAGATGATAAATGGTTGGATTTGGATCTATTTTAAGGCAGAACCAATATGAACAAAGCCCATCAGAGCCCTCCGATGGCTGAATGTAAAAAATAATAAATAGACAAAACCCACAGATACACACACAGTGGAGATTATTAAAGGTTAAGAGAAAAAAGCTATTCAAGGGGAAAATAAGTCATTTATAAAAATTCAATTAGCACATCTACATCAGAATTCTCATTACCAACATGGATTTAAGAAGTCAAAAGATTAATAAGTTCTAAAGGAAAGTATTTTGGAACCAATATTTCTATATCCATTTAAACAATTTCATAATGAAAGAGAAAAATAAAAATACTCTTAGAATACAAAGTTCCCTGAAGTTTATTTCTAACACATTTTGAAAGAATCATTCAAGGATATAATCCAGCAAATGAACCAATACATTCAAGAAACAAGAGAATGGGGTGGAAGATAGAGTAGTAAGTAAAGAAAATAGTAAATCTCAAGATTTAGGGTAAATGGTTATTTATGCATGATGAGACAGTGTAAAAATGTGTAACTAAACTTCTAAATAAACCAATACAAAATGGTGGAACTGGGGAGTTCAAAAAGTGAAAGCATAGTAAGGTATTGTCTTATTTGTGATACAATATGGTAAAAACTAACTTACAACTAATAAAATTGCAAGTTAAAACATGTTTATAAAAATGTAAAAGTAAACCACTGAAAGAATACAATGGAACAAGCAATTTTCAAACCAATGGAATATGAAAAAAATTCACATTTCAACCATTCTCACAAAGGGAAAGAGAGGGAAAATAAAGAACAAAATAAAATGAAAACATAGAAAAACAAGAAAAGACAAACAGCAAAAGAAGTTGAATACAAAACATAATATGAGAGAGTGAGTCTGACCACACATTTGTCATAATAAATGTAAATTAAATAAAATATAAACACACTCAAATTGAGAGGAAATTTATATATTGTTTATAAGAGACAAGCCAAAATCAAAATATCACTGTTGGAAACAAAGTTGGGGCAACATATAGAGTAAGAAAAGTTAACCAAAAAGAGCAAGTGTAGAGGTTAATATTCAGCAAAATGGAAACAAGGGAGAAACATTAACTGGGACATATAAGGATATTACACATTAGTAAAATGTTCAGGTAAGATGATATGCAAATTATGCCAGGCATGGTGGTGCACACTTATGGTCCCAATAACTCAGGAGGCTGAGGCAGGAGGATGGCAAGTTCAAAGCCAACCTCCGCAACTCAGTGAGGCCCTAAGTGAATCAATGAGACCCTATCTCTAAATAAAAAATAAAAAGGGCTGGGGATTTGGTTCAGTGGTTAAGTCTCCAGTAACCCCCCATCCCGGTCCTCCCTGCAAATGATATATAAGTCACAAATTTAATGACTCAGAAATATAAATAGCCAAAAGTAGAAGAAATGCAAGAAATACGGACAAGCCCTAAATGTTGAAGAAGATCCAAACAGACTGCTCCCAGAAACTGAGTTATTAAGAAAATGATCTTAAGAAAGACACAAAAGATTTGAATAAGTTATTTCAAAATAAAAAGCAGAAAAAAATAGTGGGTAAAATCTAATGTGAACTACAGATACTGAAAAATCTAGATGATGCATTTTAAAACTCCAGTGGCAGAATAATTTCTATGGTTAGGAGAGGGAGGTTGAGGGAGCTGAATGAATCAAGAGGCACTTTTACATTGCTTTATGTTCATGCAAGTTGGAATACTTTTCAATAAATTCCTTCGCTCCCACTCCACCTCTGATCCAAAGATTAATGCCCCTGGGACAGGTGCTAAGCCAGGAAAGCAGGGGAGAGGAAAGTGAGGTGTAAGAGTGAAAAAAAACAATGCTTAGATCCAGCATTCAAAGGCATCTCTTACATGAGATTGCAAATCCAAACCACGAAATTATAATTCCACATCTGTACTCACATAAAAGGTTCTATGTCCTTTGAATGAAATTAAAAACATCTGAATTGTAGCACTGTGATTCCATATCTGGCAAGAATGTGGAAGTAAAATCACAATCCTGTGGATTTTGCAGATGAAAATTCATGCTAACAACACATGAGGTAATGATGGCACAGATGCATTTTAAAACCCTCCACCAGCCATCCATCTTCCATTTTCTCAGTCCTACTGTGCCCAATCAACATAGGACCTTTGAAAATAACTGTAAATTTTAATCATCTATGTGATTGTGATTGAAGGTTACAAACATCTACCAGGAAGAAGAAGAGAAAAAGATTCACTCAAGATTTTGTTTTCTGAAAATGAACTCCTTCAAAAGAGGAGAAACATGCACAACTTGATAGGGAAAAAAGTTTACAAATGTTTGAGCTATGGGGCTTAAGTCTGGAGTTTCAAAAAAATCACTACAACATAAAATTAATACACATACACAGTGCAGCTCTGCAAAAACACCATTTCTTTTTCTGTTATCTATCAGTGCATTTTTATTTTCTTCAATATTCAATATCCTCAGTACTTTCCTTTCTCATTTCAAACTCTTGATTTTCTTTTGATTTTTTTTTATGAAGTTCATTTTCATGTATTTTTCCCTCTCAAGGAACTGTGCCTAAGTTTAACCTGACATTCAATTTAAGATGATTCTTTTTTTAAAAAAATATTTTTTAGTTGTAAATGGATCTTTTTATTTTATTTATTTATATGTGGTGCTTAGGATTGAACCCAGGGCCTCACACATACTAGGCAAGTGCTCTACCACTGAGTCACAACTCCAGCCCTCAATTTAAGATGATTCTTAACACTGAAAGTACAATCCATTTTCTACCTGCAGCCTGGAACCTATGTGTGATTCCCTGGCTTTGTCCAGGTACCATATTCTCAGTTTCAAAATCCAATTTAGTATATCACACATAAAATGCAAACTTCCGTGTCAGTTACATTCTAAAAATCTTCTGAGTGTTATCTACCCAAAGAGATTTTAAAATTTTTAATTGTAAACAGGGTCATCTTGAGAGTGATAATTGCCAAATTATTTAATACCACTGATTATGTGCTTGAACATCATCGCTACAGAAATCTTCATAATGTCACTGTCATTGTGAAAGAAGACACTGTCTTCTTTCTGCCTCCCACTGACTGATGACTACTGCTAGAGCCTTTGCCTAAAGCAGAATGATAAAGGATTTTGATTTCTATATTTAAAATCAATGTCAAATATTCATAAGATCTATGTGAAATTTAGACTCTTTGATGCAGTAGTTTCCTACCTGGGAATGTGTCATAAGAGAATAATCCAAAGGAATAAATAAAAACTACCAGTATGAATGTTTATTTCAATATTATCCAAAGAATGTGAAGCATTAGGACCAATGCTACTACCCGAAAATATAGGAATAGTTATGTAAATTATGGCAAATCAATTCAAAGGACTATTTATAAAGCTACTTTATGAGTAGCTTTTTATTATGAAATTATTAAGAAATTCAACTTACTAAAACTATGTAATAATTTAAAAGACAGTTTAGTAGCAAATCATAAGTGAAAAAATAAAAATGAGAAATGGCACTTGAAAACACTAGACTGCAATAATAAAATTAATTATCAATTATGACACATGAATTCATTTTCTTTAAAAAAATTTAAAATATTATTTTTTCACAGATTTTGCAATAAATAAAAAAAATGGGAGGAAAGTAAATAATACCATAAAAAACTTGTTCTCTGAGGACAATAAGAGCTTAAAAAGTCTTAATTTTTATAATTCTATACAATTTAATTATTTTCACAGAATCATCAGTATTACCCCCATTTAAAACCAAACCTTAAAATTATAGTTTCAAGGTTGGAAATCTGTTTTGGACAGATTCAGAGTCCTGCCCAGTGGTTATCAGGAGACAGGATAACAAGAAAAAGGAATATAGAGGATTTGTTATATTACACACCACCTCTTCTCAAAACTGAGAATATGAAAACTTCACCTAATTAGAAGATTAAATATCAGAAGCCATAAACAGAGGAGGACCAAGGAAAAGACCCATAATGGATTAGAACTAATTACTCTTTTAGCCCTAAGAGCTATGTTTTATCTAGTCCTTTAGTGAGGAGGAGTTGGGTCAGAAACAACTGATCAGCCCATAATTGGTAACCGTATGAAGCAAATTGCTACATGTGAATAAATTTAAAATATGCAGGCTCTTAGTTGAAAGGTGCTTGCAAGCGACAGGCAGGAGACAGCAGAGAAAACAGGAGTGGCTTTACTACCACTAAAGAAGCTACGGTGGCTTCTTGGACCCATGAAAGAACTCACATCAGAGCCGTGAAGTACAGAATCCTTGTTACAGAAATTATGTCTCCTATTTATACAATCCTTCCTCACAAAACCCTATCCCTGTCATGGAAAGACTTTTCTTGTGACTAAATGATGAAAAATTTTGTTGAAAAAAAATTCTAGCAGTCAATTTTCCAGAGTGAAACTGTATGTGTCATGGATGTGATTCATTTTCTTTCTTTTCTTATTAACTGCTTAAATAGCTTGAGAAATTCTGGCTTCATTTAATACTCTAGAAACAGCAAAAACTTTCCTCAAAACTTGGCTGTGTCAAATTATTCCTCTAGTAACGCATTGTTTTCTGACACTGGTGTTGAAATGCCAAGACACTCTGACAGATAATTGTTAGAGACTTTGTATTCAAAGCTTTTAAATAGCATGAAATATTGGTTTGGGAACCAGCTGTTCAGCAGAGGGCACTGGCAGTGGGAATAGGAGAAGACAGTAATGGAGGTGCCGGTAACAATTTTGAACCTCCTTCCTGAAATTGGCATTTTACTGTGGGCAACAGGGTTTCCAGCATTTTTACAACAGAAATTAGGTTGAATGTATTTTTTCCTAAAAGAACAAAAACATCCTATCTATGTATATTCAGAAATCCACATGTTGGAATATGAGAAAAAATACATCAGAATGAAGTAGAAACAATAACCCAAGGGTGTGTTGTCAAACATTTAATTATCTGTCAAAGGGACATTCTAAATTTCACTTCAAAGGCAAAAGAAAAGAGGGTGTCTAGTAATTTGGTCTGTTCACTTGGGTCTCTCAATACTCAGTCTAAAGATCCACTGTCCAATATAGTAACAAAGTGGTTATTGGACGCTAATACAAATTCCTGTGTACTGTATGAGTAAAACACACACTGGATTCAAAGACTGAAAAAAAAGAACCTAAATGATCTCATTAATATTTTTCATATTGAAACTGAAATGGTAATATTTGGGGTATACTAGATTAAAACATTATTAAAAATCAATCTCATTTGCTTCCTTTTACCTAATGTGGTTACTAGAAAATTTAAGATTAGGTATGTCACTCCTATTTGTAGCTCTTACATTACTATCAAACAGTGGTATATAAAATAAATTGAGGAGAATTAAATTACCTTTAAAATCTTTTCTATATCTACAGTTCTGACATTAAGAAACAGCAGACACAAGTTAATAGGTCTCTAATGAGAAACCTGGCTCTTGTCACTCTTTGGTTCTTTCTCCAAACTTTGTCATAAAAGCCCCTCTTGACCTTCTCTTTCTGTTTCCCATGGATCTCTAATAGTCAAGAAGAATGAATGCGTCTATTTATTTGAAAACTTCAAGTGGAAGTTTATAAGGCTATCCTGGCAAAATAAAAATATTTCCATTTGGTCATATTCCTTTTAATTTCTCGATAAATTCTCATACAAGCTAATGTCTGTTTTTGATGATTTGTAATGAACAATAAATTTTGGACTGTGGATTTTCATATCTACTTAAAAGATGACCTTATGGCATTTGCCAGTAAATGGATAGAGTTGGAGACTCTCATGCTAAGTGAAATAAGCCAATCTCCCAAAAATAAAGGTCAAATGTTTTCTTTCCTATGCAGAAGCTAACCCACAATAATGGGGAAACTGTAAGAATAGAAGTTCAGACACCAGCCTGCAGGAACCCAGGTTCACATTGAGCCCAGGTCCATCCCCTCCACCAGGGGGCACCCACCTGAGCCCAGCCTCCGGCACAGGACTCCCCCTTCCGAACAGCAAACTGCCACGGGAGCCCAGGCCTGACCCAGATCCACCCACAGGTCCAGGGTAGGTCTGAGTTTTCCCCCTTCCCCACCTGGAGCCTAAGCCTAAACCACTTCTATCTTGGGACACTGTAGTCACTGCCATAGCCTTTTCCACACAGTAGTCCCGAACTTTTTGACAACAGACAGAGCCCAGAAGCATCTGCATCTCAGAGCAGGCATCCCAAAGAGAGTGTGAGTGAGGCCCACCCTTTTAGCCCCATCTCTGTAAGACATTGCTTCCATCTTGGGTCACTCAACTATTATCTCGAATTACCTCAGTTATTGCTGCCACCACAGACAATCTGCACAAGTACTACAAGAATGTAGGGTAGAAACTGTCATATCTCAGATCCACACTGCAAGAAAGGAAGACACATAGACAACATGAAAAAACAAGGGAGGAAAGTGCCCCAAACAAACCAGGACACTATAATAACAGAACCCATGGACAATGAGATTGATGAAATGTCAGAGAAGGAGTTCAGAAGGTTCATAATTAAAATGATCTGTGAATTAAAGAATGTGCTAAAAGAGCAAATACAGGCAAAAATTGATCACTCCAACAAAGAGATAAGAAAGCAAATACAGGCAGCAAAAGATTACTTCAGGAGAGAGATAGAGACTCTGAAAAAAAAAAAAGACAGTCATAAATCCTCGAAATGAAAGATACAATAAACCAAATAAAAAACTCAATAGAAAGCATAATCAACAAACTAGATCACTTGCAAGAAAGAATTTCAGATAATGAAGACAAAGTTGATCACATAGTGAAGATAGTAAGAAACCATGAACAGAACATCCACAAATTATGGGACAGCATCAAAAGACCAAATCTAAGAGTTATTGGGATAGGGAAAGGCACAAAGTTTCAAACCAAAGGAATGCACAATCTCTTCAATGAGATAATATCAGAAAATTTCCCAAGCATAAAGAATGAATTGTAAAACCAAATACAAGAGGCTTACAGGACACCAAATGTACAAAATTATAACAAATATATACCAAGGCACATTATAATGAAAATGCCTAGCATATAGAATAAGGATAGAATCTTAAAAGCCACAAGAGAGAAGAATCAGATTACATATAGGGGGAGACCAATTTGTATCTCAGCAGATTTTTCAACCCAGACCCTCAAAGCCAGGAAATCATGGAACAACATATATCAAGTTCTGAAAGAAAATGGATGCCAACCAAGAATCTTATATCCAGCAAAACTAAGCTTTAGATTCGATGATAAAATAAAAACCTTCCATGATAAACAAAAGTTAAGAGAATTTACAACTAGAAAGCCTGCACTACAAAACATCCTCAGCAAAATATTCCACAAAGAGGAAATTAAAAACAATGATAAAAATCAGCAGAGGGAGGTATTACACTAAAGGAAAACCTAATCAGAGTAGAAACCAAATCACGTTAAATACCAAAATTAAACAAAAATGGCTGGGAATACAAATCATGTCTCAATACTAACCCTGAATGTTAAAGGCCTAAACTCAGCAGTCAAAAGACATAGACTAGAAGATTGGATTTAAAAAAAAAAAAAAGATCCAACAATATGCTGCCTTCAAGAGACTCATCTTATAGGAAAAGACATCCACAGACTGAAGGTGAAGGGTTGGGAAAAATCATACCACTCACATAGACTGTGGAAGCAAGCAGGGGTTTCTATCCTTATATCAAATAAAGTAGACTTCAAGCTAGAGTCAATCAAAAAGGATAAAGATGGACACTACATACTGCTCAAGGGAACCATACACCAACAAGACTTCACAATTATAAATATATATGCCCCAAACAATGGAGCGTCTATGTTCACCATGTTCACCAAACAAACTCTTCTCAAGCTCAAGAGTCAAATAGACCACAACACAATAATTTTAGGGGACTTTAACACACCTCTTTCAGCACTAGATAGATCTTTCAAATAAAAGCTGAACAAAGAGAATATAGAACTCAATAATACAATCAATAACTTAGACTTTAACTGACATATATAGAATATTTCATCCTTCAACAAGAGAATACACTTTCTTCTCAGCAGCACATGGATCCTTCTCTAAAATAGACCATATATTATGCCACAAAGTAACTCTTAGCAAATATAAAAAAAGAGATACTACCCTGAATTCTATCAGATCATTATGGAATGAAATTAAAAATCAATGATAAAATAAGAAATAAAAGCTACTCCAACACCTGGAGACTAAATATGCTACTGAATGAACAGAAGACATCAAGGAGGAGATTAAAAAATTTTAGAGGTGAATGAGAACACAGATACAACATATTGAAATCTCTGGGACACTATGAAAGCAATTCTAAGAGAAAAGTTCATTGTATAGAATTCATTCCTTAAAAGAAGAAACAGTCAACAAATAAATGAGTTAACACTACATCTCAAAGCCCTAGAAAAAGAACAAATCAACACAAAAGCAGTAGAAGACAAGAAATAATTAAAATAAGAGCTCAAATCAATGAAACTGAAACAAAAGAAACAACTGAAAAAACTGACAGAACAAAAAGTTGGTTCTTTGAAAAAAATAAAATTGACAGACCCTTAGCCATGATAACAAAGAGAAGGAGAGAGAGAACTCAAATTACTAACATACATAATGAAAAAGGAACTATCACAACAGACACTACAGAAATAAGAAAATAATTAGAAATTATTTTGAAAACTGTACTACAATAAAGTAGAAAATATCAAAGGCATAGAATAACAAATTTCTAGAGTCATATAATTTGCCCAAATTGAATCAAGATGATATACACAATTTAAACAGCTCAATTTCAAGTGACAAAATAGGAGACACTATCAGAAGTCTACCAACCAAAAAAAAAAAAAGCCCAGGACCAGATGGATACACAGCCAAGTTATACAAGACCTTTAAAGAAGACCAATTTGTATCTCAGCAGATACCCATACTCCTCAATTTATTTCTGAAAATAGACAAAGAAGGAGCACTTCCAAGCTCATTCTATGAGGCCAATATCACCCTGATTTCAAAACCAGTCAAAGATACATCAAAAAAAGAAAACTTCCATCCAATATCTCTAATGAACATAGATGTAAAAATTCTCAATAAAATTCTCGAAAATCGAATATAAAAATATATCAAAAAGATCGTGCACCATGATCAAGTGGGATTCATCCCAGGAATGCAAGGTTAGTTCAACATTACAGAAATCAATAAAATAATTCATCACATCAATAGACTCAAAGATAAGAATCATATGATCATCTCAACAGTCACAGAAACAGCATTTGACAAAATACAGAATCCCTTTATGTTCAAGACACTAGAAAAAACAGGGATAACAGGAACCTATCTCAACATCATAAAAGTTATCTATGCTAAGCTCCAGGCCAACCTCATTCTAAATGGAGAAAAATTGAAAGCATTCCCTCTAAAAACTGGAACAAGACAGGATGCCCTCTTTCATCATTTCTGTTTAACATAGTTCTTGAAACACTGGCCAGAGCAATTAGATGAAAGAAATTAAAGAAAAACACATAGGAAAAGAAGAAGTCAAACTGGCACTATTTGCTGATGATATGATTCTATACCTAGAAAACCCTAAACGTTCCACCAGAAAACTTCTAGAACTAGTAAATGAATACAGCAAAGTAGCAGGATATTAAACTAACACCCATAAATCAAAGGCATTTCTGTATATCAGTGACAAATCCTCAGAAAGGGAAACCAGGAAAACTATCCCATTTACAATAGCCTCAAAGTAAAATAAAATAAAATAAAATACTTGAGAATCAACTTAACAAAAGAGGTGAAAGATCTATATAATGAAAATTACAGAACTCTAAAGAAAGAAATCAAAAAGGCCTTAGAAGATGGAAAGATCTACCTTACTCTTGGATAGGCAGAATTAATATTATCAAAATGGCCACACTACCAAAAGCACTATACAAATTTAATGCAATTCTGATCAAAATCCCAATGACATTCCTCATAGAAATAGAAAAAGCAATCATGAAATTCATCTGGAAAAATAAGAGACCCAGAATAGCTAAAGCAATCCTTAGCAGGAAGAGTGAAGCAGGTGGCATCACTATACCAGACCTTAAACTATACTACCAAGCAATAATAACAAAAACAGCATGGTATTGGCACCAAAAAAGACTTGTAGACCAATGGTACAGAATAGAGGACACAGAGACTAATCCACAAAACTACAATTATCTTATATTAGACGAAGGCACCAAAAACATTCACTGGAGAAAAGATAGCTTCTTCAACAAACGGTGCTGGAAAAACTGGAAATCCATGGGCAACAAAATGAAATTAAACCCCTATCTCTCACCATGCACAAAATTCAACTCAAAGTGGATCAGGAACCTAGGAATTAAACCAGAGACTCTGCATCTAATAGAAGAAAAAGTAGGCCCTAATCTCCATCATGTGGGGTTAGGCCCCAACTTCCTTTGGAGCAAGATAAGACTTAATAATAAGACTCCTTTGGTGCAAGAATTAAAATAAAAAATCAATAAATGGGATGAACTCAAACTAAAAAGTTTCTTCTCAGCAAAAGAAACAATCTGTGAGGTGAATAGAGAGCCTACATCTTGGGAGCAAATCTTTACCCCTCACACGTCAGAGAAAGCACTAATCTCTAGGGTATATAAAGAAATCAAAAAGCTAAGCACCAAAAAAATCAAATAACCCAATCAACAAATGGGTCATGGAACTGAACAGACACTTCTCAGAAGAGGATCTACAATCAATCAACAAATATATAAAAAAATGCTCATAATCACTAGCAATTAGATAAATGCAAATCGAAACTACTCTAAGATAATTTTGTTAATTTTTAAAAAAGAACAGAAGTTCAGTGAATTAGACAAAGAGAAATGAAGGAAAGGGAGGTGGAATAGGAATAGGACAGTGGAATGAATCTGACATAACATTCCTATGTTCATATATGAATACACCACAGAGAATATACCATCATGTACATCCATAAGACTGTGGTCCTAATTAGAAAAAGATATATTCCATGCTTGTATAATTATATCAAAATAGATTCTATTGTTATGTATAACTAAGAATAACCAATAAAAATACGAAGTAAAAGGGAGTTATGGTATTATAGAACTTCAGAAGTCTTATAATCTGGTAATCCCCAAACACGCTGATATCTCTGAATCACGTGGGGAATATCTAAAAAGTATTGATTTCTAAGCTTGCTTTCTGGATATTCTGACTCAGTGGGTCTTGATGAAGCCCAGGGCCCTTTATTTCTTAAGAAGCCTTAAGATCACTTTGAAACTTAGACATGGTTTTGGAACCTGGTCTAGCCCTCTTATTTCTATAATTTGTGTAAAATTTATGTGCCAGTTGTAAGGCCCAGGGGCCTCAGACCTGGAACCCGGATGCAAGGTCTCCTAACCACAGCTCATGCCACTGTGGAAAGACATTCTCCATACACACACATTACTCACTCCTCATCAGCCCCAGCCATCAGTATATCTTCTTTGTCAGTTTTAACATCCAATTCTGGTTCTCCACTAAGCAGCAGCTTCAAGTTATAAATAACCAGCAAAGTACCTAGTAAAAAAAAAAAAAAAAAGGAGATGTTTGACTTGCCAGTATTTTAAACATACTAAATGCTAGGTATTGTGCTACCATCTCATCCTTGGAATAATTAAATACACTATAACCAAGCTTCCTTTTGCACTTTGATAAATAATATATTTGACTATGTTCCAAAATTCATATCTTATAGCAAACTCTACTCTCTGCCAAAGAATGTTGAATTGCTACAATATGGTGTTTCTTATTACTAATTCAATTCATTGTAAGTCTTTCAAACTTTAGCACTCATCATAATTTGCATTATGAAAAGTGTTAGGAAGTTGAGCCAAGTTTGTATTATAAGTGAAGCTCTCATTGGTGAGCTTGAAATCAATGCATAAGAGAACAAAGGCGAGTTTTTTAATTTGTACAAAGTGTTGCTTTTAGACTCTATTGCTGGTATTGGCAAACTTTTTCTGCAAAGAGACAGACAGTAAATATTTTAGGCTTTACAGGCCATATGGTCTCTGTCACATCTACTCATAACTCCTACTCTGCCACTGTAGCATGAAAGCAGCCACAGAGAAGACATAACTGAATGAGTGTAGTTGTATTCTATTTATTTAGAGAAACAGGTATGTCACCACAGTTTGCTGACCCCTGCTCTAAGTAACTTTTTATATCAAAGAAGTCCAAATCATTTACAAAGTTGGATCCCTGACAAACCGAGCTGTTGGAAAAATTTTAAAAGAAAGATAATTATACTTTTTGTTGGTAGAAATAAAAAGAGTGTGGTGGCTAAGAATGTGGACTTTGAAGCTTAACTGCCTGTGTCTAAATACTGAGTCAGCCATTTACTAGTACAGTAATCTCAGGTAAATTTTTTATTATCTCTAAACGTAATTTTTTGATACAATGGAGATCACGAGGGACCTACCACATATAGTTGTTCTGAGAATAAAATAACTTAATTTTTAGAAAGCACTTGGGAAAGTATTCAAAAAGAAACTCTTCATTAATGTTTGTATTTCACAATTGGAAGTGAATCACTGTTCTTAAAATATATTGTGTATATATTAATAAAAAGAATACCAACTTAATTGCCATTATTTTTCCGCTGAGACAAAGAGAAGTGACTTAAAACATCATTTTTAAACAAAATGCCACAGAATGGAGGAGAAATTTTTGAGGTAAAGCAAATCAAGTCTGAAATAATTTTAATAAAATTTCACCACAAACAATATATAAATTGAAGAGCTTCACAGTTTTCCTTAAAGCAAGGTATGAGAAATATGGGAATCTGGAGAAAGACTGGCACTGGAAACATCAGCAAAGATGGTACATTCTACATGTTGAGCAGAAAGTTGGGAGAGATGGAGAGAATGAGGGAAAATCTGAAAATCCTGAAAAAGAATATCAACAAAGCTCTTGCTATCTCTACCACAGAAGCATAGATTCATTGTTTTATAAATTTGTAAGTCTTATCAGCCTTGTAACTCATAATCTCAGATGTAATAAGCATCTCGGCTACATGGTGCAAATAACAAATAACTCTGCTGCATGATACAAGCACTGGGTCATGGTCTGCATCATCCTCTTCTCCTTCAGTTTCACAAAGCTCCACAAGCACAATGAACCTTCCTCTTTGTGCCAAGGATTTACAGCAACTCCTGTTTCAATTCTCTTAAAACAAAATTCATATGGTTAAAATGAATGGCTGCCCCCATGTGAGAATTCACATGATATTATTAACATAAAAACATATGTAAAGTGACTTTCATAAGACACCAAAACAAAAACTTCCATCAAATTTCAGAATTCTGATGATCTTACCACATTTTCCATAGATCACATCAAATTGCTGCATTAATTCAGCTTCATTTTTGAATGGGGAGTATTTATAAATTATAGACAATTCTGTTGAGAATTTTTGTGGATCATCTGTGACAGATTCTCTGGTTCTTGTCAGCCATGAAGGCATTGGAACTACAACCTGTTTAAAAACAAACAAAAAAACAAACACACACACACACATTGATTTATTATTATTATTTTTAAGAGAGAGAGAGAGAATTTTTTAATATTTATTTTCCAGTTTTTGGTGGACACAACATCTTTATTTTATTTTATTTTTTAATGTGGTGCTGAGGACTGAACCCAGTGCCCTGCACATGCCAGGCGAGCGCGCTACCCCTTGAGCCACATCCCCAGCCCACATTGATTTATTATTAAATTCACAAGACCCACCATCTTTTTGTCTGATCCTAGTTTATTTACTATTCAAACAAATCATAAAATACAAAGTTAAAAGTTTATTTTCCTCCCATATTTTAGTTTTATAAAGAAGAGACAGATAACAAATTTGTATACTTGTGGAATGTGCGGACAGATGGAGGCCAACTCCATGCCCTTTTTTTTTTTTTTTTTTTTTTTTAAAGAAATGGCAAGTCACTTTTTTTTTTTTTTAAGAGAGAGTGAGAGAGATAGAGGTAGAGAGAGAGAGAATTTTTTAATATTTATTTTTTAGTATTTGACGGACACAACATCTTTGTTTGTATGTGGTGCTGAGGATCGAACCCGGGCCGCACGCATGCCAGGCGAGCGCGCTACCTCTTGAGCCACATCCCAGCCCCCTCCATGCCCTTTTGAAAGATGGATGGAATGGCAGAGGAAACAATAGTATCAGCACTTTAGAAATGGAAAAGCAGATGACAGCATACCAAGAAATACAATCCACAGCCCTTGCCAGAAAAGAGAAGAGTCAGCCTGATTTACAATTCAGATTGATGGCATGAAAGCCAGAAGTAGCATCTAGATCCCCATTTGGCAACAGTTCCTCCAAACCCCAGAGCCCCTGGATGCTCACTCTCTGAAGACTGGAACAATGTGTTTATGGATGAGAAGACACAGAGTTGTTAGGGGAAGCCTATTGAGATTTAAGGGACTGAGTCAAAGTGTACATGCTGGATGCCAAAAACCTCAGCATCTTGTCTCATCTGCCCCCAGAAGGCTGGCAGCTAAGCCTCCAGGCAGAAGACTGCAAGAGTCTTCTCTTAGAAATCGGACCAGCTCAGAAGGAAAGACCTAAAGAAAATGACATCAAGAATCCCCCAATAAAACAACCTGTTTAGATCATATCATTGAAACTCCCACGCCCAGCTCAATCAGCATTTTGTTGGACTACTTTTTTAAATGTTTAGGAATAACAGCCATCTAAGAAAAGCCTCTAATATGATAAACAGAAACCAGGTCAACAAATAAAAACTAAGCATCTCAGTGGAAATAGAAACCATAAGAGGAGGACGACAATTTTGATTAAAAAAAAAAACATTATTAAAATCTTCAGTGCTATAAGAAAAATACTGTATCCATGAAATAAGAACCAGATATCTTTGGAAAAAAGATTATTGAGAGAATAAAAAAAGACCTTTTAGAAATTAAAAATATAATTATAAAAGAAATTTATGAAAGAATTGGAAAATAAATGTTTAAAAATCTCCCAGAAAACAAAACTATGAAAGACAGAAAATAGAAGAGAAAAATAAGAAAATCAAAGAACCACTTATAGAAGTCCAAGAGCTAAAAACAGTGGCAAAAGGAGAATAAAGAAAATATGGATGAAAGAAAATCATCAGTGTTGCAGGGCACAGCGGCACACAACTATAATCACAACTACTTGGGAGACTGAGGCAAAAGGATCATAAGTTCAAGTCCAGCCTGGGCAACTTAACAAGACCCTGTCTCAAATTAAAAATTTAAAATGTCTGGGGATGTAATTTAGTGATAGAGCACTCCTGGCCTCAGTCCTGAAAGAGGGAGAGAGGGGGAGGGAAATGGGTGAGAAAGATATAAAAAGGAAGGAAGGGAGGGAGGAAAGGAGGGAGGGAGGGAGAGAAGAAGGAAGAGAAATTCATCAGTGTTACAGAAGGTTACCCCAGAATTGCAAGGATATGATTTCCAGATTGAAAAGATTCTGTATGTGCCCAGGACAATGGATATAAATAGATCAGACAGGTAAAATTCTGAATTCAGAACACTGGGGACAAAGTTGCTTTTGACCTTCAAAAAGTAGAGATTAAGGAATAAAATTCAATGGCTTCAGTTTTCTCAGTAAATTTTGAAGGAACAGTGGTACACGCCTGTAACCCAGCGTCTCAAGAGGCTGATGCAGGAGGATCATGAGTTCAAAGCCAGTAACTTAGTGAGGCCCTAAGCAACTCAGTGAGAGTCTGTCTCAAAATAAAAAATTAAAATGAGCTGGCGACGTGGCTCAGTGGTTAAGCGCCCCAGGGTTCAATCACTGGTACTAAATGAAAAGGTATAAAGATAAAATCTTGAAGGAAAATGAATTTCAGCTCAAAGATGATAACAACCCAGACTATAATTGAGTGTTGGGGAAGAATAACAGCATTCTAATATGTGGTGGTCTAAGAAGATCTTGCTTCGCATCCCAAGATAAAATGACAGACTATGTTACACAAGTTGTGAAAGAAGACATGAGATTTAGGATCTGGGATCTGACAGAGAAGAGATCTGACACCCAGGACCACTGAAAGGGCAGATCCTAGGATGCCTGCTGACCTCCGGCCATGGAGAGCCGGAGTGGGAGCTGCAGCACATGACAGGGCTCTGAACAGAGTGCATCAGGAAGGTGGAGCTGAGGAGAGCGAGCTAGACCAGGATTAACCATGCCAGTGTAACAGAGAAACAGGGCAGTTTTCAGCGACAGTGGTGAGTGTCCAGAAAAGAAAGCAGTCAAGTCATTCTAGAGAAATAAAAAGTTGTACACATGAGGAAAAACAGAACAGTTTATGACATGAGCTCCTGTGAACAGTGTATACACAGTCTAAAATGGACACACTGAGCACTGGCATAACCAAAGTTAGGAGAGCGCTAGTGAGGTGGAGGGCTGGAAGTCCAGGGGTGACAGGAGCACAGAAGAGAAGGTAGATAGGTTTAAATCCCCTTCATAGTAGGAGGTTAGTGGAGAACACCTAAATAAATTCAAGTGCAAGCATGCTCCTTAGAGACACACAGGTAAATCTCAACGAAATCATTTAATACGGTTGGAAGAAGTTGCTTCTGTGGATGCAAAAGTGGTGAGTGTTTTTAAGAGTTATTTTTATGAAAAATTGTGCTCTATATGTGTAATAAGGATTGTAATGCATTCCACTGTTGTCATGTATTTAAAAAAAATAAAATCAATTAAAAAATGAAAAATAAACAAATAAATAAATAGGGAAATGCCCCATTTGGGGAGCTATGACCTCAGCTTTAGCCCAAACCCCAGGCTCTTCACAGGTACAAGGTTCAACATAACCACTGACAGCACCTCTTTTCCTGCTGTCAGGCTCCCTTCAGCCACCCCTTACAGCTGCCCCTCACCCTAAGACAGGCTCACACCTCCACCTGGCTTTCCAGTGCATCTACAAGCCCAAGACTGGCTGTGGGCCATTTTTTTCCAGACACCAGCCTGTCCAGCTTCGAGCCATGCTCTCTCCATAGAACACTCACTGACCACTCAAAGCTCTCTCATCCTCCCTCTTTATTACAGTTTTGGACAATTTCCATAACAACACTCACACGCACTATTTCAACAACGTTGTTTTTATATAGCCTCGTTTGTCATTTGTCCAATCACATGTCTACCTTATTTCCCAACAAGACTGAAAGCTTTTTGATGGTCACTTGGTCTTTAGCTAGTTTTCTGCCCATCACAGTCTGTCCGGTGCTGAGCACACAGCCGCTCCCCAGCACCCATTTGTTGTACTGAATCATAACTGACATTAATAAAATGTTTCTGGGTCAGCAAATGCTAAGTTAAAAGTATGGTCACAAGAATTATGGTTTTAAGTCTATTTTGCATTCAATTTTTTTTTTTACATTTTGTTTTCTAAGTCTTTGCCCCTAATATTTTATTTATTTTAAAAGCAATAATACATTTATGCCACAAACAGTAGAAAGATTTTGCAGGCTTCTTCTAGAAAGCTCCTTATATGCAAGGAAGCCTCTATTTTTGGAGATCTGGACATAAGGAGAATGAAAATAAAGTTCTTAAGAAAGACTTCCAGGGGCTAGAGATGCTGCTCAGAAGTAGAGCACTTGCCTAGCATGTGTGAGACTGTGACCTGGAATCTCAGCAATGGCTTCCAGTGACCCCCCAAGAGTGCACAGGCACCTTCAGTCATAACAGACTTCACCTCCTGAGAGGATAAATGAAAACAGCATTATTGCCATGGGAATGGAAGGAAATCCTCAAATCTTACCTCACTAAGACCTTCTCCTTCACAAAATGTCTGAGAGAAAAACACACAGGTCATCGTTTCTTCCTTCTTCGTAAAAAGAATAAAGTCTTTTCCAATTCTCATGGACCCACTGTATCAAAGATAAATAACATAATGATTTATATCTCAAACACTAAACCAAGAAGAAACAAGTGGGCATGGGTTTGTTCTTTTTAGCAACTGGTCTTACTGACCCATCACCAAGAGAGCACAAGTATTATTTCTCAAAACAGAGACAATGAATTTGAATGGATGCAGCCCCAACTCATGTTTGAGACATGGCTACTGGGATAATGTTCCATCCAAGGTTCAAAGATCAACCCAGAAGCAGGAACCACTCAGGTAAGCACCATGTCCTCACCTCTCACTGAAGCAAACTAAGAAAAAGCTGACACACAACACATTGGCTAAAATGAATGTTGAGAAATAATAGAACATAAAACTCCAAAGTTACTGCTTCAGGAAGTGCCTGCAAGAAGACTCATCTTAATATATGTGAGAATTAGTTTTTTAAATGCTTTAAAGATCCTAGTCAGTTATGGGTTGGAGATTCCAAAACAAGACTCCCTCCCAGGACTTATGCTCTTTTTAAAAAGCTGTACAGGTTTGCAACATTCTGTGTTTCCAGTATGAATAACACATGCCCTAAGGGGGGGAATTCTCACCTTTTAAGACCATTGCCATATTGTCCAATGAACTTCAAGGTTGATAACCGTTTCTTGGATGTGCCAAAGTAAATGATGTCTGAAGCTTCCTCTGTAATTGACAAAAGACTACCTTTTAAGGTGCTTAGGAAGAGACTTCGACACTAGCCTAAGGCCCAGTTGTCAGGACCCCACACGGACCACAGGACTTTGGGACAAGTCCACAGCTCTTGGACAGCCCAAAGACGAAGATTCATGTCAGGACCCATAATCTCTGAGAAGGATCTTTTTTTTTTTTTTTTTTTTCAGTTTTCAAAGCCCAAGTTTAATTTGACAAAGCAAGTCTGTTTCTAGATATGAATCCCATGAAAATTCTCACACAGGTAAAGAGATGGATAGCTGTATGAGATTGTTCACTGTCTTATTAGTCATAATAATAAAAATGTGAAAATAATCTTGAACATTGATCCTCAAATATCTATAGTGATTGAATTGAAGAATTTCCATGGATGCTATAGTGCTATGAAAATATCAGAATTACAATAACAATATACTGGAATGGAAAAAGTTTGGTTTGGGTTTCTGGGATTAATTTATGTTAATTTTATATAAGCCTCTTTTAAATTGATGTATCTACTGTAAATCGTGTACTTCAGGATCTTAAAGCAGTTATAATGAAGGAGGTCAGATAGACCATACCCTGTGACCTCACCAGGTAGGGGTAGAGTTTAAAACTCTGAGCCTTGATTTCCTTGTTTTTAAAAGAGAACTGCTGGGGCTGGGGTTGTGGCTCAATGGTAGAACGCTTGCCTAGCATGTGTGAGATACTGGGTTCGATTCTTGGCACCACACACAAATAAATAAAATAAAGGTCCGTCAATAGCTAAAAAATATTTTTTAAAAAGCGATAGAAATGCTAGCACTTCTATCACAGTTATTGATGAAGATGAAGAAAACACTTAAATAAGACGACGTATCTGTGAAACTCTGGGCACACAACTTGGCACTTGATAAGCGTTAAGAGATTATAAGTGTTGTAATTATTTGTACTACTAATAATTTCGTCATAAATTTGGCCCTTATCCAGGCCCAGGTGAGACTAGGGACAGAATGGCTTCTGTTTCGACACCACCTAGGTAGGGGAAAATGGCTAACCATCTCAGACCTTTAGAGTCATTCTCCTGATCTCTCCCAGAAGTTCCTAAGTTCTAGAGAGGAATCTTCTGGATTTCAGAATACTCTGATCTCTAGAACCAAGAATATTCTTGTTAGTCTACCTGGATACATGTTTTAGAATTGTCTTGAGGACCCTGTGTCAGGTACAGACATGTTTACAGTTCAGGGGCAATTGGTAGGTGGTGTGTGCTGGACATTTGATCCTATGTTCTCATACAGGGATGAGCCTTATGAGGAAGGAATCCATGATAACAATGTTAGCCACTTATTGATTGATTGTTTGTTATTGATTGATTGACATTCATTGTTCCTATTTAATATTTATAATGAATCTACAAGGAAGATATTATGATTTGCATTGTGTCATTGTAGGAGAAAGAAATGGAAATACATAGAAAATAAGATAATTTTTGAGAGGATTAAGTGAAGGTAACAAAACCAGGAAAATGTGTTAAAGATTTAACAGGGGTATGGTCTTCAGGGGTAAGGCCACTTTCAGAAGGTTAACATCTGGGGAGAGATTCAAATGATGAGGGTCCAACCAGGAATGGCTGGAGTGTAATCAGAGCTTGGAAATGAGCAGAACTAGAAAAGGCCAGGAAGGTGGGCAGAGCCAAATAAGCAAGATCTCAGAAGTTAATCTGGAGAGTGTTACTGAATTTTATTCTTATGCAATGGAAAAATCACTGATTCAACAGGATAAATATATAATATTTAAAGAAAGGTTGAGGGCTGAGGTTGTGGCTCAGCGGTACAGCACAAGCCTAGCATGTACAAGGCCCTGGGTTCAATCCTCAGCACCACATAAAAATAAATAAATAAAAAGGTATAAAAAAAAAAGAAAGGTTGATGTATAGGGAACAGACCATGATGGGAAACACAGGAGGAAAATAAGAAACCAAAATTTGAAAATTTCTGTAGTCATCTTCTATGGGTCAAGCTCTGTTTGAACAACTGGTAAGTTCTATATTCAGTCACCTAAGATAAACTCTTCCTTTAAACTTAATACTTGATTTCCAATATTCATTAAGAAGTGCTTTCTCAATAATACTCTGCTTGTCCTACTACATGAATATGCTCCTCAATTTCCAATGAGGTTAAATCCATCCCTGCTAAATCCATAATAAATTGAAAGTATAAAAAGTAGAAAATTCATTTAATACTCCTAACGCTATCAATACCTCAGCTACACAGTACATGTTGGACCGTGCTACTTTCCCCTTACAATCATGAGGCTGACTTTGGGCTCAGGCTACCTACCATAGACCAGCATCACAAAAGAGTACTCTAGTACAACCTAACAGTTGTACTCTGCTAATCTAAGAAAAGACACAAATTCAAAGTACAGTTCCTACTAAATGCATATCCCTACAGTACCATGGTAAAGTCAAAAAATGGCCCTAAGACAGGGACCATCTGTATGTCTACTGAGGTATGAGTTCCTTCTGAAGGTCTGAAAATTTGTTTGTGCTTTAATGATTTCTTCATGACCCATATTTTAAAACTGCTTCTTTTTGTAAGGCATTCCTTTAGACCATTTCACATATATTCTGTCATTTATTTTAAGAATTCAGGAAAACACACTTAGCATTCGGGATAGTAGTGAAAAATAAGACATTTTCAGCATGGTTTTCTTACAGCCTCTTTATCTTCTCTTATTTAAACACTGGGGAATCAATAATACTTTAACCAAAATGAACTGAGATGATCAAAATTATTCCAACAAAGTCAGAACAAGAAATGGGTGGGATAGTTGAGCATTTTCTAAGCTTGCTAATAAATACTCTTTGACTATTCAGACCAAGGGGAGACTTCAGATTTGGAAGAAGGTAATTGCTCTACTTTGTATTCTCAGCTTATATCAGCATTGATTATCACCCTTTCCTCAGATGTGCAGCCAACCAGGACATTTCCATAATATATCTCAACTCTCTCAGCATTTTTTAAGCATAGTAGCCAAGACCGTAGCTTGTGATACACAAAGTATTATAAGAATTCAGGAATATGAATACTAAAACTATGCAAAGCTTTTATTAGAGGGAATAACTTTTCAACAACACAGCATTTGAACACACCTACTATGTGCTGGCTTTGTGGTAGCTTTAAATATCTAAGGATAAGTCATGCAATATATTGTAGATATCTTTGTTATGATGAGAAAATTTATCTGAAACAACTAAACCTTTGAACATTCAGAGGAAAAAAA
Source organism: Marmota flaviventris (assembly GCF_047511675.1). Classification (NCBI taxonomy): domain Eukaryota; kingdom Metazoa; phylum Chordata; class Mammalia; order Rodentia; family Sciuridae; genus Marmota; species Marmota flaviventris. Next base: position 68,618,825 of record NC_092505.1, on the reverse strand, counting down.
AAATCCATGCAAACTACTAAAGACAAGGAGAAGTGACCTTTTCTTCAGGGTTACAGGGAAAATTTAAAATAGCCTAAAGGCACTGGAAACTGCCTTGGGGCTCTTGTAAACAATAGCTAAAAGAATGGACTAAAACAATCTTAAAGCCCATTCAGATACTAGAGGTAAGATGCTTTGTCTTGCAATCAGTACCATTTGTCTTTCATTTTTCTGACAAAATTTATTTACTTTCACTTTTTTATCTTGATTTCGATGATTGTAATGAATTTACTCTGCCAGCTGGAATATTTAAACCTGAAAACTTTGACAATAAGTCTGGGCTTTATTTTCCCTAATAGCTCCATACCTGTTTTTCAATAGAGAGCTCAATTTATTTTTATTTATTTTATGGGTTTTCAGGCTGTTCCCTTTAACAGCCAGTTAGGTGTCTAGATAATTAACTTACCAGGGCTCATGCCACATCCATCATCCAGGAAGCATAACATGAATCCACCCTGCAGGTTTTCATTATCCACTGTAAGAGAAAGCAGTTATTACTAATAAATATTGGGCTTAATTTGTTCGTCAGAAAGTCATGCTGCTCGCATAATTATTCGTCCTTCTCAATTGCAGCCACAGAATGACAGAGTTATGGCACAATGACGAAGCTCAGAATGGAGTCCTGGCTACAGCTTCATAAGAAACTGCAGGGGAAGAACAACCATGCAACAAAGGCTTTACATTAACATAAAACATCTACATGTTAAGGAATTATGTGTGCAGCAGGACATGCCCTGCTCCGGAATTGGACCAATCCCTTCAACTTCAGGTATTTCTTCCCGAGGGGAAGGAAAAAGGGAGATGGCAATGTGACCCCAGGATCCCTCTGTCAAACTGATCGACCTTTATGCCCTTCCACCAAAGCACTGATTCTAAAATAAATCTAGGACATTCTTATTAAATTCATCAGGCTCCCTTCTAAGTAGTTAATTCCCAAAAGAGTTTTTTGTGAGTGTTTCTTTGTGGCAGCAAATATTTGCCTCTTGAAAATGCATTTGGGTTTTTGAAAATGGCTAAGTTATCTGAAATCAGTTTTGATAATTAAAAGACACCATTAAATTACATAATATAATCTCTGGCTTTAAAAATGTTAAAGAGGGAACTAAAACTAATGAGAATAATTTCAGTGCACAGTTTGTAAACTGACTCTGAAGATAATTTCAAACAGCTGGATATATGAGTTCAAGAACATTCCTTTTTTGATAACTGTTATTAAGAAATAATTTTTGCCAATAAACTGTGTATGTTTAAAGTACATAATTTGATAAATTTTGACAAATCAGTAACCCATCATCACAATCAAGGCAATGAACATAGTCATCACCCCAAATGTTTCCTCCTCGCCCTCAGTACTCCCTCCGTTCTGTTCTTCTGCTTTCATGGCCCCTCACTCTTGTCTCACGCCTAGGCAATCCATAATCTGCTTTGTCTCCATGGAGTACTTTCTAATACATTTAAGCAAATCTTTCTGTTCAAAGGTTAACTAGAATTCATTCACTCACGTTTAAAAATTAAATCATGTTTAAAATAGCCTATGAATAAATACTTAAAAGACATATCTAAGTGTGTTAGCCCATTTTCTGTTGCTATCGCAAAATACTTGAGGCTGGATAATTTATGAAGAAAAGAGGTTTATCTCACAATTCTGGAGGTTTGAGACCTCCACGGACTTCAGCTCTGGTGATGGGTTCATGGTAAATGGTGTCACATTGGCAAAAGGCATGTGGGAGCACATGCTAGAGTGATCACATGGAAAAACAGGAAGCCAGAGACCTAGGGGTCAGACTCAATTTTATTTATTTATTTATTTAAAAAGATATATATATATATATTAGTTGTAGATGGACACAATACCTTTATTTTATTTATTTATTTTTATGTTGCTGAGGATCAAACCCAGTGCCTCACACGTGCTAGGCAAGCACTCTACAACTGAGCTACAACCCAAGCCCCTCAGTCTTTTATAACAACCCACTTATGTGAGAATTCACTTGCTCTATGAGCCCAGCATAAGTCCCTCCCAAAGGGCAGTGGTTCGAAGGACCTAACTCTCTCCCAGTAGACCCCCACCTCTCTGATTTGACCACTTTCTCTATCCCCAGTACTCTGCTTTGGTTTAGGAAGACATCATTTTTTTTTTCTGGATTATGAAAACTGTTCCCTAACTTCTATCCCTAAATCAAAGGGTGAAGCCTGTTTGCAGTCATCTGTGCATTTTGCCACTCTCCTGCCAACACCTTCTATGGCTTCCTGTTGCTCTCAGGATAAAACACAAACCACTTAGCAAATGCTTGCCCCTTATGATCTGGCCCTCTCACCTCTCCAGGCCCATCTCCTGTCATTCCTGACCAGCCAATGCTGCCACCCTCCTGTTGCACACAAACACTTCCCTCGAACTAATCCTGAACATCGCAGGTTTTCACAGTTCTCCTAAGAGTCAAGGCGTCACAGGCACTGCCCCCATCTTTCCCATGCCTTCTTCACAGGTGGACGTCTACTGTCCCTGTGGACTGGTTCATAGAAGACTTCTCCTAGGAAGATTTCTTTTGTGCGCGCATGTGTGTGTGGTGCTAGGGATAGAACCCAGGGCTTTGCACATGCCAGGCAAGCACTCTGCCAACTGAGCTATATCCCCAACCCCTAGAAAGGTTTCTTAATCTTGCAATGTCACTGTGTGCCCAGAATGAATGTTCTCTTCCTAACTTGTGTTTTCCCACTTTCATAGGTGTTTACTTCTCTTCCAGATCAATGGTTCCTTTAGTTTCGAGGATCACAGTTACCCCAGAGATAGACAAAATCTATGCATCCTCCACCCATGTAGATATATAATACATTTTCCATGGACCCCTGCACAGGGATGTCAACTTCTTAAAAGTGAGCACTGTGTATACTCAGTACTTAGCTTAGTGCCTGGCACTTGGTGAGCACTGAAAAAAAATCTATTCAATGCATATCCATCTTTACTAGAATTGATGTACAGAGGCATTTAAACACCACAGTGAAACATATTTAGTTTGAATTTTATAGACCTCAAATTACTTGAAGGAAACCAACTGGGGAGTAATTCAAGGCCTCGGTAAATCATTTGAAAATTAGTCCAATCTTAGATTAACTATGCATGCCCAGAACAATTCTATTTATGAGTATTAAGCACTGGCCCTCGCTTTAAAAAAATCAATTTTACTAGGTTGAAAGTGATATGAATGATGGTTTTCTGCAATAAAAAATGTTACAATATGAATAGGTAATTTAAAACTGAAAATGATAAATTCGGTTTTTCACAAAATACGTATAACCTAAAGAAAGAACGAGTACCACCTCCATTTTTAATCAGCCTAGATCCTATTTTGTTTGCATATGATAATACTGAGCACTCAGGAAAGTGCAGTGAAATCAGCACTCCCATCCCCTCCTGGAGTCCTGTCACACACCCAGAGTGTAGCATGTGCATTCTAATGAAATTTGTAGTACTTTGTGATTCTGGATGTCTTCTTGGCCCTTGCCAATACTGCACATTCTCTGAATGAAGTGTCACTTACATTCGTCTCTATTCTCAAATTTCCAGGACCCTTGCCCTAATTCAAATTTTCATGAAATCTTGCTTAATTTTCATAGCCACACTCCCTGTGATCCCTGCTTTCATATTTCCTCAGAATACTTTCTATGCTATTACTGGAGTATCTTTCTTTAAGAAGAGAAAAAGAGGACATGTCTACTTAGGGTAATGACACTGTGCAGAATATTCAAGACACTCATCCAATTGCCTCTGACCCTTAGCTCTAGCCAAGGAGCCTAGTCGCTCTTTCCTGAATGCTTTTTCTCCACTTATCTCCATGCCTCACTCCCACATCACGCAGGTCTTCAATGGTATTTCACCTATTAAGGGAACCGCCCCCTGTGTAAAACTATAATCTTCCCATCACTCTCTATTGTCCAAATCTGCTCTTGTTATTTCCCTTTTAATACTTCTTATTGCTGGAATATGATTTATTTGTTCATTTCTTTATTGTCCATCTCTCCCCCAATAGAATGCCTGTTCCATGAGAGCACAGAACATTTTGCTCAATACTCTATCCCCAGCACCTACAGTAACAGACACTCAATAAATTGTCATTGAATAAATGAATAAATCCCTCAACTACTCTACCTCCATTCTTTTTCTCAAAATAATTCTTCAGACAAGAATATTTTTCTAGATTATTTGAGAAAAATCACCTCCATATTTCAAGCTCTAGATCCATAATATGAACTTAATGTCTTCTTTCTGTTTCCACCATACTCTGATTCTTTCCCAGATAGGAGATATTTATATTACGCTATACACAGAAGTTCCCTAACTTATGATGGTTTCTAACTTAAAACTTTTTTGACTCTATGATACAAACAAAGTAGAAATTATACTTTAAACTTTAAATTTTTATCTTTTCTTGGGCTAGCAATGATCCTGGAATATTATATCCCAATACTGGGTAGCAGCAGGAAGCCATAGTCTCTAGTCAGCCACACAATTTCAGGATTAAAACAAATCAATACTCTACAGAATCCTGTGTGACTAAGCTTTGGTGTTCAGTAGCTTGGATGTATTAAATGCATTTTTAACTCATGGTATTTTCAACTTACAGTGGGTTTCCACTGGAAGTCAAAGAGCATCTGTAACTGAATATGAAAGGGAAGGCTAGTTTTCCTCCATGAAGGAGCCCCACTCTTTCTTTGACTCATTTTCCCCCTGTCAATATAGGCTCCCTCCTTTTATTGGTCCCTGAGGGAAGAACCCCTGGTGAGGCTCAATTCAAACCCCTTTTCCTCTTGGGAGAGAGTTGCCTACAGACAGCCTGAAGTCTGCTCCCTTCATCCCAGAGTGGACCAGTCTGGGGTGGAAGCTGATTCCACAGCTGTGAGCAGCCCCATCCTGGGACCTTCACTCTGTCATGAAAGCTAGACACTCCAACCTAACATCTATCAGCGATAGAGGATGATTCTTGCATTTATTTCTCAAACTTTTCAGGACTTGGAGAGTAGAAGGAGGAAAAGAGTGTCATTTATTGTTTCCTCAGATACCTCAAGACATCCACATCTATCTCCTTCATGAACCATGGCACTCATCTGGCTCAGAATCCTAAATGCACAGAAAAGCGAACAGAACTGAGTTGCTTTTTCAGTGCCGACATGGATTAACATCATGGACAATATCCTCTCACTTGTGATCAATTACCAATATAACAGAGCAGCTGACAGAATCAGGGTAGAGAAGCGGTGTTAGCATTAGGGGCAATTTTCTGGGTGGCACTGAGTATATACAGGGCAGGATCGCAGAACCTACTGTCACTGGCATAATATTAAATGAGATTAACTAATAAGTGCAATAAAAACTTGGAACTACAAAATGAAGTCAATGAAGAAAACATTTGGTTTGAATTTTGCAGCACTAAAATATTCATACTGCACATTCACTTGTGCATTTTAAAACTATGATAAGTTGAAAATAATGTTTGCTTAATTATGAATAACCATTAAGTTAATCTGCTTTTTATAAGAAAACTGTTTCTCACAGCAAACAAATCTACAGCTCCAAACCACTCTGGTTCTTTCACAAAACTCTGGAAGGCCTAATTTTGTAAATGGGTCTTCTAATAAAAGAACAATTTGACTCTTAGGGTGTACTTTTCCCGACCTGGCTCCCCATAGGGTTCCTACGTTCACAAAGCACTTAGATTACATTAAAATCTATAGAATGTGACTTGATTCCATGAAATAAAATACATGCAAAATAGCTACAAGCATTTCCCTTAGAAAAAGAAGGAAAAAGAAGAAAGGAAGTCTACTCACCTGAAAACACATCAAGTCTTGCAGCCCCTGAATCTCTGAAAACAATATAAAAATATCACAGCTTCAATTGAAATTATGTTTAAAAAATTACATTAATCTAACTTGCTTATGTGAGGTATAACCTACTGTCAGATATCAAACAATACAAAAAGCCACTTAAATTGCTTCAAAATCAATTACTATAATGTTTCACTGTGCATTTATATACTAACAACTATCATCACTGATGATTTGAGAATATTACAAAAGCTAAAACTCAGAAATTTTTAAAAAGAGATGGAATCTAGTGGTAGTTACACAAAAAGCTCATTAGAATGAACATGAATTTTGTATTTTTAAAAACCTGGCCAAAGAATGATCCAGAAGTCATAGAATGATTTTCATGATATGTTTCATAGGTATGAGAAAAAGGAGGTATAGCTAATGAGGAAGAAAGTATGGAAGGGAAGGATGATAGATCCTTTTAGAAAGGGAAGCTCGGTAAGATAATGAGTGCAACTCTGATGGGGAAACTGGAGTCTTTTCCCAAATTTCCTTTAGTCCCAAGCTAAAACTATCCCAAACAAATTTGAGTAGTAACACTGTATTTGCCCTATGACCCTAGAAGTTAGTTCTTTATAATTCGTTCCTCTAGTCAATTGATGCTTCTAAGTCCTCCTTACACAGAAGTTCTAGAGCTACCACTGCCATTTCTAGAGCATTTCATGTATCAACTAAACACTAAATGAAGTCTTTTTGAAAATTCTCTTCTAATCCTTACCACAATCCCATGACATGTATGTATCAATGTCTCTATTATGCAATTATGCTTTGTACAAAGTACCACATTGTATAGTATGTGCTCAGTAAATGCCAATATACTGAAAAGAAAGTTTATAAAGAAATAGTTTCTTTTTACAGTTGAGGCATAACATAAGGACTCACCTTTTTATCATATTAAGACACTTTATAATGACCTTTGTGTTTCAGCCCTAGATACTTGCTTTTTGAATAGCTGAGGTATTAGGAGGAGGACCCTAATCATCCATTCCTATACCATCACATTTTTTCTCCTCTCTCTGCAATATTTTTTAATATCTTTCAGTTATAATTTTCACAACTACAGGGTATCACCAAAATTTTGAATACAATAATATTTGAAAATTCTTAAAATAACACATAAGACCAACTGAGCATCTTGAATAAGTCTGCAAAATAGTTTCATTTGCTGTCAAATACTAGCATCTAAGCAGTGGCAGAGAACTGAGGTATCCATGGAAGACAGAAGAACTGAGAGGTTCAAGCTGTTGGGGTAACACTGGTCATGAGACATACCTGAAGGCATAGGCTGGTCCCACCAAAGCCCCAGCTCCCCCTCCAGCCCTGATCCCAGAGGAGTGTACTCTCAAGGATGCTTCTCCTTCTCATCTTTCAGGAAAAATAGGGGACCCGATTTTGTATGTGGTGCCTCTTGTGTCTTAAACCTTACAATTACCTTTTCTCTTCCTTTTGTTTCTGAACACTGTGTAAACTTTCACTATGAGACAAACAAACATGAGACAAGCTAGACCTGGTCAAGGGGCTGCCAGTTTACAAATGCTGCTCTAAGAATTGCTTTATTGATCACATTTCTCTCCTTCCTTCAAGTCCAAAGTTAATCTTTCTTCCCCAGTCACCCAATCACCCTCAATCATGTAAAGTGTTCCCGTTGTTCTACGTCTGCTACGTGCTGATTTCCTGTGCCTTGTAGAATGAATGAATGAACGAAACAACTTCAGAGGAGAAAAGACAGATGGCGCTATGGACAAATGTGCTCTTTGAGAACAAGTTGCTGAAAAGGAGCACTTTTCAGCAACTTGTTCTCAAAGGAAAGGTAGGAAAGCCTTGCTTCAGAAACAACAGCAGCCAATCTTATCTCCCACAAAGAAACTAACCATGAGTGTTCATCTGCCCAGGCCCTTTCCCTGTGAGCTCCTTCTAATTTGCTTGGGTTCATGACTCCCTGACCAATCAACTTTATGCTTTTTCTCCTTTTTCCCTCCCTTTTTGTGATTGCATTATCCCTACAGAGTGTTTCATAAAAGGAGGAACTAGTAATTTTTTACCTAGCAATGGGCACAGTGCTGGGTAGAAATTCGTGGATGGCTGGTTAACTGACCACACCCTGTCAGAAAGGTCATTTCTTTGAAGGTCAAAAATGGAAGATAAACACGAAAAGCTAACATATGCTATAAACCAGTGGCAGGAAATTTAAGTCCCCCTACTGGGATCTCTGATCTAACAACGGCACATTATTTTCTAGAAAGACTTTGCTTTTTGCAGAGAAGGGACAAAAAAAATCTGTGCAACAGTGAAGTACAAGTATAAAAACCATCAAAGGCCGTATTCAGTTTAGCTAGAAAACTGAGTCCCTCCCAATTCTCCACACATATATTATTGAGTGGAACTAAAATGATTAAAGAGGTTCTTTAAACCTCCATTCCTTTGTCAGAGACAGTGAAATAGGGTACTGGGGTTCTGTAGCCAAATGGTACAAATCTGAACTCTATCTCTGCCAAAGAGTAATTATAGAACTTTGAATTAATCATCTAACTTCTCTATGCACAGATTTTCACATATGTAAAACCAGGGTAATGATTCCCCCCTCAGGGTGATGTCATAGGATGAATGAGTGAACACTGCACATGTCACTCACATAGGTGGAGGAGAACAGTTAGCTGTTTTCTGACTAACCACACAATTCACCTCAAGGCAGACTTCAATAAAGGCTCAAACCCAAATGTCATTTCTCAAGACAAAGTGTACACTGATCTGTAACTGAAGAAACATCCAAATGTCTGCTATTACATGGCTATCAACACTAATGCAGAAGTCCAGTTTGCCTTCATTTCAAGTTTAATCATAAAGGCAAATTAAACAAAGGTGACTAATTCCTTCTTTCATCTGTTCTTTTTCCCATAGTATTTTGATTATGCTGGAAATTGTTATGGTTGTTTATGTGAAGTGTCCCCGAAAAGTTCACGTGTGAGACAATGCAAGAAGGTTCAGAGGAGAAATGATTGGGTTGTGAGAGTCTTAATCCAATCAGTGAATTAATCCCTTGATAGGGATTAACTGAGTGATAACTGAAGGCAGATGGGGTGTGGTTGGAGGAAGTGGTTCATTGGAGGCATGGCTATGGGGTATACATTTTATATTTGGAGAGTGGAGTCTCTGTGCTTTCTGATCATCATGTGAGTCTTCTGCCATGATATCCTTCCTCACCTTGATCTATGAGTAGTGGAGCCTGCTGCTATGGATTGACCTCTGAAATTGCGAGCCTCTAAATAAACCTTTACTCCTCTACTATTGTTCTGGTGGGGTTCCTCAGTCACAGCAGCAAAAAAAAAAAGCTGACTAAAACAGAAATCGAGCAAAACATTCTAAATGGGGGGAAATGACAGTATATCTTTATTTTCAAAGATAACTGGACTAGATTTATGTCATGGAATTCCAACAACAGCCTTTGTTCACAGGTAAACCTACCTGGCATTGTCCAGCAATTCAGCCAGAGCTCCAAAAAGGAAACTGTGGGTTGTGCTGATGAGAAGAGAGAAAGGGAAAACAGGAAGTTAAATCAGGGCAAATGCTTTAAGACACTCAACACACAAATGTTCCCCAGTTCTAGACAATCAATGTTGAATTTTTTCCAGAAATAGTGTGTTTAGCATGGCCAAGATTCTGAAGGACATACTATATTATAAAGCCAAGGCAAGAACTCATTTGCAAAATATCTTGTTTACTTCTAATATAATGAAGACTATTGAGGATCTTACTGTTGCAGGAACAAACTTTCATGTTTTAAACTTTCTTTACAATTACATATTAAAGTACTATTTCTAAAGAAGTTTCATTGAAATTGTATTACTTAATACCAAATAAATAATGAGCAATATTGACCAACTCCTTAATCTACTAAAAAGCCACAGGGTTCCATTGGTTGGCTAAGAAATTGGCAGGAGGCTGCTGTTCACCCTACCAATCTCCATATCTCTGTAGAAGCTTTCCACCTATGAAAAGCCTACTCTTTAAATGACCTTATGGATTATCTTTAGTCCCTTGCTCCTGTACCCTCAGTACCAGTTGCTTGGTGAAAGAACATGGTAAACAGCCTGCACTACTCATGACACTTGGAAGGCTAAAGGGATATCTGTGGGTGAACAGGTTGCTTTCAGCGGTTCCAAGTTTGCTTTTCCTTTTCTGATGTGGCTATTTCAATTAGCAACCTTATCATGGCATCAAGGGAAAATTCAAAATTCAATATTTGCACTTTCCTTTTTATGTTTAGTAAGCAGGTTGCAAAAGCAAGAAACCCATTTACCATTTGTATAAGAGAAAGCATCAACTGCAATGTCTAAATCTCTTCAGACACACCTCAGGACATGAGACAATACCTTAACTTAAAATTTATTTTAAAAATTACATTTCTCTCTCTCTCTCTCTCTCTCTCTCTCTCTCTCTCTCTGTGTGTGTGTGTGTGTGTGTGTGTGTGTACATGCATGTGTCTTCATTTGGGGGGATTTTAAACTTTAAACATAGATACTAATGAAAGGTCACTTGAGTATGGTCAGCTTTAAAGTTTATAAAAAAATCTAGAAATTACTAAATAATGCTTTTGTTTAAAAAGATGTTCTTCTCTCTCTCTCTCTCTCTCTCTCTCTCACACACACACACACACACACACACACACAACTGGTATAAAAATCTTATACTCTATAAAAGAGAATATAAGTGACATGTTTTATAAAATCAGAACTTTAAGCCACAGCCCTTCTGGTGAATTTAAAATTTGTATACTGATGATTCAGTACACAACAATTCGATATATACACATCCTTTGTGAAAGTCATTGTAATAACTATGACCAAAAATGCCATATGAGTTTATTAGTTCATTCAAGAGTTTTTGTAACTACCCACCTTGTAACCATTTGTACAGGTAGAGTCTTTGCTATCTTGGAGATCAAGGTGGTGGGGTATGTGAAAAACACACAAATAAATGCACAATGATGACCTCACAGGTGGTGGTTAAATACTTTCTTCACATCAATAATGGGACAGAGTAATTGCTGGGGGAGGGCAGGGTGCCCAGGGAAACCTCTCTTGATAGAAGACATTTAAACTGATCTTTGAAGGATGAGAACCTGGTCTCTTGCAGGGACAGAGTGAAAACCTTCCAGCAAGAACAGGAGATGCAAAGATGCAAGGCCCTGGTAGCACGTGCAAGGCCCTAGGTTCAATCCTCAGCACCACATAAAAATAAATAAATAAAATAAAGGTATTGCATCCAACTACAAGTAAAAAATAAATTTAAAAAAGAAAGAAAGAAAAAGGTTGTGTGGAGGGTGGTCTAGAAGACATGGTGGTGGATTCCCCTAAGGTCAATGGCAGTGGAGTCAAAGAGAAATGGATGAATGTAAGACACATTTAGAGAAAGCATACCCTTGATGGGCTGAATGCCCAGTGAAGCAAAGCAGATATTTTTAAAAATACTTCTCTTTTATGCATGGAAGTCTCAAACCAACATTTATCTGAACAGCTAAGAAGATGTCAATTTGTACCTGATTTTTTGTTGCTTCATGCAGCTGTCTTTTTTAAAAGGTATTATTTTTAATATTAATATTTACCAACTGAAAAGGGGCTGGAGAGGCCCATGGTCCATGCCTGCAATTCCAGCAACTCGGGAGGCTGAGGCAGAAGGATCACAAGTTGAAGGCCAGCCTAGGCAGTTTAGCAAGACCATGTCTCAAAGTTCAAAAATATATATATAAAGGGCTGGGACATAGCTCAGTGGCAGGACTATGTCTCCTGTGTTCAATACCCAGTATCTCAAAAAAAGAAAAAAAAAAAAAGAGGAGGAGGAGAGAGGCTGGAGAAGTGGTATCACCGAGTGGTTCAGGGGAGAGGGAAGCTGGAAAGTAATAGCTGCAGAAATGATACAAAATGGAGTCTGAGTAACTTTCCCAAAATAAAGTTCACAGTCATTCCAGTACTGGACTTATGGTTTTTCTTAAAATCACTCAGAACTGCTATTTCTTCATTTTTCTTCTCCTCCAGCCACCTTTTAAGTATTTATTCCACCATCACCAGCTAGAAGTCATTCTCCAAAGAGATATAAAAACTAAATATTACTGGATATTGCTTGATTTAATCTATTATCTTAAAATTGCACAGTTTGTCCCACATAACAAGGCTGGCATTCCCTGGCCTTCTTTATTCCTCCATTTCTGTGGTTTCTACTTTGATACATCCATTCTATCAGCTGCTACTTTTAGTAAACACAAAGATTCCCAAACACTGACATACCACTGTGAATTACACAGCACTCATCACTATACTTTGCAGTACTAGAACCGACAAATGACATGGAATATTCCGTCACCTGCCTCTACAATCTGAGCACAGCAGTTTCCCCTTATCCAGGGTTTCACTTTCTGTGGTTTTAGTTTTTACTGGTCAATCTCCATCCAAAATTATTCAATGGAAAGTTCCAGAAATAAACAATTAATGATTTAAATTGTGTACCATTCTGAACAGCATGATGAAACACTGAGTGGTCCCCCCTTTATTACACTATGTTGCTTAAATTGTTCTATTTTATCATTAGTGATTGTTCATCTCTTTTTGTACCTAATTTGTAAATCTATCACGGTTCAATATGATTCCCAATTTCAGGCATCCACTAGGGGGCCTTGGGACAGCATTCCCATGAACACTGTATTCCAAATAACACCTGGAGAGGAGCCCAAAAAGGCATCTGGGCCTGGAAAGAGCAGAAAAAGTACCAGAATAACAAATGAAAAGTGAGATTCCTATCTTCAGAGAGGTTTCTGGAAACCTCAGGAGACCAAAGAGGTTGAAATCAATGAATGCAAATTACTGCATTTGAAAGGTCACTTGAATCTTTCAATCGTGGTGGGGGTCAGTCTGGAGCAGGCAGAATTGGTAGAATTAAGCGACCCGCTGACCAATAATTAAATAATTTCATTCAAAGATAAGTGTGAAGCCTTTCTACCACTTGGTGTTAATTGAAGAATATCAACATCTTTATCACTTGCTCAATGTTTTTAGAAACACATATACAACATAAATAAAGAAATCCATAAATCAACTACACCAAGTTCTTTTGGTTTTTCAATCAGGTATTTGATTCCGACGGGGACAAAACTTTTCTCCATTGCGTGGAGACCCTACCCCTCTCCGACCCCAGCTAGGCACTCACGAGTTAGCATGGATGAAATCCAGATGGAGTTGGGCCCGACGCAACGCAGCATACTTGTGGCTCATGTCCTCGAACGCGACCCGCGCAACCCGAGGGGACAGCGACGCCGAACCGCAGCTGCTCGCCAAGCCCTTGCCCACGCCCACGCCCACGCGTGGATCTGCGGATGGGCAAACACCAGCGCCCCCTGTGGCCGCGGCGCAAAGCTCACCCTGCGCAGTGGATTCAGGTATCTGGCCAGGTTCTTAGTTTCTTGGTGTTGAGTCCTTCGTTTGGAAAATAAGGCATCAGAGTTAGATCCCGTCTCAGGAATTGAGATTTCTATAACCTTCCCAGACTATTGTTCTTCTTGCTGTCCCTTTCAGTCATTCTCTGGTTGGAAATTGTGGGATTAAAATTTGATCAGAAATTACACACACACACACACGAACGTAGAGAATCTGCTTTGTGTTGCAGAGAACTAAAATTTTGTGAGTTCCTGTTGGAGAAACAGGCAGTTTCTCTTTGCTTGTGCAGTCTGCTTGCCCTACTGTGCCTTTTGAGTTTAATCATGCTTCTGCCATTTGGAAGAAAGAAAAGGAAAAAAAGAGATAAACCCGAAAGAAAAGCTGAAGACAATGAGAACAAAATTTGGACTTAGCTGCAATGTGGAGGCTTGCCTGTCCCTCTATGAGAACAGCTGTTCCCATCTGCATGGGTCACTAAATCTTCACCTGTTGGTTGACATTCAGCTATTTGATGCGTTGACTTGGCTCAAGGACTAGACATTCAGTAATGTTCCAGAAGACATAACTGGACAGGTGCAAGGTGGAGAGAGGCTTCTTTCCACCTTGTAGCTGTCCACATTTTTTTTTTAACTCTACTCTGAGTCACCAAAATCCAAGCTGAAATAGAATTTGTCAAAGATGCTAAAGGGAATGTTCCTATTTGGGATGGGAAAATAGTTGACCTAGCCAACCTCTAAAAAGAGGTCAAACTCTGATTTAATGTCTGTAACTATTTGATTGGGAAATTAAAATAGCTTAATAATATTCAGCAAAAATTTTACATGATAGTCTTAAAGTCAGAAAGAAGCATCTATTTTACAGGAACTTGAACTAGATGTGTTTGTGATTTCGGGCATCATACAGGCAAGAAAGCTCTCAGAAAAGAAAAAAAATGTTAAATTTGGAGGAGTCATTCTACTTCAAAAGAGAGAAATTTATCAGCTACTGCATTTATAGGAATCAGGAGAGGAAGAGAGAATTTGAATGGCAACCCAAAGGAACATGATGTTCTACTTTAATTTGAAGACTGGAAGTAAACATAAACATTTCAAGTAATTTTCCTGATTGCATTTTTGTTTTTAACAGTGGCTGCTATGGTGGTGTTTTGATAGCAAAATTCTCTTTACTAAGCAACTTAAGCTATCTTTCCAATTTTTTTCCATGGAACTTCACAAATATGATATTTTATTTTCATTTTATGGGCAAGAAAAGCTTGACAAGCTTCTTCTGGATTTATTTTATAACCCCAATTTCCAGCTGCTATCTCAAAGCAATTTGCTTCTGGGAGGGCACCAGAGCCACCAGCCTGTAATTAGTAGAGGTTGTAATATCTAATTTCTACCAAAGGGAAGGATGTGATTATAACAGAAGCACTCCTTCTAATAATCTGAACAGAGCCTTTCAACCGCATGTGGCCAGCCCCAAAGCACTAGGCAGTACGGGTTGGCCTGGTTGACAGACACAGAGGAGAATCCACTAGATTATGCTAAAAAAGAGGCTGGAGAGTCACTGCACAAATCCACCAAAAGCCTTTTCCCCTTCCCTATTTCAGCTCTGTTCAGCCATTCTCCCATCAAAAAAGACAAACTCACTCCTCTTCAAGATGTGCTTTTGGGATTTCTAGTTTGACTCACCTCCCTCAAGATTCATTTCAACATTATTTCATGACAAAAATACTACATTGGTGACAGGGAGGGAAAATTAAAATGAGAAGGCCCTTTGATCATCATATGATTGATCCTAATTCTAAGGAGAGTCATTTTGGATTAAGAGACTCTTCAGTTCTTCCTAACTAAACATTTCAGATTTGCAACACACACATTCTAGTCATAAATAATGGCTTAAACTTTTCAAACTACGCTTTCCCTTTTATTGACATAAGTATGAACCAACATTTCATTACTCTTAATGAATATTTAAATTGAGATAAAGTTTATAAATATAAAAATTTAGTGTTTGAATTTACCAACTATCTGCACTGGTATGCCATATACCTAGCACTACAATTAGTTATCTTAGCATATTGTAATAAACACAGAAAGTGAATGCTATTAAATTGTTGATGTTTGAAAGAGACCAATGATGCTCAATTGAGAAGAGTAAAATGTCTCTGAAAGCAACATATGACCTTCCTGCTCATTTAATTGCATTCAGGCAAGACTGAGTCTGGGTAATATGTTTTCCTCTCTTCTAATTTACTCCATGTAGCACATTGGTGAGGTTTTCATTACACCCAGGTATGCGGCAGAGTGATAAGTACCTCTGGAGACTTGGAAAATATGAGGCATAGAGCTTTCCAAAAGAATGCCAAAAGTACTAAGTGATTTTGAAAATATGGTTGCCTTCCAGTCAAATAATCCAACAGTCATTCCCAACTGTTTTCTCTCCTTCACAAAGGAAAACTTGCTGAAAACTTATATTCCTGGACTTTTGTAGTAAGGGATGGCTACTGGGCTATCATAAATGAAATAGAAGCAAAAGTCATTTACTAAGTGGCTTGTAGGAAGGCCTTTGCTCTCCTGATAAAGGCACACACAGGGCTGGCTCCGTCTCCCTTCTTTCTATCTTGAAAACAAGCACAATACCTGGATCTTTGGTTGTCATTTGCATCCATGAGGGAAAAGTCAAGAGACTCTATGAAAGCATCCCAAACCATTCTGAATTACTAACCCAAAGTTCCAGGTTTTTCGTAATGAAACAATATTTAAAATTCATCCTATTTAAGTCATTAGAATT
The DNA here is from genome assembly GCF_047511675.1 of Marmota flaviventris. Lineage (NCBI taxonomy): Eukaryota > Metazoa > Chordata > Mammalia > Rodentia > Sciuridae > Marmota > Marmota flaviventris. Next base: position 68,602,719 of record NC_092505.1, on the reverse strand, counting down.
GTATTTTCCTATACCTACAGCCCAAACTATTTCTGAGAGAGGCAAACCTTCATTCCCCCAAAAAACATACTTTCTTTCCGTCAATTCTGACATGAGCAGAGGAGTATTTATTATGGAGTGTGATGTTTGGGTATTCTTTTTCCCATACTGGTGAATGTGTGGTGGCAGAGAGGAAGGAAGATATTGTAGACAGGAGCAGCCATCCGAACAAGAAGGTAGAGAACGATACAAAACATAGTTGCACAAAGTGTAACAACTAGAATCATTAGACTGAATTACAGGAGAGCCTGAGACCAGGTTGGCCAGGAAAGAATAAGAGTGTTAGAAAAGGGATTTGTGCCTCAGGGTGAATTTCCTGTGTAGTGTGATACATAATTTACAGTCATTATTGGCTCATTCAGTGAATCAGTTATTTATTTGAAGAAAGTCCACTGTGTCCACAAGAATTTAAAAACAGAAACACCTTGTTCTTACTTTCAATGCCGTTACAGTTTAATAGAAGCAAATCATATCAGGATTCAGTGTAGAAAAAAAAAAAAAAAAAAACATTGTAGGTATGTAAGGTGCAAAGAAATAAAATACAGGGAAGCACAAAACCTCTGGGAGGGAATAAGTGCCCAAATGAGGGACCCACCACTGGACAGTTGAACTCAGACTCCCATCAGGAAGCAGCAGAATAGAAGGCAGCAGTCTGTTGATACCACTGCTGTAGCTTCTTCACTTCCTGGGGAGGAAGCTTCTCGGTGATGGACTGCGAAAGTTGGCCATTGCCTTTCAACACTCATTTCTGTGTCCTGCATGTGGGCAGCAAAGCATCAAAAAAGAAAGAGAAGGAGAGAGAACGATAGCACTGAAGTAAAGGAAAAGGGGGAGATGCATCCAATGTCTTCTCACAGAAGTTGGTACAACCATAATTGATAGGATTTAGATGCTACTAAGGCATCCAAATGCAGTTTCTAGCTTTTCAATCTCTCTAATCAGATCAGAGAGAAAGTGCAAGGAGACTAAGGGAGGCAATATGCAATTTCTGCCACACTGATGGGCTTTTTTAAGACATCAATTAGTGCATTACAGTGTTATAGGTCCTTTGAGAGAAGTCGGGCTTCAAGCAGAGAGGTGCTTTAAAGTTGTAATGAAATTGGAACCATGCCTTGAAAGATGAATTTACACTAGTTAGGTAAATAGAATTGGGATTGCCATTTTAGATAGAGGGCTCAGTTGAAAACAAGGAAAAACATGAGTCTGTCTGGGAATTTAGTAAGTAGCTAAATCATGTCTGGAGCATGGGGTACAGAGTAGGGTAGGAACAGAGGGGTGCAAGTTTAGAGAGGTCTAGAAAGGAAGTGGAAGTCAGATCATGGGGCAGGGGAGTCTGACTATCAGTCAAGCAAGCATTCTGAAATGGGATTATTACAATTTGGTTCTGGAATTTCCCCCCCCAAATATCATGCATTAAAGTCTTGGCTCCCAGAGTAGCAATATTCAGGGGTGGGGCTCTTGGGAAGTGATTAGATCACAAGAGCTCTGACCTCATACATGGATTAATCCATGGATAGCTGAATGGACTATTGGGAAGCCATAGAAAGTGTAGGTAGGTGGGACATGGTGGGAGGAATTAAGTTGCTGCGGGGGGGAGGGGGGGGGAGTAGGTGCCTTGGAAGTGTATTTCTTGTTCCTGGACCCTCCCCTGCTTTCTTCCTGGCTATCATGAGCTGAGCAACTTTCCTCCACCACACCCTTCCGACATGATGTTCTGCCTCACTCACTTCAGGCCCAAAGCTGACCATTGCCTGAAGTACCCGAAACCATGAGCCAAAATAAATCTTTCTTCCTTTAAATTGTTTTGCTCAGGTGTTGGTAACAGCAACAAAAAGCTGACTAACAGAGGGATCAGCAGACAGCAGTAATTATATGGGCAGAATACAAATTTAGGTGGCTTGATACAGTTATTTTGGGGTCTGAGGAAAGCAGAAAAGAAAAAGGGGCTAAGGTGACTCTATGCTCTTAAGCTTTAAATCGTGGCATTGTAGGTGAGAATATTGGGCAAGTCACACACACAAAAAAAAATTATCAAACTGAGAATTAGAAGAGCATGAGTTCATTTTTGGCGTGGCAGGATTTAGCATTAAACAGCACAACCAAGTAGTAGAAAATTGTCAATACAGTTAAAATAAATATATAGATTTTCTGTCTTCCATGGAAGTAGCTAACAATAGGCTGTCATTTTTCAATGAAATATAATTTTGAGCTATGGAAAGTGTTAGTAAAGTTATTGAGCCTTATATGCCTCTGAAATAAAAAGCTAAGAAGCTCACGGAAATCGAAGAATCCTGTTGAAGATACCAGGAGATAGATAGAAACAGAGGTAAATAGATGGAGAAATGCAAACTTTGTGGATATAAGTTAGTATTTTTCAAAATTGGCCAAAAATATGTAAAGAAAAATTTCTTCACAGAACCCCCAGTTAGATACTGATGTCCAATCCTGAACTGAGATGGTATGTCTTGACTTCCAAGAATTATGCTCCATCTTCCGTCTGAAAAGACAATACAGGGATTTTGATAATTATATTTCCCAGGATTTGTCCATGGGAAATGAAGGGAAAATAATGTGTCCAAATCTCAATCAAATTTACTTCATCTTTTCAGCATAACCCTTTTAAGAACCATTGCAAATAGCCAACTGTGAAGCATTATTAGAATGCAAATTGATAAAACAAGACACATTGAACTTTGGGGCACTACGTAATAAAAGTTGCTTTAAAAGTTCAAAGGTAGGAAAAAACCCTCACGCATGTAAGCAAGATCCTCATGTTGACCTTTGAGCTCAGCACTTAGGGACACGGAATGAATCACTGGTAATTCCAAGGGGAAAGATAAGCACATTTTTCCTGCTGTGGCAAAAAGAAATATCTCTTTAAATTTCTTTCCTAACTCTAAATTGCAGAACTTTTAAATGAATCAAATTGTCCTGTATGTTCTTCAAAGGATACTTTTCTGTCTGGGAAAATTATTTACCCATAATTACATTATCTTAACCTCATATCATACCACAACAACATCCAGAAAAATACCTGGTTTAATGTAGATATTCAAATAAACTATTGTTTTAATAAAATTGCTCACTGGTTGTTTCTTACTATTGTCACATCACTCCCATGTCCAATTGCCAGAACTCTGTCACTGGAGATAAGCTCAAAGCCTGTTCTAACAAAAGAACTGCAGAGCAGGCTTGGTGTTTGTGTGTAACCAAAGCTACATAACACTTTTTGGGAATAGCTTTTTGTTTGATGTATTATATTGTTGAGTTTTAATTACCTCTGTGCCACCATAATTATCATATGACAATAAAGTAAAAAAAAAAAAAAAAAAAACAATATATAAAGGAAAGGAGCCTGTGACCTGATGTCAGGGACCCTCTACCTTCTTTGGCCCAACACTCTATCTTTTTATTTGTAGACTTAAATTTCTTCAATGAGGCATGAAGCCTTTCATTTCACTGTGGAGAAAAATGATAGATTGTGACAGAGAATTGCTGAGCGTGGACTGAATGTGGCAGTAAGTAGTTTTTGAAGTTCCGAGTCAGAAGCTGATGTTACCCTGCTCTTCTGACTCAAAGGCTTGGCTGGACTTTCCTAGCTTGATGGGGTCCTGGGCCCTGTGGAGAAGGGGACATATATAATAATAATAATAATAATAATAATAATAATAATAATAATAAATCTCTTTGAATTCCAGAGGTAATATTATTGTAAGATTATCAATTATACTCCTAATATTATCCATTTCCCATTGGCAGAATTTCCCCTAGAAAGGTGTATGCCATGATATTCCAAGTTCAAGGTACTTGGATAGCTTTATTAAATTTTGCCCCACATTATTTTACCACCTTAGGAATTCAAAACTTTCTTCATGACAGAGAGATGCATGATAGCATAACATACAGCTGATCATATGATTACCCCTCTTTTCTCTTTCTCATTTTCCTGGCGCACAAACATATCCCAACTTCCATGAGGGACTTATCTTTGTGCCCGTATCTCATTCAGAACGCACAATATCTTTAATTATCTTAGACTGAGTCCCAGTGTTGCTTGTTCTTTCTGGGTTTATAATTTCTTTTCGTTTTTCTCATTCTCCCTTGCAGAACTTCCCCTCCTCACTTGTCTACCCAAAGCTCACCTTTTATAGCACTATAAATTTTCATCTTAAGTGACCAAAAGGATCATTAATCCTGAGCAGAAAATCTGATGGTAACTGTGGAAAATATGATACCCCTCTTATATAGAGGGCACTGGGGCATTAAAAGGGCCTGGGGCTTTGTAAGCATTATACCTCTATTAAAAGTTAAAGCTCTATAAAAAATCCCTTCTAGGAATTCTCTGTATGGGGATAATAATAATTTCAAGAGCTTTGGACTATGCACCAAGTTTGATTGGGTAGTCTGAAGGATAATATTCTCAGGCTTACATGAGAAATATACTACAACTGATAATAAACAAAAGTGACTGTAATAATCCATTTAATTCTTATTATATAACAGAACAACTAAATAATCTATTTTGGGGGGCTTATGAGAAATTTGTGAATTATGAGTAATCTCCTAAAAATGAAACCAACACTTGCCAAGTTTCCCAACTCAATATTTCCCATTTGTACCTGCCCTCACATATCATTTTTCCATGAAAAATAATCTATCAACTTATTGGTTAATCTCAGTGGGAATGGGAACTAAATTGTACATTAACCTCAATGTGTTTTTGAAAGTGGCAGGAATACAAATAATTTCACAAATTTGGAATTTCTATGAAAGAAACTGAATCCGGGTAGATGGAGAGGGAAGACTGTGGGAAAGGCTTCTTGTCTTTCTTAAATCTCTATTCCATCCAAGAGAGAAAGGCAATCTCACAAAGTAAAAACAGCCATCAGTAAATAGACCCTCACTATGGCTCTTCCTTCCCTCTAATATTCTCTGTCAAACTTCCCAATATTCCTAATTGTTATGGAAAACAAGAATCAAGAGTAAGGAGAAACAGAAATACCTGCAATTTAATGCTTTTTCTATTCTATGTTCTGAACCAAAATGTCCCCTCAAAATTCAAATGTAGAATCCCAACCTTCAATAATTCAGAATGTGTCTGGTATTTGGAAAAAGTGCCTTTGATCAGGGGAATTATTTTACAGTGAAATGGTTAGGGTGAGCCCTAATTCAATATCACTGGTGTCCTTATAAAGAGAGAAGATTAGGTCACAGTCACCAGAGACACACAGGTACACAAAGAAGCAGCCACGTGCAGACTCAGCATGAGAATGGCCAAAATGGAGCTAAAAAGAGAGGCCTCAGAGGAAACCAAAGTACACCTCAGTCTTGAACTTTGAGCCCACAGAACTGTGAGAAATAAATTTCAATTATGCAAAAACTCAGTCTGTGGCATTTGGTTATGGCAGCCCTAGCAAACTAACACAACTACCCTACACCAATCAGCGGGAAGTAATTGCTGCCATTCACAGCCAGCTACCATGCATCTTTCATTTTCTCCTTTTAACTGCTTCAACCTTCCCATCCAGAACTCGGAAAGAATACTCCCCACTTCTGCTTCTTATCATGGCATTCAGTTTTCATGGCCCTCTCCTGTGTCTCCCTGCTCTATCTTAAGTCTCCCATCTTTCTCTCAAGGATCCGGAAATTTCAAGCAATACTTTAAACCATTTAACACTAAGCCTTTCCCTGGAGAATCCCACTGTTGTTTTTACATGCACAAGGCTGAAACAGACACTCTTAGATTTTGAGTTTGAGAAAGCGACACTGATGAAGGCTCAACTACAGGTTACAGCAGAAGAAGATCATAAAATGACAAGAGCCTTTATTTCAAACCAATATGACATTATCAAGTTTATCTTCTGAGATTACCAGAGCCATAGGAACAGATTGCCTTCCCATGGAACTAATACTAACGCCCACAGAGCTACCTGTGGAGAAAAATCTGGTCCCATTCACTTCTACAGTGAATCTCCTGAAATGCTTTCTTTGCTTTTAGTTTTGCCAAGCATGGAAGACTTAGCAAATGACAGACTGCATCTTGACAGTGAGCCAATTGGGCAGGGCCCCTTGATAGTTCTGTGCTCTGTAAACTAACTAGCACATTGCTGATGCTCAATAAATGTCGCATATTGTCAACTATCAATTATTCAGTGTATAATGAGGATAATGCCTTGGCAAAAGCTGCCTCAAAGCTTAATCAAGAAGCTGTGCGATTCCGGTGCCACATCAGAAAACAGATTGGCATTTTTACTTAAACTGCTAAACAGTATACATTTGTATTAATGACACATCTTTAAATTAGTACAATTTGTTTATAGTGACAATCAATAGAAGTCACTAAAATTATCGAACATCAATAACACCAAGAACGTTTAACGTACACAGGTAGACTATTCACAAATGCCACTGAGGCAGTCCCAAACGATGCCTGATTGATGTATTGACCTTTACCTGTGCTTTCCTGTCCTGGAATTTTTATGAGAAACTCCAATTCACCTCAATGGGAAACTTCCTTGAAATTATTTTCTCCTACACTAGAAACCATTTTATTATCTCTTCGTGACCCTATTTCTTGAAACAATGCACATGAAATGTGTTCAGAATAAATGGATTTTGAAAAGTATCTTAAACATAGGAAGTGCCCAATAAGTAGTTGCTGAATGAATGAATAGCAACTGCAGAATAAGACCACAAATTCCTCGTTGCATTTTTATGCTCCTCTGTGTTGTATGTACAAATTAGCAAATGGATGAGAGTGAGGGAGAATAAGGAGACCCTGGATAATATGGGTGACTTACTTCTTAAGATGACAATCAGTCCCCATATAATAGGAAACCCCTTCCTCCTGAAATCAGGTTGGACCAGTTCCATCTTTCAAAAACCCTGAGCTACCTACATCTGCTAAAAAGGAAGTCTATTATAAAATTCTTAAACTACATTTCCAAATTACATTAAACCTATGACATCTTAAGCTATAGCAAATTGCTAAACCTAAAGCAACCATGCTAAAAATGAATACACGTTTGGCCAGTTTGTTGGAATTAGTCTTGCTCCTACAGTTAATGCTTGGTGGATGTATGCTTCTGCATGCTGGTGACAGCCGCAACGAAGTCTCCATTAACCGTGGTAAGAGGGAAAATAGTGGCCTTGAGTGGAGGGATAAGAGAGACTATGCCTGATGTTTGTCCAAACAAGTCTTTGTTCTTCGTTTTACTTAAAAATTGACCTAAAAAGAAACAACAGCAAAAAAGAACCCAAAATCTCTGTCTCCCACTTTCCAAGACAAAACCATATTCTACAAGGTAAATCAAAATTTCTGCATTATGCCAATTGGGTTGGAATCTGACATCTTGTGCCTCTCTAAAGAGCTACTGTCTGCATGTAGCTTGAAACTTTAGAGAAACCCTTATTTCTTCTTAGCAAGTGGTTGCTGTGTCATTCTCTGCCTAAAAAATCAGCTGGTAAGTCCAGGAGGAATGGGATATTCCTTCAGTTGTAGGATACTCAGAATAAAAATCAGAGCAAACCTGTACTTGCAGTCAAATTGGTTTTAAAATGACCACTTTACCAGTGCTACAGTAAAATGTTCTCATGGAGTAGCTTTTTGAGAATGTCACATAATTACATAAGAAGAAGTGCTATCACCAGCTCATTTCCAAGAGATTGAATGCAGTTGAAAGTTCAGTGCAACGTTTAATAAGGACTAATAGTTCTCCTCCCACAAGGCACTGGCTGACCCTCCACCTCTTACAGATGCTGACGCCGTTGTGTCATGTCAGTCTGTACCATGCCCTCCATCACTTGTTATCAGACTTTTATAAATGAGTGCTTCATTCTCCAAAGCTTTGCAGCTTGTTGATTCTGCTTGTATTAGTGACATGTCTTTAAGCAGAAAAAAAAATTGTCTTATTCCTTGTGAATAAACTTTTCTTTCCTTTATTTTTCTTCTCTAAAAAAAATCTTTTAACATTATTGGATGTGATTTCACATATTTTTCTTCTAACATTTATATTTCATTGATATGGAAGAGACTATGAGGGCTTATCAAGGTCTATCATAGCATATTAATGATTTTTAAGTACAAAGCATCAGAGATGTAAACAGTTCCCATTGATGAGCTTCATTAATTCGTCCACTTGATCTTTCTGCTTTTCAAAGATAGATGTTCCAATTTTATTTCAAAGAGCATTTCTATTTCTTTATAATCAAGGTTGCCAATTTTCATGGATTCCAAACTTTTTCTTTCACAGATAATAAAAAGAGGCAATCTCTGGGGAAAATTGTTTAAAGTCCAAACCGCAATATAAAAACAAACCTACTACCTTATACTCATTTTCTATAGCCAGCTGGATAAGGCTATGAAATGACAGACCAGTGAGTCATTTTAATGCAGTTTAGTTTAATTTGAACCAGTTGATTCAATCATGTTCTATAATGCTTATATATGACAGCCATTGTACTAGGCACTGAAGACAAACAAACAGGAGTAAGATGCAATACCAGCCCTCAGGAAGCTTGCAATCTACTCAATAATATTGAAATTTACATATGTCACTATGATGCCGAGAAATGTGGCCTAATTACTACAGGATGCAGATATGAGAAAGAACAATCCAGTCTGACTAGGGGTCAAGGAAGGCTTCATTCATCAGGAAGGACATTTTCTGGCCTAAAAAGGATCATATATTATATCTATACCTCCCCTACAAAGCCAAGTTGCTCAGGCCACATTCAACTGTGGGCCTCTTTTGAGGTGACATTCACCTAATTGATCTAATTGCATGGCTTATGCCCCTATGCATAAGTAGCCCTTCTACTTCTGTTGCAAAGTTTCACCCTATAATTTCTGAACACTCCTTAGATGAGTTAGGAAATCTCTGACCTAATTTTATTCATCTATGAAACAATACTAATATCTTCTGTATAGAATGGCTGTGAGGAGTAAATGAGTTTAAATGATAATGTGTTTAAATGATAATGTGTTTAAAATTCATAGAATAGCTATTATCATTTTCTGTTTACATTATATATCCCATCCATTTTGCAAAAGAAGTAAGATAAAAGATATGGAAGCAACCCTGCCCCATTGGTCCTCCAGAAAATGTTCATTTGAAGTCCACAAGTTGAAGAATGATGGAAGTAGAGGAAAGAAAAAAAATTATCTTTTGGTTTTATGGCCTTAAAGGTTTTTATTTATTTATTTTTTAATTTCCCCATGATTTTTCTGTGATTCTTCTAGTACATCACATAACTAAAATTTTCACATTTCTACAAAGTAAAACACAAAGAGGGCTTACAGAATTGTGGCAATGGCAGTTATGCCTCCAGAATTTTGTACAAATGAACACATGGGATAGGCTTTCTGTATTTTGCTGGGCTTGTTTTCATTGTCTTTCTTCCCAAGCCTTTCATCTATCCGAAAATGCAGGCAGAAATCCCAGCTGGGTAGAGCTAGGTTTCCACACACCCTTTCTAATTAAAAGGTAGGCATCAAAAAAGTTATTCACTAAAACTTTATTATATCTTTATAGCTACTCATTACAGATTGCATAATCTTAATTCCATGGATAATGGATGTACAATTTGCCTATGATCACTTATTAAGAGTAAACTTTATTAGATGATAAACTTATTTGGTTAACTGCTCATCATGCCACTGAGACAGCTATTATTTGAAAAATGGAAGTAGTGTTCTAGTTTTATTTATTATATGCATTTGTTGGAAACAAACAAATTTGACAGTGCAGTTAAATGTTCCTTGTTTTAAGTAAACTTTTTATTTTGAGATATGTAGATTTGCACACATTTGTAAAAACTAATACAGAGCCAGGCACAGTGGTGCATGGCTGTAATCCCAGCAGCTAGGGAGGCTGAGGCAGGAGAATTGCAAGTTCAAAGCCAGCCAGTAAGGCACTAAGCAACTCAATGAGACCCTGTCTCTGTCTCTAAATAAAATACAAAATAGGCCTGGGATATAGCTCAGTGGTTAAATGACCCTGGGCTCAATTGCCAGTTTAAAACAAAACAAAACAAAAACCCCTAATGCATTGAGATTCTATGTGTCTTTTATGAACCTTCCACATTGACTGCATTTTGCAAAACTAGAGCACTGTATCACAACCAGGATATCAATTATATCAACATTGATATAATTTATTGGTCTTACTCAGTTTACTTCAGCTCCACATGTACTCATTTGTGTATGTACATGTGTGTGTATGATGTGTGCATTTAGTTCTATGTAACTTCACCACGTTTTTGTTCATATATGCACCACCACAGTCCACATGCAGAACAGTTCCCCCACCACAAGGATCTCTCATAATTCCATTTTATTAACTATACCCATCTACCTTCTCCCCTCATCCCTATTCCCTGGCAACTGCTAATCCAGTCTTCATTTCCATAGTTGTGTTGTTTTCAAGAAGATTATACAAATGGAACCACAGGTGTATATAACTATTTAGGTTTGCTTTTTCACTCATGTAATTCCCTTGTGATTTATCCAAGTTGTCCTATTCATAAATAATAGTTCTTATTTTTATTGTTGATAGTAATTTATGATATACCACAAATTTATCATTTAGTGTTGAATGACATCTTCAGTTTTTGTTTGTTACTAATAAAGTTGTTGTGCATATAAATTTTCATTTCCCTGAGATAAAGCCCAGTGGGTCAATTGTTGGGCTGGAAAGTGATTACATATTCCAATTTTTAAGAAATTGCTGAACTATTTTCCAAAGTGTCTGTACTACTTTCAGTATCCACCAGCAATGTATGAGTGATCTGGTTTTTCCATCTTTAAAAAAAATATATGTGGGTGATAACATTAGTAAATAAGTAAATGACACATATAAGAGTAATCTATAAAAAGTCAGTTCAAAAAGTCCAAAGTGTAAAAAGGTGGAGGTATATAAAACAGCCAGCTCAAGAAAAGGTCTTTCTCTGACTTGTTTCAGTTTTCAGGGCCTCCAGGTACAGAGCAAATGCTTTATGCTTTTAGAAAATACTCAATATGCCTCAAACCTTCATCTGGGTTAAATTAAAATAAAAAATCTTTTCTTTCCAAAACAGGATCATGGCCTATAAAATGCTCCAAGTAGTCCTGTGTTCCACATTGCTTATAGGTAAGAAGTCCATTTCCTTTTCATTTATTGTATCTTTTACAACTTTTGGGTTGATACTTGTCTTAACTTTTAAAAGAAATAAACATGTTTTATTCGTGGACACATTCTAAAGCATTGAGGGGATCAAACAATTGTGTTATGCTGTGGCTTTGAAGAGGTTAATGTCAATGGTGAAAGTAAGATCATTTAATTCCTAATTATGTATTAACATATTAACACGTTACTCTTGCTAACAAGTCAATTTAATTGCTGCCTCCAAAGAAGTGCTCTGGTGTCCCTGAACAAAGAAAAATTTAAAATATCTTTTAGAAACAGTGATACAGAATACCATTATAAGGAGACCTCAAAGTACTTTGGGAGCATGAATTCATTAACCTTCTCTGAGCTACAGCACAGAGAAGTGGCGTTTTAGAGGCAGATCAAGGAAGGCACCAGAGACCAGCTGATTTGCTGCCAAATTGACCTGGTAATTCTGTGGTTGGTATTAGAGTTGAACTGAGCAGTCATTTGTTTTCTTTGTAACAGACTGAAAATACTTACAAAGGCATAAATTAACTTTCAGTTAAACCTATACAATTTATAAATATTTCTGATAAAGATGCTTAAATCAGAATAAATTTCTGCTTCTATGATAAGCTTGAGACCTATGCAAAAAATTATTTCTTGCTTGATGCACGCCTCAGACAGATAGCAACAGCCGTGTGTGTGTGTATGTGTGTGTGTGTGTTTGTGTGTGTGTGTGTTTGTGTGTGTGTGTGATTAGTCTTAATTCCTAAGCACAGAAATAATTTTATTAAAGAATTGTAATCATCAACATTGCACTTTGCATTTGGGTCAGGTTTAAATATTGCACATGATTTAGAAAATTTTAATTAAGTTATAACTAAGCAGTTAAACCAAGGCATATGCAATGATAGATCCAGACCACATTTCTAGATGAGAAAAGTGAGGGTGGCTCAGTTTTAGCGAGTGTTTGAGAGCACACTGGAAGTTAGTCATGGGCTGGTTGTAACTATTGGTGTGATGCTTTACCTTGACCACCCCACCCATGCAGCAGCAGTTAGAGGGATCAATGGCAGAACCCTGCAAGCTGACACATTACTCTGGGCCACATTCCCCTAAGAAAGTTGCAGGGTCAGAAGTATCTGACAAAAGAAAACATTTCTGCCAAATCCCTTAGGAAACCTAAAATACTTTATTTTTTTATATTTTAATTTGTTGTTTTATCTAAAAGTAGAGTATATTTTGACATATTATACATACATGGAGTATAACTTACTCTAATTAGGATCCCGTTCTTATGGGTGTACATGATGTGGAATTTCACTGGTCCTGTATTCATATATGAACATGGGAAAGTTATATGCAACTCATTCTACCGTCTTTCCTATTCCTTCCCTTCCTTCCCTTCACTTCCCTTTGTCTAACCCAATGAACTTTTATTCCCCCTCACCCTTATTGTGTGTTAGCATCCACATATCAGAGAGAGCATCTGGCCTTTGGTTTGGGGGGATTGGCTTGTTTTACTTAGCGTGACACTCTACAGTTCCACCCATTTAACAGCAAATGCCGTAATTTCTCATATACCCTTTTCAGAAACAAGTATACATGAACTTCCAGACAACTAGTTTGACTGACTTCACTTTAAAAAAATACATATTTAAGTTGTGTAGTTGGAGTTCGTAAAAATATAAGTTGGGAATAGAAAGAAAGCACAGAGAAATATTTACTTTGCTGGGTTAGCCCTTCAGAGCTTAGGGCAGATGCCTGTGCCACTTGCAGGCTGAGGAGTCTGATAGTCTTTATAGGCAGACTCATTTCAAACACCCCAACTAGTTCGTCGGACATTTTCTAAATCAAATAGCTCTAGAGTAGGGACTAATTACTTGAATCAACTTTCTTTGTTGGGCTCCCTTTTTCTTTCAAGAATGGACCCTGCTCTCTGAACTTCCCTAGAGCCCTTCTGCTCATCACAAGAAAATAACCAGAAAAGGAATTTGTTTACTTTTAATATTTAAAAAATGGGTTTTTTCAAGGCAGGTGTGGTGGCACATGCTTATAATTCCAGCAACTTTGGAGGATAAGGCAGGAAGATCACATGTTCCAGACCAGCATTGGTAATTTATTGAGACACCCATCTTAAATTTTTTTTTAAAAAAAGGGGGGCTAAGGAGGTAGCTCAGTGGTAAGCATCCCTGTGTTCAATTCTCAGCACCACCATAAATAAGTAAATAAATAAATAAAGTTCTCTCCAGGTCAGATTAGCTGCCTAATGAATTCCTTTTCTCTAGAACTTGATTTAAGGTCAGCAGGGAGAAGGTCTCATTATGCACTTTCCTGAGGGAATGCTGAAACTGAAAATGATGACAGGCCTTACTCAAGTGATTAAATTTATAAACAAGGCTCCCAAATTATCTTATTGATCTTTTTCACAAATAATAACTTAGATACATTGGAACCGATTCCCTGGTCACAGAAGAAGTTCGAGTGTCATAATTTAATAGAAAATATAAATTAATACACCACCATTGAACATTTAGGTTAACAACTGCCTTCTATAGTAAAATTGGAAAATGTTAATTGTACTACTGTAAGTTCCTTTTATGTATCTGGGGCTTTACATGTTAGTTCAGTCCTCAGGATCATTCTGAAAACAAGTGAGATGCATCCCATTTTACCAAGAAAAAACTGAGGGCTTAGAAAAGTGACATGACCAAGCTACATAAGTAACCAGTAGTGGATGCTGTGTACATATCTAAATTTTCACATCTAGAACTTATGAGAGCAAACCATCCTTTCTACCACACAATCTGTTCCTCCTGGTACTGCAATGCCAGAGATGCAAAAGGTATCAGAGCTCAGGCAAGATCTCCTCCTGAAAAAGCAGTAGAGTCAGTATAAAGCCTTGGTTCCACAAAAAAAGAGCAATAGTTAGGGAGCTGAGTGACGTTATCTGACAAAATGTAGCAGCACCAGCACCTAACCAACAACTTTCAATGACAGCTGCGAGGTGTACTAAACTCAGCACTTTGCATCTGTAGGGCATTTATTAAAATCAAGCATAAAGAGGAAATAGGGAAAATATATTTGAAAAATATTTCACTAAGTAAACCAATCTTTGAACATTATTAAGAATTAAATTAATGTTTTTGGTTATTTCTAATTTGCTTTTATTTTATTTTTTTAAGATTGCTTTCATTCCTACTCTGCTAAAATAAAAAAATAGATTTCTTTCCCTCAGCAACCATATTCTCCTGACTTGATTTGGCAGTTGGAGTTGACCCTATATGAAGCAGTTTGGGGGTCCATGGCCACACTATTGACCTGCAATCCCATCTACCCATAAAGTGTGGGTTCATCTTCTGGTTGTAGACAGAAATAAATAAATAAACAAACTGTCTTTGGTCTGTTTTTCCCTCAGAGTTCTAGCTCTTGTTTTGCACTACCTACTTGGTAACTAATGCCAATTTATCTTGCAGGATTTTTTATTCAGTTTTGCTTTTTGACAAGGGCTCTTAAGCTCACATTTTCTTCCCCATGACACTTTCAACACCTCAGTCCCTCCTCTTGCCTTCTCCTCAGCCAGAAGAGTAACTCCTTTTAGCCATCCCTTCAGCCCTCCAATTCCTTGGAGAGTCTGTATTCCCTCATATAATTTTAGTTTATTTTATAAGATTTTGTTCTTAATTTTATCTACTCAGTTGGACTTAAGATCAATGTTAGTGAGAATAAACTGGGAAATAATTGGATCAGAGAAAAATGTCATTGTTCATGACTAGATTCATCGAGTGCTCCAGATGTTGTAGAAATACTGTCTATTTTCCTAACCCACGTGGTGTCATTTATCACGGCCGTGGAGAGGAGGATCCCATCTACACACACAGGCATGGGCCCAGAAGCTGTCACTGTTCCATCATATATAATGCTGCCTTCCGTGTGTCACGAAGTTCCCAGAGTACAGGATTAAAAACTAACAAAAATCCTGCTAGGTCCCAAAGCCTATTCAGGGAAGTTGCATGGCGATGTGTGAGCGCCGATGTCATTGCATGGGCTTTGAGAACGACTTAAAACAGATTTAAGTTACCCTAAAGTGATTCTCATTTATGTTACATTTCAAAATTCTCAACACATCAGTAATTCTAAGGTCAACGAAGCAAAAATGTCTGGGTTGGAAGTTAAGTCACCAAATTACCCTATTAACAGACACTTGAATAGACTGGGACAGAGAAGCTAAGCTGGTCCTGCAACTGGGCTCCCTTCTGTTTCTTGGGTCACCTTCAGTCCACTCTCTTCGTCCTTTTTACTTCCTTTTTCTGCCCTGTTCTTTTTCAGGTGGTTTTTAACCTTTTGTAATCTTCTGTCATTTTTTCCTCCCTTCTATTTTTTATCCTTTCTTTGACTTTTTTGATTTTTCTCTTCCATTTCTTATTTTCTTTGTCTTCCTTTTCTCCTTCACATTTCTCTTATAACCCAAACTGTTTCTCTCCCATTCTTTCTCTATCTCACCAGTTTTTATCTGCATTAAAATAACAAGAGAGAACCTATTGTACTAAATACAATTATCCTTTCTTCCAACACAAACTTCTGATTCAGTGACCAATTTTATGAATGAGAAATAAAAATAGATAAGCTGTTTCATTATTTTTTAAAAAATGGTTGACACAGAGAATATTTATATCTAAGAAAATATTAAACTAAACATGAATCTTTTAATCTCTTACACTATCATAAAATGTCTCCTACAGTTACGGGACATTTTTTAAAATTTTACATTCCAAGACGTTTGTATATCCTTTTCTCCTCATCCTCTTTTATGCTTAATTGCTAGGGACCATATATATTTTATTTCAGTTCTTAATTTAGGTATGTACATAATTTCCTAGGCATGTATTTCAATTTTTTCTTTAAAGACAAACATACGAAAAGCAGGGGCTGAGACTGTCCATTTGAAATAGCAAAAAGAATTATTCCTTAAACACTTTTACTGAAGGCTCTGTGTTTTACTTCTGGTATCCTGTACCTTAGTATTTTTTAACTTGATGAGAACTATGGGGCTTATCCTCCATCTCCACTACAAGGTATCAGCACCACAAATATCAGTATCACCCAGAGCCCAGTGGAAGTAGCAAGAGGCAGACCTATCCTGTAGGTCTGGCAGATGCTATATGTCTTCTGCCCCTACTAAATCCATCTCATTTATTTCAAAGATATATAGGTATCAAAGGTTACATGGGAGAAGGAATTCACAGTCATGGCTGTCCAGGGATGACAAGTTCCCACTGGCTAAAGTACTCTGGTCTGAGCTCATTTTTTTTTTTAATTTCCCTGTTTCTTAGTGAATCTCTGAGACAACCAATTTTTTAATTCTCTAAGCCACCCCTCATTCCAGTAGATAACACTCCTCTTCATTTTCCTGGTTCTTAACAAACTGAGAAATAAACCAAAGCTGATTGTACAAGGCAATCTATTTCCTTCCTACTGAGAAAAGCTAGTTTGGAAGACGTAGCTTAGTCAAAGTGCATAAAGGGCTGGATGATTTGAATCCAAATTTGGCAAACTTAATATCCAATTGTTGATTGCAGAAACAGAAGAGAAAGTGTCCTCTGAGGGCAGCTCACTCAAGAGGAAAAAGCAAGAGCTGAATTAGACATACCAAGTTATGCTTCTCAGATTTATCAGTTGAATGAGGCACTGCTCTTTCCAGGGTCAGGGTATGCAAAGGAGTGAAAAGGAACCCGAGATTTACTTTAAGAGTAATGCCTGTGTGTGAAAGAAAACAGAATTTACTATCAGAGCCTGTAATTCTGTGCATGAAGTTTCACATTGGGCTTTCTGATCTTTTTAGTGCAGAGGCTCCTACTGCAAGTATCATTTTCATCATAAGTATATAGAATATTCGGTCATTTCTTTACCATTAAGTTTAAAGACTTTTGCAGCCCTCCTGGGTGATGCTAGTATGCTAGTGAGAGGTGTCTTCCCATTTATAAAGGTGCCCTTTCCAGTATTCACGGGTTCTTCATCAGCTTGGGATGGGCACTCAGCCCTTTGTTCATAATGTGAATATGTTTTCCTTTGTTTTGCTTTCATTATTGGCAAGGTCTAGTGCCCACTTAGCTTATTCTATATGCTGGTATGTAACTAACATGATAACATGCAGAGAAGAGAGTTTCTGGTTAATCACCTATTTGTCATAAATACATTCCAGTTCAAAGCAATTAATCAAGAAGAGATCTTAGAGAGAAGGCAATTCTGCCTCTTTTGACAACAGAAAGACAGGTGCAGAAATAAGAAGTGGCTCAGTGAACTAGCTAAGCACTAGCAGGGCCAGGAAAAGACTTGGATCTTCTTGGCTTACCTGGGGAATTGTGACTCTGAATAGCTCCGTACTCTGATGTGACTGCATTATTTCTATGGTACAGAATTTTCCACTGAAGATATTTGTGAAATATTTAGAAAGAACATTGACAAATCCTATTAAAATGAACTGATGCAAGAGGAAGAGAAAGAGGTTGTGCAGGGAGTTGGAAAGAAAAAGAGAAAGATATTTTTCATGGCTCATGATCATAAACTTTATAAAAGGCATTAACCTAGCTGATAGTGACTACATTTAAAAAAATACCTAGTTAAAAACCAACAAAGCAATAAAACTCAGGTTTGAGTTTTCAAGCCCTAGAAGTATTATATAGATTCACAAACTCAAAACCCTGGCTTTGTTCTCACTAACTTTCAAGGGTGATTAGGCAAAATGAAAAAGGGTGGAGAAATTTCTCAAGCAGAGAGGATAATAGCATGCCCTTCTATCTGACTTGCATTTTATTTCCAATCCTGCCACTGACTTACTATGTGACCTTGAGTGAGTCATTTCATCCCTGCGTGTCGATTTTCTCATTTGTAATGTAGGATAATAAATACTACTTTCTGTCTCTCTCCTGGGTGATGTTATTATCACCATCAATTAATATTTATTGGATGCCTGTTGGACCTATAATGCTGAAGTAGGAGTTTTACCTTTGAGAGAGATAGAGAGAAGATTATATCAGTGAAATATTTTCCATGAGTAAAAGATAGAAGATTTACGAAAGACAGAATTATTAGAGCTTAAAACAATCACGGCACGATTTTAAAGCATCTTTCTTTGCCAAGATTTACATACTAGTACTTTTTTTCATAGTGATTGTACCATACACCAGAATAATTGTGGTGGAATATAGGTTTTACTTTGGGGTGATTCCAAATAACACTATGGTAAGCCATTACTATAGCTTCTTTTTCTACCTGGAAATTATATTGTAAGCCTCATTTATTCACAAATATTTATTACTTATTGACAGTACTGAATTGACTTCACATAGCTACTCTCTTTGTTTGGAAACAGGATCATACATAGATATTGTAACACTGTGACTAACACCCCCTCACACTTTTTTAACAAAAAGAATAAAAAGAATTCTGAAAAGTTGCCTATTAGCATCTCTCAGGTAAAACAGAAACTTCCAGTGCTGGTTTGCTCATACTAGGCAAATAAATGGAAATTCCCTTGAATTTTCATCAAATCAATCCTGTCTTCCCGTCTCTTCTGTCAATTAATCATCTCTCATTGAGAGTCATTGGAAGAGTCTCCAACCTTGTGTCCCCCACTCTGCTCTCTTCCCATCTGTCCTCCACATCACTGGCAAAAGGATCTTTCAGAGTGAATCTGAGTGGATGAACACAATGTGGTACAGACATACAACACATTATTCAGCCTTAAAAAGGAATGAAATGCTGCCTCTCTCATAACATGGATGAACCTTAAGGACATTATGCTAAGTGAACCAATATTGTATGAGTCCACTGATTTGAGGTACCTAGAATAGACATTCACAGAAACAGAAAGGAGAATTGTGGTTACCCAGCACTGCGAAGGGAGTGCAAGGTTACTGTTTAAAGAGTACAGAGTTTTTGTTTGGAATGATGAAATGGTTCTGGAGGTGGACAGTGGTGATGGATATACAATATTGTAAATGTACTTAATACTACTGAATTAGACATTCAACAAAAGTTAAGTGATAATTCTTATGTTACATACGTTTTAGATAATATTATCACAATAAAAGTGTTTTCAAACTCTTGGATCTGGCCCTATCATCTTCTTGTTCAGAAATAATCATTAAATATTTGCAGAATAACGTGCAAGCTCCTTAGTATGACAGTAAAAACCCTTCTGGCTGGAGCTTCAATTTTCCAACACTCTCACTAGGTCGGTCCCAAAGCCCAACATTTTAAACACATTGGCAAAGTGAGATCCCTGAACCCGATCTCGAGTGATTCTTCTGCGCCTTGGGTTTCCAGTCCTTTTTAGCCTGGAACACACTCTGCTTCCACTCCCTTCCCCCTGGACATCGAGACTGTGTATATCCACTGACGCCCAACTCAAAATCAATTTCTGCATGAGCCTCCGTGTCAATATCAGAATTAATCACCTCCACTATGAGGATCTAATTGTCCATGAACTTTGACTGTAATGTGAGCTCCTTGATGACATCAGCAATTTATTGCCTATCTTTCCATGCAGTAGTGATTGGTAAGGATTATTTTTTGTTTGTATTCCCATGCAATGATTATCAGAGTGAGGAGTAAGAAAATTGAGGGACTTAGAGCACAAAATGTGCATAACCCCTGAGTTTCTTTTAGGATTTTGTACCCCTAAGGGCCTCACTTGCCTCACTCTAGATCCAACCCTGATGATTAGCAATTTACCTTGGCATTAGTAAACGCTTAAAATGCATTGTAACTATGATGTACTACTGCATAACTATTCTCCTCAATTCTTAACACCTTAAAATGATGAACATTTATGATTTCAGTTTCAAGGTCAAGTATTTAGGAGTGGCTTATTTCTGTGGTTCTGGCTCAGGGTTTGTTTGTTTTGTTTTGTTTTATGATGTTACAGTGAAGATGTCCATGGGGGCTACAGTCATCTGACTGGAGCAAAAGCATCAGGTTCCACTGTGGCTCACTTACATAATTGTGGGTGGAAAGCTTTATTTCTTTTGTCCTGTGAGCCTATCTCTCTCAGGGCTGCTTGAGTCTCTTCAGAACATAACATCTGATTTAGAGCTGATGAACCAAGTCAGGGAAAGATGGAAGCTATAACGTTTCCTTATGTCCTAGCCCCCAAAATCATACTCCTTCATTTCTGCAATGTCCTATGGTGACACAGGGCAGCCCCGTTACATGAAAGAAAGGCTGCACAAGGATAGGAGGCAATGATCTTTGGGAGTCACCCTAGAGGATGGCTTCTGCAGACATGCTGGTTGATAGCAGGGCAGTATTACTTATGGCATCTGTCACTAATATAGTTTGAAGTTAAATGTTCACATTAAAAACTTTTCTATCTAGCACCTATCACCATTATTTCCAGATATTGATCTTAAAGATTACCAATTCTTTTGCTCACATCATTCCTCCAGCTTATAATAAATAATGTGGCCTCTTCTCCCATCCAACTAAATCTAATATTCCCTTCAAGAAAAAGGTTCAGCAACTTCCTTGACCATGAAAACACCTGCCCGTGCCAAAACACCTGCTTGATGCTCAATAATGCCATCCCTGATCTTCCTATGCAATCAAATCATGTGTTGTTTTATTCTGTTTTGTATCTTTGACCTTTGATTCCAACTAAACTTTCTGCCTTACAAATGGGAGATTTATATAGTTCATATAATGCTTGTCTGTATGGAGAATTGGTCGACAAAACCTGTTAATTATAAGGCTGTAGGATACCTAATGTAATATTACTTATAATTATATTTTGCAATGAATGATTCTATATCACAAATAAGAAACAGATTATATTGTTGCCATATATAGGTAAGAAGCAATTATGAGAACATTATTGACTCAAATTACGATTTTGAACAGTATTTTGTGTTACTTAGGAATGAAAATACAATATACACAGTTAAAATTTCAGGGTCCTAAGAAAGTCTGGGTTTCAAAAATTATCATTCCTCCCACAGTAATTCTAGAGTAGGAAGAAGATACAAAATAATAAACTTGTTTGATTTAATGAGGGCTCTATGAATATTAAAAATTTAAACCACAGAGTCAGGTTTGGAAACAGTCTATTTCAAATTGAAGGACACAATCTATATTAGAAGGCCAGAGAAGCAAGAATAAGATTTGTTGGCTGGCTTGTTTCAACCTGATAGCCTATGTTCTTTAATTTATCCAGTCCTCATAGCAATTTGGGGTGTGTTATTATCATTACACCCCTTTACACATGAGAACACTGAACCTCAGAGTAATCAAGCAACTTTCAAAAATTAAGGGTGTCAGAAGGAGCAGATAAAGATTGAACTTTAATCCAGGCCTGTAGGCTCCCATGCATGTAAAGAAATTCTGAAATCCTTCTTCATCCACCACACTATGCTGGCTTCTGCACTGAACTACATGCAGGTTGGAGTTGTGACATTGTAATAGTGACAAAGGGCCAAGGAGTAACCATCTCCTTCAGGACTTCATTTTTCCAGAGTTTCTTTCTGAGGCATCCAGACTTCCAAAGACCACAGTTGTGTCTCTTTAAGAGGAAACATCAAAATGTAAACTATTGCCCTAAAAGATGTGATGCTCTTGGACTCTGAATTGCAGGAGCATTGGGAGCGCCATTTTTGTTGGAGGACCCAGCAAACCAGTTCCTACGTCTCAAAAGACATGTATACTTGCAAGATTACTGGGACCCAGATTACAGTTCCAATGGGTGGGGAATCACACTGGCTCATCAGGTACTTCTCTTTGAAACAAATCATCCTTCCCCATTTATCTTTTAAAATTGGCAGTGCATCAGCTGATGGTAGCATACTGCTAGCCTGGGCTCAGTTTTTTCTCTCTAACTGTTCTGGGCTATATGCTCTTTCCTTTCCCTAAAGTGGCTCATACTTAATACATGCCATCTCTTGCTTAAAAAACAAGCTCAAGTGTGCTCTCCTCTTTGAAGTCTTCCCATTCTTTTCAAGGAATTAATTGTCCCTCTCTTTTGTGAATAGCTCTCGAAATTTTGGAATTATTTCTTTCATGATGCAACTTCCCTATCTAGATTATAAAGATAATGTCTATGTCTTATCAATGAGGGTAATTATCCTTTGGATCTAGTAAAATGACTGTTATGCAATCAAGGCTTAATAAATGATTGCATGTTTGGCTAGATGGATAAATGGATAGTGGGTCCATTGTCATTTACTCTCAGCTGTAGAATGGGTAATTTTCCCCTGTGATAATTCTCCAGGTCTTTTATGTTTTTCCTTCATTTGTTTGGCTTTTGTACATTTTCCTATTCATTTGCATTCCCACTCCAAGAGAAATAAAGAAGAAACTTGCATTAGCCAGTTTTATCTCATGTGTACTTTTCTGATGGAAGAAAACATGGAAACTCTGAGCCAAATGAAATTGCTAAATTATCTGAGGATTTTAATTGCTCGCAATTTCTCTATTACAACTTAACAATTTTAAGGGGGAAAGTCTATACAACAAATCATTTCATTAATTCTCATTCACTTATTTATTCTTTCTTTCCATGTGTATCAGACTCTCACCATCACCAGGCATGAGGGTTGTATAAGGTTATAAAACGTTGAATGTTCTTGTTTTCATGTAGCCTCAGTCCTATACTTACTCGCATGGCTGGGTCTTAACTGCTCTACCAGGATGATCTTGTTTCTGCTTAGCATTTGCTGATGAAAACCACCAGCTTGAATATCACATCTAGTTTTATGCCTGTTTTCCTCCAACAGGCATCATTTAGAAGTATTGAAACAAGACATTTGTTTATTTGGCAAATTAAATAATTACAGAGGCTGGCAGACTGTGTCTTCTTTATGGAATGTTGAAATTTTCAAGCACACTCCTGCCTGTGATTGTGGAACAGTTCTGTAATCAACAGACAGATTCTGTAACGTAACAAGACTCCCATATCGGTCCATACTGTAGCCCCACAAGTGCTACAACACAATTGAGCATAAAACAAATAGATAGCAGTGCAGTGATGCATACTGCAATCCAAGCAACTCAGGAGGTTGAGGCAGAAGGATCACAAATTCCTAGCCAGTCTGGGCAACTAGCCAAACCTTGTCTTAAAATAAAAAGGACGGGGATGTAGCTCAGTGGCAGAGGGCTTGTGAGTATGCATGAGGCCCTGGGTTCTAGCCCAAGCAACATAAAAAAGCCACAAACAGATCACTGAAAGTATGAAAATTACACGCTAGTGGATATAATTCTTCCATCATATTTCTCCCCTTTTAGGAAAATCTGCATGATAATCAGAATCACCAAAGCAGTATGTATTTTCCATACTCATAGATCATGACTTGTGTTTACCTCTGTTGCAGGCTCATGAAACATGGACTTTCTTGAAACAAACTGCACAGCATTATTTGGACACAAACCTTCACCTCTAACATGTCTACTGCCCAGCAAAGGAGTTTCACTGGGTAAAGCTGGAGAACAAAGATGGTGGGAGTCTGCATGATCATGTGCCAAAACCCTAGGCTTTGGAGACCTGAAGACAAATCTGTGCCATTTACTAGGTTATTTGTTGTGTCTATCCCATAGAGTTGCTGAAAGGAGAATTATGAAATCCCATGTAGAGACCTAGAATTAAAGGTTCTTAATAAATTGTTGCACTTGAAATAAGAACTAAAATGAAAGCTGTAAAAACATTTACTAAAAAGTGAGCTTTTGTAGAAAAGAAAAGCAAAAGCGAAATAAAATAGTGTCATTAAAACTCTCTGGCTTTCTGTTACCTCTTCTTTAAGAGAGTGGGTTCGTTTTTTAATTCATCTCAAATGGAGCTACTACCTTCCCCTTTTCTTCAATATTTATCACTTTCTAAAACTAGTGGAAGACCATGCTTTTGAAAATTCTTCATTCAAAACATACTGCTGAGAATGGTGAAAGTATAATATTAAAATGTAGTATTAGAAATATAATGAACCAATGTGGTGTTTTGGGGGCTATAGTACAAACCAGTGGAAAGCACCACTGGTTCATGGAGCTAGGAAACCACCAGAAGCCACTCATCTATAAGTGCAAACTTTCTTAGAAGTTTTGTAAAGTGTGGGCGGAGCATAGTGATACATGCCTGTGGTCCCAGCTATTCAAGAGGCTGAGGTAGAAGAACGGCAAGTTCAAGGACAACCAGAACAACTTAGTGAGATCCTCTCTCAAAATAAAAAAATAAAAAATAACAAAGGCTGAGGGTGTAGCTCAGTGGTAAAGCACTTGTCTAGCATGTGCAAGGCCCTGGTTTCAATTCCCAGTCCTGGGGGTTGGGGTTGGGGGGGATAGACAATGAACTTCTCAAATATGTGCATGTTTTGCATTCTGTTCCTTAATATAATTGATGTGTATGTCAATAAGAAACAACAATTTTAACATACTGTTTGAGCAAATTATTCTTTTTCAATAAAACTGACATTTACTCTGGAGAAAAGTAGGTGGTATGTATCCTTTAACTTTCCATATATATATAGAATACCATGTCACTGGGGAAGTACTGACATATTATAACCAACTGCCAAGATTGTGCCCCCAAATCACAGATCAATGAAATTTTTATCTTCAAAAGTTTTTTTTTCTCCTTATACCTAGGTCAATTACTGTCTGGGACAATTTCTCTTGAAATTTTGAGGTAAATCGAAGCATAGTCTCAAGACCATCATTGGTCTTATGTTGTCTTATGACAATCTTAAGAACTTTTGGAGCAGCAAGTAAATCAGAAAAAAAACAGATGCCAAGAAGCTACACTGTAAGTCTTTGACCCCAGCACTTTCTTCCCCAAGAGTGTCACCCATTTCCTATCCCCAGTGCCTATCTTCATCTGCAGGGAGAACTTTAAAGCTATTCTATAACTGACAATATATCTTATAATTTATAACTTATATTGACTGTTATATATTTCCAATAAGTATAAATACATGTTTTTAAATCAAAGTACAAATGAATGATGCTGAGAGTGCAGCTCAGGGGTAAAACATTTGCCTAGTATATGAAGGATCCCGGGTTTTATCCCCAGCACCACACACACACACACACACACACACACACTCACACACTCACATACACACACACTCAAAATACAACTGAATGGAAAGATCACAGAAGATGGATTAACTAGTTTTACAGTAAGAAATAAATTTGAGATTACACACAAACATATCTTCAGTGTTTCAACAATAATACACAAAATTTTTTTTCTACTACAAAATTCTATTATTGATCATTCAATTAAAAATTAGAGGATGCCTTCCCTTAGGGTGCTCTCAAAAAATAAAATCAATAAGATATGTATATGTGTAAAAAGAGATTGATTGATTGATTGATTTTGGTACCAAAAACACCCCTGGGATTGAACCCAAGACTGTTTAACCACTGAACCACATTCCCAGACCTTTTTATTTTAAGACAGGGTCTTGTTAAGTTTCTTATGGACTCACTAAATTGCTGAGGCTGGCTTTGAACTTGCAGCCTTCCTGCCTCCCAAGCTACTGAGATTACAGGCATGCACCTTTGCACCAGGCAAAAGAAATCTATTGTAAGGAATTGGCTCATGCAGTTATGAAGAATGGCAAGTCCAAAATCTGCAGGACAGGCTGACAGACTGGAAACCAGAGAAGATCCAATTCTGCAGTTCAGTCTCTAAGGCTGCCTGCTGGCCAAATTCCCTTCTGCTTCTGGTAGGTATGTCTACTATTCTCTTCAGGACTTCAACTGACTAGATGAGGCCCACTCACATTATAGAGAGTAATCTGCTTTATTCAAAGTCCATGATTTAAAAGTAAAACCCACCCAAAAGCATTCTCACTGAAGCTTCCAGAATAATGTTTCACCATATATCTGGGTACTGTTGCTCAATCAAGTTGACACATGAAACTGACCATTACAACCTGTTATATAGATTATCAACACACATCACATTCACGTGCACAGCTGTGATTGGAACTATACACAATAGAGGAAAAATACAAATATGCTCAGTGTCAAAGTGACTCTTTTATGGGCTATAGGGCATTTTGTCCTCTAGCATTCCTGTGATGCTGACTGACTTGGTCTCCCCGTGGGAATTCCAATGCTAAATGAATCCAGGGGAACAATTTCAAATCTTCCCTTGATAGCATAAGAAGTATAGTTCTAATCTTGTTATCTAACATGTTCAAAATGTATTTCTAAAAGAACTTTTGACTGACAAAAAGTGAGGAAATAACACTTCTTGAGATGTAGATTTTGCTGTGCACTATCTTAGGCAGTTTATATATACTTTTACCTATTGATTTGTGACAATTTGATAAGGGTGGTCCTACAGAACTTATTTTATAGATTAAAACTAAGGCTTGAAATGTCTTCTTTGATATAAGGAGAATAACTAAGAACAGAGTAGGGACGAAGAGCAGGAGAAGAAGATTAACATTTAACAGGGATGAGAGGTGGGAGGGAAAGGGAGAGAGAAGGGAAATTGCATGGTAATGGAAGGAGACCCTCAGGGTTATACAGTGGAGGAGGTAGAGAGAGAGGAGGGGAGGGGAGGGGAGAGGTGGGGAGGGGGGAGGGTGGAGGATGGGAAAGGCAGCGGAGCACAACTGACACTAGTATGGCAATTTGTAAATCAATGGATGTGTAACTGATGTGATTCTGCAATCTGTGTATGGGGTGAAGGTGGGAGTTCATAACCCACTTGAATCAAAGTGTGGAATATGATATGTCAAGAAATTTGTAATGTTTTGAACAACCCACAATAAAAAATTAAAAAATTAAAAAAAAACAAAAACTAAGGCTTGGATAGATAACATTGATGTAGCTAACTAGCAATTAAGACTTTCTAGACTTGAATCATGGTTTCACTGCTTCTACCTGCACAATCTTTGTTTAAAAAATTTAATTTGTTATATATGACAACAGAATGCATTATGATTCATATTACGCATATAGAGCACATCTGCATAATCTTACATATGACAGTTCCTCTGTGCTTCAGTTTCCTCTTCAGTAAAATGGAAATAATTGACTCTACTTATTGTGAGAAATAAATAAGATGCTACACATAAAACACCTAGAAAAGTGCCTGGCATGTAACTGAGCACTTAATGAAATTTAGCTATTAGTTATTAGCTTTCCTAGGAAACATGAAAGCCCATGGTTTTTTTTTTCACTATTTCACAACACATCCCAAGAATTTTGTTAACCATAACTCATAAAAGTTCCTTATTACTTTGCCCCTTTCTTATGACTTCATCTATTCCCCTCAGAAATTCTATCTTGCATTATTTATTGATTCATTTATTTCCTCATTTAGCAAACACTGTTGCCAGCTCTCTCTGACATAGTCTCAGTGGAGGTACAAAGAGTATTGAGTCCCCTCTCTTCCCCCAAGAGCCTTAAATTCAGTAAGAAAGAGAAGCATCAACTGTATTGCTATTGATGATCATTACAGAAACTCTGATTGCAAATCCTGTGTGAAGAGACAGACAACTTAGACTTGGGAGAATCAGGGAAGGCTTCACTGAAGATGAGACTTTAGATCTTAAATCTAAATTTAGGTCTTAATGCATAAGATTAATATATGAAATTGCTATAATTATAGTCTTTCTATTATAGGTATTTTATACACATAGTATACTTACATACTTATACTATTATGATGATGTATATCTATTCTATAATACTATAATATTCTTAAGGTTAGAATTGAAGTGAGATTTATATTTGCACCTCCAACAATGTCTGACATACATCAAGTATTTGATGAATAAATGGGTATAGATGAAGAATGAAGCCATATTCACATGATTTTACTCTTACTGTTCTTATGTCAGTAGCAGGACAAATAAGATGTGATATAATTTATCAACCTGCTATCCTGTGTATCCATAAGAGAACTGAATAAGAACTTGATAGTAGTTTCTTATTTCTCCTCTTTAGTTTCTTCCACATACCAGACCCAATCTCAAATGACATACATCCTTCTGTGCCAATTCATTATAATTTAAATAGAATAACTAATGGATGGGAGCTACTGTATACATAGAACAAATTATTTTCATGTGTTGATTTTACTTCTCCCATTTATTATTTTCCTCAGAATGATCTAAAATATCTCAGGCAATTTAACCAGGCAGAGAATATATATGTATATATCTCACTGTTATCATCAATGACAGCAGCAGTCCAAATGGATTTTATTAAAAGTAATTTAGCATTGACTGGTTAAATATACAAACTACCCATCTGAATCAGAGATATTGCCAGACTCCTTCAAATTAGAGACAAAGAAATAAATGTTTGGAGATTACTTCACAAATTGGAACTGTCTTGGCAGGCAGTTCAAATGTAAAAATGAAATAAATCATCTAAATATAAAATATTTTATTACACTCATCACAGTGACAAAAGCATCTGCATTTTTCCCTCTGATCATAATATTAGTAAACAAGCTAATTATTTTTAACAGTTTAAAGAAAGGTATGCCTTCTTAGTTCTCCCTCCTTTTGCTCCACCAAAAGTGTATTTTAAAATGTTTTTTTCTTGGGCTGAGGCTGTGACTCAGTGGCAGAATGCTTGTGTCACACGTGCGAGACCCTGGGCTCCATCCTCAGCACCACATAAAAATAAATAAGTGAAATAAAGGTATTGTGTGTCCAACTACAAAATAAAAAATAAATATTTTTTTAAAACATGGTTTTTTTTTCCTTTAATCCCACAGTAATTTCAAGGAAGGGAAAAAATACACACACACAGAGTATTTATACTTAAACTAACATATTATACTATTATTATAATACATACTTATACCATTATACTGTAATATTTTTAAGGTTAGAATTGAATTGAGATTTATATTTTCACCTCCAAAAATATCCAGGACAACATCTGATGTGCATTTCTTTATATATACTTATACATATATATTCTGACTTGTGCTATAGTAGACATTTTGAACATGAAATATGAACTCTCTGCCATTTTTTCCTGAAAGGCTTAATGTTCAATTTCTATTTATACTCCTTTCTTGGGGAAAAGGGACGGGTGAGGCCTGTGTTATGGTTTGGATATGACATGTCCCTCTAAAACTTCTCTGTTAATGCAGGAATATAATGATTAAGTATAATGATTAAGATATGAGAACTGTAACCTAATCTGTTTGTCCTAGTTTGAGTGGACTGACTGTGTGGTAACCATAAGCAGGTGGGTCACTGGGGGAATGCTCTGGAAGGGTTCTTCTTCCCTGAGGCTCTCCCTCTCTCTGTTTGCTGGCTGCCACAAAGTAAGCAGCTTCACTCCACCTCCACCCTTCCCCCAGGATGTGATGCCTCACCTCTGGCCCACAACTATAGAGTCAGCTCACATGGACTGAACCACTGAAACCAACCTTTGAGCCCAAAATAAACTTTTTCTCCTCTGAATTGGTCTTGTTGGATATTTTGGTCACAGCTATGTAAAGCTGACTAACATGGTCTGGTATTTAAGAACGTAGCCTCTGGAACATTCTGGGGTCAGAGTCTATAAACTGCTGATATCTACTGGGCTAGTTTACTTAACTCAGTTGTGGCTGGCCTTCCTTTTTGTGAAATGTAATGATGCAAGCACCTAGCTCATGAGTGGAGCAAAGCTTGAATGGGACGAGCTGCTGGTACATAATGAGCCTTCAGCAAATACAGTTGGCCCTTCGTATCTCCATATGGTTCTGCATGCATAGATTCAATCAACCACAGATCAAAAGTATTAAAGCAAAATTTCATCTGTACTTAACATGCATAGATCTTTTTTTGTCATTATTCTTTAAACAATACAACAACTATTTACATACCATTTACATTGCATTATGTGTTATCGGTAATCTAGAGATGATTTGGAGTACAACAGGATAATGTGCATATGTTATATGCAAATACTATGCCATATTGTATAAAATACTTAAGCATCCATGGATTTTGGAATCCGCAGGAGTCCTGGAACCAGTCGCCCAAGAATACCAAGGGATATATGTACTCACTTATAGTAATAGAATGCACATATCTCCACTTTGATTTCAGAGAATTTATTTAACTGTAGGAGAATTCTTCATCTTATAAATACCCAAGGGCTCCTATTTTTAAAGCTAGAAATATACCTGATCATGGTGGAACTGTTGAGGAAATTCCTCCTGGGAATTCTAGCCAACAATTTCTTTTATCTGATTTTTGCTTTTGATTCACATACCACTACATCTCATTGCCCTGGGTGTTCCACAAAATGATTACTCAGATATTGACCACTGGAAAGAAATGAAAACTCGAGAAGCTCCCGGTAGCATAATCCCAAAGACACAGGAATTAATTTTACTATTGTTTTGTTTTCTAAAGAATCTCACACAACCATCCCATAACTATACATTTGTAGGTCTGCTCTGTTTGAGGCATTACATCTACTTTGTGCTGGGGTCAAAGGTGAATGGGAATAGTCCCTGGTCTTAAGGCTGTCTAGGGTGTGATGAGGGGTTTGCTATATGTGAACACTTTGATTAGGACACTGCCATAGTAGAAGTCATGGCTCTGTGGTAGAGGCCTTGGGGGTTAGATCCCCAACACTGAAAAATAAAAAAAAAAGTCCTGGTAGCTAAGATTCTAGATGCCTGTCACTGTCATGGACAGTGATTTCCTCCTGGACTAATTTCTCTCTCCAGGTCTCTTCAGCCCCATTGGCTTACGGTCTTCACTACTATTCTTTAGAAAATAGCATGCCAAGGTCACTTCAACCTCAGAGACTTATTCTTCATTCTGCCTGGGCTTTTCTTTCCCCTGAAGTTAAAATGTTGATTTCTTTTCATCATTTAGGTCTCAGCTCAAGAATTACTCCTTAGACAAATCATCCAGACTAACTGGTCTTAAGTAGCCTACTTCATTGCTTTATGCTTGCTGATCTAACAAAGTTACAAAAATTTATTTGCCCAAACAACATGAATTTATAATCTTACTTATAAATTATAAATATAATTTTACTTAATATAGTCCTCTAAGTCAGAAGGCTAACATTGGTCTCACTGGCTTAGCTGCAAGGTATCAGCAGGGCTGTGTTCCTTTCTAGATGATCTTGGGGAATATCCATTTCCTTTCCTTTCCATTGTCTAGGATCCTCACGATTTGGCTCAAGGTCCTTTTCCTCCATCATCAAAGCCAGTATTACTGCATCATCTGCTTCTACTTCTCTTCTTCCACTAATATTCCTTCTCTCTCTCTCTCTCTCTCTCTCTCTCACACACACACACACACACACACACACACACACACCCTGAATGGAATCGAGGAAATTGTCACATAATACTCCCAACTCAAGGATCTTAAGGGTGGACTTTCCAGCATGTACAAGGGCAAGCAAGGTCATTGTGGAATGACAACTACATTAGCAAAAATCCTTTATGTCATGTGTTATGGTTTGGATAGGAGGTGTCCCCTCAAAGCGTTTGTGTTAATGCAGAAATGTTCAGAGGTGAAATGATTGAAGTATGGGAGCTGTAACCTAGTCAATTCACCCTAATTGAGTCAACTGAGTTGCCTGATGAGCAAGTGGAGTGTAAGTGGAGGAGGTGGGGGGGCAGGGCTTGGTGATTCTATCTTGAGCCCTTGGCTCCTTCGTCACTCTCTCTCTACTTCATGACCACTGTGTGATAAGCAGCTTTCCTCTGCTGTGCTCTTTGGCCATGATGATCTGCCTCACCTCAGGTCCAGAGAGATGGAACCAGCTAAGCATGGACTAAACCTCTTAAATCATGAGCCAAAGTAAACTTTTCCTCCTCTAAATTGTTCTTGTTGGATATTTTGGTACAGCAATGAAAAGCTGACTAACACACCATATAAGATTACATAGTCACAGAACTCCAGGATTAGAGTATGGACATGTTTGAAAGTTCATTGCCCTAACAACCACATATAACCTTCCCCACCCAAGTCTTTCTATTACATTGCCTTTTTGTTCTTATTTCTATAGCAATATTGAAATGCTGTTGTTTACCTTATTTGCCAATCATTTAATAATTATTATTATACATTTTATATGAAAAGACCCCTGTATTAGTCAGGATTTTTTCCTAGAACAAAATATCTGGGGAAGGCTAACTTTGTAAAGAAAAGCAGTTTTCTTAGCTCTCAGTGCAGAGTTTCAAAGTCCAAGATCAAGTGATTGGACAGGGCATTGGTTTGATCTCTGGTGGAAAATCCTCATGCCAGACAACATCACATTGTGGCAGGAGCACATGAAGAAGGAAGAATCAAATCTGAAAACAGGAAGCCAGAGAGCAACTCAAGGGTCAGACTCAGGCCTTTGCAACTCACTCCCTTAAGAACACACTCCAAAACACCAGTGTTTCTTTCCAAAGGCAGCACCTGCCACAAGCCAAGGACCTCCCAGTTGGCCTCATCATTTAAAGGTTCCATCAGCTCCCTCATTGCCACACTGGGGACCAAATTCTCAAAACATCAACCGTTGTGGGACACTAAAACCATAGTGCTCTGTTTACCCTGCACTATTCTGTACCTTGATTACATCAGCATCCCTAGCTCCTGGAGCAACACTTGGCATGTAATAGGCACTCAATAAACTCCTGTTAAATGAATAAACTCAGTTTTGGTGACTAATGTAAACTTCCAAGAGGACATGATGCAAAAAAATTGAGATGGTTGGGTGAAACTCAGAGGGTGGACTTTCCAGCATGTACAAGGACAAGCAAGGTCATCGTAGAATGACAACATGCTGGTGCTCCTGAGTGCTCAAGCATGTCTCTCAAGACTGTTTCCAATGCCAGTCTTGGAAATTTATTTTAATTGTGCTTCTGAGCAAACAGACGACCAGCGATAGGTAGAGGTTCCCATGAGCCCTTCTTCTCTGGTTCGGCCACTTTGCTGGAGCAACCCACAGAACTCGGAAAGACAGTTCTTTATGCCACTTACTTAACCTTGGTTTTCCCACCTCCCTTCCCACCTCCTGGTGATTGAACCCAGGACACTCTACCACTGAGTTACATTCCTAATCCTCCTTCTTTTTTTTTTTTTAATTTTGAAGGTCTAAGTTGTTGAGTCTGGCCTCAAACTTGTGATCCTCCTGCCTTAGCTTCCCTAGTTGCTGGAGTTATAGAACTATGCCACCACACCTGATTTGCCTAGCGGTTATTATCAAAGCTATTATAAAGGATACCCATGAAGAGACACACAGGGTGAGGTTATATGGAAGAGCTGAGGAGCTTCCATGCCCTCTCAGAGTGCATAGTGATTCAGGAACCTCTCCAGAATGCTCTGTGTATTTTGTCCTTTTTTATTTTTATGGAAGCTTCATGACATAGGAATGATTGATTACATCACTGACCACTGGTGATTGACTTAAACTTTAACACTCCTCCCATTCCTAGAGTTTGGGAAGTGGGGCTAGGAATCCCAACTCTCTAATTCTGCCTTAGTCTTCGTGGTGATGAGGGGTCCAGCCTTAGTTTGAATTTAAGGAGTTGCTGACACCCTTCAGCCAACATTAGCATACAAGACAATTACTACTTTGGACATTCCAAATATTTTAGGAGTTAGATGCCAGGAAAGGAGGCAAAACCAAATACGTATTTCACAATATTACAAGAACCATATGAGGTGCCTTCGTAAGATCATAATTTTCAAATCTTAAGGAGAACACATTTTATAAAGTCCACTGGCCTAATGAAAAAAAAAAAAAAAACCTGAACTATTTAATTTTATAAGTACCAGGCTGGAAATGTGACACAAAAGTTACATTTGGGGATATTTGAGCAATCTTTTTCTCACTTGATCTAAATGTATAATTGTATAAACAAAACAAAAAACCTTCCCATTTGAATATAGGTTATACCTAAGCAATAAGGAAGAGAAAGAGTCAAAGATGATATTAAAATTTCAAGTATGGGTGACATGGATAAAGAGGGACTTGAAAACAGAAAAGAGGGATGGCAGCAGGAAAAGGTGACAGGTCCGTGAAGGGGGAGTACCGGGGATTGAACTCAGGACCATTCAATCACTAAGCTACATCCCCAGCCCTATTTTGTATTTTATTTAGAGACAGAGGAGTTGCTCAGTGGCTTGCCATTGCTGAGGCTGGCTTTGAACTCATGATCCTCCTGCCTCAGCCTCCTGTGGTGTGCACCACGGTGCCCGGCTCATTTTAAACACGCAATTTCATGCTTTATTCTCACTTTTTCCCAGATCCTGTTCAGAACACTTAATGCACAAACAGGTATTAAATTTGGGAAGTTATGAACTCATTTCCTAATTAAAGATTTTTATATGAAAAAGGCAATTAGCTAGTGTGATTCTGGCAAAAACAAAACAAATAAGACACCAATGAACAAACAAAGCCTTGGTATTTGATAAATTGCTACATGCTTCTCTTTCTCTTTTTCTCTCATTTATATAGTGGCACATTTTGAAAAATGTAATGAAATACATGAAAATATAAATGTTAATATTTAAAAATTGTTTTACTTTTCAGTTTAAAAGAAATTTATTTCCAAATAATAGTTTATGGGCTGGGCACAGTAGGATGCACCTGTAACCCAAGTGACCTAAGAGGCTGAGGCAGGAGCATGACAAGTTCAAGGCCAATCTCAGCAACATAATGAGACCTTATTTTAAACTGAAAATTTTTTTTTTAATAAAAAAGCTGAGGGTATAACTCAGCAGTTGAACATCCCTGATTAACTCCTCTGTACCATTATAGCAATAATAACAATAATAGTTTGTAGAAAACATTAACACCAAAAAAAAAGAAATAAAGCCAAAAACAAACAAACAAACAAAAAACAATCAATAAATGGGCCAAGGAACTGAACAGACACTTCTGTTCAGAGGATATACAATCAATCAACAAGCATGAAAAAAATGTTCAACATCTCTAGCAATTAGAGAAATGCAAATCAAAACTACCTTAAGA
Source organism: Marmota flaviventris (assembly GCF_047511675.1). Classification (NCBI taxonomy): domain Eukaryota; kingdom Metazoa; phylum Chordata; class Mammalia; order Rodentia; family Sciuridae; genus Marmota; species Marmota flaviventris. Next base: position 68,567,605 of record NC_092505.1, on the reverse strand, counting down.
TTTCATCTCACTCCACTCAGAATGGCAGCTATTAAGAATACAAACAACAGTAAGTGTTAGTGAGGATGTGGGGGAAAAGGCACACTCATACATTGCAGATAGGACTGCAAATTGATACAGCCAATCAGGAAAGCAGTATAGAGGTTTCTTGGAAAACTAGTAATGGAACTACCATTTGACCCAGCTATCCCACTCCTCAGTTTATACTCAAAGAACTTAAAAACAGCATACTCCAGGGGCCCAGCCACATCAATGTATATAGCAGCACAATTCACAATAGCTAAATTATGGAACCAACCTAGATGTCTTTCAGTAGATGAATGGATATGGAAACTTTGGTATATAGACATAATGGAACATTACTCAGCATTAAAAGAGAATAAAATCATGGCATTTGCAGATAAATGGATAAAGTTAGAGAATATAATGCTAAGAGAAGCAAGCCAATCACTTTGTGTACAACCAGTGACTTGAAAAATTGTGCTCTACAATCCCCAAAAAACAAATGGCAAATGTTTTCTCTGATATAAGGTGACTGACTCACAGTGGGGTAGGGAGAGGGAGCATGGGAGGAATAGACAAATTCTAGATAGGGCAGAGGGGTGGGAGGGAAAAGGAGGGGGCAAGGGGTTAGTAAGGACGGTGGAATGTGATGGACATAATTATTCAAAGTACTTGTATGAAGACATGAATTGGTGTGAACATACTTTATATACAAACAGAGGTATGAAAAATTGTGTTCTCTATGTGTAATAGAATTGTGATGCATTCCACTGTCATGTATTTAAAAGATAAAAGCAATTAGAAAAATTGTGCTCTGTATGTGTAATATGAAATGAATTGCATTCTGCCATCATGTACACCAAATTAGAATAAATAAATAATTTAATAAAAAAAGAAAACACTGTCTTATATAATCCTATATCTGACCAAAAGTAATCACAACAGTCTAACTTATTATTGACGCCTAAGACTGTCTCTTTCATTAGCCATGATTGGTAAATTTTAGGAGATCCACCTTGGTGAAGAAGTTCAACTACTTTGATACAAGCACAAAGTGATTTACAGCATTAAGGAAATCTACTTAGATGGTGAGGCCTACGTAAATTATAGACAATCTTAAAGAAACAGGAGGAATTTTTAAAACTGCCACTATCAAATGCTGACAGAAGCAAAGCAGCAGGAACTCCTTCCTGTTCATTGCTAGTACGACTACAAAATGGCACAGCTACTTTGGAGGACAATGTGGAAGTTTCTTATAAATCTTAAACACAGTCTTATCATAAAATATAGCAGTCGTGCTCTTAGGAATTTAATAATTAAGCTGAAAACTTACATCTACTTTCATTTGAATGTTTATACTAACAGTATTCATAACTGTCCCATCTGGAAGCAATCAAGATGTGTTTCAATGAGTGGAGAGAACAAACAAACTGTGTCATATTGATACAGTGGGACATTATTCAGCAATAAAAAGAAATAAACTATCAAGCCACAAATTAAAAATAAACATGGAGGAATTTTAAACCCATATTGCTAAGTTAAGTCAGTCAGGAAAGACTACATACTGCATGAGAAGAAGATTAACATTAAACAGGGATGAGAGGTGGGAGGGAAAGGGAGAGAGAAGGGAAATTGCATGGAAATGGAAGGAGACCCTCAGGGTTATACAGAATTACATACAAGAGGAAGTGAGGGGAAAGGGAAAAATAATACAAGGGGGAGAAATGAATGACAGTAGAGGGGGTAGAGAGAGAAGAGGGGAGGGGAGGGGAGGGGAGGGGGGATAGTAGAGGATATGAAAGGCAGCAGAATACAACAGACACTAGTATGGCAATATGTAAATCAATGGATGTGTAACTGATGTGATTCTGCAATCTGTATACGGGGTAAAAATGGGAGTTCATAACCCACTTGAATCAAAGTGTGAAATATGATATATCAAGAACTATGTAATGTTTTGAACAACCAACATTAAAAATTAAAAAAAATAAAATAAAAACAGAAAAGTAAAAAAAAAAAAAAAAGACTACATACTGATGATTCCAAGTACATTGTAGCCTAGAAAAGACATAATTATAAAGAGAATAAAAGATTAGTGGTTGCCAGAGGTTTGGAGGCAGGAAAAAAAAGAAGAAGTGGGGCACAGGTAGATTTTAAAAGGTGTAAAATGATATTGTAATAGAACTGTACCACACAAAATGAACTTAGTATAAACTATGTATATATATGACCTCAAAGCAAAATTTTTAATTTATTTATTTTTTAATCCCAATTTGTTGTATATGACAGCAGAATACATGACAATTCATATTACACATATATAGCACAATTTTTCATGTCTCTGGTTGTATACAAAGTATATTCACACCATTCATGTCTTCCTACATGTACTTAGGGTAATGATGTCCATCTCATTCCACCATCTTTTCCACCCCCATGCACCCCTTTGCCCTAATTAGAGTTCCTCTAATCCTCCCATGATCCCCCTCCCAACCCCACTATGAATCAGCCTCCTTATATCAGAGAAAACATCTGGCATTTGGTTTTTTGGGATTGGCTTGCTTCACTTAGCATTATATTCTCCAACTTCATCCACTTACCTGCAAATGCCATGATTTTATTCTCTTTTATTGCTAAATAATATTCCATTGTGTAAAAATACCATATTTTCTTTATCCATTCATCTTCTGAAGGGCATCCAGATTGGTTCCACAATTTAGCTATTGTGAATTGTGCTGCTATAAACATTGATGTGGCTGTGTCCCTGGAGTATGCTGTTTTTAAGTTCTTTGGGTATAGACCAAAGAGTGGGATAGCTGGGTCAAATGGTGGTTCCATTCCCAGTTTTCCAGGGATTCTCCATACTGCTTTCTAAATTGGCTGCACCAATTTGCAGTCCTACCTGGAATATATGAGGGTGCCTTTTCCCCCACATCGTCACTAACACTTATTGTTGTTTGTATTCTTAATAGCTTCCATTCTGAGTGGAGTGAAATAAAATCTTAGGGTAGTTTTGATTTACATTTCTCTAATTGCTAGCGATGATGAACATTTTTTTATATATATTTGTTGATTGATTATACATCTTCTTCTGAGAAGTGTCTGTTCAGTTCCTTGGCCCATTTATTGATTGGGTTATTTGGTTTCTTTGGTGCTTAGGTTTTTGAGTTCTTTATATACCCCAGAGACTAGTTCTCTATCTGATGTGTGAGGGGTAAATATTTGCTCCTATTCTGTAGCCTCTCTATTCACCTCACTGATTGTTTCTTTTGCTGAGAAGCTTTTTAGTTTGGATCCATCCCATTTATTGATTCTTGGTTTTAATTCTTGTGCCATAGGAGTCTTATTAAGGAAGTCAGGGCCTAATCCCACATGATGGAGATTTGGGCCTACTTTTTCTACTAATAGGTACAGTGTCTTTGGTTTAATTCCTAGGTCCTTGATCCACTTTGAGTTGAGTTTTGTGCATTGTGAGAAATAGGGGCTTAATTTCATTTTGTTGCCTATGGATTTTCAGTTTTTCCAGAACCATTTGTTGAAGAGGCTGTCTTTTCTCCATTGTATGTTTTTGGAGCCTTTGTCTAATATAAGAAAACTGTCATTATGTGGGTTAGTCTCTGTGTCCTCTATTCTGTACCATTGGTGCCAATATCATGCTGTTTTTGTTACTATTGCTCTGTAGTATAGTTTAAGGTCTGGTCTAGTGATGTCACCTGCTTCACTCTTCCTGCTAAGGATTGCTTTAGCTACTCTGGGTTTCTTATTTTTTCATATGAATTTCCCAAAGAAAGATGTTAATAGGGAAAATCATATGTGTAGAGATGATGGCATATGGAACTCTCTGCAAACTCTCCGATAATATGAAACTTCTAAAAATGAAAGTTTATTCTCAATATAAGGAAGAAAAAAGAAGTTTATTTTAATAAAGTCTATTTCTAATAAGGAAAGAAAAAAGGGGGGAAAAGCACTACTCTGACTTTACCAAACTATAGCAGAGCCAGCATCAATCCACATTCCAGAGAATTTTACCTAGAGAAAAAGTGATCATGCAACCTGCAGGATGATCCAATGTATCCATTGTCCAGGTGTAATTGTTAACCGTGCCTCCCTCTGTTCTCAACAGCATTCCATTTGTTTTGATAAGTTACGGGGTCACTGTACTAAGGAAAAGGAAGTAACATCTTTTTAACACTTGTCTCTGAATGTAAGAAACTGGACTATGTTTGTGTTTAGAGGCTCATTTCATCCTCTCAGCGCTCCCCTGAGGAAGATTTTGTTCTCATTTGCAGGTGAGAAAACAAGCTCAGAAACCATGTGTCCTTCCCTCAAGACTGTACAATTCAACATAGGAGCCTGCCCTTAAATCTTGATTTCTATGATTCCAGGGGTCTAGAAGCATGTTCTCCTGAATCTGTGAACACCAAGCAGGAGCACATGCCCTAAAGCCTATTGTTAGACTGGGTGGTAGAGAGTCCCATCTCCCGGAGCCCTCTCTCAATTTCCCCTTCTTCCTGTGAGTTAAAAAAAAAAAAAAAAAAAAAAAAAAAAAAAAAAAAAAAACCTCTAGTTTGTAGCGATTTGCCGATTTCCCAGGGAGTAAATATTTCGACCATGGCCAGTCTCAAGCTATTAAGGTGATGTTTCCAAACTGCAAGCTGGGGCAAGAATCACCTAATTGACTTGTTTTAGTTGGTTCTCAGTACACCATTGGTTCTGGCCCATTGACTTTGATAACGTCAAGTTCAAAAACCTGCTTTGTTTTCCTGTATCTCCTTTATCCTCTCGTCCAATTGTGCTGCCCAATACTCCTAACTAGTCAATATCCTTAGTTTCCAGGGTTAGCCTGATCTCTGCCAGAGATGTGATTAATTCTATAGAAAGTAAGATGTATGACCAAGGGGGTCTGCAAAATAGGATGTTAGACTCAGCAGGGTCAGACAGGTTTAAAGACGTTTTGAATACCATCTTGATGGCATTTGCCCTCTAGTTTCATTTCCACCTTCTTGTAGTGCATTTCTGTAAATCTCCCACTCTCTAGTGCCATACAAGTTTACAATTTCTATGGCAACCCTGGGAATGACCAAATGTGGTGAATTTGTAGGTGAAAGGGAATGAGTTTCTTAGAGACAAAGTGGCACCTTTGTGGAAAAATCATGAATATTCTGCCCACTGGTCCCTCCACACCTCAAAGATCTATAAAAATAATCTTTTTTTTTTTTTTTTTTTTTTTTTGCTCAGAGGAGAACACAATTTGAGAATGGAGACTCCCATTTCCCCCTTTACCAGACATTGAATAAACATTTGATTGTTCTCTGGTGTTGTATTGGGTCTGCTCCAGGGAAGAAGAACCTAAGGTTTGGGAATATTATTGGTTAAAAAGCATATTACTCATATCTCTCTTCTAAATGATTCTGATAGACAATATTTAACTTTAGTAATGATGCCATTACTACATTATATTATCCAAAATATATTAATATGCTGTTGTTGAAAGAGCTTAGGACGTGGAGAGAGAATGTAGTATATTAGTAACCGTGACATTAATATACCAAATGGTCCTGAGCAAGCTGCTTAACTTCTCTGAGCCTTGGTTTACCCATTTGTAAAATGAAGGTAGTAGGATTTGTGATTCTGAAGAATAATTACCATTTTTTAAACTCCATTATCCTAGAAGAAATATGCTTTCTATAAACATAAATCATAGAACCTGTTTTCATACTTAAAGTTAATGTCATCTGATTTTGAAACAAGTCAGCTTCATCATGTTTTATTTTATACTCGCCCTTTTCTAATATTTCATATTAAGAGTAATTCTGGCTAGGTACAATGGCATATGCTATAATCCCAGCAACTCACCGGGACAGAGGCAGAAGGGTTGCAAGTTCAAGGCCAGTTTACCTGGAAAATTTAGTGAGATCTTGTCTCAATATTAAAAACAAACAAACAAAAACACAGAAAGGACTGGAGATATAGTTCAATGGTAGAGTATCCCTGGGTCCAATCCCCAGTATCATACACATGAATTATTCTGTTCACTATCAGTTTTCATTCTGTTTCTCTGAAAGATCAACTTCATACCTTGCCAAAAGATAAAACAACATGTAAGTACTTTAATGAGAGGTTAAAATGAAAATTAAAAAAAAAAAAAATAACTAATTTTGTAAGTGATCATGTCAAAGAATTAAAAGCACACAAAATGTGTGCTTATAATTAGAAAATTTAGGGCTGGGGATGTGGCTCAAGCGGTAGCGCGCTTGCCTGGCATGCGTGCGGCCCGGGTTTGATCCTCAGCACCACATACAAACAAAGATGTTGTGTCCGCCAATAACTAAAAAATAAATATTAAAAATAATAATAATAATAATTAGAAAATTTAAAATGAAAGTTTGTGACTCTTAAATATTTTTAACATGCTTCTAATGAAGCATTTTCTGTTTGACCATAGCTTTAAGGTCTAACAAGAGCAATTAGGAAATTAAGAAACTATTTAGTTCTTTACATATCCTAGAGATTAATGTTTTATTGGAGGTAGAAGTGGTAAAGATTTTCTCCCAGTCTGTAGGCTCTCTCCTCACATTATTAATTGCTGCTTTTGCTGAGAAAAAGCTTTTTAATTTGAATCCATCCCAGTTATTAATTCTTGATTTTATTTCTTGAGCTTTAGGAGTCTTGTTAAGGAAGTCAGATCCTAGGCTGATGTGGTCAAGATTTTGGCCTATTTTTTCTTTTATTAGGCTCAGGGTCTCTGTTCTAGTGCCTAAGTCTTTGATCCACTTTGAGTTGATTTTTGTGCAGGGTGAGAGATAGAGGTTTAGTTTCACTTTGCTACATATGGATTTCCAGTTTTTGCAGCACCATTTATTGAATACATTATCTTTTCTCCAGTGAATGTTTTTGGTACCTTTGTCTAGTATGACATAACCATATTTATATGGGTTTGTCTCTGTGTCCTCTCTTCTGTACTATTGAGTTAGAGAATATCATGCTAAGCAAAATAAGCCAATTCCACAAAACCAAAGGCTGAATGTTTTCTCTAATGTGTGGATGCTAATTCACAACAAGGCAGGGGCCACTAGGGAAGAATAGCATTACCTTAGATTAGGTAAAGGGAAGTGATGGGAGGTGAGGGGAGGGGATGTGGGGATAGAAAAGATAGTAGAATGAAACAGACATTATTATTGTATGTATATATATGACTGCATGACCAATATGATTCTGCAATGTGCACTCAGAAAAATAAGAAATTATATCCCATCTAAGTGCATAAATGCATTCTACTGTCATGTATAACTAATTAAAAAAATTTTAAAAATTTAAAAAAGAAACAATTTAGTTCATGTGCAGCTTCATAGCAATAAGATAATGTGATGAGATTAAGCTCTATATTCAAGGAAAAGGTTTAACTGTATTCTTAAATCAAATATATTGTTCATTTTTATGGATAAACCCCACAATTCTTCCCCTTATATCTTTTGTTTTGAATATTACATTTTTTTTCCTCTCTAAATTTCAAATCTAGCTCCAATCTTTTCAGAATCTCATGCTCATTTTTTTTCCCGCCCCCATTAATTCAGTGGTGAGGTGAAAGCAAGGCAAGAGGCTGTGTATTATCCTTTTTGCATGGTTTGGCTTGGCATTCTGGAATTCACAATTTCACAAATAAGGGCAAGCTGAACAGCTCAAGATGAAATTGGATGCAAATGTTCAGCCTGTTTTCTCAGCATGATAAGTAATAAAATCAAGGAACCACAGGTTGTAAGTAAATTTAGAGGTCATCTATTTCCATGCAACTGATGGTGTGGTTGGGGACCCACATCATCAGTTTGTTCAAAATGTAGAACATGGGGCCTCATCTTGGACCTGCAGAATCAGACACTACATTTTATCAAGATCTCCCGAGTGATTTGCTTACCTGCAATACCCCACTGCCAACCAAAGTGACAACCCTGACTATACTGTACATGCAGTCCCAGAATTTCCTGCCTCACCAGGCAGCTCAATCTAATTCCTTCTTCCTCCAAAACATCCTATCTAATATTAAAATTCATTTGGGAACATTGCTTTAATGATAACTCTCTCTTGCTCAAATGAATCATTCAATGTCCAAATGTATTAGTCCAGAATTTGTAATCAAACTTTCATCCTCATTTGCAATCGTCTCTCTTTGGTGCCTCTGCTTCAACAAAATTGATCTGCCTGTGTTGCATAATAACCTTGGCAGTTAATTCTGTCAGTAACCTGGCTCACAACTTTTTTCCTCTCTGGAAGTCTCTTTCTCATCTTTTTGTTCAAGTTGATTGTATTCACTCCTGATATTCCCACCTCCTGATTTGCCAGTTGGCATAACATGCTTGCACTATTTTGATTGGTTTTATTATTTAGGTGTGCTGAGATAAACAGATCAAAGATGATTGACTCTAAAAGTTACGTTTGTAAGTCATAATTTCCAAGAGGAGTGTCATGTCATGTTATGGAGGTATGAATATAAGGAAGTGCCATAATCAGTCAGGAGGCAGAGAAAGAGGGAAAACTCATAGTAAAGAGCCTTTATTATGGTTTCTATGGGGAAAAAAAAAAAAACAGGCAAGGCAGAGTAAGCATGCTTAGGATTAGCTAGTTTAATTAATTTGGGTGGACTCTGGAGCATAGGGGATATCCTACTTGTATGGTACCTGAATCCAGGGTAATGTAGTCCCAAGACAAGTGGATGAGAGTATGAGAGTCTAATAAAGAAGGTAGAAATGTTAGCTCTGGGTTGGTGGGTTTGCATTTGGAAGGAATGCTTAGGCCAAGTGATTTACTCTCCCTAGGAATTGAGTAGCCATGGGAGGGGCAGTCCCTTTAGGGTCAGCCAAAGTTCCAGGTGTCAAAGCATCAGAGTATGGAAAATAAAAGACATGGATAATACACTTCCTGAGAAATTTAGGAGTACCTTTGTCATAGTCTCTGGCAGGAACATTTGTCTTTGTGATTTCCATGGGAGGCTGGGAGGGAAAGTTGACAATTCAATCATTCGGATCATTCTGCTGGGGTGCCTCTAGCTTACACTCTCAGTGATAACAATGCCCCAGGGCATCAGGAGCACAAAGGAAGATTGATGGGGGAAGCTGGAGCTATCAAAAGAAAGTCCATCTCTAAATCTCTCTCTTTTTCTTCTATAGTCAAGCTAGAGATGCTTTCTAGAGATTGTATCCAGGCTTAAATTCATCAACCAAAATTTCTGAAAATCATAAAACTGGTAGGCTCCTGTTAGTTAGTCACATGAATGGCTGTGAATTCAGCATGCAGGGCACCTCCTTTGAGGTTCCAATGCTGCCAAACTCCTGATTTTTCCGGGAAAAAAAAAAAAAATAAAAGTGCCTCAGCAACTGGTGTGTGTCCTTACAGAAAGCTTGACAAGTTTCCTGATTTGTAGTGGAGCACAGTGTGTGTGCACACAGTCACAGGTACACACACATGCTTATGCACACGTGGATCATGCACACTCTGAATAGCAGACAACAATGCTCTTGCCTAGATCACAGTCAGGATGTTTGAACCAAATGCAACTATCTTTCCTTTCCCTTCAGGCAATTGGAAGAACTACATTGTTCCAGTTAATAACAGTGTACTGGGGCTGCAGAACTGAAATCGAAAAAATCAATTTTACTTAGAAGTTTTACCTATATGTTTAAATTCTGGATTCTCTCTTTCAGAAAACACTTGAGAACGTTTTAGCCGACAGAATGGTAGGGACTCTGTAATATAAGGGAATGTGGAAAGATTGCTTAGGTTCTTGTTCAGCTAAGAATCACAGGAAATATCTTAGATGAGTGGAAAAGGATAGGCATGGATTATTCAGATAACAAATCATCCAGAATCTGTTTTTATAATGCAAAATTGCTGCTCCAAACTCATGTCTTGCCATATAACTCAGTTGTAGAGCACTTGGCCTTGTGTTCCATCCTCAGCATTGAAAAAAAAATAAGTGAAAATTCATAGCTTGCTTCTAGTGATTTCTGACTGCTCATTCACACACTAGTGAGTTTCTGGGAAGCTGACTGAAAGCTCTGTGTTTCTAGAAATTTCTCCCACCAACAGTGATAGGGTGTAGGTGACTGGCCATTTCATCGAACGATCCCCAATTATCACTATATGGAGGTATTGTCTCTTGGCTTGTCAGATTCTTAAATGTCTTATGTGAAGAGGAGGCTGGAGTGTAGACCTAATTGACAGAGTTCTAGGTGCAAGTGGTAAGTTGAAGGATCATATCATTCAACATGCACTAGTTTCTCTACTCAACTTTTGCTCCCCTTGTGATACTGGATATTGAATCCAAGTTCTCGCACATGCTAGGCAAGTGCTCTCTCACTGAGCTACATCCCCAGCCTTTTTAATATATCTATTTTTTGAGACAGGGTCTCATACATTGCTCAATTTCTGAGACTGACCTAGAACTTGAGATCCTCCTGCCTCAGCTCCCCTAGTAGCTGGGACTACAGGCATGTATCCATTCGCTGTTCAGAAGATAGTGTTTACCCACCTCAGTCATTGGTCATCTAACGCTTTTCCCTATTAAGTAAAGTCCTTAGCTTCCCTGACAATGATGGAGAGAGGGCCTGACTGCATAAGTTAGAGAAGACCAAAATGGTAACTATTCCCTGGACCAAAGGCAACAATTTTGTAATTTATACACTTTTTTTTTGAGTTCTTAAAAATGTGTGTTTTTGTTTCATGTATATGGACTTAAGCACACATGTGGCATTAGAGTTCTTATTTAATTTCTTATTTTTCTCATTTAGTATCATGTTTTCAATATATAACCATGTTACTCTGTCTACATATCATAATTTAGATATTTTCCTATTCCTTTGGTTTTGGACGTATTGATTGGAATTCTATATAATTACTCTTTCTTAGAACATGTAGACAATTCATCTTTACAACTTCCACTTAGGTTTTGACTAATGGGTCTAGAACTTGAAAGTTTCTCAACAATTTGAGTGCAAAAATCTCCCAGATTTTTATTACTTCACCCCAATTTTTTACAGCTATCTTGCCCAGTTCAGTAATACCTTGTCTAGTTCAATAATAATTTTTTATTCATTTTTACATTCCTTTTCTGGATATTGATAGCTTTGTATTAGCAAGGACAATTTTATGCTTGGTAGAATAAATTCTGGCAAAATTTGATTTAGATAGATCATTGCAAAAGCAAGTACAACTACCCTAATCCTCTTTGATGGTAAACACTTCAGAATCTTGATAATCATACAACTCAGTTGGAGGGAGGCCTGCACCAGCACATCAGAGAGCAGCACGAACTCAGCAGGCCCTGGGCATCGGCTGGAATACTTTCCACATGGTTGTAAACCTTAGGTGATCCAGAGAGTCATGAACTCCTACCATAGTTTGCTTGTTTCTGAAAACACCTTATTGATCTGACTCTTCTTGTCTGATGTGCTTAGGTCCTAGTGTACCTAAATAAGAGTAACTCTTCAACAGTCAGGATGGAAAAGAGTTCAAAGCAGGTCTCTGGAGAGCTGGAAGGAAGGTAATGGGTAATGTTGTTGCCAGATATGTATATTCCAAATTTGTGTATCCAAGGTTTGTCAAATCAAATCTCCTCTCTCACCTAGCATTTAAAATAAGTTCATGATTAAAGAACCAAGAAGCCAATAACATAAGATTGCTTGTGGTCATCCACCATCTAGGCAGGTTCATCTTCCCAGTCTGTATTCCCAGGGGCAGTTTCTGTGTCACTCAGGTCAATCCTTATGCTCTTCCAGAAAATTGTCCTTCAATGACACAGAGAATCTTTCACTGAAGAAATGCAAAGCAGTATGTGAACGTTATCTCATTCTCTTTTCAACATGTCTGTGAAAGGGAAAAACTGACAAATGGATGCTGTTCTTCACAAGAAACTGAGGCTCAGAGAGGAAATCGGCTAATTAAAGACCCTGGCATAGAGGTGATAGGAGTTGTTTTGGTTTAGATATTAGTTGTCCCCAAAAAGCTCATGTGTGAGACAATACAAGAACATTCGGAGGTGAAAGGTTTGGGCAAGAGAGTTTTAACCCATTCAGTGAATTAATCTCTGATGGGATTAACTGGGTGGTAACTGAAGGTGGGTAGAGTATGGCTGGAGGAGGTGGGTCATTGCGGGTATGGTTTGGGGGTACATATTTTGTACCTGGTGAGGGGAGTCTCTCTTTCTGCTTCCTGAGAATCATCTGAGCACTTCCCTCTACCACACTCTTCTGCCATGATGTGACTCACCTCAAGTCCCAAGGAATAGAACTTGACTGACTAGGGACTGAGACTTCTGAAACTGTGAGCCCCCAAATAAACTTTTCCTCCTCTAAGACTGCTCTTGTCAGGTCATTTAGTCACTGCAATGAAAAAGCTGACTAAAACAGGAATTGGCTTCTTTTCTTTTCTTTTAATTTCAGTACAAATTTATGAAAAAATGTTAAACATCTCCAGCAATTAGAGAAATGCAAATCAAAACCACTCTAAGATTTCATCTCACTCCTGTTAGAATGGCAATTATCAAGAATTCAAGCAACAATAAGTGCTGGGAGTATCTGAGGGAAAAGGTACACTAATTCATTGCTGGTGGGATTGCAAAATGGTACAACCTCTTTAGAAATTAGTGTGGATATTTCTTAGAAAAGTTGGAATGGAACCACATTTGACCCAGCTATCCCACCCCTCAGTCTATACCCAAAGGACTTAAAATCAGCATACTACAGTGATGCAGCCACCTCAATGCTTATAACAGCTCAATTCACAATATCTAAACCATGGAAACAGCTTAGACGCCCTTCAATAGATGAATAGATAAATAAAATGTGGTATATATATTCAATGGAATATCACTCAACCTTAAAAAAGGATGAAATAAGTGATGGGAGGAGAGGGGAGGGGAAGGGGGAATAGGAAGGGCAGCAGAATAGAATAGACATTATGATTGCTGTATATATATAGGTGACTATATGACCAATGTGATTCTGCAATCTGTACAATCAGAAAAATGAGAAATTATACCCCAATTGATTCAAATGTATGAATTGCCAAGATCATTGTAATGTCATGTGTAGCTAATTTAAAAAAAAAAAAAGGATGAAATCATGGTATTTGCTGGTAAAAGGACAGAGTTGGAGAATATCATGCTAAGTGAAGTAAGCCAATCCTAAAAAAACAAAGGCTGACTGTTGTCTCTGATAAGTGGATACTGATCCATAATGGGAGGAGGGGGGAAATAGGGAAGAATGGAGGAACTTTGAATTGAGCAGAGGGGAGGGAAGGGAAGGAAGGTGGTATGTGTGGGAGGAAGATCGTGGAATAAGATGGACATTACCCCTATGTATGGGTATGATTGCACAAATACAACTAGAGAAATGAAAAGTTGTGCTCCATTTGCATAAAAATAAACTAATATTAATTTTAAAAAAGCATTTCAGTAACTCAGCAGATTCTTTATTAAAGTTATAGAAACTTTTATTCAGTGCATTGTTCTTAAAATTGTCAGAAACCTGTATTTAAGAGTTCGTGTAAAGAGTCATTTTCATGAATCTAGTTGCAATGATTCTAGAGAAAAATCAAGATAATAGCTGTTTATGGAAAAAAATGGCTTAGAAAATATATGATCAAAAATCTGATAAAATTTAAGTAATTGACAAAAAAATCTAGTTATTTTCCTTGCATATGGCATTTTAAATTAACCATACCAGGGCCATCAGACATTTTTATGTTTCATTTACTCTATAAAATATTCACATTATCACTATATCTATGCCAATATAACTTGTAAAAGATTTAAAATTACTATATTATTTGACAATATTCCTACAGAACTTGACATGGAAAATTAGATTGATTAGTTTAATATCTTCTTTTTTCATACATTATTTTTAAAAATTTTGTTCTGATTAGTTATACATGACAGTAGAATGCATTTTGATACGTCATCCATAAATGGAGTATAACTTCTCATTCTTATGGTTGTACATGATGTAGAATCACATGTCATGTAGTCCTATATGCACATAGGGTATTAATGTCCAATTCATTCTACTTTCCTTCCTACCCCCATATCCCCTCCCTAATACCTTCTTTTTGTAAAATAAACCTTTATGAAGTTCTGGGCTTCTCTGGAATGTCCCAAACTTACTTTCAGTTCAAGATAACTTAATTTATAACATTGTTCCTGGGAATGCTTGTCAAAGACATAGTAACAGGTTTAAAACGTGATTAAAGAAGAATCAACGATCACTGTGAAATAATATTCATTCAAAGAGTGTAACAACTGAGATACAAGGCACTTTTGATGGAAATCCTCTTCCCATTTTACTTACAAAAAGAAGAGGGAAAATAAATGCATGGAGAAACTCAAGCATGTTTGTCACATTGGTGTCACAATTCTTATTTTAACCTAGCACAATACAATAAGAGCAGTTGATCAAATCAATGTTGAAGGTGTCTTTTCTCTTCAGGTAAAAGAAGATACTATTATCTTACTGTTTTTAATTTATGATTGAAAATCAGATGTGTTGTGAGAAGCTCAAAGGAATAAAGGGACAAGTACACATGGCAAGGTTTATGATGGTCTTCCGGCACTCTAGAATAATTCTTGGTATATGTAACCTTTATCTACCAATGATGAGCCAGCAAACAACCAGCTGAAAAGGGAACAGGAATTTATATTCCAAAGAAAAAATACAATCTAAAAATAATCGTTCTCCCATTTCCAAGAAAATTTAATAAGTTTTATATTTATATCAAAGAGGAAGTCAATATTTATATTTTTGGTTTATGAGAAACTAAACTGAGATAAAATTAAATAAAAACCAAATCTATTTTTACTTGTGGCAGGGCCTCAATTTGAGTCTAAGCTGTGTTTATCGTAAAATCCATTTGTCTCTTGGGATAACCAAAGAACTGGTGTCCACAACTCCCAAGAGTCTAAAGATAGGCAAGTCTGTGAACCTGTGCTTCATTCTAAAAGAAGACCAAATGTAAAGTGCTTCTATGTGGTTAGAAAATGGGATAGGTGTGAGAGGCAGGAATCTCATTGCAATGCGGGGTCAGAGGCAGCATGGGACCAGGGTGGTTGGAGGCAGAGCTACCATCTAATATGACAATGACGTATGATCACAGGAAGGCACTGGTGCTCATCATGATGAAGATGCAAGATTTTAATATCATTTCAAGACAAATGGAATTGCCCTATATTTTATGACTTCACATTTTATACTGTGCATTGCCATATTTCACATTTTTAATAGCTGCATTTTGTTTTCCTTTTAAGACAAAGGCACACAAACCCTGTCTGTGAAGGGCTAGATTGTAAATACTTTAGGCTTTGAGTGTCACATAGGCCTCTGTAGGATGTTATTCTTTTTTTGTTCTTGTTGCTTTTATACCATTTTAAAACTATAAAATCACTCCTAGCCCACTGTTCAAAACAAAACAAAACAAAACCAGGTCTGGGGTCAGCACTTGCTCTAAGACATTAGGCTGTACGTTGGTATTTGGAGAGCATGCTGTGATGGGAGCGAGGGTGGCTTATTCCTCCATCCTTCCACCTCACCTCGTCCCCTGTGCCACACTGGGTGATATGGGTCAGATATTGTCATGTTCTTTCACCAATTCTTGCTATTCAGATCTGACACCTGGTGCTGTAATTAGAGAAGGAATAAGTAAGCAATTCTGCTTCACTCCAGAGATCCTGGGAGCGGGGCTCTGTTCTCTGTGTTCCAGATCAGCGCCTTCAGCATCTCAGGTTACTATGTGTACAGGTACACCACACAGTGGCTCTTGATCAGTGAGCCTGCAGGAATGCTGGGGAAGAAAGTAGGGCCCTAAGTGGGCATCGGTACTCAGTGCTGGCTGGATGTGTGGCAGTAGGAGCCCGAGGCTCTGCAGGTGTGCCATGCCCATGGGTGTGAAGCTTGTGAAGTCCTGGCTTTGGGCATCATGCTAAAAATTGAAGCTGAAAAAGAACGTTGTGACAGATGCCCTGTGGGGAACTGGCTGGACTGTTTCAATTACCCAGGAGACACCTCCTGGAGGCATTTAAAAAAAAAAAAAAGCAGCAGATAAGCAGGTACTTTATTACTTGATAGAGAGCACAGACTGAGCCAAAGCAGTACTGTTTCCTGTCGTTAGTGTTAACATGGGAAAATCTGAAGGCTTGAAGATGGTCTGGAGAAACAGCTCCTGTGGGTTTGTCAGTTTTGTCCTGGTGTTGTTTTCCTCTGATATAAATCAAAGTGACAGTTTTTAATGAAGAGAATAGTGCTATGTGATCAGAAAACTAATGGGCCCGTTCTAGTCAGGCTATACAATAGCTGCATGACCTTGGGAAAATCCCTTAATTCTCTTGGCCTCAGGTTGTTCTTCTGTATACCGAGAGTTAAAGAAAAAGATGTCCAAGGTCATTGTTGCTTTAAATGTGTTATAAAATTACTTAATAGTAAAGTTGTTAATGGACCGTTTATAGAGTCACCTAGCACATTAGAAACATGGAGCTAAGTAACAAGACTCTGAAGGAAAGTGAGTCTTTGCCCTCGAAAATTTTGCTAAAAAAAAGAAAAAAAGAA
Organism: Marmota flaviventris; assembly: GCF_047511675.1. Taxonomy (NCBI): domain Eukaryota; kingdom Metazoa; phylum Chordata; class Mammalia; order Rodentia; family Sciuridae; genus Marmota; species Marmota flaviventris. The sequence continues at coordinate 68,551,016 of NC_092505.1, read as the reverse complement.
AAAGAAACCAACAATCACCGTACACACTATTAAGAATCTGGGTTGCTTTGAGATTGCAGAGGATGACACTTCCAGAATAATCAGACGCTGGACCACACAGCTCCGGTGTCAGCACTACACTGGGCATCAAGAACCAGAGAAGGATGGGGTAAAAATGGGAGCTCATAACCCACTTGAATCAAATTGTGAAATATGATATATCAAGAACTATGTAATGTTTTGAACAGCCAACAATAAAAAATTAAAAAATAAAAAAAAAGAACCAGAGAAGGAGGGAAAGTGAAAGAGGTACATTGACAATTCAACAGCTGATATCTCGGCCACACCAGACCTCCCCTGCCAGCCTTTGGAAATCTCTGTGCTTCAGGACAGTTCTAAGGGGCTGGGAGGAAAGTACTGGAGATCAATCATCTTTCATTGGTCATAGTTCATATTGTAGAAGGAATTTCTTCCCTTACATATGCATCATCTGGCCCTAGTGGGGAATCCAGAGCCTACGTCCTACAGCTGTGTGTCCCCTGACATCAGGCGTGCTGGGGGAGCTGTACCTTGGGGGGTCACAGGCACCAAGGACTTTGCAGTGCTGTCATGGTGGGTGTGACTGAGCCAGGTGAGAGTGCCACCTCCACCTGAGAAAGGATTAGGCAAAGATTAGGTAGGGACAGTTCACTGAGCAAGTGACCAAGGAACGGAAGGCAGAAGAACTCCAGCGAATCTGGGGAGTTGCAAAAATGCAGGACAAAGTAAATTAAAGCAGAATGGAAAAGGTTTCCCAGGGGAAGTGATGCTTGAATTGCTGCTGGAAGGAAAGAAGTAATTTCCGGATGGACAAGCTGGGGGTGGTGGGTGAGAGGTGGGAGGGAGGACAAGAAAGGGTTGCAACAAGTTTCAACCGAAGAAAGTAGCAGTTGCAAAGGTCCAGGGCATGAAAGATGGTCAGTCTAGTGAACCGACTGGCTGGGGATTTGTGGAACATGAACAAAGGGGTGTCTTCATTCTGAACTGACATTCCATCATCTCCAATTACCGATTGCTAAATCCACATGAGCACAGTGGGAAAGAGTTGGTATACACAAATGTGATGATGGAGAGGTAACTAATCATCATTTATTTATTCATTCAAACTATTTGGTTTTGCTACTATGTATAAAATATGCCATTGTCCTCTAAAATTAAACCAGAAAAGTCCTCTGCATTCTTCATAAGCTGGTTTCTGTAGATATTCTGACACAGATATTTTCAGTGTTCCTTAATCTTTTTCATTTCCTCAGTTTGAAGTCTTGATTATCAAGGGACATATATTTTTTTTAAATCCCCATGTTTTCCTAAATAAGGATTAATTTTTATTCCATACATAACCCTCTCACGTGCCATCTGTGAAATCAGCATGACAATTTGTTAATTAAATATTGACTCTTGGAACATTTTAAGCTCTGACAAGTTTGTAACAAACAGCTACTGCTCTTTTCTTGCTTCTGAGCAATGAAAACATACATTCAATTGTTATTCCCTGTAAGAAAAATGTGTGAAAGGATTTTCTATTCACAACTTTTCATGTCCCCACTCGAGTTCATGGGAGCAATATTTTAATGAGCCTTAAGTTTTCATGAGCCCCTTTTGTACTGTTGGACTTGAATATACAAGGGAGAGAGCACAGAGTGTGCTAGGATGGAGCAGAGTTCATTTGCAACACCATAAACTTGTGCTCCTTCTGTGTTTCTAGCTCACTGACTCTAATCCTCCAGTTCCAGAAACTCCTTGGCCATCAGCAAAGCACTTACAACCCAAAGCCCCCACTGTCATTCACTGCCATTCACTTCACTAAGATCCTTTCTTCCTTTCCTGCAAGGGTGGGGGTGCTTAAAGATCAAGGTCCTTCAGTGTAGCACTTCCTGCTCTCCATCCACAACTCCCTCCAACACACATTTTCTCACTCAATTTATATTTCTCACTCAATATTTTAAAAAATCCTGAATTGTGGTAAATCCAGTGCTCTACTTACTCCATCCCTGCACATGTGCTATGGTTGGGACACACACACACACACACACACACACATACACACCAATGCTCACAGAATCTCACTCTATATTTATGACCAATAATCTTTCACCTGGGTTCTGTATGCTGCCTAGAAAATTCACTACACTTTCCTAATTCCTTCCTTCTTTCACTCTTTTAGACAAACATGTAATACCTTCCTCCTTGACAAACTTCCAGAATCTTCTCTAGCTTCACTGTTGACCCATGACTTTAATTCCAATTTCTTCTTTCAATAACAAGATAACTGCATACTCTGAACCCACCAGTCTACTTGTACCACTTCCCTATACTCTCACTCTTCAAGGTATCAATTATCTGGACTCCTATCTGGGGATCATCTTTCACTGGTTACTGAATCCCATCTTCATTTGTATTCAAGAATATCACTACTCCCACTCTCTCCTCCCTCTCTCTCCTACATCATCATTTTTTTTTTAGTCTCTCTACTGTCTCTTTTTCTATTAGCCCATAAACCTGCTATATTTTTCCCATTTCAAAAGAAACAGGAGGAAAAAAAAAAGCAAACTTCTTTTGATCTCACATTTCTCTCCTCCATTTCTCTGCCCCATTAATTCTCATTCTTCGCCTCCACGAAATTCCCAATGGGTTTTTGTCCCTGACACCATCAAAACAGTTTTGTCATGATGACCAGTTTGTAAAACCCAATGATCAATTCTCAGTTCTAATTTTACCTGACCAGTAAGCAGCATTTGATGGAATTGGTCACTTGTGCTTCATAAAACATGTTCTTTGCTTGATATTTGGGAACATGAAGTTCTCCTCCCACTTCACTGACTATTCTTTGTCAGTTGCTTTTGCTGATTTTTCTCATCTTTCTGATCTCTAAATGTTGGAGTGCCCCAGCTCCAATGGCTCTTCTCCAAGCTCAATGCCGCTCTTCTCCACCTACATTCTCTCTCTAGCTGAATTTATTCTGACTCATGGTTTTAAACTCCACCTATGTTTTGACAAGCTCCGATCTATCTCCAAATTGAATCTTTCTCTGAAATTTTAGACTAATATATTTAATTACACCTAAACATTTTCTTGCAGATGTGTAGTAGGCATCACAAACTTGATATATCCACAATTCTTGTTTTCTTCCTCCATGCCATGAAAGCCTGCTTCCTTGCCCACATCATGTTTGTGTTGGTAATTGTCAAAAGACTCTTCTAGTTACTCAAGACAAAAACGCTTCAATACTAATTATTTTTAATTGAAATATAACTCACATGACATAAAATCCACTCTTTAAAGTTTACAATTCAATTGTTTTAGTATATTCACAACGTCGTGCAACCACTAATTCCAGAACTTTCACATCACCCCCCAAAAGAAGTCTTCTTTCAGTCATTCTCATGTTCATTTAGTTTCTTTCTTTTGTTAGAGAAATGCCAATTAAAACCTCAATGAGGCCAGGAACAGTGGTGCACACCTGTAATCCCAGAGGCTCCGGAGGTGAGGCAGGAGGATCACTGAGTTCAAAGCCAGTCTCAGCAAAAGCAAAGCACTAAGCAATTCAGTAAAACCCTGTCTTTAAATAAAATATTAAAAATAGGGTTGGGGATGTGGCTCAGTGTTCAAGTGCCCCTGAGTTCAATCCTTGGTACATCCCCCTCCACCTCGAAAAAAAAAACCCCACAATGAGATATCACTACCTATGAGACTGGTTAAAATGAAAAATCCAGCAGTCCCTCATATATGCAGGTTAGCTTTCTTGTGGTTTCAGTCACCTGCAGTTAACTGCATTCCAAAAATATCAAATGGAAAATTTCTGAAATAAACAATTCATAAGTTTTAAGTTGCACCATTCTGAGTAGTAACATGATGAAATATCATGCTGTCTGCTCTCTTCTGCCCAAGATGTGAATCATCCCTCTGTCCACACTGTATTTTCTACCTATATAGCATAGATCAATATAGGTCACTTAGTAGCCACTTATTTATCAGATCAACTAGTCTCATAACTTTTATAATACAATATTGTTATTATTGCTCCATTTTATATTTTGTTATTGTTGATAACCTTTATTAAGTGTAATTTACAAATGAAACTCTTATCACAGGTATGTATGTGCAGATGGCCCCTGACTTATCATGGTTTGACTTACCATTGCATCATTTCACAGTGATGCAAAAGTGACAGACTTCCAATGGCAATCACACTTCAGATTTTCAATTTTGATCTTTTCCTGGCTAGGATATACAACAGGATACTCTCTCACAACCTGGGCAATGGGAACAAGCTGCAGCTCCCAGATAGTCAAAAAATTATGAGGGTAAACAACTGGCACTCTACAGTGTACTTCATTCAGTAAATTACATGAGAAATTCAACACTTTATTATAAGATAGGCATTGTGTTAGATAATTTTGTCCAGCTGTAGGTTAACGTATCCTAACACACTCCTGCTCACTTTACCAGCTGCAGCCACACCGACCTCCTCACTGCCTGCTCCCAGCTCAGCCTGCCTGAATCTCTTTCCCATCAGACACCCACAAGGCTACCTCTTCACTTCCCCGAAGTCTCTGTTCAAATGTCACTTACTATGAGTCTTTCCCTGAACACTTTAAGTCATAATCAGTCAGACCCACTTGCCTGCTGTAGTTTTTTTGTGTTTTTGTTTGTTTGCTTGTTTTTTAGTACAAAGCATAATATTTCCATTTGACATAATACCTACATATTTGCTTATGTACTTATTGTTTGACTCCTCCCAACTTTATGTAAACTTCCTGATGGGAGGGATTTGTCCTAAATCAGTGCAAGGAACATCAAAAGTACTCAACTAATATTTATTTGTTAAATGAGAGAGAGAGAGAGAGAGAGAGAGAGAGAGAGAGAGAAAAGGAAGGAACATAAAGAAATTGAACTTAAATATTTCCTGAAATAAGAGGTTTAAATACTTAAAGACAATGAATATAACTGATTGCATATTGTGACAAATAAGTCCTAAAGACTTATTTGTCACAATATGTCTAGCTCATAGTATTGTGTCTATAATGAAGTAGTCTCCCACTATCTGAGATTTTGCTTCCTGTGATTTCAGTTACCCCAGGTCATCTGCAGTCTAAAAACATTAATTGGAAAATCTCAGAAATATACTATTCATAGATTCTAAATTGCACCCTGTTCTGAGTAGAATGATGAGCTCTCATTCACTCTCCATGTACTACCTGCCTGTGAATCACTTAGTGGTTATCTCATTTATCAGATCAACTGACATGGTATCACAGTTTCCGTGTTCAAGTGACCCTTACTTTACTTAGTAATGGCCCCAAAGTACAAGAGTGGTGACGTTGGCAATTCAGATATGCCAGGGAAGCCAGAGAGTGCTTCCTTTAAGTGAAAAGAGGAAAGTTCTTGACTTAATAAGGAAAGAAAGAAAATCACATGTTGAGATTGCTAAGATCTTTAGTAAGAACAAATCTTATGGAAAATTGAAAAAAATAAAAAGAAACTCCCCCAAAAAACTGTGTGTGTGTGTGTGTGTATATATATATATATATATATATATATATATATATATATATATATATATATATAGTACATATGTGTGTGTGTATATATTAGGAGTTATATGTACATACAATATGTATATCCATATATACATGTTTATATAAAACTCCTGCTAATTTTGCTGTCATATCTCAAAATGCAAAAGTTCAAGCCTCAGATAACAAAAAACAAAAATCAAATTACCTGATTTTAAAATGAGCAAATTTGGGCTGGGGATATAGCTCAATTGGTAGAGTGCTTGCCTTGTATGCACAAGGCCCCGTGTTCTTACAAGTGTTTGCACATATAAATACTTCATTCCTTTAAAAAAAAAATAAATAAAATGAGCAAATTGACTAAATAGATATTTCTCAAAATAAGATATAAAAATGGTCAAGTATATCAGAAAAGACTCAACATCACTAACCAAGGAAAAGCAAATCAAAAACACAATGAGATACAACCTCACCCCAATTATGTTTTAAAAAATACTAGTGAGAATGTGAAAAAAAGGGGAACTCATATATTGTTGATGTGAATGTAAATTAGTACTGCCATTATCAAAAACCAGTATAAAGTCCATCAAATAAATAAAAATAGAACTACAACGTGATTTAGCTATGTCATTCCTGGGTATATTTCCAAAAGAAAAGAAATCACTCTGTCAACGAGATACCTGTACTCCCACATTTATTGCGGTACCATTCATAATAGCCAAGATACAGAAATGTTCAAAAATAGATAAATGGATTTTTAAAAGGTAGTAGATATACAAATTGGGATATAATTCCACCATGAACAAGAATGAAATCCTATCATTTGTGACGACATGAATGGAACTGGAGGAGGACACTACATCAAATGCAATAAGCCAAACACAAAAATAAAAATACTGTGATTTTGATCATACGTGGAAGCTAAATAGTTGATGTCATTAAAGTGGAGAGTAGATAGTGGTCACTAGAGGTTAGGTAGGGGGCAGAATAAAAGGAGGTTGGATAATAGCTAGAAAATTACAATTACATGAGAATAGTTCTAGTATTCTACAGTATGAGCTATGTCCCTAGCCCTTTTTATTTTGTGACAGTCTTGTTAAGTTGCCCAGGCTAAATTATTAGTGAAACTTCTGCCTCAGCCTCCCAAGAAGCTGGGATTACATGTGTGTGTCACCATGCCCAACTTGTTTATCTTATTATTAGTTATTGCTGTTAATCTCTTAGTGTGACCAATTAAAAATCAAACTTAAATATAAGCATGTATGAGCAGAAAAAAAATTGTATGTATAAGGTTCTGTGTGAACCACGATTACTGACATCGCCTGGAGGTCTTTAAATATGCTTCATGGACAAGGAGGAACCACAGTAGTGAACCTTCTTCCAAGGTCCACTTCCTGTCTTCAGTCTTTATGCAATTTTTCCTGGATGGCCAGGAAAAAAGACTAGATGAAGAAAGAACATATTCCAACTTGAGGATACTTATTTTAGTATTAGATAGCAGTTTCCTGATTGCACTTTCTGTCCTGCCTCCACAATGTACATGAATCAGCCCTCAGGCTTATCTCTGGATACCCATTACTTGGGTTATTGGATACCTGTGTGTAGAGAATATAAACTAGCCCTCAGGGGGGAAAGGAAATTCCTCTGGAGATCTACAGCTTAATACATAGGGGTAGAAGCAACTGGGAAAATCTATTTCACAGATTAAAATCAGAAGAAAAGAGAATCTTCTGCTAAGAGAGTAGGGAACAGGAGACTGGCCACCAACAAGATAAACTATAGAAAAGCAATCACTGGTGTGTGAACCATTCCCTGAGGCACAGTAAGCCAAAACTGATGGCACATTGGAAGAGCAAGGCACCCTGAGACGAATCCCTCTAGAAAGCAAGAAAACAATATTAACAAAAGCTTATGTTTATTGAACGTTTTCTATGTTCTGGGTCCTTACATAGGCTGTTTATGCAAAGTCATTAACTGAATTCTCACCATAGCCATATCAAGTAGGTGCCATTATTGTCTCTGGGAAATAGAGGGATTAAGTAAATCTGCCCATGGCCTCAAACTTGAGAGGGGAGTAGGACTTGAATCCAGATGCTCTGCTTCCACAGCCTATCGTTTTTTTAATGAAAGCTTTATTGAGTTATAATAAAATCATATGCCATAAAATTCATGCTTTTAATGTGTACAATTCAATGATTTTTAGTATATTTATGAAGTTGCATGATCATTACTATCAACAATTTGAGAACATTTTCATCCCTTCAAAAGAAACTCCATACCTATTAGCAATCACTTTCCATTTCCATTCAGCTCCCCTGTCCCAGACAACCACAAATCTATATTTTTGTCTCTATGGATTTAGCTCTTCATATTTATATTTATCTTAGTTTCGTACAATATGGGGTCTTTTGTTCATAAATGTTCATACATTTCTTTTTTGTCAAATAATATTCCATTGTATGGATACATCACATTTTATGTATCCACTCATAAGTTGAAGAACATTTGGATTGTTTCCACTTTGGGGCTGTTATAAATACCACTCGTGAACATTCATGTGTAAGTTTTCATGTGGACATACGTTCTTATAGTCTGGATATTAGATGTCCCCTAAAGCCCTTGTGTTAATGCAGGTAAATGATTGGATTATGAGAGCTGTAACATAATCAGTCCATCCTAGTTTGAACGAACTAACTGGGTGGTAGCTGGAGATAGGGGGGATGTAGTTAGAGGAGGTGGGTTCCTGAGGACATGCCCTGGAAGAGTTCATCTTCCCTATGTCCCCTTTCCCTCTCGCTTTTCTGCTTCCTGTTCACCATGAGAACAGCAGCCCTCCTATGCCATATCCTTCCACCATGATGCTCTGCCTCACTTTGGGCCCAGAGCACTGGAGTCTGCCAACCATGGACTGAACCTCTGAAACCATGAAGCAAAATGAGCTTTCCCTCCTCTGAATTGTTCTTGTCAGTTATTTTGGTCATAGCCACATAAAGCACACTAACACATGTGTTTCCATTTTGGGGGGGTGCATACCTAGGAGTGGAATTGCTGTGTATACAGTAGTAACTCAGTGTTTCACCTCCTAAGAAACTCACGCTCCTAATCACTGCAACTTCTGGCACCTGACATGGTATCTCATGGCAGATATATAATAACAACCATCTCTAAACAAAGATGTTTGGGCTATTATAGCCTCTTGAATTTTAGAACCTTTGTATTTTTCTTCTTTTGAAGTTCAACACACTGATCTTACAGCATAAAATGAAACTTGGTTAATTTGAAGTTTTAGGTGAACAAGTGTTATTGAATGTATAGTATGTGCCAAGGACCATAATGAGATACATGAGGGATTCAGGGGAAATTATATTTTCAAGTATTTTCTTCCATGTTGTCTTTTTGGTTGCTGTTCTTGTTGTTGTTCTGAGGTTCAAACCTGCAGCCTTGGACATGCTAGGCAAGGCTTCTAACACTGATCTGCATCCCCAGCTCCCATATTTTCTTTTTACTAAATATTAGTTGAGCATCAACTAAATGCTAATCACCAGTGCTAGCTACAGGAATCCAAAGAGGAGTTAAAAGTCTGATGAACTCTGCCACATGGAACTTAAAATCCTCTGACGACAATGCATGGAAATGTGAGCTCTTCTAAGGGCTACCAGAGAGAGATGTGCAGTGTTCTGAGATGCTCCAGTAGAAGCATGGACTCAGGGAGTTAGGAAGACTTCCTTGGGCAATCTGGGTCATGTTGTGGTGGAAGAGTAGGTAGTGGGATCTCACTGTGTCTGACTCGACTTTCCTTGACCTTATTTGTTTGAGCTTCAGCAGAATTTAAAATTGCTGATGGGAAGGCTAGAAGGATTTCAGGGAGGCCAAGGCAAAGTTTCTTGCTCACAGAGAGCTGGTTTGCAGTTCCTGGTGGGTTATATTTATTAGAACCTGAATTCCAGCACAACCAACCCTGAGCTGTAGGTGTGACTGCCGCTGTGCCAGAGCAGCCATCTTGGATTATTGCACCAGGTTCATGAACGTTCTGGAACTGGAAGGAAATGCATCAAAAGCCTTGGAGGTAAAGTGTTATCACCCCTCCTTACTTGCTATTGGTGGAGATGGGACTCTCAATAAGGCTACCGTTCCGGGTGGTGGTGTCACTCCACATACCCACAAATCCCTGATGGAGAAGAAAGGACAACAAAGACCATCTAAAGGCTGCCTGGATTCCTCATATCTTAGACCTCTGTATACTCTAACAGCTGTCTCATGTTGATAATTCCAAGGGAATTTAACTCTGTGAAAACCACAATTCGTCCTTTTTATAATTCTACTTGAGCAACTTGCAAGTTTAGTTTTCCAACCAAATTTCAGCAATCATATCTTACCCATATTAAAGGATAACTGTGGCTTCAAAGAAACTATTGATTCTGAAGTAGTCAGTTTTGATTGAGTGGACTTTTATTAAAGTTTGAATTTTAATCACAGTGCAGAAGTTATGGTAATAAACATTTGGTTTTATACAGACATTATTTCCACTCAGATTAACAAAGGTTATATCTTAAACAAACAAATAAAAATAATAAAAAGAAAGGAAAAATGGAAAGAAGGAAGAAAGGAAAGGAAAGGAAGGGAATAAAGGAAAAGATAGGTTTTCCTTGACATAAGAAAACGCTTGAATGGTATCTGCAGCGTCAGGAGGGGTTAACTGGTGAAATGCAGGAGCATAGGGGAGTGGGACACAGGAAAGTGGAGCAACCTATGCCAAATCCCGGAGGCAGGAAGGAACTTTGCAGAAATGAGGATCATAAAGAAAAGAGAGTGCTCAGAGAAGAGGATGCTGGGAACAAAAAGTAGAGGGGCCAGACGATGCAGAACTCTTTCAGATCAAGTGAATAAGTTTTCAATATTGAATTTAGAAAAAGGCAAAAGAATTAAACATAAGAACTCAGATACTTGAATACCAATAATCACTGCAACATTTTTATACTAACCTAAAAGTGGAAACAATCCAAGTGTCCATCAACTGAATGGAATGTGGTATATCCATAGAATGAAATATTATTCAGCCATAAAAAGGAATGGTACTCTGATAGATGCTACAACATGGTACAAAATCTCAGAAACATTATGCCGAGTGAAAAAAAAAGACTAAAAAGTACAAATATTATATGAATCTACTAATACCAAAAAAAAAAAAAAAAAAAAAAAAAACACCTAGAATAGGCAAATTTAGAGAGACAGAAAGTAGATTAGATATAACCATGAGCTGGGAAAGAAGGAAAAATGAAAGGATATTCTTAATGCTTTGGTTTTAGGCTTATGAAAAAGTTTTAGAAGTAGGTAGTGTTGATGGCTGTATGACATTAATGTACTTAATGCCACAAATGTACACTTAAAATTATTAACATGCTAAAGTTTCTGCTACATTAAATATTTTATCATAATAAAATAGAAATAAAGTAGAAGAAAATAAGCCATTAGCTGATTTAAAATGAGCTGTATAGAGTATGGTATATGACATGATTAAATTGGGGTTTTACAAAGATTGCATTCTTGGTCTTATATAGAAGAATAGATGGAATTCAGGATGAATATGAATAGTCTTATGAGATTTGCAATGCAGGTGAACAGAAGTAGACAGATATAAGAAGTATAAAATTTGGACTTGTGATTGAGTGTGAGGTATACAGCTAGGAAGGATGTCAGTCCAGACAGGGAATGCCGATGTTTGTCTTAAATTTGAGTGGGACAAAGTTTGAGTTGTGTGATGCCCGTGGAGTGAAATGAAGTAGAGAGTTTGCCATAGGCGTTCAGAGCTCAAAGGAAAGATACAGTATCGAGCTATAAGATGAAGACTCAAATCTCTGTTTTATAAAACTAAGATATTGTTGATACCACAAGAATTGTTTCTACAGGCAAATTAGGGAGAAAGCACAAGACTGGAGGTGATCAAATGCCAAAATGTTTGGCATCAATGATAATTTTTATGGAGATAAGATGGATAACTTGCTGGAGATGTAAAATTGCCAGGATACCTCTTTAAAGGAGTAGGATGGCATTGTCTTGAGGAGATAGGCAAGATTTGGTTTGTCAGAGAGAAGGAGAGAGGGCACAGATTTCAGAGCTATGCAAGCAATTAGAGACCTCAAAGGCTTGGTAACATAAACCTAAGGAAAAAGTACCGGGACTATGATGGATGGGATAACCATCGTCTAACAAGATTATACAGCACCACCCCCGGGCACTTCAGACCCTCCACTCAAGTTCACAGGTGCCGGGTATGTCAGCCTCTCACCACAGTGCCTGGGAAGCAGCCCGGCCACCTGGCAGAACTCCAGCTCTCCTGCTGAACCTTTGTGTCGAGAGCCAACAACCCTGCCCAGCTTGGCACTAACAACCCACCACTCCTCAGGGCACCCATGCTGTTCCCAGTGGGTGGGACCACCTGGCCTCTGAAAGGAGCCATTAAAGACCCAGGGCACCCATGATCCCCACAGAGTTGGCTAATGGAGATGAGCACTGTCCAAGTAGGCACCCCCTCTGGGACTCAGAGAACAGAATATCCCTTTCAGCCACACAGTGATTCATCATCATCTATCCTATTGCTGAATCAGGGCTCAGGTTGTGCTGTGACATCACTGCTGGAACTTGGCAGAAACGGATGTTTGGTGTAGAGTACCAGGCTCTGAGCCTCTCCCCGACCCAGCCTCCAGTGCTTATGTTCCTGCAATGAGAAAAAATGCATCAAGGAGGAAGGAAAGAAGGGAGGGAGGGAGGTACTTGAAGGAGGTCTAGAAACTGTGCTGCTGATATATTTTTAAAAAATTAATTTGGTGACATAGTAACATCATTAGAATTGTTATCATCATGGGGCACGGGTGGTACATGCCAGTAATTCTAGCGGTTCGGGAGGTGCAGGCAGAAGGATCGCAAGTTCAAAGCCAGCCTCCTCAATTTAGTGAGGTGCTAAGCAACTCAGTGAGACCCTGTCTCTAATAAAATACAAAATAGGGCTAGGGATGTGGCTCAGTGGTTGAGTGTCCGAGGCTCAGTGGTCGAGCCTGAATTCAATCCCATTACCCATGCTCCCCCCCCCAAATAAGAATTAATATCATCATTCTCCCTCAGGGAAATGACCTTAAGGCATGATCTAAAGTAAGTTTAATGCACACATGTTCATTATAGAGTTATCTAAAGTGGTAACAAGATAGGAAAATCTTAATGTCCACCAGTTAGGGAATAGTTAAGTGAATTATGATATTATCGTGCCTCATAATATTCATTGTCAGAAATACTTTCATAAAGATTTATTATTTTACTAAAGTTTAACATTTTCTATTATAAAATTGTAGGTACAGTGTAATCTCAACATTTTTAGGAGGAACAGAAGATTGAAAAAATATTCAATAAAAGCTGGAAAACAAGCTGGGTGTGTTGGTGCACACACACCTGTGATCCCAGTGACTTGGGAAGCTGAGGAGAGAGGATCTCAGGATCAAAGTCATCCTCAGCGACACAGCAAGGCCCTAAGCAACTTAGTGAGACTCTGTCTCAAAATAAAAAATGAAAAGGATGTAGCTCAGTGGTAATGCACCCTTGAGTTTAATAGTCAGTACCCCCACCCCCACCCCCAAAAAAGAAAAAATTAACAAAATAAGTAATAGTTATCTCTATGGTTCTCAGAATTTGGGTGATTTTTTAAAATTTTTCCAGCTGTATCTCACAGACTTTCTGCAATGAATACATGTTGGGAGCTGCTCTGGACAGTAGCTATTCACACACCTTTAAGTCCTGAATAAAGGGGTAATGAATAGTTTTTGCACCCTGCAATACATTGGACTTTTACCTCCACTCGGATAATGTGGTGTAGCTCCAGGAGTGCGCAGCTCTCAGTGCAGTTGAGTTACACTCACTTGTTCCTTTGTAATCCTAACCCTTTGCCCTTTTTGGGATGGAGTGTTCCATGGAATCTCCCCTCGTGGTGAGTCCCCTAGAAAAGAATAAAGAATTCCAGTGGCTCTCTCTCTTTCCATGGACCCCTAAGGACAGAGAGCCATCCTGGATTTTGAAAAGGTACTTCTGTGTGTTTGCCTGCTTTCTTTACTGTTTTCTTAAGTTATTGAAATAGTCAGATTTTGTGGATGCAGCAGAATAGGTGTAGGATAGATGGTGATAAGTACATAATTATTTTTTGATTGTGAATAAATATATAATTAGAAAGATAGAAAACAATGCTTGTAGTCCCAGAAACTCAGGAGGCTCAGGCAGGAGGGTCACAAGTTTGAGGCCAGCCCCAGTAACTTAGCAAGACCCTCAGCAAATTAGCAAGACCCTGTCTCAAAGTAATAGTGATAATAATAACAATACCAAAAATAATGATGATGAAAGGACTGAAGATGTAGCTCAGTGGTACAGTGCACCGCCTGGGTTTGATCCCCAATACCAAACAAAAAGAAAGAAAAGAAAACAAAAACAAGAGGCAAATAGGAAATTATGATCAAATTGTTTACTTTTATGGGACTCAGAACTATCTTACATTCTGTCTGTTGGCCACCAACATTCCCTTTCTCTTCCCCAAAGTCATCTCCTTTAGATACACATAAAGTCAGTGAAAACATCATTTTCAGAGAAAGACCCAGGTCAAGCAACTTTTATGTTTGCCATCAGAGAAGCTGGCTGTCATGGGCTTGGGAGCAAAGTACCCTACCTCATGAGTGTCAAACACTGATTTCAGCATGGCCCCTGCCCTACTGTGCCTGATATGACAAGGTGTGAGGCCAACAGGGGCAGCCTAGACTGACAGCTGGTGCATTGGACTTTGCCAGGCCTGCTGAGTGGCTAGCCTGCTTGAAAAGGCAACGGGAAGCAGATGGCCAGCCCAGTCCTCTCTTTGGCTAGCCTCGAGAGCCATCTGGAGAAAAGGAAATTGGTCCGCCGCCTGGAGAGGAAGGTGTTGGTGATAAATAACTCTGATCTCACATTTTGCAATGTGTGGTGTCCAGAGGGGGACTAAGGAAGATCCTCAGGTATCGATGGGAAAACAGTTCCAGGCATCATTGTTTATAGAATACATATGGTACTCTTCCTGCAGGGATCAGCTTTCTGGAGCAAGGAGTCCACAGGATTCCTCAACCCAGCTGACACCAGGAGTAGCCACAGTGGTGTGCACATTGGCCAAGCAGCAACAGAGACTGCAGAAAGCCCTTTCTTCTCTCAGGACTGCAGGCTGGACACTGTGCACATTGTATGGGATCTTCCACTCCCTCTGTGCTTGGTTCTCTGCTCGACGTGTCCCAGCTGTCTTCCTTGCCACCCAGTTAAGAACTGGTTCTGCAAGAAACCATTTGCAGCTCAGTCCAGTTCCTCCATATCTCTTCAGATGCTTTCCTTTTGAATTTGAACTTCTGTCTCCTCCAAATGGAGATTAGAAAGCCCCGTTCTTCAGTGCTGGGGAGGACTTGTGCTTTGGGAGTTGGAGTGTGAACAAAGTGGTGCTTGAGTGAAGACCAGGGAGAAAAAGAGAGGAAGGGGTGAGATGAGAAGCTCTGTCAGCTGCTCCTGCAGGTCAGTGTGTGTCTGCATTCACTGTATCTTCCTGCAGTCCTGCAGCCCGCCAGCGAGCCAGGTAGACCAGCAGGCCCTGGTTAAGAACCTTAGCAACCTCTTACCTACCATCACAAGCAGGTGCTGCCAGTGATTCTTGGAAATAGTAAAAGTGGCCCCTCTGGGCTGGTGCAGCCTCTCTACAGGGCATACGACATGGAGGGTGGTCCAACATGCATTTCACACGTCAATCATCTGTCTGATTGTGCCAATGCAGTGAACAACCAGCATGGCAATATTCAGAGACCCTGATCAGGGAGTTAACCAGACTTAGTTCTTGACTATTGAAACAAAACTAGGGCCCAAGTTTTATTATTGACATAAACTACCATTCCTTCAAAGACCTCAAAACTATGCCTTGTTTATTTATTTGTATATTTTTGTGATGCTAGTAATCAAACCTAGGGCCTCATGCATGCCAGACAAGCACTCTTAACAGGGAGCTATAGCCCAGCTCCATTCATTTATTTAGTCAACAAAAATTCATTAAGGCTTATTCTGCACTAGATGCCAAAATATAAAAGTTGAATGAGCCATGATCTCAATTTACCATATATATATAAATTTTATATATCTATCTTAAAAATATATGTCTATTTATTGATCAATTGATAGATTCTAAAAATCAAGAGTTTGGTAAGCATGGGGAAAGCTCTTCTGCATGGGGAAGTTAGAGGAAATTTGAAGGTGTTTGAACTGGTTCTTACAGCTGTGACTTAAACACATTTTTTTTTCTATTTGAAGCCCTACATTGAAGGGGGATTGGCAACATATTCAAACCTGCATTTTGCAGCTTCACAAGCATGATCATGTGACCAAGTTCTGGCTAATAGATGTGAGGAAATGATTTGAAACTTCTAAGAAGTCTCCTTGAATGACAAGGCATTAGTGTTCTTCTTCTTGTTGTCAGCCTAGAACTTCAATGTAATGCTGAACTTCTATAACCCACCTTGGATTATAAGTAAGCAATGTGGAGACAGTTGTGGTGGCACATGTCTGAGATCCCAGTGACTCTGGAGGCCAAAGCAGAGGATTGCAAGTTCAGGGCCACCTTCAGCAACATAGTGAAGCCCTTTCTCAAAATAAAATAATAAAATAAAATAAATGGACTGAAAATATAGATAAAACAGAAAAATAAGAGTCTATGTCCCTGATTATTGAGGTGCTGTCCCATCATTCTGGGACTACCCAATATTTGTGTCTTTTTACATCAGAGAAATTTAAAATTGTTTCTTAAGAAAGACGCTAAGAACTTTTTCCCTATCGCACATATCCAAACATAATCCTAATGATGCAGAGTCTTGAAGTGCATGGTAGATTTGAAGAATGAGATAAAGTCCATAATATTAGAGTGGGGTTGGACAGTGAGGGTGTTAAAAAGTAAAGGCAGATATTGTGGAAACAGATTGATTAGGATTGAGATATATGTTAAGGATCTAGATGTCTTAATATACTAAAAGGACATTTTTCTTTTTCTTTTCTTTCTTTCTTTCTTTTTTTTTTTTTTTTTTGGAAACAGGCTAGGCTAGGGAAAAAAGAAAAATAGCAAGAAAACTATGTAGAAGACTGTTGCTAAAGGTGCCAAAAACATACATTGAAGAAAAGACAGCCTTTTTAACAAATGGTGCTAGGGAAAACTAGTTATCCATATGTGGAAGAATGAGACTAAATCCCTATCTCTCACTTTGCACAAAGCCACTCAAAATGGATCAGAGACCTAGGAATTAGACCAGAAACTATGCAACTCCTAGTAGAAAAAATAGGGTCAACATATAGTTGACCCTAACATATAGTTACAGGCAACAACTTCCTCAATAGGACCCTTAAAGTTCAGGAAATAATACCAAGAATTAATAAGTGAGATGGAATTAAATTAAAAACTTGTTTTTACAGGAAAGGAAACAATTAAGATCCTACAGAATGGTATAAAATCTTTACTAGCTACTCTACTGACAGAGGTTTAATGTCCAGAATATATAAAAAAACTTACCACCAAAAAAAAAAAAAATGGACAAACTAAACAGAGACTTCTCAAAAGAAGAAATTCTATAAGGTCAACACTATCCAACATCTTTAACATTTAGGGAAATAAAAATCAAAATTACACTAAGATTTCACCTCACTCCAGTTAGAATGATAGCCATCAAGAATACAGACAATTATAAATGCCAAACAATCAACAGAGGGGACAGAGAACCTACAGAATGGGAGAAAATCTTTGCTATCTACTTCTCCATGAGAATTAATATCCAGAATTTATAAAGAATTACAAAAACTTAACAATAAAACAAAACAAACAACAACAACAAAAAGAAATCCGAAATTACCCAGTCAATAAATGGGCAAATAAACTAAATAGGTATTTCTCCAAAAAATAAGTACAAATGGCCAATAATTATATGAAAATGTGTTCAATATCTTTAACCATTAGGGAAATGCAAATCAAATCCACATTGAGATTTCATCTCACCTCAATCAGAATGGCAATCATCATGAATACAAAACACCCTGCCAGGCACAGTGGTGTTTGCCTGTAATCTCAACGACTCTGAAGGCTGAGGCAGGAGGATAGCAAGTTCAAAGCCAATCTCAGCAATTTAGTGAGGCCCTAAGCAACTTAGTGAGACCCTGTCTCAAAAAAAAAAAAAAAAAAAAAAAAAAGAAAGAAAGAAAGAAAAGAAAAGAAAGAAAAAGAAAGAAATGCTGGCTAGGATGCAGTGCAGAGGGAACCCTTATACATTATTGGCTTAAATGTAAATTAGTACAAGCACTAGGGAAATCAGTATGGACATTTCTCAAAACACTAAAACTAGAACTACCATATGATCCAGTTACACTGCATCTGGGTATATACCCAAAGGAATCAAAGTCAGCATACAAAAGAGATACCTGCATTCCCATGTATATTGTGGCACAACTCACAA
Organism: Marmota flaviventris; assembly: GCF_047511675.1. Lineage (NCBI taxonomy): Eukaryota > Metazoa > Chordata > Mammalia > Rodentia > Sciuridae > Marmota > Marmota flaviventris. The sequence continues at coordinate 68,532,964 of NC_092505.1, read as the reverse complement.
TAGCTAAATTATGGAACCAGCCTAGATGCCTACCAGTGCTTCTTGGATAAAGAAAATGTGGTTTAACCAGGCATGGAGATACATGCCTACAATGCCAGCAACTTGGGATGCTAAGGCAGGAGGATCACAAGTTCAAGTTCAGTCTCAGCAATTTAGTGATATCCTGACTCAAAATTTTTAAAAATAAAAAATGGCAACCTCTCACAGTCATTTAGGCATCCTGAAGCTATAAGCGATCTGCCCTCTGGTGTTTTACCATGCCCAGTCTGATTCTGCTTTACTTTTTTTTTTTTTTTAATAATCCCATTCCTCATACCATTCAGCCCATTCCTACTGCAGGCTCAGTTCTGCAATCAGTTCTCAGAAATTTTCATCAAGTGAGTCACTGCAGGTGAATAGGTGAATAGACATAGTCCTGTCCCCAGGAAGTAGACAAATATAGCTCAGTGGTAAAGTGTCCCTGGGTTTAATCCCCAGTACTGCAAAAAAAAAGAAAAAAGAAAAGAAGAAAGAAAGAGGGAAATGTGGCTCATATATACATATATATATATATATATATATATATATATATATAATATATATATATATATATATATATATATATATATATATAATATATATATACACACACCCACACACAATGGAGTATTATTCAGCCATAAAGAACAATAAAATCGGGGCTAGGGTTATGGCTCAGCGGTAGAGCACTCACCTTGCACGTGCGAGGCCCTGGGTTCGATCCTCAGCACCACATAAAAATAAATAAATAAATAAAATAAAGTTATTCTGTCCAACAACAACTACAAAAAAAAAATAATAAATATTTTTAAAAAGAACAATAAAATCGTGTCGTTTGCAGTAAAGTGGATGGAATAGCAGAAAATGATGTTAAGTGAAATAAGTCAGACTTAAAAAGACAAGTATTGCACGTTTTCACTCAGGTGAAAACTAGGAAAAGAAAATGATGACATGAAAGTGACAGCTAGACAATTAGAGAAGCAAAAGGGGAGCAAAGAAGGGTGGGTAAGGGAGATTAATGGGGTGGAAATGGATATGATTGAAGTGTTTTATTTGCATATACAATTATGCCACTATGAAATACTTATTCTGTATAATTAAAATGCACCAGTTCAAAAATTATATGTTTCCTTTTTGTTTAAGATATAGTCAATGGATTCCTTTAATTCAAAGGGGGAAAGAGGTTAACAGATAAAAAAATTAAGTCCTTGGGGCTGGGGATGTGGCTCAGGCAGCTCACTGGGTTCGATCCTCAGCACCACATAAAAATAAAATAAAGATGTTGTGTCCACCGAAAACTAAAAAATAAATGTTAAAAAAATTCTCTCTCTCTTTAAAAAAAATTTAAGTCCATTTTGCAGAAATTGAAGTTCCTAAGAAAGAACATGAGTCAGCTCAGAAAATATAGCTGAGTAAAAAATACATTATAAAAACAGATGTCAGAAAGATTAGTTAATAAACTTTGTTCATACTCATTGTTTTTCTAGTTATTAAAAAGAATCTAGCTGGGAGTGGTGGCTCACGCCTGTAATCCCAGCAGCTAGAGAGGCTGAAGCAGGAGGACTGTGAGTTCAAAGCCAACCTCAGCAAAAGCAAGGTGCTAAGCAATTCAGTATGACCCTGTCTCTAAAGAAAATACAAAATAGGGCTGGAGATGTGGCTCAGTGGTTGAGTGGCCCTGAGTTCATCCCCTGGTACTGCCCCCCCCCCCCCCCCCGCCTAAAATAAATTCCTTATTGAATGTCAAACACCTCTCTATAGTCTAAAAAAAAAAAAAAAAGTGCAAAAGATAAAAAGATTTAAATTCTTACTTGATACTAGAGTAAGAATATTCTACTGGGGAGGAGGAGAATGGATAATAAAAAAATATGAATAAGGACATTACAAATTCTGGGTTAGAAAGTGATAAGTACTGAGAAAAAATAACACAGGGAAAGGGGATTGTACATAGAATAAAGCAAGATGAAACTTTCCGTAGGTGTTCTGGTTGGCCTCACCAAATGCAGAGAAAAGACCGGAGAGAAGCAACCCAAGGATGCAAGGCCTGTACTGGGGAGAAGAACAATCTGAGCAGAGGGGACCCAGAGAGCAATGGCCCAGAGCAAGGGAGTTCCCTGGCATGTTTAAGAAACAGGGAGCCAGGCAGGGAGCTGGGCAATCTGATGGGCAAAGAGAGAAGGGGTTAGTGGAGTGGAAGTTAAAGATAAAGAGATTCAAATGGAAAGTGAAGCCTGAGGTGTCTCCTGCAGAACAGAAGTGACACTAATAACACCTCTTTTCTAATGATCTGCCAGTTTACAAAAGCAGAAGATGAAGTACACAGTCGAGGTCATGACAGGCTGCTCAAACTCAGGGAGAGAACATTTCCTCTGTGCTGAAGGAAAACTCATTGTTTACCAGACTTCTAAAAATCTCTATTGTGGTTTTAAATTTACTCATGAGGACTGGGCAAAACAGAACTGACTTTAGGGAAGGCCAGGAACGCACTCTGTTGAAAAGAAAAGCTTCCTGAGGAAGACACCCAAGGGTTTTCGGGTGCAATTGGAAGAAGCTCGTTAGCCTTGTCCACAGGTGAATTATGACCTCTCACAGTCACTTAGGCACCATGAAGCTGTAACCTCTGGTGTTTTACCAGGCCCAGTCTGATTCTGCTGCACTTTTTTTTTTTTTTTTTTATAAGCCCATTCCTCATCCCATTCAGCCCAATTCCTACTGCAGGCTCAGTTCTGCAATCAGTTCTCAGAAATTTTCATCAAGTGAGTCACTGCAGGTGAATAGACATAATCCTGTCCCCAGGAAGCAGACAAGATGACCCAACCTGTGTTTTTCATTTCTACCACCAGTAATACCAGGAATGAAAGACAGTCAGCATGCCCAGCATCGTGAAAGAGCAGAACTTCTATGTATTTTTCAAATAACCAGTGCTCATTAGAAGCAGAACAGTGTGAATTAGTGACTGTAACATTGGAAGTCAGAACATGAAAGTTCAATTTCTAGCTTTATTCCTGATTTACCATGAGACCTTAACTGATGTGCTGTGTCTTCTCCAGCCTTGTTTTCTATAGCTGGAGAGTCTGAGTTTGCTTTCATTCTGCAGTTTCTGATTATTAATGCTATCATAGATAAGTAGGAGTATAGGTAATCAAGGGCCATTTCCATTTGTCCTGAGAAATATTAATTTACTTTTTTGAAACTGACTTTTGAAGAAGTCACAGCTTTTGAATTCAAAATATAAAGTTACACTTGAAAACTACAATTTAGGAAAAATTAGACCAAGAGTATGCATCTCATCTCATCTTCCTTCCTTCCTTCCCTTCTTCCCTCTCTTACTCCCTCTTTCCTTTCTTTGTCTTTCCTTCCTCTCTTCCTTCCTCCCTTCCTCCTTTCTGCCTTTCTTCCTCTTCCTTCTTTCACTACCAAAGTCCATCTCTCCTCATTTTTTCTTTTCAAGCAGTCTTTCTAGATCATATCTTGTCTAGAAGCTGAGAAATAAATGTCAGTTTTTTAAAGTAGGGAAACTGAAAACACCTGGACTTTAAACATTTATGTTTATGACATCTATCTCCAGGTATCACAGCAGGTAAAGAACAAGGAGCTGAATCAGATTACACATACAAAGGTCCACGGTCAGAAAATCCATGCACACTAATGCCAGTGGCTTCCTGCTTTGAGCAATCTCCAGATGAGCAGCATGGGCAGGTGCTTTGCTGCATACAATGAGTGCACATCCTGCCTTTGGACTGGATGCCTTCTGGCATTTTTTCTCAATTCCAGATTAGTTCTAAAGTACTTTTCTTCTTCCAGTTATCCAAGTGCACTACCATCTAGGCCTCTGAAACCAGGGAACAGTCATAGAAAGTACACTCAGATGTATTTAAGGGCAAAGGGCTGTGACATATATAGCTTACCCACAAATGTTCTAGGGGAAGAAAATCTAGATAAATAGAAAATAGCACAAATGATAAAGCAATTGGAGTCAAATACTAGTAATAGGTGAATCTGGGAAAAGCATGAGTATTAGTTGTAATATTTTCATGTTTGCAACATTTTTGTGAGTTTGAAGTTATCTTTCTATAAAAAAGGCACTAACATGGGGTTGGAGTTGTGGCTCAGTGGTAGAGCACTTGCCTGGCAGTGTGAAGCCCTGGTTCGATCCTCAGCACTGCATATAAATAAATAAAGTAAAAGATCTATTTACAACTAAAAACAAAAATTTAAAAAGGTACTAACAGTATGACTGTATCATATATATTATTATACTACATAGAACATATTACTATGTATATATACTAATATATGTAGTAATGCATAAAATGCATTGCTATATAGATGCTGTAAGTGTGTGTTTGTGTGTGTGTGTATTAACGTATTTAATGGACAGAGAAAGTTCTCGAAGAATAGGCACTAAAGTATTACAAGGTAGATTTCTTGGTGGAGGAAATGCAAAGTTTTATTTTTTACCTATTTTATTAGTTTTACACATCACAAACATAGTACTTCTGTAATAATAAACTATTTTTTAAAGAACAAAAACTAGAGCAATAGAGCACTTTTCTTGGTGTATTGCCTTAGATAAGGCACTGCATTCTATGCCCAGTTGGGCTCCCCATGAGAGATGTTCTTTGCAAGTGTTTGAGGCTCAAAGTCTACAGAATGGGAGAAAATCTTTGCCACCTGCACCTCAGATAGAGCATTGATTTCCAGGATATATAAAGAACTCAAAAACATAACACCAAAAAAGCAAATAACCCACTCAATAAATGGGCAAAGGAGTGGAGCAGGTATTTCACAGAAAAAGAAATACAAATGTCAAAAAAATTATGAAAGAATTTTCAACATCTCTAGCAATTAGAGAAATGTAAATTAAAACTATGCTGAGATTCCATCTCACTCCAGACAAAATGGCAATTATCAAGAATACAAGTAACAATAAATATTGGTGAGGATGTGGGGAAAAGGTTCATTCATACATTGCAGATGGGACTGAAAATTGGTGCAACTACTATGGAAAGTAGTATGGAGATTCCTTAGAAAACTTGGAATGGAACAACCATTTGACCTAGTTATCCCACTCCTTGATTTATACCCAAAGGACTTAAAATAAGCATGCTATAGTGACAAGGCCACATCAATGTTTATAGCAGCTCAATTTATAATCGACAAGCTATGGAACCAACCTAGGTGCCCTTCAACAATGAATAGATAAAGAAAATGTGGCATATATACATAATGTAATATTACTCAGCCATAAAGAAGAATGAAATTATGGCATTTGCTGGTAAATGAATAGAACTGGAGAGTATCATGCTAAGTGAATTAAGCCAATCCCCAAAACTAAAGGTTGAATGTGCTCTCTGAAATGGGAAGGATGGATTGGATTAGACAAAAGGGAATGAAGGGAAGGGAGGGAGAATGGGAATAGGAAAGACAGACTGAATCAGACATAACTTTTCTTTGCTCACATACGAATACATGACCAGTGTAACTGCACATCATGCATAACCACAAGAATGGAATCCTAGTTAGAATAATTTATACTCCATGTATGTATAATATGTTAAAATACACTCTACTGTCATGTATATCTAAAAAGAACAAATTGTAAAAAGTGTTTGAGTCTCTTAGAGATGAACTAGAACTCTTGGCATTCCTCTACACACCTGCTGCCTTGGACAAGATGGCAAAACTCTGCCTTGAGCTCTGAATAATCAAGGGAAAGGGATATCAAAAACTTTGGCCATAGTCCTGCAAGAAGACCACCTGCCTCTTGTGAATCATAAATTGCTTTAACCTCTTTTTATAAGCACTTTTAACATCCTGTTTAAAAGGTCTTTGGAGATGTGCACCCACATATCTTGATGCTTAGCCCTAATTAATAATAAACACTGGAATGTAAACTAGGTCAACCATCTCCCATGATGTCTAGAGAGACCTGGAAATAAACATGAATACAAGTGTACTGTCAATCAAAGCCACCCCATTTACATACCTCTGAAATTAATCCAAAATGGTGTATTTTAGGGCCAAAAAACACTAAGGTGTGTGTAGTGCTTGAAGTCACGATCCCACAGAAAACGGCTGGTGAATACACTGGCTGTGTTTCCCTACTTTTGGCAGAGCAGCTCCCAACCTTGATTTTGATATCCAAATGTTATAAGGCATAGCAGGGTTTGTGAAGGCCAAGTTAGGTTTCCCTGGTTACCTAGTCACAAGCCTTCAACCAACAGTCCTTGGAAATTGGAATAGTCACATGGCCAAAGCTGGGTATCCATGACCTTCCTTCTTTTTCATAGGGTAATCTGTGAAGTTGTTGATGGCTTCACAAGAAGAGAATAGTCTTTAGAATCTCCTGTTTGTCACAAACCTTAAAGAAAGTCTTTCATTACTGTCAGTTGCGCTAGCATAATATATATATATATATATATATTTTTTTTTTGTCAGGAACGGTGTCCAGTGCATGCTGAGTCTTTGCTAACCCATCATAATTCATGGTTTGCTGACATTAGTACTCAGCAAGGGACATCATCAACCCTGCCCTTCTAAACTTTATGTCTTCACTCAGGCTTTCCCAGAATACTGCCAAAAATGATTATGCCATCTAAATAGATAAATGCCTCTAGGTAATTTATGTCCCCCAATTACTTTCTCCATTAAACACAGAAATCTGGCAGAGGCCCTGGAGATACCTTTGGGCTGCTTTTCAAATGGATACTTCACTGACTTCTCGCACACAGAGCAGAAGTAGTCTATTTTTTTTTTCTCTTTAGCCATAGCTACTTAATCATTTTTACTCCTCAAAATGACCTCCAATGTCTTTTTTGAGGACAGTCCATGGTGGCTTGAACTCCAAGGACAGGTCCTAGTCTATTTTAATGAACATACACAATAGTCCATGACATCATGGTTTGTCAGATTTCTTTCATGCCACCATAATGGGCCATTCCCTAAGGTTTTGGAATTTGGGTTTAGTGCCATTAGTGAATAACTCCTTCATGTCTTCAGTGTACTTGATTTCAGACCTTATAACTTCTCTAGAATGCTTCTGGAAAGTATGCAGATCATTTTTATTCTACTCTCTATTGTCACCTGAACATAATGTATTTCTCATTCCTGGAATAAGAAACGGTTTTTCTAATTTGAGAGATTTTTTTTTTCCTGGTCTTTGCTTCTCCTTTAGTACTGAGAAAATTTCAAAATCCCAATATTTTAGCTTTGTCTTAGTAGATACTATGGATGCAATTCTATTGGAAAAGAAAAGCACACCATGTATTTGTTTTTCCCAAATATGTCCACTCTAAATCAATCAATATTTATCTATTTCATGGCATCAAATAAAAATGAGTAGAAGAACACATCTAAATATGCAAAGTCTGCCTACTATGACACTGCTGGACTTGACTTTATAGAAAATTATAATTCATTCTCATAAGTAATGACATACTCCACAGGCCTTCCAGATGGGTGCATATAAATATGAAATTATCTACCTCCTAGATGATCCCAGAGCCACTGAGAGAAATTCTACTCTAAAATTAAAAAAAAAAAAAAAGAATTATTCTCTGAATTTAAGCTATGAAGACCCAAAGATGTCTACACCTGCATTGTGAGATGGCATCAAAATTCCCCATTAGAGCTGGATGTAGGATTTTAGGGGTTTCAACCTTTTGCAATTTTGGAACTCTAAAAGAGAAAGACAAAATTACATATGCAAAATCAAATATAAAGGAAATTACTTATTTAGATGAGAAAAATAATCACAAAGACTTGCAAAATTCACAAAGCTGACTCTGTAAAATAAAGATGGCCACAGAGTCTTTGCTACTTGTCCCTTTGAGAGATGGAGTCTAGTTCCACTCCCCTTGGATATGGACTGGCTTTAGTGATTTGAAAACTGGCAGAAGAGAACCTGTAAGTCTAGGTCACATGAAGCCTGTTGCTCTCACTCGGGCCTCTTGGAACAATGACTCTTGGAACCAATCCACCATGCTGGGACAAAGCTCAGAGTCCCCAGGAGGTCATGTGGGCAGGATCTGTGGCTCAGGGTTGAACCACTCAAATGAGCTGCCAGCCAATAACCAGTACCAAGTTGCCAGCCGTGTGGTGCCTTCTCTTACTATTGATAAATAGTCTATAGACATTTGTGCCATAGTGATTAGAATGATGCTCTGGAGCCAGACTGCCTGAACTGGATTCTCTGTGCCCACTTAGTAGCTGGGAGACTTTGGGAAAGGTACCTCAGTTTCCTTACCTATAAAATCAAGTTGTAAGCTGAGAAAAGGAGTCAGGAGAGGTGGGGCTGGGAGAGACTGGTCAAAGTTATATTTAGATGAGAGAAATAAGTCCTGATGTTCTAGTGCACAGTAGGTGACTATAGTTAATAATATTGTATTATATTTCAAAAGACTAAAAGAGAATGTTCTCACCACAAAGAATGAAAAATGGCTGAAGAAATGGATGTTATTTACCCAAATTTGATCTTTACACAATGTATGTAGATTGAAATATCACATGGTACCCCATCAGAACAAACCATTATGTGTCAATTAAAAATAACAGTCAATAAAATAAAATAGCAGGGCACAGTGACACACACACCTGTAATCTCAGTAACATGGGGGACTGAGACAGGAGAATGTCAAGTTCAAGGCCAGCCTCAGCAATTTAGTGAGACCCTTAGCAATTTAGTGAGATTCTATCTCAAAATAAAAAGGACTGGGGATGTAGCTCGATGGTAAAGTGCCCTTGGGTGTAATCCCTAGTACCAAAATAATAGTAATAAAATATATATAGAGAGAATCCTATCTCAGATGTTTTGAGGGTTAAAAATTCAGATTAGATTAGTTATTAATTTAATCTTCTTAAAGCACTCAGCACAATGCCTGCCATACTTGTGAGCTATTATTATTAGCTGTCATCTAGGATTTTACAAACTCTTTGATGCCAGCTATTAGAGGGTGATGAGCAGTCTCCTAATTCTAGCCCACCCTCTTCCATGTGATTCTCTGAGTCTTCTCTCCTCTTACCTTCAGACCTTCTGTCCCTAGGAAGGAGCAGCACAGGCTCATCATCTGCTTTCCAGATGCTCCTTTCTGGCATAAATTCTATATCCTTCTTTAGATCTTTCCCTTTGACATTTTATCTTACACAGTATTTTTTTTTCAGTTGTTGATGGATCTTATTTTATTCATTTATTTATATGTGGTGCTGAGAATTGAACCCAGTACCTCACACATGCAAGGTAAGAGCTCCACCACTGAGCCACAACTCAGCCCCTATCTTACACAGTATTTTATTCAAGCTATAAATATTTTGTTTCTCAAGGCCACATGCATGCTCCAATCAAGGAAAAGTTTTCATAAAAAGATATTGGCTGGGGGAACACAAAAGTGAACATTTTAAGAGACTTTCTCCCTATGCTTTCTCGTCAGCAGCAATTCCCTCGTCTACGTTGACCTCCCTGCTCTGAATCTGTCTTTTTTGCCCTCTCAAATTGTTGCTTAAGTTGTATCTTCACCTGCACCAACCAATCCTTCCTCCCTATTGAGTCTCTTCCCTTATGCAAAGATGTGCCATTATTATCCATTCAAAAAGTCAAAACTAAGTAAAACACTCCGTGACCCAATAAATCCTTTTCAATTATTTCCCCAATTCTCTTTTCTTCTTTACAACCAAATAGTTAAAAAAAATCATTTATAGAATTTCTGTTTTTTCATCTGTCATTAACGTCCAATCAACCTTAATCCCAACAATAACCTGAAACTTCTCTATGCTCAGATCAATAGCAACATCCAGTTCTCTGTTGTTGCCTTACTTGAGTACCATCTCGTTCTTGAACCACCTCCTCCTATTAGCTTTCCTGACAGATCTTCCCTTAGATTGGCCACCCCATTCCACTCTCTTTAGTCAGTTTCTCATACCAATGTTAGAAATTCATCTGGGGCTGGGGATGTGGCTCAAGCGGTAGCGCGCTCGCCTGGCATGCGTGCGGCCCGGGTTTGATCCTCACCACCACATACAAACAAAGATGTTGTGTCCGCCAAGAACTAAAAAATAAACGTAAAAAAAAAAAAAGAAATTCATCTGGCTCTTCATCCATCTTCTTTGGGTGATCTCGCCTGCTTGTGTAGTTTTTAACACCATCTCCATTTGCTCAAATCTCCCAAATTTATATACTTATTGTACCCACTGAGCCCCCAGAGTTGTACATCTACCTTCCTCCCTGATATTTCCTGAAAGTTTTACATGAATCTCAGATACAGTATACCAAAACTCTTGATTATTCCTAGGGCAGGATAAATGAAAGAGACCATACTTGTGCATCAAGCCCCAACAAAATAGGGAAAACCCCTCCCTTCACAGCTTTTTAAGGTAATAATTTATTATTTGATATTTTATAGTAAAAACCATATAAGTTGTTATGAAGGTCATGTCTTGGTTAGATGTTTTTTACATTGTTATAGCTAGTGGGCCTGTGTTTGTGTGTGCATGTGTCATGATTAAGGGAAGGAGACAGTATAATTATTTTGCTGTGTAAGACTTCTCAAGAAGCCAGTCATTCCTGATCCTTGTCCAGTTTTCTGCATGTCAGTAAAAGCATCAGCCCTGTTGTGCATTCAGTTTTGAAGCCAGATACCTGGTTGTCATCCTTGGTAACCTCCCAATTTCCCACATTTAACACTCCAGCATGTCTTGTATATGGTTCCCAAGGTACTTTAGTCCCTGGGCTGTTCTTGCCCACTGACCACTGCTAGAAAACTTCTTAATTTATTCCACCTGCACACTTCCTCCCTTCTGATCCATTCTCCACTCCACAGGAGGTGTTCTAAAAATCCATAATGTCATACAACCACAAGAATGGGATCCTAATTAGAATATTATACTCCATGTGTATATCATATGTCAAAATATACTCTACTGTCATGTATACCTAAAAAAATAGAAAAAGAAAAAGAAAGAAAAAAATTCATAATGTCATTTCCATTGCTTAATACTCCTTGATGGTTTCCCATTGCCCTTCAAATAGATTTCAACTCCCTGCCATAACCATGTGCCCTGCCTGCCCTGGTCACTGTGTTTTCCCCAATTATAGCAATTTGTATTCCAGTTCTGTCTTGCTCCTTTTTATCATTTAATCTTGACATTCTTCTACGATATCACTTTAGAGAAACCTTCTAATTAGAACCCACCCTGCTGGTCTTCTATTACTTCACCCTGTTTGTTATCATAGTTTGGAAGTTTTTTGTTCTTTGTCTATACCAGGAATTGAACCCAGGGGCATTTAACCACTGAGCCACATGCCCAGCCCTTTTTATTTTTTATTTCAAGACAGGACCTCACTAAGTTGCTTAGGGCCTCACTAGGTTGCTGAGGTTGGCTTTGCACTTGCAATCCTCCAGCTTCAGCCTCCTGAGCTGCTAGGATTATAGGAGTGCACCACCACCTGGCTTGCTTCCTCTTCAAATGTCTCTTCCACTAGACTTTGCTCTGTTTTCCTATGCTTGACACATAGTGGGACTCAAAAATTAATAATGAATTAATGGATTCTGCCCAGATGTTAAATCAGTGCTCAGTCCCATGACAATAGATTCAATGCATATCCCACTCCCTCTCCTACTGCAAGAAACAAAACTTTGGGGCATTAGACTGCTTTTGACTACAGCGTCCAATAGAGAATCATGGTTGTAGCTTGTTTTTAGTAAATGGCAATGGGAAGGCTGAATGGATAAATGAGCAAGTCACCCTGGTCTTCCATCTCCTCATCAATAAAGTAAGAAAAACAGCAATTTTACAACTCTCTCCAACTCCAAATTTCAAGACACTGAATAAAAGTCTCATGAGAAAAATATTTAAACAATAGGAGATTTAGTCACAAGTCTGGACTCTACTTCTAGAGGCTTCCTAGCAAGTTTAGTACTGAAGTAATATGGAGGGATTTTTCCAGAATTCATCATAATTATGTCATCTTTCTGTCACCATTCTGTTTGAAAAAACATGAATGATATTCTTTTGCTTTTTTCTATATGGAAATAGGGTGCAATTAGATTCACCATTACTTTGTAAATATTGATACTGTGAGAAGTTCTTGAAGTTTACAGTAGAACTCACACAAATGCTTTGTAAAGTCTACAAGGCTAAGTTTCTCATAAATGGTAGTAAATATATAAAATGTGTCTTTTATATGATATAATCAAATATTGCGTTATTTAAAACACAGGAAATGTTTCTGTATGAATACAGGGAATGCTGGCTTTTTAAATCTTCTATACCAATTCTATCTGCAGAAGAAACATCACAGAAATTCTGAAGAATTATTTAGAAGCAGGGATTTGACCTCCCTAACCGTGCATGCTTTCTTTTCCCCCACTCTGAATATGGTATGCTAAAGGAGATGGGCACGTTAATAAAATTCAATAAGATATTTAACAGTTTCTGATGCATCCTAACCGAGAGTTTCTCTGAATTACTCTTTTAACATCCATGGAATTTTTTTATTAGGCTTTAGTAAATCTATTTGATATGTTAAAATTAAATCACACACTAAATTGCAGCATTGCACACTTAATTTTAGTCCCACTATACGTGATGGGTATTTACTCCAAATGACTTATCGCATTGAATAAAGATTGTTTTCTGAGACGTTTTTATAAACCCTCTCTTTAAAGTCTGCTGAATTAGTGGTCAAATACTAAACCATAAAAATCATCCATGAGAAACTGGGAACACACACCCCCAAATGGAATAAGCTTGGTAATCATCTTGACAAGGGCGAATTTGAAGTAAGAGACCTTACTTAATCCACTGAACCAAACGTGAAGAAGTATGAGAAAGATGCTGCCCTTCAGCTCTGTACTCAACCAGACACTCCTGTCTGGGTTGCAGGAAATGGAGTCACCAGAAGCAGCCTCACCCCATGTGGTGGTGGACTGAGCTTTGAACCAGCTTTTGAACCAGCTGGCACCCCGTGCATACTTGGGCACAAGCACAAATCTAAAATCCACTCTTAGACACAGATGCATTGGCACAAAATCTGTCCTTAGGCCCAGGAACTGGGACTTTTGGCTACATTTGCATAACATATCATTCCAGAAAAGTGACTAAACAGTGGGGTGGGCATGTCTTTTGATAAAATGCAGCAGGCAGAGGAGGAAGAATTCAGACATTTTGGCATCAGACCTATGTTTTTTAGGTAGAAAATTAAAAAAAAAAAAGAAAAACACTGTGTAGAAAATTTCTGAAAGAATATATGCCAAACTGTTAATAGTAGTTATCTTTTAGAGAAAGGATTAGTGGAGTTCTTTCTCAATTGAGCATGTATATAATTTTTATTTTTTAAAAAACATATTTTTAAAAGCATTTATATGATCAGAAAAAAAGAAAAATATTTGGAAAGCAAAAGAAATGCTATCTCAGGAGCTGGGGATATAGCTCAGTTGGTAGAATGCTTGGTTCACATGCACAAGGCTCTGGGTTCAATACCCAGCACCACAAAAAAAAAAAAAAAATGCTATCTCATAATTCATTTGCTAGCACTCAGTTCCCAGATCTTTACTTTTAGACTCCTTAAAAGGAAATTGGGAAATTCTCCTCTTTGATTTCCACTTGTAAGGAACAGGCTGTCACTCCCTTAACAAACGGTAAATGATTCCTTGTCTTCTTTATGAATAAATGCCTGACAAAGTAGATTTACCTGGTGTTCAAAGTGAGGCTGAATCATGTGTATAAGATAAAGACTTTTAGGTCATATTTAATAAAACAGAATATGCTTTAAATCAACAGTGCTGGGTAAAGATAATTTCATTAACAGAAACATTTGGCCATGATAGTGAATGGTGCTTTTCACCTGCCATAGTAATTAAAAAGCCCTTAATAAAATACCACTGAGTTAAATTATGGTTCTTTATTCAGAGCTCATCAGAGATGATCAAATTTATTGCATTGACTGTAACTTGTTAAAAACTCTCTGTTTGAAAGTTAATACCATGATAAATTTTAATCATGTGGATAGAACTAGCTTCAAAGCTATATTAATTATACATTTAAGCTCTACATACAAACTCATACATTATAGTACACCCAGAACATGTAAAATATAGTCTGAACCAAATTAAAATATGCCAATTTCCTCAGCAGTTATTTGCTTTTGATATACTGTAGTTATTTCAGTCCAGTCTTTACAAACATTAAATTATTGCTGTACTTTCTTAGCTCTTTTGCTTCCCCAGAGAGAGTTCCATGCTCTGGTTAGATTTCTGGCAAGATTTTTACTTCTGCAGAATACAAAGTAGATATTCAGAATGCCTTTCTTCATCCAAGATAAGCACTTTAATAAAAAGAATGAAAGTTGCTCGCAAGTATTACCTCCTCATCCTAAGGACTACCAGCCATGTCCACCCCATGCACCACAATTCCTAGCCATGCATTCCTCTGAAACCTTTTAAGTTTTTCATCCATAGCATAAGGGACAGGTCAAGTCAAATACAAGCATATTTTCCTAGCTTCAGAAAAAGCCTTAACCACTACACTGAAACTGTCACCAATTTGCAAGGAAAGAGCTTTGGGAACTATAAATAGACATATTACTCCCTTCACTGAGAAAGTCTTAGTATAAAGGAAAGAGAGCTGAACTGAGTGGTATGCTTAGTGTTGTAGTAACTATTATATATAATTCACTACATTTAAAAATTCAAGTGAGTTGGGTATGATGGTGCACACCTGTAATCCCAGTTACCTGGGAGTCTGAGACAGGAGGATTTCAAGTTCAAGGCCTGCCTCAGCAATTTTGTGAGACTCGTCTTGTAGCTCAGCGGTAGCATACCCTTGGTTCAACCCCCAGCACCACAAAAAATAAAACTAAAAACTAAAAATTTATAAATTAAAAATTGAGCCTTAGCATCTCTGTCTTTCATCTTGTTTTCTAGTTTCACTTATTGGAAGTGACCATCTTTACTGGTTTACAGATATTCGATGCATATAAAAGCATCATATTGATTGTATTGTTGGTCTTTTTCCTACATGTTTATTTGCATAGCTGAGAAAAATACGCTTTAGTCTATGTCATGAATTGCAAACAAATATTTTTCCTGTTTTATAATTTGTAGGATTGTCTTTGTTTATGGTATTCTTGTGCAATGAAAATTTTATTTTAATTATATGTGGTCAGATTTATCTTTCTTTTCATTTATGATTTTTTGTTTTGGATAATCCTTAGAAAGTTCTTCCTAACACACACACATGACCTGTGTTATACATATATATTATTTCCCTAGAATGTTTATATTTTTTTTCTGTTTAAATCCTTTAAACATCTGGAATTTTGGTATTTGTAATGAGGTAAAGATCCAAAAATAAATTTGTGTTTTCCAGATGACTATCCAATTGTCCCAATACCATTGATTAAATAATACAATACTTACCCCCTGATGTGTTATTTCATTCTGTGTACTAACATTTGATATATATTTGAGTCTGAACACAGACTTTATCTTCTCTTCCATTTGTCTAGCTGACAATTTGTGCTATAATTACTGTAGTTCTTTATTTTAAGATGAAGTAGTTGTTTAATTTTTGGCTTTTTTCCCCCAGAATTTTCTTGACTATTTTTTCTTAGAACCAATCTTTCCATTTCCAAAAACAAAGAATCAGATAAACAATATTTCTGCTGAACTTATTGGTATAGAATTAAGCTTATTATTTAAATTAGAAAGAAATGACACTTGAAATTTCTTTTTAAAAGTATGTATTTTCCATTTTTTAATATAGATTGTCTGCATTGCTTGTTAAATTTATTTCTAGAAATTATTTTTTTGCTATTGTAAATGCAATCTTTTCTTCTATTATATCTTCTAGTTGGTTAGTGTTGATATTCACAAAAGCTGATGATTACTGTTTATTATTGTACTCAGCTAGTTATGAATTAATCTATTGCTTGTTGAATTTTTAGTTGATTCTTACATATTCCATGTAAGCAAACGTAACATTGGCAAATTATGATAACTTTATTTTCTTTTTTCAAATACACATACTTCACTTCTTTCTAATTGTATTGGCAAATACCTCAGAATCATTTTAAAAAGAAGTGATTATGGACATTTCTGGCTTTTTCTTGACATTAGTGGGCATTTTTCCCAATGTTTTCATTAAGCATGATGATAACTTTTTACATCATTTATCTGTCTATCTATTTATTTATTTGTGTGTGTATGTGTGGTTCCGGGGACCTAACAAAGGGCATCATACATGTCAGGCAAGGGCTGTATCGCTGAGCTATGCCGCAGCCTAATGCTGTCTTTTAGATGGTGATATTGAAAATGTGTCCATGAAGTCCTTATTTTATTAAAGAGTCTTTTTCAGTAGTCAATGGGGTGATTGTATGACTTCTCTCATTTGTTCTTTTCATTAGTGAATTGGGTCAGCAGTTACTAATGTTGAATCAACTTCCCCACTCCTGGAGTAATACCATACTATTATCCTGTCCATGCTCACTGCCCGGGAGCAGGGCATGGTTTTGGTATGATCACCACGGTGGACCTAGAAGAGCAGCAGTTAGAGACTGCCATCGACAACATTTCTCACAGCAGTTTCTCTTGAAAGGGATTTGAGCAGCACGCTACTCCAGCTACCATATGAACAAATAAAGGACTATAAGTCAGAAAATCTGAGCTCCAAAAATGTGACCTCCAACCAGCAGTCAGTATTATCTTGGGGAAGTAATGCATTCTCTGAGCCTCATCTTATGGCTGCTTGATACTATAACAGCAGAGTAGTGAACTAATGATTCTCATGGTATTTATTTTAACATTAGCTCCAAGAATAGTGTTTAGCACTTAATAATCACTCTATAAATATTGTTTGAAATATGAAACAGTGAGACATTAGCAAAGAGAAGATAGAGCCCTTTATAAACACACATGTAAAAGGAGCTTCAACATCTGAATTCTGTCTATTACTTATTATCAACATCTGTCAATCACACTCCCTTCCTCAAACACTTCAATTACAGAATGCAAAAGCCACTTCAGTATATTTAGGTTTTTATAACTCCACATCTTTGTGCATGCAGATCCCTTTCTCTGGAGTGACTTTGACTCTTCTGCGTCTGGCAAAATCTCCCTACCAGAATCCAGATTCAATGTACTGTCTTCCAGGAAGACTTTATTTATTGGGGGTAGGAGGTAGAGCTGGGAATGGAACCTAGGGCCTCTCACATGGTAGGCAGGTAACCCACTACCAAACTACACCTGCAGCCCCAGGAAGACATTCTTGATGTCTTCATCATCATACAAGGTAGGGATGGTTTCTCCCTCCTTTGAGTCCTCACCACATTGTGTTGGTATACCTGCTGTAGCACTTTCTTGTTCCATAATAACCCATCTGGATAGTTTCTTCTCCCAACTCCCACCAGTAGATGATAGAATACCGTAAGAGATTCTCAACTAGTGAGCCACAAATGGGTTATGGGTATGGCAGAGTATTGAGTTATCTATTCTCAGTTCCAGGAGTATCTAGAGAGTGAAGAAGGTGCCTCTGGCTACTGGCAATTTCATCCACTTATCCCACTGAGAAAAACACATCTGCTAAGCATGACATGATTGGGAAAAGGCAAAAATCCCTTAATGTAGCAATCCCAAATGTACAGTGGGCACCACACAGACTGGTGCATAAATATTAGCAATACCTAAACATAGGCCATTTGCCTCCTGAATAAATAAGGAAGCTGTCCCTGGTTTCAAATTACTATTGAATCCTGGCATTCACTCTTATGTAATTATTTGATTAATATTTATATTATATACTATACTGAAATTCACTGGAGATGGGACTATTTTTTTCCCTGTCATTATATCCCTAGGACACAGAACAATGCCCAGCTGGGCCATAGGAAGCATTCAATAATTATTTGTTGAATAAAAGAAAAAAATGAATAAATTATAAAATCTCTTTGCTTTAGGGGACTTTAATTAAAGTCCGGTTAGGATTGTTATGCCCAAGTTGGGCCTTGCAGGCCTGCCATGCCCTCAAAAATTGCCAAGGATAACTTCAGCTCATCCTTGCAGAGTATCATTTAACTGCCCAGCTAATAATTGCTTGGTTCCCAATTATCTTGCATGTTCCTCATCTGTCCAGTCATCAGAAGAGGGATAACTATGAGTAGGAACTAACTTTGTTACTAATGTCTGGTGGTCTCCCTCCTGGGGCAGAGTCAGTTACTCATATTACTCTGAGAAAATGGCTGGGTATGAGCTCATCACATGGCCCTTTTCATTGTTAATCTTGCCTTCTGCCACAATCATGGGCAAAATGATCGGCATGTAACAGCTGCTTCTCAAATGTTTGTTAAACTGAACTCTAAGACCATTGGAAACAATCAATTAGCCAACCAATTATCACATCAAATAACTGTTAAATCACTGTTCTGAGAATAGCAATGGGATTGGTGATGTACGGGTACCAACGGAGGACATAAGTGTCCCAGCAGAGTGAGGATGGTGAGAGGGTGAAAGCTGCATTTTGAAACTGAACTTTCTGAGCTTGAATCTCATCTTTTCTACTTGCCAAATGGTTGTTCTTAGGTAAGCTCTATCCTGTACCAATTTTGTCACTTGTAAAACACAAATTATAAATATATGTACAACACTGTTGTTTTGAGGATTATGGTAGTGTATGCATTTTAAAGTCCTTGGAAGAGAACGGTATAGCCAGTGCTCAATGAATATCAGCTGTGATTACTGTTGTTCTTAGAAATCCTTTCAAGGAGAAGGCCCAGACTCTGAAAAGTAATAATAGCTGTCATTTACTGATCACTTACTATATGCCAGACAGTCTGCTAGGAGTTCAATATGTATTGTGTGAGGTTGAGTATAATTAAACCCTCATTCTATACATGAGCAACTGGGAATCTGAAGAGTTGAAAGTAAGTTTCTCAGATCTAGGGGTGTAGTTTAGTGGTAGAGCACTCGCCCAGTGAGTTCAAGACCCTGAGTCCCTTGGATTCTAGCACCACACAAGGAAGAAAGGAAGAAAAAACGAGAGAGGGAGGAAGGAAGGAGAGAAAGAGGGAAAGACAAAAGAAAGAAAGAAGGCAAAAGAAAGTTAATTGCTGGAGCTGAGGTCAATAATTAAGGGACAAAATTCCCTTCTTTGTCCTTTCTTCCTGCTGATGCTGTTTCCTTTATTGATACAGAAAAAGTGATTTTGACCCTAGAGGAACTGGAAGAGCTTCCCTCCTGCACCATCTGTAAGGGCTTTGGCAGGGCTGGGGTGGGAATGTTATAACCTTATGGTTATAAAATTCTGGGAATTTTATGACACTCAAAATATGGCCCTATGACATTAGAGTTGGAAGTTATTGAAACCTTTAATTCTCCTCTCTCATTCTTCCTGACCAAGTTGATGCATTTTGTCTAACAGGTATATTTAGAGACCTTGAGAGACCATGCAGCATCAGGAAAAGGAATAGCATTTGTAATTTCCTAGGACAAAACAAAAGACTCTTACTGAGAATCACAACAACAAATTCTTTCTCTAGATGTGTTTTGTATAGTGAGAAAATAGCAAGGATTTGGTGTGAAAGCAACATTCAGAATGAAATGGGCTCTGGGATGGAGATTTCCTTTGGCCTTGTCTACTGGGTCCCCCTGGAGGCAGGGAGGGAAGATCACAGTGGCAGGTACATGGTGTGTATTTAGCTCAGGCACTCGTGGCTTCTAATCCTGCACCTTCCACTTACAAAATCTGAACAAAATCCTTAACTGTCTTCTCCTCATCTTGTAAGTGGCTTTGTTCTGGAGAATAAATGAGACAACTGTAATATATGAAAAGCAACTGACACAGAATCTAATAAATGTGGCTATTATTAGAGTATAACTCACATGTTTTGCAATGACCTAAATTTTATCTACAAAACTAGTACATGAAATGATGTTAATTTTTAATATGTGTTGACAATCACCAAAAATGTTTTGCATTAATTTAATGTTAGAATTCTTGGGGAAATAAATCACATATACTACAATGTTTTTCAATAGCCTTCTACCCTAATTATAGTCTTTCTTGTGGGGTGGGTGGGTGGGTTGTTTTTTGTTTTTTGTACTGAGTATTGAACCAAGGAGCACTTAACCATTGAACTACATCCCCAGCCCTTTTTATTTGTTATTTTGAGACAGGATCTCATGAAGTTGCTTAGGACCTTGCTAAGTTGCTGAGGCTGACTTTGAACTTGTGATCCTTCTGCCTCAGCCTCCCAAGTTGCTGAGATTATGAGCATGCACATGGCTCCTAACTCTGAATTATAGTTTTGATCACATGCACGCATGCGTGCACACCCACACCCACATGCACCATAGAAACACACTGTTTATTATAATCAAACTAGCTTAAATGATCCTTTTAAAGTAAATTCTGGACTGGGGTTGTAGCTCAGGGGTAGAACATGTGCCTAGCATGTACAAAACCCTGGACTTGATTCCTCAGCACCACAAAATAATAATAATAATAATAATAATAATAATATAAAGTAAAAGCTAATCAAAAATTACTCCCTTTCAATTCACAAGACACATGTAATAATTGAAAATATGAGTGATACAGAGGATTCGAGATGGCAAATTAGAGGAAGGCTGTATTCCTAGTTTTTCTGTGGCACTACTCCCATAGCTAACAAAACGGACTTCAAAATCAACAGAAGAGACAAAGAAGATCACTTCATACTGGTAAAGAGAGCAATCCAACAAAAAGATATAACAGTAATAAATATTTATATTCCAAACATAGGTGCAACTGATTACATAAAATAGACACTACTCAAATTGGAGCCTTAGAAAGATCCCAGTACAATAATCTTGGATGATTTCATTGATAGTGGCCTCACCAATAGATAGGTTATCCAGACATAAATTTGGTAAAAACTTTGTGGACCTGAAAAATATTATAAATCAAATGGACTTATCAGACATCTATAGAATATTTTATCCAACAATTGCTGAAAACTTTTTCTTCTCAGCAGCTCATGGAATCTCCTCCAAAATAGACCATATTTTAAGCCACAAAGCAACTTTTATCAAATACAAAAAAAAAGTTGATATGATTCTTACCATATTATAATGAAATGAAATTATAAATCTATACAACAAAACCCTACAGAAAGTATATACACACATGGAAAGTTAATAATACACTTTTGAATGATTAATGGGTGATAAAAGAAATCAGGGGAGAAATTTAAAACTTCTTGGACTCAAATGAGTGTTATGATAGAATACACTAGAACCTCTAGGACACTAGAAAGAAAATAATTAAATGAGAGGAAGGAAATAATTAAGATCAGAGCCAAAATCAATGAACTTGAGAACAATATTTTTTTAAAAAAGGAAGAATCAATGAAACAAAGAGCTGGTTCTTGATCTGGGGATATAGCTCAGTTGGTAGAGTGTTTGGCTCAAGTGCACAAGATCCTGGGTTCAATCCCTGGCACCACCAAAAAAAAAAAAGATAAACAAGATTAATAAGCCCTTAGCTAAACAAACTAAAAGAAATAAAAGATAATACACAGATTAATAAAATCTGCAGTGAAAAAGGAGAAATCACCACAGACTTTATAGAAATCTAGTGGTTCATTAGGGACTATTTTGAAAATTTATACTCCAATAAATTGGAAATGAATACATTTCTAGAAAAATATGGTGTGCCAAAACCGAGGACATAGAAAACCTAAACAGATCAATAACTTGTAATGAGATAGAAACAGTGATTACAGTCTTCCTGCCAGGCATAGTTGGCACATGCGTGTAATTCCAGGGACTTGGGAGGCTGAGGTAGGACTATCACAAGTTTAAGGTCAGCCTCACAATTTAGTGAGGCTCTAAACAATTTATGGAGATACTATCTCAAATATAAAAAATTAGAAGGGCTGGGAATGTGGCTCAGTGGTAAAGCATCCCTGGGTTAAATTCATGGTACCAAAAAGAAAAAAAAATGTCTTCTAACAAACAAAAAACCTAAGACTAGATGGATTCTCAGCTGGATTCCAAGAGACCTTTAAATAACTAACACCAAGACTCCTCAAATTATTCCATAAACTAGAAAACAATGGAACATTTCAAATTCTTTCTATGAAGGCAGTATCACACTCATACCAAAGCCAGATAAGGACACATGAAGGGAAGAAAACTATAGACCAATATCCCTGATGAACTTAGATGAAAAAAATACTTAATAAAATATTAGCAAATCATGTTTAGCAATATATTAAGAAGATTGGATTGTGCTGTGAATGGATAATTATGAATGTAATGCACTCCACTATTGTCATGTATGTAAGAAATAAATAAAAAAAGAAATTAAAAAAAGAAGATTGTACATTATGATCAATTTGGTTTTATTCCATAGATGCAAGAATGTTTTAAAATATACAAGTCAATAAATGTAATTCCTTACATGAACAGTATTAAGGACAAAATCATTTAGTCATCTCAATAGATGCAGAGAAGACCTTCAATAAAACTCAGCATTAAAAAGTACTGAAGAAACTAGAGATAGAAGGAACCTACCTCATCATCTTAAAGGCTATATATAACATTTCGGCATAGTGGTGCATACCTGGAATCCCAGCACTGGTGAGGCCAAGGCAGGGGAATCACAAGTTCAAAGTCAACCTCAGAAACTTAGGGAGGCCTCAAGCAACTTAGTGAGACCCTGTCTCTAAATAAAATATGAAAATGAGAATAGGGGTGTGGCTCAGTGTTTAATTGCCCCTAGGTTCAATCCCTCATACCAAATAAAATAAACGTGGCTATATACCGCAAAGCCTAAGCCAACATCATAGTGAATGGGAAAAATATGTAAGCATTTTCTCTAGAATCTGAGGCAAGAAATGGATTTCCATTCTCAGCACTCTTAGTCAATATGGTAGTAGAAATTCTAGCCAGACCAATTAGTCAAAGGAAGAAAATAAAAGAGATAAAAATAAGAAAGGAAGAAATCAAATTATCACAGTTTGCAAATAACATGTGTGATCCTATACCTACAAGATTCAAAAAACTCTACCAAAGACTGTTAGATCTAATAAACAAATTTGGCAAAGTAGCAAGCTACAAAACCAACATACATAAATCAAAAGCTTTTCTATATATCAGCAACAAATCTGATGATAAAGAAATCAGAAAACAAGGCTGGGCATAGTGGCACGTGCCTGTAACCCCAGCAGCTCAGGAGGCTGAGGCAGGAGAATAAAAAGTTGAAAGCCATCCCCAGCAATAGTGAGGCACTAAGCAACTCAGTGAGAACTGGTCTCTAAATAAAATATAAAATAGGGCTGGGGATGTGGCTCGGTGGTCAAGTGCCCCTGAGTTCAATTCCCAGTACCGAGAGAGAGAGAGAGAGAGAGAGAGAGAGAGAGAGAGAGAGAGAGAGATAGATCAGGAAAACAATTCCATTTATGATAGCCTAAAAAAAATAATAAAAACTAGGGATGAATATAACCAAGAAGGTGAAAAATTGAACTAGACCTCAAAATTCGGAAAGACCTCTCATGTTCATGGCTAGACAGAATTAATATTGTTAACATGACCATACTACCAAAAACAATATACAGATTCAATGCAATTCCCATCAAAATACCAATGACATTCTTCACAGAACTAAAAAAAAAAAAAAAAGTCCTAAAATTCATTTGGAAGAATAAAAGACCCAGAATAGCCAAAGCAATACTAAGCCAAAAAAAAAAAAAAAAAAAAAAAAAAAAATGCGGAAGGTAACACAATACCTGATCTGAGATTATACTACAGAGCAAGAGTAAAAAAAAAAAAAAAAAAAAACCTGCGTGGTATGGACATAAAAACATATAGACCAATGTGCAAGATAAAAGATACAGATACAAACCCACACATCTATAGTCATCTGATCCTTGACAAAAGTACCCAAAACACACATTGTAGAAAAGGCAACCTTTTTTTTTTTTTTTTAATTTTTTATTGTGGGTTGTTCAAAACATTACAAATTTCTTGACATATCATATTCCACACTTTGATTCAAGTGGGTTATGAACTCCCACCTTCACCCCATACACAGATTGCAGAATCACATCAGTTACACATCCATTGATTTACAAATTGCCATACTAGTGTCTGTTGTGCTCCGCTGCCTTTCCCGTCCTCCACCCTCCCCCCTCCCCACCTCTCCCCTCCCCTCCCCTCCTCTCTCTCTACCTCCTCCACTGTATAACCCTGAGGGTCTCCTTCCATTACCATGCAATTTCCCTTCTCTCTCCCTTTCCCTCCCACCTCTCATCCCTGTTAAATGTTAATCTTCTTCTCATGCTCTTCATCCCTACTCTGTTCTTAGTTACTCTCCTTATATCAAAGAAGACATTTGGCATTTGTTTTTTAGGGATTGGCTAGCTTCACTTAGCATAATCTGCTCTAATGCCATCCATTTCCCTGTAAATTCTATGATTTTGTCATTTTTTAATGCAGAGTAATACTCCATTGTGTATAAATGCCACATTTTTTTTATCCATTCGTCTATTGAAGGGCATCTAGGTTGGTTCCACAGTCTTGCTATTGTGAACTGTGCTGCTATGAACATCGATGTAGCAGTGTCCCTGTAGCATGCTCTTTTTAGGTCTTTAGGGAATAGACCAAGAAGGGGAATAGCTGGGTCAAATGGTGGCTCCATTCCCAAATTTCCAAGAAATCTCCATACTGCTTTCCAAATTGGCTGCACCGATCTGCAGTCCCACCAGCAATGTACAAGTGTACCCTTTGCCCCACATCCTCGCCAGCACTTGTTGTTGTTTGACTTCTTAATGGCTGCCAATCTTACTGGAGTGAGATGGTATCTTAGGGTGGTTTTGATTTGCATTTCTCTGACAGCTAGAGATGTTGAGCATTTTTTCATGTACTTGTTGATTGACTGTATGTCCTCCTCTGAGAAGTGTCTGTTCAGGTCCTTGGCCCATTTGTTGATTGGGTTGTTTGTTCTCTTATTGTCTAATTTTTTGAGTTCTTTGTATACTCTGGATATTAGGGCTCTATCTGAAGTGTGAGGAGTAAAGATTTGTTCCCAGGGTGTAGGCTCCCTATTTACCTCTCTTATTGTTTCTTTTGCTGAGAAAAAACTTTTTAGTTTGATTAAGTCCCATTTGTTGATTCTAGTTATTAACTTTTGTGCTATGAGTGTCCTATTGAGGAATTTGGAGCCCGACCCCACCGACTGTAGATCATAGCCAACTTTTTCTTCTATCAGACGGCGCGTCTCTGATTTGATATCAAGCTCCTTGATCCATTTTGAATTTACTTTTGTGCATGGCGAGAGAAAGGGATTCAGTTTCATTTTGTTGCATATGGATTTCCAGTTTTCCCAGCACCATTTGTTGAAGATGCTATCCTTCCTCCATTGCATGTTTTTAGCCCCTTTATCAAATATAAGAAAGTTGTAGTTTTGTGGATTGGTTTCTGTGTCCTCTATTCTGTACCATTGGTCCACCCGTCTGTTTTGGTACCAGTACCATGCTGTTTTTGTTACTATTGCTCTGTAGTATAGTTTGAAGTCTGGTATCGCTATACCGCCTGATTCACACTTCCTGCTTAGCATTGTTTTTGCTATTCTGGGTCTTTTATTTTTCCATATGAATTTCATGATTGCTTTCTCTATTTCTACAAGAAATGCCGTTGGGATTTTGATTGGCATTGCATTAAACCTATAGAGAACTTTTGGTAATATCGCCATTTTGATGATGTTAGTTCTGCCTATCCATGAACAGGGTATATTTTTCCATCTTCTAAGATCTTCTTCTATTTCTCTCTTTAGGGTTCTGTAGTTTTCATTGTATAAGTCTTTCACCTCTTTTGTTAGGTTGATTCCCAAGTATTTTATTTTTTTTGAAGATATTTTGAATTTGTTATACATGATAGTAGAATGTATTTTAACATACTTATACAAACATTATACAAACACCTTGGAATATGAGTATACCTTATTCTAATTAGGATTCCAGTCTTTTGGTTGTATATGATATGTATATTCTCTGTGGTGTATTTATATACAAACATAGGAAAGTTTAGTCAGATCCATTCCACTGTCTTTCCCCATTTCCCTTTATTCCCCTTATATTCTTCCCTTCTCACCCTTGTTGTGAGTCAGCATCCACATAACAGAGAGAACATTTGACCTTTGGTTTTATGGGACTGGTTTATTTAACTCAGCAAAATAGTCTCTGGATCCATTCATTTTCCAGAAAATGTCATAAATTCACTCTTTTTATGGCTGAGTAATAATCCATTGTGTGTGTGTGTGTGTGTGTGTATACACACACACACACATAACACAATTTCTTTATCCATTCATCTGTTGATGGACATCTAGGTTGGTTCCATAGTTTTTCTATTGTGAATTGAGCTGCTATTAGCATTGATGTGGCTGCATCACTGGAGTATGCTGATTTTAAGTTTTGGGGTATAAACTGCGAAGTGGAATAACTAGGTTAAATGGTAACTCCATTTCAAAGTTTCTGATGAATCTTCACACTGCTATCGAAAGTGGTTGCACCAATTTGCAGTCCCACCAGCAATATATGAGTATACCCTTTTCCCCATATCATCACCAACATTTATTGTTACTTGCATTCTGATTGGAGATGAAATCGCAGTATAGTTTTAATTTGCATTTCTTTAATTGCTAATGATGTTGAACATTTTTTCACTTATTTGTTGGCCATTCATATTTCTTCTGTGAAGGTTCTGTTCAGTTCCTTTGCCCATTTGTTGATAGTATAATTTGTTTTTTGGGGGGTTAAGCTTTTTGAGTTTTAATATATTCCTGGAGATTGGTGCTCTGTCTGAGGTGCAGGTGGCAAAGATTTTTTTCCCATTCTGTAGGCTCTCTCTTCACATTCTTGTTTCCTTTCCTGTGAAGAAGCTTTTTAGTTTGATACCTTTTAACTTATTGATTATTGATTTTACTTCTTGTGTTTTAGGGGTCTTGTTGAGGAAGTCAGCTCCTAAGCCAACATGATGGAGTACTGGGCCTACAATTTTCTTCTAGTAGATGTGGGGCTTCTATTCTGGGCCTCTTATTTTTCCAAATAAATTTCATGATTGCTTTTTCTATTTCTATGAAGCGTATCATTGGAATTTAATAAGCATTGCATTAAATCTATACAATATTACATTTGGTAATATTGCCATTTTGATAATATTAATTCTACCTATACAAGAATATAGACAATAATAAAATAGTGACAAATCACATACAAAAACACATTACAAAGACAGGGTGCCATGATAAGTAGGGTTCATTCCAAGGATGCAAGGTTGGTTCAATATATGAAAATCAATAAATGTAATTCAGCACACCAATCGACATAAAGACAAGAATCACATGATTATCTCAATAAATACAGAAAAGGCATTTGACAAAATACAGCACCCCTTCATGTTCAAAACACTAGAAAAGACAAGGAAAGTAGGAACATATTTTAATATTGTAAAAGCTATATATGTTAAATACAAGGCCAATGCCATTCTAAATGGAGAAAAACTAAAAGTATTCCCTCTGCAAACTGGAACAAGACAGAGATACCCTCTTTCACCCACTTCTATTCAACATAGTCTTAAAACTCTAGCTACAGAAATTAGGTCAAAGAAAAAAATTAAAGAGATACAAATAGGAAAAGAAGAGCTCAAATTATCCCTATTTGCCAATGACAGGATCCTATATGTAGAAAATCCTATATCCAGAAAACTTTTAGAACTCATAAATGAATTCAGTGAAGTAGCAGAATACAAAATTACACCCATAAATCAATTGCATTTCTATACATCAATGATGAATCAACTAAAAGAGAAATTAGGAAAACTATTCCATTCACAATAGCCTAAAAAACAAAACAAAAAAACAGGAATGAATCTAGCAAAAGAGGTGAAAGACCTCTACAATGAAAACCACAGAACAAAAAGAAAGAAATTGAAGACCTTAGAAGATGGAAAGACAACCTTCTTAATAAATGGTCCTGGGAAAAATGATTATCCATTTGTAGAAGAATGAAATTATACCTTTATCTCTCATTCTGCACAAAAATCAGCTCAAAATGAATAAAGGACCTAAGAATTAGACTAGAAACTATGCAAATACTGGAAGAAAATGTAGGGCCAACACTCCAGCACATAGGCACAGGCAACGATTTATCAATAGGATCTCTAAAGCTAAGGAAATAATGACATGAGTTAATAAATTGGAAAGCATCAAATTACAAAGCCTCTGGAAGGGAAGGAGGGAGGAAGTGCTGGGGAGTGATACTGGCCAAATTATATTGTTATATTGTGCATGTACACAAATATATAACAACGAATCCCATCATTATGTACAACTATAATGCACCAATTTTAAAAAGGTGGAGAGAGGAAAAAAAGAAAAAAAAAGAAACTAAAAGAGAAAAGTGAATATCCTATACACAAATATCCAATCACTACATTAACATGAGCTTTTAGGTAAACATCAACACATGTCCAACTGGCTATATTAGTTAATTTGGAGAGATGGATGGATGTTCCTGTTTCAAAGAATGAAATATGCATGCTTTTGAAAAATGCTAGGTAAATGGACTTTTTGTCTGATCTTAGAGGACAACGAAGGTAAGGTTAAAAGTTTTCATGAGAATGGACATCAATACTGTAAAAAATGAAGATCATAGCTGATACAAGATGAATTTTTGAGAGAACTGCATTCAGTGTACAGCAATATAATTGCTTTCATTCAAATGGAACAATTCCAGCTGCTTTCAAAAATCAACAAATGATAAGCAGAAGAAAGACGGGGAGAAAACAACAGCACTTTTGTTATGTTCAACTGATAAACACTGGATTGAATATAAATGATGTTAAGCATAATTAAGCACAGAATTAACATCATTTGTAATGCAACGAAACAAGGCAGCTGAGACAAATGCAAAAAGGTCTCCAATACATTGTTTGATGATCTAAATGGACACTGCCAAGTTATACATTTACAAAAATATGGGCAAAGGGTCAAACAATTAATTTTCTTTCTGTATATATGTGCATAAGCTATGGCTAAAGGTCTTAAGCAATTTTGTCCTATTAGTCATCAAATTTGGTAAATCTTGACCTTCCATGAACTGTGCCCCCTATGGTGTATCTATTTACCTAATATGGATCAGAAAACAATCCTAACCCTGTATTGTATTTGTTAAAGCACTGTGGAAAAGAAATATTGTTCTCTTGATAAAACTTTGGGAATACAAATTTATAAAAGAAGTGAAGAAAAAAATTATTTCAGGTCTCTAATGTTTCAAGTACTATAGAAGCACTTGAAATGTCATTCACCCACTCAACAAATATTTACTGAGACTATACTCTTGATAGGCAGGTCCTCTCGGCCCACACACATACCAGCAAGTGCCAGAGATACAAGGTTGATAAGTTTCCCAGTCTAGTGGGAGTGATAGGCACATGTAGATAGTCTTAATACAGTGATAAATTCAAGTCCCAGTGGCACAGGGACCTGGTGTGACATGGTAAGTGAAGGGGTGTGCAAATACATATAAAAGCCATTTTTCTTTACCTTGTGGGAAGAGTCAAGAAGAGTTTCTTGCAGGAGATGATGATCACATTGGTACTGAACTAGGGCTGATTTTCACAATGCTCCTCATTAGTAGGTAGCATAATTATTTCCATCTTATAGATGAGGAAATGGATATACTTTGACTCAAAGCTAATGAGTGACAGAACCAAGATTTTGAACCCAAGCCTGCTAATTCCTATGTCACACATTTTCTACGGAACCATAACTATAACCAGAACTCTGACAGAGAAAAGTTGAAGGTCAAGAAAAATGTCTATCTCTGATGCATAAAATATTTTCACCACTACTGCTCTTCTCCAGAAATTCCAACCCATCATTCCCTTCTTTCACTTCTCCACATAGTCAGCTAAGAGAATAGAATTGCTGGCTTCTATTTCCACTACACACTCAGAAATTTTTATGAAAACCATGATATTACAGTTATCCAAGAGAAGAATAGGTACAAAAACATAAAACTGGAGGCTGGAGTTGTGGCTCAGTCGTAGAGCACTTGCCTGGCATGTGGAAGGCCCTAGGTTCAATCCTCGGAACTGCATATAAATAAATAAATGAAATAAAAGATCCATTTACAACTAAAACATATTTTAAAAAAGCATAAAACTGTTAGAAAATTTATTAAGTATGGCAGTATGTAAAAACGTGGATGTGTAACCAATGTGATTCTGTAATCTGTATACGGGGTAAAAATGGGAGTTCATAATCCACTTGAATCAAATGTATGAAATATGATATGTCAAGAGCTTTGTAATGTTTTGAACAACTAATAATTAAAAAAAAGAAAATTTATTAAGATTTTTACAGTAAGTCTCAGAAACACTTCCTTTAATTGAATAAATAATCCCAAATTTAATCTGTGTTGAGGACTCAGTCTAAAGACCCTCTGGAACCAAGAACAAAGAGTTTAGGTTACCTGTCCTTGTGATGGGGCCATAAAGGAGAGTTCTGTGCTTTTTATTTTTGTTTCTGTGGTATTGGGGGATTGAAGGAAGGGGCTCACCCATGCTAGGCACACAGTGAACTACACACCTAGACCTTTTGCATATGATTATTTTAATTTTGAGCCTGGGTCTTACCAAGTGGCCCAGGTTGGCCTCAAACTTGTGATCCTCCTGCCTCAGCCCTCCAAGTAGCTGCGATCACAGGCCTGTGCTACGGTGCCCTGCACAATGGGTGTCTAAACATCCTTTCTTTCCTTCAAGGATGAATTTCTGGTAGTTTTATTTTCAATCTACTATACATACCTTCAACTGAAAAAGACTACGTAAGAACTATGGAAAGTTAGGAACTTCTTGATCACCTTGGTACTTCAGACTTAGCTATCTACAAAAGAACTCGAAGATATGTCATCACTATTGATTGATAAAATATGGGATCAGGAGGAATCTACAGATGCTTTCTTTTAACAGATACTTATCGATGTCCTACTTTTTGCCAGGGGATGTGCTACCACTAACGATTTAACATTGAGCAATCCAGGTTACTTGACCTTAGGATCTTGCTTCAAATCGTAGGAGACTATTAGAATATAAATGTTTAGGGTCCATTTCACTCGTTTTATATATGTGGAAATAAAAAATAAGAAAATTAATAGTTTCTCAAACTCTCATTATCAATTATTGGTAGAAATGGAAACTGGTATAAATTTTTTTGTAAGACAAGTTGGAAATGCCTTTTATATTTGAAAATATAAAATATATTTTATATTTTGATGCTGCTATTCTAAACAGGAATTTATCCTTCAAATTTATTTTCAGAAGTTCAAAAGATATGTTTTTGAGAATACCATTTCAGTGCTGAACCATTAGAAACAAACTAAATATCTATTTAGTATATATTTGATTTAAATGAATTATGAAATACTACACAGCAGTTTAAAAGATGAAGTAAGCCAGGCATGGTGGTGCTCACCTGCGATCTCAGCTATTTGGGAAGCTGAGGGAGCAGCATCACTTGAGTCCATGAGTTCAATACTAACCAGAGCAACATAGAAGGATCCTATCTCAAAATAAAAGAAACAAACAAACAAAGATGAATATAATCCCACTGACTCAGAAAACTGAGGCAAGAGAATCACAAGTTTGAGGCCAGCCTTGACAACTTAGGTAGACCCTGTCTCAAAAAGTAAAAAAGGGATCCAGGTGCAGTGGCGCATACATGCAATCCCAGATACATGCAATCCCAGAAGCTTGAAAGGCTGAGACAGGAGGATTATGAGTTCAAACCCAGCTTCAGCAATTTAGAGAAGCCCTAAGCAACTTGGTGAGACCCTGTCTCTAAATAAAATACAAAATAGGACTGGGGATGTGGCTCAGTGGTGAGACCCTGAGTTTAATGCCTGTTAAACCCCTACCCCAAAATAAATAAATATAAAAAAGGGCTGGAGAAGTGGCTCAATGGTGCAGCACCTGGGTTCAATCCTCAGTACCCACCCACCCAAAAATAGATGAAGTAGATTTGACATAATGTAAATATGAGAAGATATTAAATATCTCTTGATATATGAAAAACAGCTGTAAAGAAGCATGGATAATAAGTGTTTTTTTTTTTTTTTTTTAAGAAAGAAAAAACTAAAAAGCCAAGCAGGGTGGGGCAGCCCTGAAATCCCTGTGACTTGGGAGGCTGAGGTAGAAAGCTTGCAACTTTGAGGCCAGCCTCAGCAATTTAGTGAGACCCTGTCTCAATATAAAAAGGACTAGGGATATAGCTCAGTGGTGGAGTACCCCTGGATTCAATATCCAGAATGGCTAAGTGAATAAATAAGAAGGGCTGGAGGTATAGCTCACTGGTAGAATGCTCCTGGGTTCAATCCTCAGTACTACTTTTTTAAAAAAGAGAGAAAAAAAAAAAAGAAAGAAAACACTAGTCATTTTTGAATACACACACACACACACACACACACACACACACGGGAAATGGGAAATAGAGGCAAACGCTAACAAACTACAAGCAATAGCTAATAAAATAGCTACAAATAAACCAGACATGGTTGCACACACCTTTCATCCCAGTTACTTGTGAGGCTGATATGGGAGAATCCCAAGTTAAAGGCTAGCCTTGGCAACTTATTGAGACCCTGTCTCAAAATTTAAAAAATTAGCCAAGCATGGTGGTACACGCCTGTAATCCCAATGGCTCAGGAGGCTCAGACAGGAGGATTCTAAGTTCAAAGCCAATCTCAGCAAAAGCAAGGCACTAAGCAACTCAGTGAGACCTTATCTCTAAATAAAATACAAAAAAAAAAAAAAAAAGGGCTGGGGATATAGCTCAGTGGTTAAGTGCCCTTGAGTTCAATCATTGGTATAAAATTAATTAATTACTTGATTTTTTAATTAATTTTTAAAATAAATACATACAAATTGTTTAGGGATGTAGTTCAGTGGTAGAGAACCCATGAATTCAGCCCCACTACCACCACTACTACTACTACTAATGATAATAATAATAATAAATAAAAACATTATATTCAACTAGGTTGATATAATTTATAAACACTTTTTCTTTCAAAAAGGACTTAACTTTTCTGTATTTTCATATCTATGAAATTTCTTTAAAATTAAAGCTCAGGCACAGTGTTGCCCCCTATAGTCTCAGTTACTTGGGAAGTTGAGGTAGAAGGATTACTTGAGCCAAGGAGTTCAAGGTCAGTGTGGGTCACATAGCAAGACTCTGTCCCTACAATTAATAAATAAAAACTATAAAGACTTACATCATGGGGCTGCATTTTGAATTAATAATAAGTAATAATACATATTATTTTGAGGCCCTCTGGAAAAAAAAATATGCTTATGTAGAAAAAAAATGTTTTAAAAAACTAGAAAATGATAATATTAAACATTAGAATGATAGCAATTTCCTGGTTGCTTAGAAACATTCCTGAACTTTAATTCTGGTCTCTTGAGTCCTGGTCCAGTTTTCTTTCTGTGTACTTGTCTCTTGCCATATGGGTAATCTTTTCAAAGCTTTTGCTCAAAGGCAAAAAAGCTTCTAAGCAACTGCTAATTCTCATTACAGAAAATGCAAATATTGGAGTGTTTTTATGAATGAAAATGAAAGCTGTTGATGTTGCTAATAAGCCTTCGTAATGACACACTGTGTAAACTGTAAACTTTGCAGCACAACTAACCAGCCAGTGACTTGGCCTGTTGATATGGAAGCTTCATGAATTATCTAGAACTAACAGACACCAATGCACTTGGGAGGCTTTTTGCACCAAGTAATCATAATCTTATGAAAAAATATTCATATTTACATGTAAGAAGGTGAAATATGAGCCCCTGTTTCAATCAGAAAATTCTATTAAGCTAAGATCAGAAATTCAATGTGTAAGAATGAGACTCATGATGGGGAGACTGACATTTCACACGTCTGGACAAATTGCAGCCAGGCTCTGAGCTCCCTGAAAAAGAAGTTTGCTTGAATAGCAAAATCAAGTGTAAAACTACCTAACAGGTGCTTTAATGCACACTCAATATTCTCATTGCAAATTCATAAGATTCACATATCACAAATTGAAGAAAGCAAAATTTAAGGAAATAGAGTTTATCAGTCTTCAGATTTGGTCACCTCAATATAATACCCTGGAAAGTGAAGATATCACTTCATTCAACTCAAACAAGCTTTAAATTGCCCAAATGGGTAGTTGAGCATATAAAAGGATATTAAAATGTAAATCTCTGCTGAGACCTAAGACAAAAGATAACAGATGACAAAGACAATTGTAAATAGACTGTCCTCTAGATCTTAGAGTAAAATCTGGGTAGACATTCCCAAATCTCTCACATTAAAGATGCAAACTGGCACTCTTATTTCAAGCCTAGAGAGGGGGCTCCAATGAATCATTCAGAAAGCTTGTCAAGTGTCCTTATAGTTTAGGGTATCCTGGGGTCTGGTGCTGAGAAACTTA
Organism: Marmota flaviventris; assembly: GCF_047511675.1. Classification (NCBI taxonomy): domain Eukaryota; kingdom Metazoa; phylum Chordata; class Mammalia; order Rodentia; family Sciuridae; genus Marmota; species Marmota flaviventris. The sequence goes on along the minus strand of NC_092505.1, from coordinate 68,498,448 downwards.
AGGGTCATCCTCTCATGAGGGGCATTATTTAAAGGAAAAAACATAAAGGAGAGAATATGACATGGGACAGCCTACAATCTCAGAATTCTCAGGGAAAAAGGTACAGAGGTAATTTCTATGGGCCGGATGTAGGCTGTGTGCAAGAAAGCCAGTGGGGGCCATCTTAGAATCTATGAGGTTCCCTGAGGGACTAACAGATCTCAGCAAAGGGAAGATAGGGGCATCACCAGATTCCACATGACTGGAGGAAGGACTTGTCCACCTGTAAAGTGGAAATGCGTGGCTCTCTACCAAAGGCTGCTGGTGAGAGAGCTCCACATGTAGGGACTCCACAGTGGACACAGTTACAACAGACACAGTCAGCAGTACAAATAGAAATTTGAATGTTTACTGTATGTTTGATCATATTAAGAAATAACTAGCACAGGGGTTGTAGCTCAGTGGTACAGCAATTGTTTAGCATATTCTAGGACCTAGTTCCAATTTCCCAGCATCAAAAAACAAAGAAATGATTAATTTTCCTCTTTCTTTCCTTCTTTTACCCTCCTTTCTTTCTTTCTTTTTCTTCTTCTTCTTCTTCTTCTTCTTCTTCTTCTTCTTCTTCTTCTTCTTCTTCTTCTTCTTCTTCTTCTTTTCTCTCTTTTTAATGTACTGGGGATCAAACACAGAGCCTCACTACTCATGCTAGGCAAGCACTCTTCCACTGAACTACATCCTCTGCCTTTTTAACATTTTATTTTGAGGCATTGTCTCACTAATTATTACTCAGGTTGTCTTCTAACTTGGGATCCTCTTGCCTCAGGCTCCTGAGTCACTGGAATTATAGGCATGTGCCACCATACCCAGGGAAAAAATACTAATTTTTTAATGTGTGATAAAGGTATTGTGGGGTTTTTTAGATAGACAATAGATATCGAAAATGAATTTTTTTTAATACTGGGAGTTGAACAAAGGGGCACCTTACCACTGAGTCACATCCACAGCCCTTTTTATTTTTTATTTTGAGACAGAGTCTCACTAAGTTGCTAAAGTTGGCCTTGAACTTGTGATTCTCTTGCCTCAGCCTCCAGAGTTGCTAGGATTACAGGCATACACCACTGCACTTGCTGGAATTTTTTTTTTTTTTTAAGACCGATCAATGCATTAGGGTAATGTAACAAACATCTTATTTTTAGGAGAGTCATGCTGAAATCTTCAGGGGCAAAATGTCATGATGTCTACATTTTATTTTCTAATGGACAAGAAAGTCGCATGACAAATGTCAAGTGTACCCCTATGTGGTCATATATTAATTTATATTATTCTATGTTTAAAACCTTTGGGAATACTTAGCATTCTTTTCATATAAAACTTTCAGAAAATTGGAAGCAAACATTTGCAACTCATATGTACATCTTTGTACCCACAGTATATAAAGAACACTTAGGACTTAATAACAAAAGACAAATAATCCAACTTTAAAATGGCAAGATGGGTGCAGTGGCACATGCCTATAGTCCCAGCAACTCAGGAGACAGAGACATGAGGATTACACATTTGAGGCCAGCCTGGGCAACTTAATAAGACTATATCTCAAAAAAATAAAAATAAAAATAAATGGGCAAAGGACCTAAACAGATAGTTCCAAAGAACATACAGGAATAACCATCATACACACACTAATGAGTAGCATCATTAATCATTAGGAAAACACAAATCAAAACTATTTCACATCCATGAGAATAGATAAAGTTTTAAAAGACAAATAATGATGAGTGTGAAAAATTGAAATCCTAATATATCCCTGGTAGAATTGTAAATTTCTATAGCCATTTTAGAAACAGATTGACAGTTTCTCAAAATGCTAAACATAGAGTTGCCATATAGCCCAGCAAATTTACTCCTAGATATATACCCAAGAGAAGTGAAAATATATAGTCACACAAAATCTTACCTACAGGGTTGGGGACGTGGCTCAAGCAGTAGCGCGCTCGCCTGGCATGCGTGCGGCCCGGGTTCGATCCTCAGCACCACATACAAACAAAGATGTTGTGTCTGCCGAAAACTAAAATAAATAAATAAATATTAAAAAATTCTCTCTCTCTCTCTCTGTCTCTCTCTGTCTCTCTCTCTCTCTTTAAAAAAAAAAAAATCTTACCTACAAGTGTTCATAGCAACATTATTTATAATAACCAACAAGTCGAAACCAAATGCCCATCCAGGAATGAATGAATCCACAAAATGTGGCATACGCAAATAACAAAATATTCAGCAATGAAAAGAAATGAACTATTGCTACATCTACTATGCGGACAAACCCTGAAAACCTTATGCTAAGTGAAAGAAGCTAGATGGGAAAAGACAACTATCGTAGGAGTCCATTCAAGTGAAATGTCTAGAATAAGTAAATCTATAAGCAGGAAGTAGATTAGTCATTGCCGGGGCTGTGAGGGGACAATGAAAAAAGATGCTGGTGTCTGTGCCTGGGGTTTTTGTGGGAGAATGATGAGAGCATTCTGGAACTAGAGAGTAGTTACACACAACTCGGTTGACATGAAAACCCATTGAATGATACACTTTAAAAGGGTGAATTTTATGGTATGTGAATTACATTTCATTAAAGCTGTTATATATAAAAATACACTGAGGGAAAAACCCAGAAACTCATCTTTGAGAATGCTCAATAAATATTTTCTGTGTCCTTCACTTCTCTTCCCTCAACCTGTTTCAACCAGAATGGTGGAAAAGTCCCAGTTAGATAACAGGGTGACAGAAAGGAGGAGACTGGATGAGGAAAGATAAAATGATCCAACTGTGTTCCACATTCTGTCTTTAGGCTGCTTGACTAAAACGAATGCTAGCGAAGAGGGATAAACTTTCGATTTTAAGTCAAGTTTGGAGTTAGTACTGTTAAATGAAATGAGGCATTGTAATTTCTGGACTGGATTATCTACAAGTGCCCAGCAGTATTTTGGTACAACCAAAATTTCATTCAGGGGAAGAGAAAGGAGTAGTTACAATGAATAAATTGAATGGAACAATTGAAAATAAATTAATTAAAGATAAATAAGGTTTGCATCTTACAGGTTACACCAGATCAATATGCCAGTTTCAACTGAAAGATATAAACTGACAATTCAGATGCCAAGTAGCCCAAAATACAATAGGCTTGTATCAGACTTGTTCAGACTCTCCTCTGCTCCCCTTGGCCGTGATCCTACTTCCTGAACTACTTCAAGTCGATCTCTTAATTAATTTAGTAACAATAGAACATATATCTTGTGTGGTAATGATGTATATTAAGACGTTTTTAAAATAGAGTAGTCAGATGTTAAAGAGTACATCTTTTGGTTATCATAAACATTTCCTTGATCAACTCCAAAAGCAGTAGACAGTAAAAAAAAAAAAAAAAAATAGTAATGATTAGAGCAGCATGTGTCAAATGCCACATGGAGATATAATATGGTATAGAGAGCATTTATTGCAGAACAGATCAAACATGCAGCCAAATTCTGGCTCTACTGATTCCCAGGAAAGTGGCTTTGAGCCAATTCTCAAGCTCTGACTCAGGTATACCTCCTGTAAGCATAACATTCCTCACTGAGTTCTGTCTGATACAGTGCTGGTTTGTTATGGGCTGTTTGTTTTAACAATGGTTTCATTTTTTAGAGAAGACTGTACTTATTACTCCACTGAGCAGTCAAATTAATATGTATTTTTCTCATGACCCATCAATCAGCACACAGAGTAAGCAAGAGCTTATATTCTCAGCCAATTTATTTTCTGATTATGTCAAGATCTCTAACATTCTTTCATATTTTGTTCGATAGTTTGAACTTTCAATGGCTGATGGACAGCAAGCAAGTTGATAGTGTTGAAGATGCTGCAAGACACTACAGCAGGTTTCAAAACAGGTGTTAAGATACACATTTTATGGTGAGTGTGTACCTTCAAAAAAAGATTGGTGGAGGTAACTAATGGTAAGATTTAGCAGTCAATCTGGGGTTGGTGGAGTACTTTGAAACATGAAGATCAACTAAAAGCAGTCTTGAAGGAAGTGACCAACAATTGTTTATATAGTAGCCTGCAGAATTATGCCTGGGATATGTGACAAGTTCTGATTTGAAAAGAAGTGAATGGCAATGATCAGTGCATGCTATTGGGAAAGACACTTCATGCCCTTTTATTGGATGGTTCTCATCTATTCCAACTGGTCTTTCTGTATCAAATTGGTTCTCTCTAAGCTACATAGGTTTTGTATATAAAATTCTTATAAAACAGTGTGGTGTGGATTAAATGAGATAGTTCGGGGGCTGGGGATGTGGCTCAAGCGGTAGCGCGCTCGCCTGGCATGTATGCGGCCCGGGTTCAATCCTCAGCACCACATACAAACAAGGATGTTGTGTCCGCCGAAAAACTAGAAAATAAAAATAAAAAAAAAAGAGATAGTTCGTAAAAGTCCCCAATCTCATATTCAGCATGTGTAAGTTTTTCTACTATTTTTCCAAGGATAAAGGATTTTGCCACCTTATGGGTAGAAACAGGAAGACAACTAAGAGGCCTAACTCAATGATGCAGTACCCACCGAGAATACAGGATAACTCTATGCTTATGGTTGGTACATTTGAGGCTTGACGAGATCCTCTATCAGTAATCTAGCCCTTACTTATTTAAAACTAATTGAAAGTCTTATCTGCTCCATTGTATCTCTATAATTCCACAAGGTCCTGTTTGTCTCTCTGTTTTCTAAGACACCTAAATATCATTCCCAATTTATCAACTGAATATCTACCCTGATATAATTTTTGTGTCTAGTTCTCTAATTGTTCTACACTTTGTACTAGGAAGGTAGTTATCTATACCTGACAGCTATTGTCTGTCTTCCTTGCCAATAGGACACAAGTTCTATCAGGGATGATGGTGAATTTAGCCGTCCGTATTTCATTGTGACTGGTATGAGCCAATCATATAAGTTCCACTGCACTTAGTGCTATATACATCCCCAACTTTCCATGAAGCTAGCCATTAAATTAAACTTAAAGTTTACTAGAAGCTTTCTAGAAAAGAATTTTCCTCCCAAGTAAGAAAGAAATCCATTTTCTAGGCATGGTGGTACACGTCTCAATCTCAGGGACTCAGGAGGCTGAGGTAAGAGGATTACAAGTTTGAGGCCAGCCTCAGCAATTTAGCAAGGCACTCAACAATTTAGGGAGATCCTGTCTTAAAATAAAAATAAAATAAAAAGGGCTTGAGATGTAGCTCAGTGGTAACGTGCCTCTGAGTTCAATCCCTAGTACAAAAAAAGTAAAAAAGAAAGAAGGGAAGTGAAGAAATCCATTTAATCCCATTTACCCCCTTATTCCTACTGAGAATGCCAACGGTGAGAGTATGATACTTAAAGCTGCTAGTGACATATTGTCAGTATAATGCAATATATCAAAGCCAACATGCTCAGTAAAGCAGAGTAGAAAGAGAGAACATCCTGGTACCTTGAAGATCTCATTAGGTCTCTACCCTAATTGGGAACTACCTACCTCTCAACTGCTGATTGTGCTAGATAACAAAAAATGGTTATTGTTGCTGAGTGCTGTGGCACTTTCCTGTAATCCCAGCAACTCAGGGGGTTGAGGCAGGAAGATCTCAAGTTCAAAACCAGCCTCAGAAACTTAGCGAGGGTCTAAGCAACTCAGTGAGACCCTGTTTCTAATAAAATATAAAAAAGGGGCTGGGAATGTTGCTCAGTTGTTGAGTGCCCCTGGGTTTAATCCCTGGTACCAATAATAATAATAATAATAATAATAATTATTATTATTATTATTATTATTATTATTATTATTGTTTAAGACATTGTTGGTTGTGTGTTATGATATTTACAGCTGAAAATACTCCTAAATTGTATGGATGTCTAAATCTAATGTTTTCATTTTGAAACATAAGAGTATACAGGAACAGTGGTATACACCTGTAATCTCAATGACTTGGGAGGCTGAGGCAGGAGGATTGCAAGGTTGAGGCCTGTCCAGGCAACTTAGCAAGACTCTGTCTCAAAAATAAAAATGAAAAGGGCTAGGGAGGCCAGGCATGGTGGTACATTCACATAATTCCAGAAACTTGGGAGGATGAGAAAGGAGGATCCCAAGTTCAAGGTCAACCTAGGCAATTGAGCAAGGCTCTAAGCAACTCTGTAAGACCCTGTCTCAAAATAAAAAGTAAAAAGGGATGGGGATGTGACTCAGCACCCTGGGCTCAATCACCAGTACAAAATTAATTAATTAATTAATTAATTAATAAAAAAGGGCTGGTATATAGTTCAGTGGTTAAGTACCCCTGGGTTCAATCCCTAGTACCAAAAAACAGGGGGGAGTGGGGCTGAAGATGTAGCTCAGTGGTAAAAGCACCTGAGTTTAATTTCCAGTACATTAATTAATTAATTTAATTAAAGGGTATTGAGGCACCTCAGTGATAATATGCCCCTGAATAGTTCAATTCCCAGTATTCTCCTTCCCACAAAAAAAAAGGAAAAAAGAAGAAGTGTTCTTGAATAACCCAGTCTCAGTGTATGAGAAGCAGCTTCAAGTTGCCATGAGACCAAAGAAATGAGGGCACACAGGTCTAGGGCTGCACAGAGTACTGATGGAGCTATGGTACTGCACAGCAGTAAGACAGGTTAGATCCCCACAGCTTGGGTCAGAAGTGGGGCTAAGGGGCATATATATTGGTTAAGACAAAAGTGACCTCGTCCTAACGGGGATGCACCTGGTCTATCTTAAGCAAACATCAGAGTCGAATTTGTTCCTGGCACTAGAGTTCAGCTGTAAAGCTCCATATTCTACTCTAATCATTTGTCTATTTATAAATTGCTGGAAACCTGTGCAAGAAAAACTGAATAGAGTTATTCTCAGGCAATCATGGTGGCTCATGGCAGTTATGACTCAAGATAACTGGGGTCGGGCTGGGGTTGTGGCTCAGTGGCAGAGTGCTTGTGTAGCATGTGTAAGGCACTGGGTTCAATTCTCAGCACCACATATAAATAAATGAATAAATTAAAAGTTCATTACAACAACAAAAGCACCTGAGTTTAATTTCCAGTACATTAATTAATTAACAACTAAAAATATACTTTAAAAAAGATAATTGAGGTCATATCAAGCTATCCATACAATAAATTTTCAAATTCCTAAGGCTTCTGTGCTTAGAGCCAGATGTGGTGGTGCATGCTTATAGTCCCAGCTACTTGGGAGGCTGAAGTAAGAGGATTGCTTGAGCCTAAGAGTTCTAGGCCACTCTGGGCAACATAGCAAGACTCTGTAACTAAAAAAAAAAAAAAAATCTAAGCTTTAGAAGAATAAAAATCAAGGGTTTGGATTTCTTCAATGTTGAATTCGAGTAACTTGCTGACATGATTCCTACTTTTGGTTTCCCACATTCACCTCCTCAAATTTACCTTCAGAGGACTTCATGGGAAAACTACATTCTAGTGCCCCTGGGCATATCTGCAGGCAGGAATTGGCAGCTTGTAGCATATTTCCAAGGGAGGCACAGGGGATAGTTTTTGCTCTTCTACAATAACTAGGACTAAGGGAAACCAAGGATCCCTATTGAACCAGGAAAATCTGGTGTAAAACAACCAACCTCAAGGTGCCAAGAGACCAAAAATAAAATCTAACAGATCCAGCATTGCACAGGGTTCCATTTCCTAGGGACTTACAGACAGGAGCATTATCAAGGGATGAAGCAAGATCAGAGGACCCTCATGACTCAGACAATGTCACCTTCATCCACACTTGTATGTATCCAGCTTATCTCAAGCAAACATCAAAGACATCAGTCATATTTCTGGCATGCTGACAATGCACCAGAGTCCTGTGGTAAAACTTCTTGTACCACTCTAATGGTTTTGTTTATCAATAAACAGACAAGAGATACTCCAGGGCCATTAGTGGTGGTGACAACTTCGATAGCTACTGTCAGGTCAAGCTGGATCCTTACCACCTATTAAACCAGCCATATCCATGTCTCCACTTTCCAATAGTAATGACAAAACTTAAAAAGCTAAAATGTATACATGGCACTTAAAATGTGCCAGCAGCTGCTCAAATTTATGCTTTACTGACATCAGTACTTTTAATTGCCCCATTTTATAATGATAAAACTGAGGTCCAGGAAGCTTAAAAATTTTTTCTGCTAGGCATGATGGCGCACACTTGTAATAACAGAAGCCCAAGAAGCCGAGGCAGAAGGATTGCAAGTTCAAGACCAGCCTCAGCAATTTGTTGAAACCCTAAGCACCTTAGTGAGACCCTGTCTCAAAATAAAAAATAAAAAGTGCTGGGGATGTGATTCAGCACCCCTGGATTCAATCCTCAGTATGGAAAAACAAAAACAAAAACTGTTTGTAAGTGTTGTTCTTGGTCTCCATTATTCTTTAAGTAGTTTTTCTGTTTCTAGACAATATTCATAGCTCTTGCATGGGTCGTGAATCCAGGTATTTTGAAGGTTGGTGCTAAGTCACATACTGCTCAGATATTTACAGATACAGCTTTCTATTTGCAGGCTTCATTTTGGGGAATAGTGCAGCAAATACCTCTCTTCACTCAAAAATACGTATTGAGCAGTATCCTGTAAGAAAAGCTACAGCACATATTCGGAAACAGAATCAGGGAGCAATTTTACATGGCATAATTGCTAAATAGTGAGGTCAGTTTCATTCAAATCATTATTTGGAATTATATTTTACACTTATTTTGATGAACTTTCATGTTACTGTGGCAGCATCCTTAGATGTAGTTTGTGACGGAAATATAATTCATCTTGTTTTTATACTACTCTGATCTTGCTATAAATAAATTTTTGCCTTTAGGGAATCCAACAGGTTATAAATATTGCTTAGAAATGCAAGAAATACTTAAATAATTACGGATACCAAATACAAGATTCAACATAGTTAGACAGGTGTGGTGGTGTAAGCCTGCCCTCCCAGCAAATCAGGAAACTGAGGTAGGAGAATTTCAAGTTCAAGGCTAGCCTCAGCAACTTAGAGAGCCTCTCAGCAGCTGTGTGAGACTCTGTCTCAAAATAAAAAAGGCTGGAGATGTGGCTCAGTGGTTGAAAACCCCTGGCATGACTTTTGCTTCTTTGTCTTTCCTAGAATGAAGGTATGAAGTTGGAATGTGAGATGAAGCAATCCTGGAAACAAAGCTGATTACTAAGAATGCAAGAATAGAGAGAGGAAGGGAGACTGAATCACTGATGACTTAGCCTTTGGTTGCCTATACCTAGATTCTTTATTAAAGGAAAAGAAGAGGGCTGGGGCTGGGGCTCAGCGGTAGCATACCTGCCTGGCATGTGTGAGGCACTGGGTTTGATTCTCAGCACCACATAAATAAATAAATAAATAAATAAATAAATACAATAAAGGTCTAGCAACATCTAAAAAACAAATTAAAAAAAAAAAAAAAGGAAAAGAAGAGAGCTAAGGGTGTAGCCCAGTGATAGCAGGTCATGGGTTTGATGTCAGCACCACAACAAATATATGAATAAAGGGAGGAGAAAAATGCCCTCTGCTTTTTTTTTCCCAAGCCAAACTGTATCCAGTTTATTAAGGATACTTTTCATAAGCAATCATGGTATTTCAGGCAGGACACTGGCAGACAATTTTTTTTAATAGAGAATTTTAATATTTATTTTTAGTTTTCGGCGAACACAACATCTTTGTTTGTATGTGGTGCTGAGGATCGAACCCGGGCCGCACGCATGCCAGGCGAGCGTGCTACCGCTTGAGCCACATCCCCAGCCCACGGGCAGACAATTGTTAACAGTATACAACAACTTTCAAACTCCCTTCTTGGGTGGACTACCAAAACCAGAAAGCCACTATAAAACCCAGTGACATCTTCATTTGATGCTCAGAATAGGGAAAGTTTAGAGTGAGGGTTGACATTTCACATTTAGTATGTTGTCTAACAACTTTTCACAAGCTGACCCTGACTTTCAGAAAATGAAATGAAAATGGTAAAAAATATTAATCTGAAGATTCACAATCTAGAAAAGAAACTGCTCCTCAGAAGAGGGACACTATTCTCAATGATGTCACTGGAAAATCCAGATTGCTCCACACACACTGGTAAAACTGATCTTTGGGAATCAGATCCCAACAGGTCTGAGTTTAGGGGAGCTAAGTCTATGTGGTAGCAGAGAGGGAGAGGAGGACGTAAAGACGAGTTTGAGTTTTTCCATACCATAAGGCATCTGGGCCAAGATGACTATATGTGCCAACACCAGGGAATCCCTTGGTTCATTGCCTCCTCTTGGTTCTTAAGAGGAAGTCTTTGAAAACTAGAAGGGAAAGGTGTTTACCCCCACAGCAATCCAGCTTTGGGCACATTCTACTAGTGACATAGGCACCTTCCCCCCAAAACAACACTGAAATGTTCTGTTTGCTAACAACATAGCTTAAAAAAAAAAAAAGTAAAACAAAATTCTGCATTTTTATAAAACTTGATAAAAAATAGTATCTCAAACTGTACAGTCACCAGAAGTCCACAGTTATCAAATATATACCCACGTCACTTGGCATCTGCAGCCCTTCAGCTTTCTGTGCCTGGTCTGTTTGGCGTCTCCATTTACTGCAGGGTTATTCCCGTCCTTGCCAGGGTCAGCTCTGCCCTTTTCCCCTTGGGTACCTTCTCTCCCTTCTTCGCAGGGCCTTTTTAAGGCTTGGGCTCTGGCTTTGGAAGAGCAGGTTTAGCAGACAACCTTGCGGATCTTCTGTGTGGTTCGTCCTTCACCTTGGCTTTATCTTCTTTAGCATCCCCTTCAGCCTTTCTCTTGGGCACCGTCGCAAAGGTGGCGGGACGCAGGGTTGGACACAGGGATGTAGCGGTGCGCGGTTTCGGTCGGTCTGGGGGTCATTCTTGCCTCTTTTTAAACCACTATAGTTGGGACCTGGGACCTGCAGCTGAAGGGCATTCTTAATGATATGTGTTTAAATGTGATTAGTCTCTGACAAGTTTTAAGGAAGGCAGGGTCCAGTATAGGTACTTATTTCCTCTGTCTCCTTCTGTTCCTTGGTGTGTGCCATTTATTCTCTTTTGATTGCCCTGTCCTCCTAACATCTCTGCTGGCATGAATTCATTTATTTGTCAATGTAGCAAGGATGTACCAAGCATTGTGCTATTAAAAAATAACCAACTATATACACTCACAGCTTGGTTACATTCTAGTGAGCAAAGTAAGGTGTGCAAATAAACCCTCCTGATCAAATGTGCTAATTGCTAAAATAAATCTTACTGTCTCAGGTCACATAATATGTCAATCTCAAGGTCTCTCTGATCCCAGCACCAGAGGAATCAGAAAAGGCTTCCCAGTAGAAATGGTGATTGACATGACTCCGAAGGAAACAGCCAGAGTTGAAGAGAAAAAAAAAACAAAATAAAATTTCCAAAAAGCAGCCCTACAAGGGCCTCCATAAGAAAATATGTTTTAGCCACCTGGGGATATATATAGCTCACTGCGAGAGCACTTGCCTAGCATGTGCAAGGTCCTGGGTTCTAACACCAGTACTGGCAACAAAACAAAACAAACAAAAACAACAACAACAACAACAAAAAAAAAAAAAAAACCTTTTCTTTTGTACCATATTTTTCCTTGATAATGTTAATCTCCAACTGCCCTGCAGATTATTTAAGATTTTAAGTATTTTACTATTACTAAGGAAAAACTTAAACAAACCCTCTAGCTTTACTTGCTCTTAGTTAACTTAAAACATCACTAATTTTAGAGGTCACACAGCTGGGTAATGCATTTTTAGTTTCTTACTGGTTTTGCTGCAGATAATACCTCAGATCTGTGGGTTATGATGATAACGGTTGCCAGGTTTAGCTTTCAAGAACTTAAAGGCTCCATTTGCTGAAAACACTAACTCTTCACTTGGGCCCACAGATGTCTTACAGGGTGAATGAAATGAGATGAAAAGGCTTGGCACTGTCGGGTCCAGGGAGCGCATCTGTAATCCCAATTACTTGAGAGGCTAAGGCAAAAGTGTCACAAGTTCAAGGCCAGACTTGACTACTTAGCAAGATGCTAAACCAAAGAGCTAGGGATGAAACACAGAGCTGAAGTTCCCCTGGGTTCATCCTCCCCAGTACCCTCCTCCTGCATCAAAATTAAAAAAGGTTCAACATCTGTTAACTTGACCTCGACTTGCCTAGTTTCTCTTTCTGCTTCAAGGCTAAAGACACATATTAGCTGCCATGATCAAAAACACTACACTATGAAAGGAGAGAAAAAGGTGATACTCTGCCCCTGAAGAAGAGGGCTGTGCCTCTCTTCTTGCTCCTGGTGGCTTCTAGCCATCCTTGGTGCTCCTTGGCTTATCAATGCATTGCTTCAATCTCTGCCTCCATCTTCACGTGGCCTTCTTTATGTGTTCTCTCTCTCTCTCTCTCTCTCTCTCTCTCTCTCTCTCTCTCTCTCTCTCTCTCTCTTTAATAGCAGGGATTGAACCCAGGGGCACTTTACCACTAAGCCACATCCCCAGCCCTTTTTTATATTTTATTTAGAGACAGAGTCTTGTTGAATTTCCTAGGGCCTCTCTAAGTTGTTGAGGTTGGCTTTGAACTTGTGATCCTCCTGTCTTCAGCCTCTGGAGCTACTGGAATTATACACATGCACCACCGTGCCCAGCTCCTCTTCTCTTCTTGTGTAAGGGCACTTGTCATTGGATTTAGGAACACCCTAATGTAGTATAATCTCATCTTGAGTTCTTTAATTACACCTGCAAGGAAATTTTTTTCCAGAAAATCTCTATGTCTTGGGAACTACTGTTATATCACTATAAAATCTTGTGCTGTTCTCACTTTTCCCAAAAAGGATGGACAAAGTTGGCCGTTCTCAAATAACCATGTGCCATAGCTTTTATTGGCGTAATTCTAAGTCTCTTAGATGCAATAAAAGGGTAGAGTCATTTTGAAAATAGGTGACAATACCCTATATAAGTCTTATCTCTGCAAAAACTCTACCAGGTAAGATCTTTCTATAGAATGATTTTCTCTATTCAAACTTATTTCGTGTAGATGGAAGCAGGCCATAGGAGATTTATCTTACCCAAGTACAGACCATCTGATGTCACTCTTTCATTCTTCAGCAGAAGAATTTTCCACACTGAAATCATCAGACCTGAATCTGAGCACAGTTGCTTCAATCTGAGTCTGTGGCTTATAGTCTTGGGCCTGTGGTAATACTGTAAAACTACCAGACATGTTTTTCAAGGTATATTATGTCTTTATTTAATAGATCACCTCTGTGCAGTGACTTCTTCATTAAAAATAAATTAGTAACAAAAGCTATAGAATTATAGAGTTCCTCAGAGAATGAGTTTCCCCAAAGGATTTTTATTAAAGAAAACGCATTGTTCTACAACAAGTTTGACTTTAACAATGTTTATTAAGTTTAACTTGTTTAACCAGTTTATCATGGAACAGATAGGACTAAGGATGTCTGAGTTTACCAACAAGAGAGTTGCAAATAGCCCTGAAAGCTACATTATGATGCTCACCAACTGCCATTCATGATGGCCCAGGTTAGATTCATAATATTCTTCCAGTTAGATATGCTTGTGGTCCCATCACCTTCTAAGAAGCAATTCTGAGATGACATCAACTAGCATGTTGTTTTTATCAAGATTAATTTAAAACAAAGTCCTGGGATTGAGGATTTAGCTCAGTGACAGAGCACTTGCCTAGCATGCACAAGGCCCTGAGTTCTGTCCTCAACTTTGGAAAAAGAAAAACAGTCCTCAACTTTTCCACCAGTCCTTTACAAAACTTTTCCACATTGAAACAAGGAATGTGTTTGTATCCACACTCAGAAGTCAATGTTAAGGACTCAGCTGTTTATTTTAATACATATTGGTTAATCTCTCTTGTTCCTAACTTTATTCTTTTAAAGTTATATTTTTATATTATTTTTTTCATTTGTAGATGGACACAATACCTTTATTTATTTATTTTTATGTGGTGCTGAGGATCGAACCCAGGACCTCACACCTGCTAGGCAAGTGCTCTACCGCTGAGCCACAACCCCAGCCCCAACTTACATTTTTTAAAGCAAAATATTTAAACATGACTGATGAAAAGTGGTAATTATTCGACCCCTTTCCTATGCCATTATTTTCCATCTGTGTTTGCTTTTTCTTTTAGCACTTACATTCTTGTCTTTATCTTTCTTCTCTCTCCCTCTTCCCCCCGACCCCTCTTTTTTTGGTGGTGCTGGGGATTAAACCCAGGGATGCTCTAACACTAAACTATATCCTAGCCCTTTCTAAATTATTTATTTTGAGACAGGGTCTTGTCAATCACAGTGATGCACACCTGTAATCTCAGTGGCTTGAAAAGCTGAGCAGCAGGATCATGAGTTCAAAGCCAGCCTCAACAATTTATTGAGGCCCTAATCAACTTAGCAAGACCCTGTCTCAAAAGGGCTGGGGATGTGGCACCATGGTTAAGTGCCCCTTGGTTCAATCCCTGGTACAGAAAGAGAGAGAGAGAGAGAGAGAGAGAGAGAGAGAGACTCACTAAATTGCCCAGGCTGAGCTCTAACTTGTGATCTTCTGGCCTCAGCCTCCTGAATCACTGGGGTTACATGTATGTGTGAATGCACCTGGCAAACTCCTTAACTTTAAATAACATCTTCTGGGTATTATGGTGTTAGAGTCTGTAAACAAGTCAGGATGGCGCCTGGCAAATGTTAGAGTCTGTAAACAAGTCTGGATGGCGCCTGGCATTTTGCCAGAGGGAGTGGTTTGTGAAGTAACGCCAGCGAGCCATTAAGTGTGGAGATTCCTTACTGGTTGACTGCTGTATCTAGTTTATGCTAATTAAGATAAGCTGTGTGTAATGTATATATATATACCGCTCCTGTCCTACAATAAATGGCTCCCTCTCCTGCTGTATCAATCTGCACAAGTTGTTCGTCACCCCCAGGTTATTTTGCTGTAGCTGGACTGTGGCATTATGGCACATGCCTATAATCCCAGCCACTCCAGAGGCTGAAGCAGGAACATCACAAATTCAAGGTCAGTCTCAATCACTTACAGAGACCCAGTCTCAAAATAAAAAGTAAAAAGGACTGGAAGTATAACTCAGTGGGAAGACACATTTGAATTCAAAACAAAAGAAAAAGAAATAGCCAGGTATGATGGTAGCACTGGCCTGTAATTCCAGTGGCTCAGAAGGCTGGCTGACGCAGGATTATCACAAAAAGGCCAGCCTCAGAAATATTGCAAGTCCCTAAGAAACTTAGTGAGACCATGTCTCACAATAAAAAAAGTCTGGGAATGTGGCTCAGTGGTAAAGTGTCCTGGGGTTCAATCCTCAGTACCAAAAAAAAAAAAAAAAAAAAAGGAGAAGGAATGCTTATACTGCAAACAATAAGTTAATAATTATTTCCTCTATAAAGCGTAAGAATTTACCTCTTTTTTTGTTTGTCCCTCCCTAAAACACAGTGTCTCTCTCTCTCTCTCTCTCTCTCTCTCTCTCTCTCTCTCTCTCTCTCTCTCTCTCTCTTTCTCTTTCTCTCTCTCTGTATTGGGGATTGAACCTAGGGGCACTTAACCAGTGAGCCACATCCCAGCCTTTATTTATTTTTATTTTTTTTTAGGGTCTCACTAAGTTGCTTAGGACCTCAATAAGTTGCTGAAGCTGATCTTGAACTTTTGATGCTCCTACCTCAGCCTCCCAAACCTCTGGGATTATAGGCATGTACCACTGCACATGGAAAACTTTTTCCTTTCTTTCAGTCTTCCAATAAAGATAAATGTTTTAATCAAGTAAATATTCAATATTGCATTATTATGACGTGGAACATAATGCTGTTTTTTTTTCTTTTTTTTTAATGTATGACTTTTTATTTTACTTAACATTTATATACATTACCTGGATTTCTACATAGCTATCAGGCTCAGTTTTCCTGGCAGAAAACTCACTTTTGTATTAGTTGCATCCCTTGCAATGCTCTGTCCTCCTGATTCAATATGGACTGTTCTCTAGGCCTGCAGGCTAGCCACAATCATGGCCTCTCTTGATCATCTTTCAAGGGGTTCCCTTTGTGTGTGTGTGTGTGTGTGTGTGTATGTGCGCGCGCACCAGGGATTGAACTCAGGGGACTCAACCACTGAACCACATCCCCAGCCCTATTTTGTATTTTATTTAGAGACGAGTCTCACTGAGTTGCTTAGCACTTCATTAAGTTGCTGATTCTGGCTTTGAACTTATGATTCTCCTGCCTCAGCCTCCCAAGCCTTTGGGATTACAGGCATGTGCCACCGTGCCCCACCAAGGGGTTCCTTTTCTCTATCTCTTGTGTTGGATCTCCTAAAGTGCATTTTTTCTATTTCTTTGTTTAACATCTCCTTTCTGGAAAAGTATATTCCTGATAATGTCCTGACAAATGGTTCACTAAAGGTTCATTTTTGCTGGGAGTGTTGATGAACACCTGTAGTCCCAGCCGCTCAGAAAACTGAGGCAGGAGGATCATTTGAGTCTAGGAATTTGAGACCTGCCTAGGGAACGTAGTGAGACCCCTTCTCAAAAAAATAAAAATACCTGGGCATAATAGTCATGCCTGTAATTCCAGCTATTGGAGAGGCTGAGGCAGGAGGATCACAAGTTCAAAGCCAGCCTCAGCAACTTATTCAAGCCCTAAGCAACATAGTGAGATCCTGTCTCAAAATAAAAAATAAAAAAGGATGGGGATGTAGCTCTGGTTAACCACCTCTGGGTTCAATTCCAGGTACCAATAATAAAGAAAAGGTGATTTTGTAAAAATATTCATTTTTGGACATTTTGAATATTTGTTTACCAGGAAAGTCTCTCAAGACAGGTCAATTTTAGCTTCTCCAGAAAACCTTTTCTGAGATCACTACCATGTAGAATCACTACCATGATTCTACAACCCTTCATTCATTCACTAATTTATTCACTTATCTATTCATTCATTCATTTATATATCCAGCAGATATTTATTGAATATTCTTGGAGTCCAGTAATAGGCTAGAGACAAGGTAATGAGAACAGAACAAACCTGATCGGAGAAACCAGGAAAAGAAATCAGCCTCAGTAACTCAGCAAGACCCTGTCTCAAAATACAAATGTCTGGGAATGTTAGCTCTATGGTAGGAATCCCTGGGTTCAATCCCTAGTATGGGAGGCCTGGGGAAGGAGTGTTTCATGAGAAAAAGAGAGTCCACTTTGATGATGTTGTGTATGTAATCCGGTGTCTAGTAAGATAAAAACCAGGGATACCTACTGAAGGTAACACAGACATCACTGATGACTTTGGCACAGGCAGTCTCTGTGGCATATTAGGCAGGAAACTGGACTAAAGATAGGAGAAGTGAGATAAGAGAAGAAATCAAGGAAGTAGAGATAGTAAGCAGAGGCAGCTCTTTGGAGAACCTTTTCTGGCAAGGAAAACCAAGGAATGAGGTGACATTTGAAGAGGAATGTGCAGTTGGAAAAGGGCTTAAAATCATGGAAGGACTTCATGACATGTTAAATGCTGTTGCTCCTGATCTGACAGAGCAGGAGAGTCTGGGATACAGGAAACAAGATCTCTACAAGAATCTTCTAGATTTTTGTCTCTGTCACTTTATATTCAGCCTCATTTTTCTTTTAACTAATGACTTTTTTTCTAATTTTTTCTTGTTCTAAATTACTTATGAATGGAATATTCAACAGATTTCTCAAAATCTAAATGAGGTTCCTAACTCAATTCATGATTCGTCCTCTCTCTCTCTCTCTCTCTCTCTCTCTCTCTCTCTCTCTCTCTCCCTCCCTCCCTCCCTCTCTCTCCTCTTAGCTTGGGGGAAAAAAATATCCCCAGACAACTAAGATATTATTTATCCTTGGAATACAATTTTGATATTGCTAAAAAAATGTTTTAACTTACATAAGTTACATAGTGACCTTTTGCTATAATTTCATGAAAATGAACTTAATAATTATAACCCATGAATTTTTTGAAGGCTTAAATAAAATATTATAGTAAAGCACACAGAACAAATGCTTGATACGCACTAAAGACTCAATAAGTGTTAGCTGTTGTGACCATTATTGTCATCATCAATCTTTATCATCACCATGACAGGGAATAAGAAAGGAAGCTCCAAATAAATGACATTTTGCCTAATTTGGTTACTGTAGTAGAAGTCGGGCATATTTACACTTCTGTTTGGCTTATTACACACACACACACACACACACACACACACACACCTTATAGAATGTTTAGAACTCTGATGTTAGAACATTTGATTATTTTTATGTTGAAGTTTAATTTTAAAGGATTAAGCCAAATAGAATTTTCTGTGAAAAATATTATTTATTTCTGAAGTCTTTATAAATTTTACATATGCAATAAAAATTACTATTGAGTTTATTGCTTTCAACTATAGCTAAAGAAAATGACAAAACAGTAAAACTATACTGTCATGTGTCCTTTTGTTGATGTGTTCCTTGCCTGCTGGTAGGAGTGTGTTAATCAGCCTTCCATTACTGGAACAAATGCCTGATATAATCAACTTATAAAGAGGAAAGGTTAGATTTGGCTCACAGTTTTGGAAGTCTTAGTCCATGACCAATTGGCTCCATTGTTTGGGGCCTGTAGTAGCATAATACATCATGGCGGAGTAGGAAAAAGAGGAAAAGATGAGGTTCCCGTATTCCCTTTGAGGGCACACTCCATTTAACATATGAGACTTTAGTGGCACATTCCAAATCCAAACTATAGCAATGAGTTCATTTCAGGATGCTCACATACCCCAACCCTGTTCTGTGTTTCCCTGCATTGCTATCTCATGCTCTACTTCATTTTTTCATAATAAGGTTTTTAAAAAATCAATTAATGCTAACTAACAACAATAGAAAATGCAATATTTAAAGATGTGCAAGAGAAAAAGTGAATAAAACAGAGTATATGAAACATTTTGTTCATTTTTACATAAATAGTACTTAAAGATAGGCAGAAGATGAGGCACCCTCTCCCCCAGTACTGGGATTGAACCCAGGGGATTCTATCACCGTGCCGAGCAGAAAATGAGACTTCCTAATGCTGCCACACACCAAAGAGGGAAAAAAACCTACAACAAAAACATGAGCTGAGGGATAAACACCCAGCTCCCAGACAAATCCATACAACAGATTTATTTCCCAAATGGCCAATGCATAACATTATCAGTGCCTACAAATTAAAGTAAATTTAGCTTCCTCAATTGCAAAATGCAGTTTTAAATAATCTTGACTATTACCAGGCCATTGTGGAGTGTTTAGTTAAAGTCACTTTAAGGAGGTCAAGTACAAAATGTTTCAGCTCTTCTATAACAATGATGGAAATGACAGCACCAAATTAGAGCATTAGAATATCAAAGATTAAACATGAAAGGAACCTTGAAATCATCTCACCCTAATCTCTTAAATTACACAGAAGAAAATTGAATGTTAATAAATGTTAAGGTACACTACTGTGGTTGGACAGGAGAAAGAAATTCTAATGTTCTATAACACAGTAAAATAACTACAGTTGATAACAATTAATTGAACATTTCAAAATAACAAGTAGAGAAGATTTTAAATGTTGCCAACACAAAGATGGTTGTCTGAGGTGATGGATATGCCAATTATCCTAATCATTGCATATTGTATACATGTATTGAAGTATCACACTGGCTGGGTGTGGTGGCACATGCCTGTAATCTCAGCGGTTCAGGAGGCTGAGACCGGAGGATCTCAAGTTCAAAGCCAACCTCAACAACAGTGAAGCACTAAGCAACTCAGTGAGAACCTGTCTCTAAATAAAATACAAAATAGGGCTGGGGATGGGGCTCAGTGGTCGAGTGCCTCTGAGCTCAATCCCCAGTAACCCCCTCAAAAAAAGAAATGTCTCACTGTACCTCATAAACATGCACAATTACTGTGTGTTGAAAAGAAAAATTGATGAAAAAATAGTGGAGGGTCTGAGGTTTTACTGTTTATAAACTGATGCATTTTCACATATGCTGGCAGCAAAACATGAGACCCTGGGTCAGAGACAAGGACTTGATCACCGGCATCACAGCAAGCACACGAGCTCCCTGAGCTTCCTGTTTACCTAGATTTCTGCTGTTTCTCAAGTCTGGTGGGGAGATGAGGGTGTGGAGCATTGCACATCCAGTAGATTTGTGTCACAACTGAGGAACCTGCAGCTCGGAAAACCCTCAGTCTTGAAGGGAGCTGTTAGTGGACCTGCCTAATGTTTCCCTGAAAGAAAAATTGCTTTACCACTCTGGTCAATAAACAAATATGTCATCTGGCCTGGAGAGCAACATTAGCTATGCAAACATCTGTGCAAACAAAACAGAGATGTCAAAGCCTCTTGCTCAGAAGATGTGCAGAGCACATATAAGAGGTTACTAAAGATCATCAACTGAGCCAGGCATGGTGGTACAGCCACTCAGGAGGCTGAGGCAGGAAGCTTGCAAGTTTGAGATAAGCCTCAGCAACTTAGCAAGATTCTCTCTCTCTCTCTCTCTCTCTCTCTCTCTCTGAATGTGTGTATGTGTGTGTATATATATATATAAACAATTAAAGTGCTAAGTTCTTAACTAGTACAAAAATATGGTATAAACACATTAGTTAATATTTGGTAGACAGGTAAATACACCCTCAGGTGATATCAAAGAAATTATTCTTCTTGAATACTGGCAGAACCTATGACTTAGTTTTAACTAATAAGATATGCCAAGGGTGATAAGATGCCTCTGCTGTGATTAGGTTGTCTGTCTATCTATCTATCATCTATCTATCTATCTATCTATCTATCTATCTATCTATCTATCTCTTAGCAGATCTACAATACATAGAAGGTCATATTAGCAGATGAAGTTTAAAACTTGCTACCTTAAGGAAGCAAACTGCCATATTTTGACTGCCTTTAGAAAGATTCATTATGGGTGGTCTCTAAGACCTCAGAGTAGATTCCATCGAACAACCAAATCTAGGGCCCCACTCATACAGCCTCACCAGGTGCAGTGAGCCAAACCTGTAATCCCAGCTACTCAGGAAGCTGAGGCTGGAGGAGCACAAATTTGAGGCCAGCTTCAGCAATTCAGTGAGACCTTCAGCAACTTAGTGAGAATTTGTCTCAAAATACAAAATATGAAAAGGACCGGGGATGTGGCTCAGTGGTAAAGTACCTCTGGATTCAATCTCCAGTACCAAATAACACCAACAACAAAAACCATAGAACCTCAAGGAAGAGAATTCTGCCAAAACCTGAATGAGAATGATGTAGATTGTAAATTGACAGTCCAGATGAGACTGTGGTTCATCCAAGATCTTTTTTTTTTTCCCCAGTACTGGGGATTGAACCCGGAAGTGCTTAACCACTGAACCACATTGTAGCCCTTTTTGTATTTTATTTAGAGACAGGATCTCACTAAGTTGCTTAGGACCTCGGTAAGTTGCTGAGGCTGGCTTTGGACTCATGATCCTTCTGCCCTCAGCCTCCTGACCCATGGGGATTACAGGTGTGTGCCACTATGCCCAGCTCAGCCAAGATCTTGAAACCTTGAGCAGAGAACCCAGTTGAGCTGTGCACAGACTCTTGACCCAGAGAAACTGGGTTAGTAAATATGTGCCGCTTTAAGATACTAAATTTGGAATAATTTGTTATTCAAAAATAGAAAATTAGCCAAGGTCAGTGGCACACGCCTGTAATCCCAGTAGTTTGTGAGGCTGAGGCAGGACTATTGCAAGCTCAAAGCCAGCCTCAAAAATTAGCAAGGTCCTAAGCAATTTAGCAAGATCCTGTCTCTAAATAAAAAATAAAAAAGGGCTGGAGATGTAGCTCAGTGGTTAAGTGACCCTGGGTTCAACCCCTGGTACCAAAAAAAGAAAGATAGAAAATTAATACAATAGCTCAGCAGAAAATAGCATTTAATCTCTTTTATCCCAATAAAATAAAAACCAGATCATCTTGAAATTTATCCTGTAAACTGAGTTCACCTTGGCCTAGAAGCTTAGGCAGATCTTACTTAGATCATTCCTCAGATTTTCTAAATTATTTCTATCAACAAATCTGGTTGTTTGTTTATTTTACTTCATAGTCATTCCACCCAGAATAAAGCCTTCAGTTGATTCCCCATTTCCTTTGTTGAAACCACATCAATTATTCCAATTCACAATCTCTCCTTACTGAATCTATAATTAGTATGTTAGAATAAAACTCAGCATTTAATTGTTCTTATTGTATTGTTCCTCCAGCATAATTATAGGTCCTCTGTTTTACAGACTCCTTTTATTTTTATTTTTAATTAACACACAGTAATATTTACGGGCCACATCTTTATACCCTGGATACTGCAGAATTGCTCAGTGTAAAATTGCCTCCCTCCTCCTGTTCTACCTAGCTGTTTTGACTCAGCCTCAAAACCCAAGACAGAGTTATTAGTGGGAGGAGGGAGGAGGAAAAAAAAAAAAAAAAAAAACCTCTAGGAGAAAAATGAGGTCAAAATTGCTTTCTGGGTTAGTTCTATTTTCAGTCACTGTTTGGCATAATTCATCCTCATGTCAGAGGGTACATCCATTTGAATACTCAGCATCAGCCTTTATGTATAAATTAAATCAGAGTTTTAACATAGTTGCTCCAAAAGGAATAATGAAATGGGTAACTGGATGATCATAAAAATGAGGAGGAAAGAAACAACAACGATACTTCTAAAACCACAGACATTGTAAATAAGTAAACATGTGTCTGATGATGGGATGCTGATAAATCTAGGTTACGATCTCATTAGGCCAGTCGCTTCTCATCCCTAAAATTCTCTGGGGTGGCAAGCAGCCAATGTGCTTGGGATGATGTATCATAAAACCCTGCATCATAAACCTCTTGTGTTTCACCTCAAACTGGAATGTATCTGTCAAGGAAGAATAGCAGATAGTGTTGGGTTTGGCTTTCTGCTTTAAAAAAGAACTAATTAAGCTAAAAAGGTGAATAATGATTGTTCACTCCCAATAATTTTGCTTGTTTTCTATAGTAACTAGAAGAGGACAAAAGCCAAACATCTGTAAGAACTCATTCATTAAAAAAAAAAAAAAAAAAACGTGATATAGGGATATTTTTTGGACCATCCATGATTGAGAATCTCTCTTTCAGAGACGCAATCTAAAATGTCTGCTCTTCTCCTATTTACATGACTGAGGATTTTCAGAACTGTATAAATATTGAACCAATCCTCCCAATCCTCCTGTCATTCAGCTTTAAACGAGTAGCTACTTACTGCTTCCTTTTGGCATTAACGGATTTTTGGCTGGCATGGTGGCTCATGCCTGTAATCCAAGTGACTCAGGAAGCTGAGGCAGAAGGATCACATATTTGAGGCCAGCCTAGGTAACTTGATGAGATCCTGTCTCAAAATAGAAAATAAAAAGGACTGAGGATGTAGCTCAGTAGTAAAGCAGTCGTGTGTTCAATCATCAGTAGCAAAAAGAAAAAAGAAAAAGAAAAAGGAAAGAAAAAATTAACTCATTTGTATAACTTCCTTTTAAAGATAACTGTGGTAAATTTATGGTTATAATTCCAAATCACAAAACCTAAGGATAGAGATAGTGATAATATATTAATGACATAAGTGCATCTTTTATTATATACATTTCTTTATATCGAACATCTTGCTTTTGAGTACATTACTTGAATTTCAGTTTCTGAGTTGGTTGTGTGAATGCAGTGCTGGGATTGAACTCAGGGCTTCCCACATGATAAACACATGTTCTACCATTGAAGTGCTCTTCCCACCCCATCCTCAGCCCTTAGCCATGTTTTGGTTGATAATTATTTGGTGCTGATAACTACTCTCCAATATATAGAATTTCAAAACAGTACGCAAATTACCAAACGACTTAGGAAGTTTAAAGTATTGAAGGTATTAAATAATAACTTTTAATGCCTGGCTTGTGCTTAGTGCCCAGTGTGTACTTGGAGAATTAGCAATAGCAAAACAAGTAAATATGGACAAGTTGGCTTGTGATACATGTTCTCAGTTTTGTTTGCTTGTTTTTCTCTTGTTAATTTTCCTAATATAGACTAAGCACTAAATACAATCAAGGCACTAAGGAATTTTTTAATGGAGGTTTTATAGGTTGAAGGGCAATGACACAGAGAGAAATATATGTGAAAAAATAAGGAGTAACTGAAATTTCTTTTTCTGATGCTGGGAATTGAACCCAGGGCCTCATACATGCTAGCCAAGTGCTCTACGACTGAGTTACACCCCCAACACTTTTTATTTTATTTTTGAGACAGAGTCTCATTAGATTGCCCAGGCTAACCTTGAACTTCAAATCCTCTTGCTTCAGCCTCCTGAGTGGCTGGGGTTATAAGCAAGTGCCACCACACTTGATTTAGAAATGATCTTTTTGGGTGCAGGCTGGGGCTGGGGCTCATTGGTTGAATGTTTGCCTAATATATGTGAGGCACTGGGTTCAATCCTTAGCACCACATAAAAAATAAATAAATAAAATAAAGCTATTGTGTAAAACAAACAACAACAAAACAAAACAAAAAAAAAAAAAAACAAAACACCACCAGTGCCAGTTATGATTGCAGATGCCTATGATCCCAGCTACTTGGGAAGCTAAAGCAAGAGGATTTCAAACTCAAGGCCAGTCAGCCAGGCACAGTGGTACACACCTGTAATCCTAGTAACTCAGAAAGCTGAAGCAGGAAGATCTCAAATTCAAAGCCAGCCTCAGCAATTTAGCAAGGCCCTAAGCAATTGAGCAAGACCCTGTCTCAACAAATAAAAATTTAAAAAAGGTCAAGGATGTGGCTCAGTGGTTAAGTACCCCCTTGGTTCAATCCCTTGCACAAAACAAAAGGCTGGGGTGGGGAGGGCTGGGAGGCTCTAGCTCAGTGCAAGAGTGCCCCTGCATTCAATCCCAAAAAATAATAAATCAAAAAATAATAAGTAAATAAAGGCTGGGAATATGGCTCCATGGAAGAGTACTTGCCTACCATGCCTGAGTCCTGAGTTCCATCCCCCAAACCACCCAAAATAAAATAAATACAGTGTTTTGTTTTCTTCTCCTTTTACTTTTTGTTATACTGGGATCAAGCCCAGGACCTCCACATTCCTAGGCAAGCACTCTACCACTGAGCTACATCTACAACCCTAAGAAATATAAGTGTAAATAAATGATGAAAAATAAAAAGAAACAGATTGTTTAATGCAAATATTATTATATTTGACAGATTTCAACATGTAGCTTTAAAACGGAAGACAACAATATACAAAGTATGGATGGGACAAGAGGGAATGTACTGTCATATGTTTCTTACAATTTACAACTTGGTATAAATTACATATTAATTCAATTAATTGTGTGTGTGCAGTGCTAAGATTGAACCTAGGGCCTCCCACATGCTAAGCACATATTCTACCACTGATGTGTGGGACCTAGAGATGTAGCGCCATGATAAAGTGCTTACCTAGTACACATGAAGTCCTGGGTTTAATCCCAAGCACTACAGAGAAAAAAGTGATGAGTCCTGAGTATGTAATGCAAATCATGAGCAAGATTAAAAAATAAAATAGAAAGAAGTACTTAAGAAGCTGGAAAGAGGGCTGGGGATATGGCTTAGTTGGTAGAGTGCTCACCTTGCATGCACCAAGCCCTGGGGTTCAATCTCCAGCACCACAAAAAAAAAAAGGGAGGAGGAGGAGGAGGAGGAGGAGGAGGAGGAGGAGTTGGAGGAGGAGGAGGAGGAGGAGGAAAAGAATAGGGGTGGTAGGGCAGGCCCATAATCCCAGCCACTCAGAAGGCTGAGGCAGGAGAATCACATATATTGGAGGCCAGATTCAGCAGTTTAGCAAGATCCTGTCTCAAAATAAAAAATTAAAAAGGACTGGGGTTGTAGCTCAAAGGTAAAGAGCCCCTGGATTCAATCTCCAAGACCAAAAAGAAAAAGAGACAAAATTAACAGAAAGGAAAAATGAACAAATCCATAATATTAATTACAGATTTTAACACTTATCTCTCAGCAATTTATAGAATAATTGCATAAAAAATCAATAAGGATTAAGAGATTTGGATTTGAATCTCAACCACCTTGACCTAATTGATTTTTATAGAACATTATACCCAATAATTTTAGATTACACATTATTTCCAGGAACGCATGAGAAGTTCACAAATATAAACTGTACAGGGTCCTTACAGCAAAGGTCATCAAATTTTTAAGGATTGGAATCTTAAGGAATAAGTTTTCTAAACATGGCTGTATTACATTAGGAATAAATAACAATGTAATAACTAAACAACTCCCCAACATTTGGAAATCAAACAAAAAATGCAAGGGAAACTAAGCTGAAAGATAATGAAAATACAACTAAATATGTAATATGAAGTTGAACAGGACTTAAAAGAAAATTCAGATTTAAATCTCATATTAAAGATTTTTAAATTGAGTAAACTTCTATTTTAAGAAGCTAGAGAGCCAGGCATGGTGGTGCATGCCTGTATGCCCAAAAACTTGAGAGGCTGATGCAAGAGAATCACAAGTTCAAAGCCAGCCTCAGAAACTTGGCAAGACCCAATCTCAAAAGAAAAAATTTAAAAAGCTGAGGATGTAGCTTAGTGGTAAAGTGCCCCTGACTAAATAAATAAATAAGAAGCATTCCTGGGTTCAACTCCAGTACCCACTCTCCCACCACCGCCAGAAAAAGAAAGGGGAAAAGAATTAAGTGCTGAAAATCAGGCACAGTGCCACATGCCTATAAACCCAGTGATTTGGGAAGCTGTGGGCAGGAGGATCAAAAGTTTGAGGCCAGCCTCAGGAACTTAGTTAGAACCTGTTTCAAAATAAAAAGAGATTGGGATATAACTCAGTGGTGGAACCCCCCTGGGCTCAGTCCCCAGTACTATACATACATACACACACATACACACAAGAAGCAGCTAGAGAAAGAAGACAAATTAAAACCAAAGTTAAGTAGAAAGCCCTGAGAGCAGAAATGAGTAAAATGTTAAATAGATAAACAATAAGAAGACCAAAAGTAATGGTAATGGTAATAAAATCTTTAGAAATAATAATAAAATAGGTAAATCCTTTGAAAGATTAAGAAAAAAGAGAGAAAATATACATTGCATTAACAATATCATAAATAAAAGGGGGTTATGTATATTATAATGTCAAAATAAAAAGGGCTGGGTGTGTAGTTCAATGGCAGAGCACCCTAGGTTCTATCTCCGGTACTTAAAAAAAAAATAATAAAAATTAAATAAATATGTGTGTGCGAGAGTATATGTGTGTAAGAGTCTGTGTTTTGTTTTGTTTTGTTTTCTCTTTGGTAGTGGGGGTTGAATCCAGGGGTATTTTACCACTGAGCTACATCCCTAGCCCTTTTTTATTTATTATTTTGAGACATGATCTCACTAAGTTGCTGAGGTTTCTTACTAAGCTGCCCATGCTGGCCTCAGAACTTACCATCCTCCTACCTCAGCTTCCTGAGTCACTGAGATTAGAGACATGTGCCATCATGCCTCACACACACACACATACATATATATGTATGTGTGTGTGTGTGTGTGTATATATATATATATATATATATATATATATATATATATATATATATATGTTTTCCCCCTGAGGCAAAACTTTTGACCCCATTTGAAAAAATATTATTCCTATATTTTGACCTGAAGCTCTTTTGAAATTATTTGTGTCGAGTCCTGCAAGAGCTCTTTATTATCACCTGAACTGTTGCTTAATTTTCTTAATAGCCACTCCTCAGTGTACATTTTTGTCTTCTGGTATGTGCCAGTCACCTTTCCCAGGTACTGGAAACGTAAAGTAAATAAGACTTGGTTAAGGGCTCATTGTGAAATCTTGAAAGAATTTTCTATTGTCAGAACAACTGGAAAGGAAGCCCTATGAAGTGGAGAGCCAGCTCTCATGCATCTTTTGATTCCTCAAGAGTCCAAAACAGAGTCTGGGCACACGCCTGTAATCCCAGCGGCTCGGGAGGCATAAGCAGGAGGGTTGTGAGTTCAAAGCCAGCCTCAGCAAAAGTGAGGCACTAAGCAACTCAGTGAGACCCTATCTGTAATATAATACAAAATAGGGCTGGGATGTGGCTCATTGGTGGAGTGATCCTGAGTTCAATCCCTGGTACCTCCACCCCCCCCCCCAAAAAAAAAGCCAGTCCAAACAGAGTGTGTTTACAAAGTAGATACTCAATGTTCAATAATTGATTAGACTTGAAAGGCAATGTTTTATTCTCTCAGTTAATCTTGGT
Source organism: Marmota flaviventris (assembly GCF_047511675.1). Taxonomy (NCBI): domain Eukaryota; kingdom Metazoa; phylum Chordata; class Mammalia; order Rodentia; family Sciuridae; genus Marmota; species Marmota flaviventris. The sequence continues at coordinate 68,470,139 of NC_092505.1, read as the reverse complement.
AGTCCCACCTGATGGGGAAGAAAAACACCACTCTATTTCTGTTTTCTGCTTTCGAGTAAAAAAGTGGTGAGTCTGTTTATGTTGGCAGTTGTGGTGAAGGGGAGGCTGTTTGGTGATGGCGACAGGTATGACAGCCACTGTGGTCATTTGGAAGCAAACAAATCATAAAGCTGACCTGGCCGGGCGCAGATCCTTACCAGTCAGCATCACAGATGGATAGCTATTTAAGGGTCAGCAGTGATGGATAGGATTTGCTCAAAATAGCACAATACATTCAGCTCCCAGGGACAATGAACATTTATCACTGATGATTAATCCTTTCATGAGTCCATTTTGAGGCTAACGTGACTCTTGCCTTCCTTTTTCTTGTGTGTCAGGCTACTATACTGCTCACTCAGGAAGTGCTCACCTGCAGGTGCGCTGTCATAGCTCTGGGTATTTAATCATGAGACCACGTGGTGGATCAGGCCCAGCTCCTAAGACTGACCTACAGGCCCTGTGCAGCATGTGCCAGGCCTTATCATTTCCCCTGTAGAAATGCTCTTTTATTTACACTGTAAGATGGCACCTACTAGAAAATTCAGCATAATCCCTGAAAGGGATTAGACATTATTAGCACAATTTATTATCTCTCTCTCCTCTCTCTCTCTCTTTTTTTTTTTTTTGGAACAGGGACTGCAGTCAGAGGTGCTTAACCCTGAGCCACATCCTCAGCCCTTTTTCACATTTTATTTAGAGACAGAGTCTTGCTGAGTTGCTTAGGGCCTCACTGTTCACTGAGACTGGCTTTGAACTCAAGATCCTTCTGCCTCAGCCTCCTGAGCCTCTAGGATTACAGGATGTGCCACCACTTCTGGCTTCTTATTTTGTATTTTTTGGTACCAGGAATTGAACCCAGAGTGTTTAACTCTAGCCACATCTTCAGCCTTTTATATGTGTGTGTGTGTGTGTGTATACTTTTTTTTTTTTTTTGAAACAAGGTCTCACTGAGTTGCTTAGGGCCTCACTAAATTGCTGAGGCTGGATTTGAATTTATAATCCTCCTGCCTCAGCCTCCTTAGCCACTGGGATTACAGGTGTATGCCACTACGCTGGACTGACATTGGCATATTTTAAAGCTATAAATTAGCATGTTAATTCTCAAAGAGAAAAGCTCTCAGGAAGAATAAGCTTATGTAGCACTGGTAAGTTTTAAAATACACTGCACAAATTCTAACTGCCCAAGAGGGTAGGTAAAAATGTGGTGGCCTTGAGAATAGGACCCCCCAAAAAGAAGAGCTATTTTACAATTATGCTTCTCTGGGTGTTTAATTGTTCTTGTGTGTGCTCCTCCCTAACTGTGGTATCCTCTTCAGAGCAGAAACCAGGTTCTACACACCTTGGCCTCCTAACTGTGCTTCACAGACCAATGTCATTGTTATCACCTGGGAGCTTACTAAATATGAAGAATCACAGGCTCCACCCAAAACCCATTGAGTGTATGTCAGAATCTGCATCTTAAATTTTTTCCAAGTGATTTAAATAAATAGGAAAATTTAAGGAACACTACAGCAGTGAGCATAGTACCTTATGCAACACAAGACTCAGTACAAGGCTGGGGTGTAGCTCACCAGTAGAACATACAGTCTCCATCCAGGAGCCCCCAGATGGGATCCCAGTACAGGGAGGGAGCAGGACTCTAACAAGTGGCACATGCCTATAATCCCAGCTACTCGAAGGCCTGAAGTATGGGAACCTCAAAGTCAATTTCACCCAGGGCAACTTAGTGAGACTCTATTTCAAAACAAAACAAAGGGCTGAGATGTAGCTCAGTGGTAGAGCACCCCTGATTTCACCATCACCTACACAAAAACATGTATGTAGATACAGAGAGAGGAAGATTTGGAGTGTGCTTTTGTGCAAAGGATAGTGGGATAGAGAGGGAAGCTAAATCCTTATCTTTCATAGTAGAAAGATGACAAATCTAAAATGCAAAATTAAGTAGTGATTCAAGCATATTTTAGCAATACAGTGGCTAAAACTAAAAAGGGTCAACTTCACATATTCAAAGTGTTGGACTCTAGGAAAAGAAAAATGGAGGGGGACAGACTAGGGAATTGCATTGCTTAGCAAGTCTTTTAGAAGTGGCTGTACTTTTAAACTGTTCACACAGTTCACTGACTACGTGAATGCCTTTAAACGACATAGACAAAGGATTAAAACAAAAATTGTGAAAGAAAAAGAAAGTCACACACCATCAGGGAAGGAAGGAGTCACAGACATTATGCTTCAGTCCTTGCCCTTGTCCTCAGGGTACACGTGCAGGTTCAGTTCTTGCCTGACCTTAACCTTGGGGTTCCTGCACTTCAGCAGCAGAAAATGTGACAGAATTAGGAGAGTAAATAGTTACTGAGGAGACGACCTATAAAAGACAAAGAGGGCACAGTACTGGGCAGGGGAGTTGTCAGACTGATGTGCACTTGACAAAATCTCCCGTGGGGAGCTCAGGAGCCAGGATTAGAGGAGTCAGACACTGGAGAAAATGGGCCTGGCCATTGTGCTACCACCTAGCCAGTCATTAGGAAAAGAGAAGGATCTTGGCTTGAATACTACCTGGAGGCTGTCAGCGAACCACTCTCCTTAAAGCCAGGCAGTGAATTTGTTTTCTCTCTCTCTCTCTCTTTTTTTTTTTTTTTTTACCAGGGATTGAACCCAAGGGCACTTAACCACTAAGTCACATCCCTAGCCCTTTTTATTTTTATTTTTTTATTTTGAGACACAGCCTTGGCTAAATTGCTTAGAACCTTGCTAAGTTGCTGAGACTGGCCTTGAACTTGCAATCCTCCTACCTCAGACTCCAGAGTTGCTGGAATTACAGACATGTGCCACAGAAGTGAGTTCTTTCTTATTTATTTATTGAGAGAGAGAGAGAGAGAATTTTTTTAATATCTATTTTTTAGTTCTCGGCAGACACAACATCTTTGCTGGTATGTGGTGCTGAGGATCGAACCCGGGCCACATGCATGCCAGGCGAGCGCGCTACCGCCTGAGCCACATCCCCAGCCCAAGTGAGTTCTTTCTTGAAGGGAGATTTGAACTCTATATCTCAGTGTTGCTCATCCTTTTTTCTGCTTTTTTTTTTTTTTTTTTTAATGAATGTGCATCCCCAGGGCTGTGTATTCACATACTGCTTGCTGCCTATTTTGCACTTACATTCTACTTTTATTTGCATTTATCTTAATAACAATGAAGCTATTATTATATCAAAAATATTATAACATTAAATCCAACACAATGTGCATGTTCATTTTAAACAAATAGAAAGGGTTATAATGAAAACCATGTCCCTAGACCAGGTTCCAGCAGCCCCAGACGCCCATTCCAGTAGAAACACAATTGTCAGTTCTTCGCATATCTTTTTAGACATAACCTATAGGCTAAATGCATTAATATATGTGAACTGGGGCTGAGCCTCAATGGTAGAACACTTGCCTAGCATGCACAGGGTCCTGGTTTTCAATCCAGCACTGAAAAAAAATGTACATATATGTGAACTTTTAAGTACCTTTCCAAACTCAAGCTAAATACCATCCAAGCATTTGCTGTTAGCAACAGTAACAGTAGTAGAAGTAGGGTGTTAATAGTGGTGCTTACTGGAAGTTACTAGCATATATCTAACTGGATTCTTTTTGAAGTCCCAGGATTGAACCCAGGGCCTCACATGTGCTAGGCCTGCGTTCTGGCACGGTTAGATCCCCAGCCCATTTCATGTTTTATTTTAAGACAGAGTCTTGCTAAGTTGCCCAGGCTGATCTCACATTTGTGATCCTCCTGCCTCAGTCTCTGGAGTAGTTGGGATTACAGGTAGGCACTACCATGCCTGGCTTGCTTGAGTATTTTTCAATGGCATTATAATATAAGGGTATGTGTACAGTAATAGAACATTTAAAGCACTTCCCCTAGAAGGGATAATGAATAACAAAAAGTTACTAGAGTTGGCATAGTCTCTGAAGAACATAATAAACGAAGACAGCAATTAGAGATGCTCTGAACTGGAGCATTAAAGTGAAAAATGGAGAGCTTTGTGCTAACTTGATGTTGAGAAGAGGTGGGAGTCTTATGTTCAGCCTCATCTCTAATTAAGTATAAGTTCTGGAAACTTACACCTAATACAGTCAACTGGCATAGCCACATGTTTTTTACTGACAGAGATTTCACATACAGGGACACTGAGAAGAGAGATTTAATTAAATCACCTTCACCAGAAGGTAACTACTTAAGGTGTTTGCTCGAAAGCGGGGAAAGTGCTGATGGCTTCAATATTACTTTTGAGGAGTACACAAACTACAGAGATGTTCTCATTTCAATAACTTATTTCAGATACACATATTCTCAATTTAAAGAAGCATAGTGTTGAAGAAAAATAACTCTAGGCCCGCATTTCCTGGGGTTTTGAATTATCAGCCTACCATTGATAGCTGGGTCTCCTAGGGTAAATTGCTTAAGCTTCCTTGTCTGTAAAATGGAGGTGATAATACTACTTTTTTTATTACGTTGTTGTGAGTATCAACTGAGTTAATGTATGTGAAGGATTCTACGAGTATTTGCTGCTGTTAGCAATCAGCTCTTGTCACTGAATAGATTAATACTCAGTAATGATGAAAATATTTTCATTTAAAAGGGATCCACATCAAGCAATGGAGTTTCAACTGATTTTGTTATGCTCGAATTCTGGACCCCCAAAAGACCACCAGAGACCAAGATCGATGTAAGCAGCAAAGAGGTGTTTATTGCAAGCTAGCTGGGTCCTCTACACGCACACAACAACTGGTGATGCTGAGAGGCCCCGAGGCCAGGGTTTGCAGCAGTTTTATACACTCTTTGGGGAAGGCAGGGTCTCCACATATATCATAGCATCTCTTAGCAAATCATCACACACCGCGGGAAAATTATAAAACAACCCTAAAACATGATTAGTGTAGTCACTGGTGGGAACAAGTTGGGTATGGGTGATTGGCTAGTACAAGAGGGGGATTCATTTGAACTGATTGGTTTAGGCCACGAGGGGAGTACGTGCTGAACTACATGGTTTCCCAACATGTTATCAACCACCATAAACTACTGGGAGGGTCATCTGTCATCCCAGGTTGCCGCAGTCTGGCTGGGCACAATTCAGGAGCCACTTATCAAGCAGAAACGAACTTTATTTTTAGAACACACACACACACACACACACACACACACGCCACACCACATAAGCTCTTCAGGAATTCCCTCAGAGCCCAACTGCCACCACCAGCTTCCCACAAGCCTCACAACCCCCCCCCCCACTCCTCCTGCTCTTGAGGCTGATTGGCTGGGTTGCATGGGCGGAGCCAAAAAAAGTCCCCCAATGAGCAGCTCCGTGGTCTGAAAGGGCGGGGAAATAGCCCAATGAGCATCACCGCAGAGGAGCCAATCAGCTGGCAGCTAGAAGTTTGCTGGGGCCACTGTGAGCCAATCATCAGCTGGCAGCTGGAAGTTTGCTGGGGCCCCTTTGGCTGTGGCTCTCAACACCAGATATTTTTCCTGTCTCATGTTGATTGGTGGCTGCTAGGGGGTTGCTACGGGTTCCCAGGTAGCCTGACTGAGTCAGGGACACCTGGTGCAGCAGATCTCTCCTGTTATTTGTAGATAAACAACTCAGCAGGGTGGGTATGTGCCTAGGAGTGCTCTGTGGGTCTTTCCAAGGACAAGGGTCATGCCCCTTTCCTTGGACAAGCTTTGCTCTGAGGTAGAGGCTGGTTTTCAATTTATGACACTACAAAACTGCATTTAGAACCCAAAAATCATTCCATCAACAGTAAGTTTTAGCTTTGACACATCTGACAACAGAGCTGAAGAATTTGGCCACAGGAGAGGTTGTTGTAGTAGAAGTGACATAATATATACTCAAAAACATTACAAAGGGCTGGGGATATAGCTCAGTGGTAGAGGATTTGCCCAGAATGTACAAAGACTTGGGTTCAATCCCTAATACCAACAAAACAAAACACTATGCCACATTTCCCAGAGGATATCACACCACTGGTACTTTAAAAATGATTAATAGTGCTAATGAACATTTAGCACTCTTGGAAGCATAGCTTAATTGACTACACTGTCCTGGGGGAATGACAGTGGAGTGTAAGAATGGAATCCTGGCTTTACTTGAGTCAACTTTTGAAGCCAAGAAAAATTAAATAAGAATAGGTATCCATGTGTATAAGAGATGTTATTTGAACAGTATTCTATTTAAAAAGTCATCAAGAGTCATCAGGGCATACTGGGATTAGAAATAGAAAACATATTACTAATTTACATTGGACCTGCACCATTGCTTTAAGCATCCTATCTTTGCTTGTTGAATGAAACTTCACCAGAGAAGTTGTGCTATTCCTAAATTTCAGGTACATGCACAACCTAGAAGCTACTTCCATTAGAGGGCGCTCCTGAGACAAGATTAGTTACAGCGGCATAATCGCTTGGAGAAAATAGTTGAAGCAGAAGTAGTTAAGCAAACCACAGACCCACATGGTTTTTGAATAAGAACGTTCTAGAATTCCTTAGCTGCATTAGCAAAACTATCGGTGAAGGGTTAATTGGACCCACAGATTCTTTTGTAGAATTCTCTAAGGAAAGTTAATTAAAGATATTAGCATCTTGGTTGGAAACCTAGAAATATAACATGACAATCACAGCCTTGAGGAAACACTTATTTAAGACAAATGAGCCAGTTTTGGTGGTGCACAACTATAATCCCAGTGACTCTGGAGGCAGGAGCGCAGCAAGTTTGGGGTCAACCTGGGCAATAAAAGAGAACCTGACTAAAAAAAATTAAAAAAAAAAAAAAAAAAAAAAACTTAAAAAGCCTAGGAAATGTAACTCAGTGGTAGAACATCCTGGGGTTCAATCCATACATAGAACCTCCAAAAAAAAGACAAATGATATTTCTAATGAAAAGTAAAATTACAACAAAAGGCATAATTGGGCCTTAGTGTCTGTGGGGTATTAGTACACACACACACACACACACATCTTCAGATGTTCAAGTCCTTTATATAAAAGGACTTTACATAATATTTGCATCTGTCCCACATACATCCTCCCATATACTGTATTTATTTATTTTATTTTTTATTTTTTGAGAGCCGAGGATATAATATAATGGTAGAGTACTTGCTTCACATGCACATATGAAACTTTGGGTTCTATCATCAGCACTGTCAAAACACAAAAAAGGAAAAATTTTTTTAAACTTATATTTTTTTTTTAAATGTTTGTAGTACTGGGGATTGAACCCAGGGCCTCACACATGCTAGCCAAATGCTCTATCACTGAGTTCCCCTTCCAGTCTTTCCCATATACTTTAAATCATCTCTAGATTACTTATAATGTCTAGTACAATGTAAATGCTGTAAAAATAGTTGTTATGCTGATTTTTAGGGAATCATGACAAAGAAAAAATATGTCTGTACATGTTCAGTACAGAAGCAATTTATTTTTCCATATGTTTTGGTTCCATGGTTGGTTGAACCTCATGTAATCTGCCGTTTTGGGGGGCTAACTGTATGTACTGCACAATAATAATTCAGAAAACAAAGTAGCTCTCAACTTTTCTGTGAAGAGGCCTCTGCTTTTGATTGGAGAGGCTGGAGCAGGGAAAGTTAGTGGGAAGGACAAGGTCAGTTGAGAAGATCAACAGGAACTAAGGTCTAGAAATACAAGAGAGGAGCCGGTGGGTGGTGCAGTTCAGTGGTAGAGGACACACTAGTGTGCTCAGGGGCCTGGGCTCAGGCCCCAACACTGAAAGAAAAGAAATACATGAGAGCAAGAACACTGGTGCAAGTGAGCAGGAATACATATTTTTATCCTGGGAAATATGAAAAAAGTAAAAAAACAAAAAAGCATAAGATTTTGAACAGACCTGAATTTCCTATTAAGACACTGGCAGGATGAAGTAAGAGGTTCAAGCAGGAGAATTTCATGAGGAAAAAGAGTTCAAAATTACTTGACAGGACATTTCAGAGAAAATTACTCCTGGAGAGATGGCACAAAGTACTGCCACCATTCCTGCTATGAGAGCTTCATAACCTTCCAAGTTCCTGCCTTATATTCTACACATTCTTTTGAGGAAAATGGAGAATACAACCCTTAGCTACCATTTTTTTTTTTTTAAGATCTTTTTTTCTCTCATAAAACAACCCTCCCACCAACCTCACTAATCTATCTTGCCCAATCTCAGTACTTGGGACTGAACCCAAGGTACTTTACCATTCAGCTACATTCCCACATCTTCAGCCTTTTTTCATTTTTGTTTTTGTTTTTGTTTTGAGACAGGGTCTCCTTAAATTGCCCAGGCTGGCCTTGAACTTGCAATCCTTCTGCCTTACTCTCCCCAGTTCCTGGGATTACAAGCATGTGCCTCTGCATCCAGCAGTTCAGGGATACTTTCAAATGACTATATTTTGGGGTAATTTCTTAGGCCACAAAAGCTAACTAATAAAATTTGTAATATGCATTAAGATCAATTTATAAAATACAGCTAAGTAAATCTCATAGATGTTTGAGATGTTTAATATGTGCCAGATAGCTTTCATATCAATAAAATCACCTCATTCTTTTTAATAGCCTCATTATATTCCATGGTAACATAATTTAACATCCACTACTAGCTGTATATTGGTTTGATAATTTAAGAATAATAATATTGTATAAAATCCCCCTTAAATCATAAAATCCTATATTAAGTTCCTTTCCAGGATGATGAGGAGCACCAGCAATGATCAGCTAGCTCACTGCAGCTCCCAGCAGGTTCGACTAGGTCTGAATTTCTGGATCACATTTGCAAGCAATATATTCCCCACACCCCCCAGCAAAGTAAATTATCTCTTAAGTTGATTATTGAAGTTGCTTCTTCTGAGAACCCTACATTTTATGAGACTCTTTATTTTTTTTTTAACCCCAAGGTTGTTTCATTGTCCCTAAATAGACACATATTCAAGATTTAACTTCAAGACTCAGGATTCTAACAAATAATCAAATCCTGGCCACTGAACCCTATGACAACTATAGAATATAAAATAGGACTTTGCACATGAAACAGCTGCCCATACCACTGACATCAATTTGTTCTCTATTAAGCAAGGAAAAAAAAAAAAAAAAAAACTCGAATTGATGATTCATCTACATGTCTTTTCTTTCGTCAGCTGAGGATGTGACAGCTTGAGACACAATTTTTAGGTTGATCATCTTTTTGTTTAAAGGGAAGAATTTTTTTTTTAAATCTGAATCTTGCATTATATTTTTAAAAAGCTACATACCCTATTTATTTGTATGAAATTTAAGCATTTTGTTTTATATATCATACAATACCCATCTAAATAAATTATGGTTGCTTTATTTAAGATGGGACTGTTGCTGGGTGCAGTGGCACAGGCTTGTAATTCCAGCAATTTGGGAGGCTGAGGCAAGATTACCACAAGTTCAAGGACAGCCTCAGCAACTTAGCAAGGCCCTAAGCAACTTAGTGAAACTATGTCTCAAATTAAAAAAAATAAGAAGGGCTGGGATAAACCTCAGTGGTATAGTGCCCCTGGGTTCAATCCCTAGAACAAAATTAAATAAATAAAAAATAAATAAAATGAGACCATTTTACTGGGTATGGGGGTGCATGCCTATAATCCTAGTGACTCTGGAGGCCGAACCAGGAGTATTTTAAATTTGAGATCAGCCTGGGCAACTTAGGGAGACCTTGTCGTAAAATAAAATTTAAAAAGGGCTGGGGACATAATTCAGAGGGAGAATATTTGCCTAGCATGCACGAGGTCCTGGATTAAAAAAAAAAAAAGGAAACAAAATGGGCTGCTTCTTGGCCATGGAGAAATAGCTTAAACTTTTGTGGTTCAAATGCTGCCAGAGGATATTGTAAATAGGAATTTTTGATATTTTTTCCTCTTAATAGGTTCATTTACATCTTCTGGAAATTGAACTTGATAGTCATGAGGCCATGTGTCACCACGTTGGAAGGGACAGCTTCCAAGTGCATCTCTCTTCCAGGGGGAAAGAACATGAAGCAGCACAGAGGAAGTTTCTATTTGCCCCCTTGTGACTCTCCCCAACCCTTAGGGCTAGAAAATTCCATTTTGAAGGGCTGGTGATATTGCTCATGGGAAGGGACTTTTTGCTCTGCCAAAAGAAAAAAGAAAAGACTGGGCGTGGTAGTATACACCAGCAATCCCAGCGACTTGGGGTGCAGGAGGAGCACATGTTTGAGGACAGCCTCAGCAATTTAGGGAGGCCCTAAGCAACTTAGCAAGAACCTGTCTCAAAAAAAAAAGGTAAGGCCAGTTCATGGAGGACAAAAACCTCCCATGGAGCAGAAGAGCAAAAAGGGCAAAATTAAAAACAAAACAAAAAACATGCTGAGAATATGACTCAATGGTTAAGCACTCCTTGTTTTAGTCACTGGTATCAGAGAGAGGGAGAGAGAGAGAGAGAAAAGGAAAATTCCATTTTGAGGGGTTGCTGATTTATTTTTACTTCAAAACAGAAACCTAAGAGTTACAGCTTTTTAAACTGGTGAAGGAAAGAATCAAGTGTCTGGGTTCTATTTATTTATTTATTTGGTATCAGAGAGCCACATCTCCAGTCCTTTCATTTAATTTTTTAATTTTTATTTTTTTGGTGGGATTGAACCCAGGGCCTTATGCATGTGAGGTAAGCACTTTACCAACTGAGCTACATTCCCTAGCCCTATTTTATTTATTTATTTATTTATCTATTTATTTATTTATTTTTTGAGATAGGGTCTTACTAGATTGCTCACTAGGTTCCTTCTCTTGCTCAGCTGTTGTGTGATTGGTGGCACATGACATAAATATTACTAAGACTATAGACAAAAAGCCCCTGTTATGGAGGCTTCTTTCTGAAAGTGGTCAGTGAAATAAAATCACCTGAAAGCCCTGTGAAGTTGTAGCAATGACTCAGACTGGCAGGTGGGGAAGAGGTAATTTCATTCCCCGCCATTGCCTTCCCTTCCCCCCCCCCCCCTCCTCCTCCTTCACCTCCTCCTCCTTCTCTCTCTTCTTCTCTTTTTGATGCTGGGGATGGAAGCCAAGCCTTATACATACTAAGCATAAACTCTACCACTGCGCTAGACTCCCAATGCCTCCATTTTCTTTTCCTTCTTTTTTTTTTTTTTAGTACCAGGGATTGAACCCAGGGGCATTTAAACACTGAGCCACATCCCTAGCCCTCTTTTGTTTTATTTTTTTTTTTATTTTGAGACACCGTCTCACTAAGTTGTGTAGGGCTTAGCTAAATTGCTGATGCTGGCCCTAAACTGGAGATCTCCTTCCTCAGCCTCTCCAGTTGCTAGGATTATAATCAGGGGCCACCACAACCACCTGTTCCTTTCTTACTCTTGGCTAGTGCTTCTCATTCCATATCACCTTCTACATCTTTGTCAGTCTATGATGGACTGAATGTTTCTGTGTCCTCCCAAAATTTTGATGTCGAAATCTAATTCCCACTATGATTTTCTTTGGAGGTGGCATGTGGAGAGGAGATGGGGTCATGAGGTTAGAGACCTCACAAGTGGGATTAGTACCCTCATAAGAAGCTAGAAGGATGAACTGCAGCGCAGTGGTAGAGTTTGTGTTGATTATAAGTAAGGTCCTAGATTAAATCCTCAACACAAATAAAATAAATCTTTATTTACATTACTTTATTTAGTTTACTTCTTTATTACCTTTATTTATTTTTGCGTAATAAATAAAGTGTTGGGGTTTAAACCTCACACAAAAGTGTTCTATCATTGAGCTACGTCTCCACCCCCCCCCTTTTTTTTAAAGAAAGAGTGTGAGAGAGAGAGAGAGAGAGAAATTTTTAATATTTATTTTTTAGTTTTCGGCGGACACAACATCTTTGTTTGTATTTGGTGCTGAGAATCGAACCCGGGCCGCACCCATGCCAGGCGAGCGCGCTACCGCTTGAGCCACATCCCCAGCCCTCCAACCCTTTTAATATATATATATATATTTTAATTTTGAATTAAGGTCTTGCTAAATTGCCAAGGCTGGTCTTGGACTTGTGATTCTCCTCCTTCAGCCCTCCTAATACCTGGGATTAAAAGTGTGCACCGTCACATCCAGCTAAAATAAACTTTTTAAAAACACAAGAGGCGAGAGTCTACTTTCTCTCTTTCTACAACCTGGAAGAGGGCTTTAACCAGATCCTAATATTGTTGACACCCTAATCTCACACTCTTAGCCCTTGGAAATACGAGAAGTCAATTTCTGTTTTTTACAAGCCATTCCCATATGATATTTTGTTAGAGATGCTTAAATGGACTAAAACAAACCTATTCCCATTGATCAGAATGCTAAATTTTCTTTTAGTCTCTAATTGATCATTTTCAATTCCCTTTGCTTACCCACTTCTAAAACAGGCCTTTGGGTCTTTTTCCCTTAAGACAAAGACTTCTCTCTGGGCATAATCTCTAGGCAACCTCAATTGTCCCAAAGGTCTTAGCTACCAGGACTTGCTGTGGTAGCTAAGATACAGAATATTCTTCAATAGAAACTCCTCTCCTGAGTTCCAGACCAAATTACTTCAAATAGATCTGAACTTGAACTGAGCCTTCAAGTCTGATTTCCTGCCTCTGTTTCCTTTTTTATCACTGGTAACCACTAACCACATGCATCACAGAAACCAGGGAAGCCCAGATGGAGACATTTCAATCTTCAACTATATATCCAATTGTTCAAAAGTCCAGTCACTCTTCCACCTTTTCACTTTCTCTTGAGTTTGTTACATTTAATCCAATCCACTACTGTCTTCATTAAGGCCCTAAATTATTCCTCACTTTGATTCCACAGCCTTCTGATTAATTTTCTTTTATTCTCTTCTTCTTCTTCAAGAGAAAGTTCACTCCTTACAAACGACTCACACTTCCACATCTGTTACTGAGTTTGATAACCAGGGATGCATAGATGTTCTTCAAGAGCTGATTCTGGTGGCAGACCCCTGAAATCCCATCTATTCTACAGACTGAGACAGGAGGATCACAAGTTCAAGGCCAGCCTGGCAATTGAGCAATACCCTATCTCAAATAAAAAATGAAGAGAGCTGAGGATGTAGCTTAGTGGTAGAGCGTCCCTGGATTTAATCTCCAGTACTGCAAAAGTAAAGAAATACATAAGTAAATTTGTACATACATAAAATAAAAAAGATTGAGGATATAGTGCAAAGGTGGAGCACCTGCTTATCATGTGCAAGGCCTTGGATTTGATCCCTAGCACTACCAAAAAAAAAAAAAAAAAATCTTCAACAGCTCTATGGATCCATGAAAATTTATGTAACACTGTGTACTAATATTTTCTTTTTTTGTCTTTTTAAAAATTCATTCTAATTTGTTATATATGACAGTAGAATGCATTACAATTCATATTACACATATAGAGCACAATTTTTCATATCTCTGGTTGTACTCAAAAGTAGAGTCCTACCATTCGTGTCTTCATACATGTACTTAGGGTAATGATATCCGTCTCATTCCACCGTCTTTCCTGCTGCCATGTCCTCTCCCTTTCCCTTCTACCCCTTTACCCTATCTAGAGTTTGTCTCCCATGTTCCACCCCCCCAGCCCCATTATGAATCAGCCTCCTGATATCAGAGAAAAATATTTGGCATTTGGCTTTTGGAGATTGGCTCACTTCACTTAGCATTATATGCTCCAACTCCATCCATTTGTACTAATATTTTCTAAGCAAGAAGTGCATAAAGTTCATCAAATTATCTAAAGGGGTTTAGATCCCAGAAATAATTATATATATATAATTATTATTATTATTACTTTTTTAATGGAAACCACTCAGACTGTTCTCTCCCTCTTAATCTCTAAAGAGAATTAGGAATGCAATTAAAAAGGCAGTTGCAGTAATGCAACACCTAGAACCAACTTCACTCTCTGGACAGAACACTCAACTCCTCCTCGTGGTTTCTGGTACTTTACACAATCAGAGAAACTTCTCTAGAAACATACTATAGAAATGATCCCTGAAAGTATAGTCTTATAATTTAATAATTTAAAAATCATGGGGAAAGATTTATGATTCTCTTAGCTCATCCACTACCATACACTATATATCATGAGTTCATCTTATTAGAGTTATTAAAATGAACCACATTTTTCTCACTTTCATGCATCATGAGCACTGGTCTCTGTATCAAAACACATTCAATTTTTCTTTCCATCCTGAGCATGACTTGGTTTCAGGGCCTTTTCTTTGTAAAATTTCTTTCCTAACTCTGCCTGGTACTTAAAGTCCAGATAGGTATTTATTGTGGATTCTCATAGAACCTGGGGCTGCTATCTATCTATATGTTATCTGTCATGTATCATCTATTCTCTGAGACTGTGAACTGTTTGAAGATGATGACTTTATTTTGGTGTGATAGGATGCCTTCCCACCCAAAGACGTCCCATGTCTTAACCTCAGGAACCTGTGAATATGTTGCTTCATATGGCAAAAAGAGACTTTGCAGATGTGACCAAATTGAGGATCTTGAAATGGCAAAATTACTCTAGATTATCCCTGTATGCCCAACAGTCAAAAGGTTTTTATAAGAGGAAGGAAGGAGGGCCAGGGTCAGAAAATGACATGTGACAAGTGAAACAGAGGTTAGAGTGATGTAATGAAGAGGCTAAAAAACAGCTTGGAAAAAGCTGGGTACAGGTACATGCCTGCAATCCCAGCAACTCAGGAGGCTGAGGCAGGAGGATGGCAAGTTCAAGGTCAGCCTTAGCAATTAAGTGAGAACTTCAGCAACTTAAAGAGGCCCTGTCTCAAAGTCGAAAAAAAAATTTTGTGGTACTAGATATTTAATCCAAGGGCACTATACTATGGAGCTACACTCCCCCAATCCCGAAACACTTCAATATTTTTATTTTGAGATAGGGTATTGCTATATTGCTGAGGCTAACCACAAACTTGCCATCCCCCTGCCTCAGCCTCGAGAATCACTGGATTATAGGTGTGTGCCATCACACTTGGCAAAAAAATAAGTAAGTAAAAGGGACTGAGGATATAGTTTAGTGGTAAGCACCCCTGGTTTTAAATTTCACCCCCCTCCCAAAAAAAATCAGCTTTGAAAGGTGAGAAAACTGACAATCCCTAAGAGCCTTATTAAGGAAAGCAGCCATGCTGACACCTAGTTTTAAGACTTTATGCCACCAGAATTGAAAAATGATAAATTTATCAACTGAGAATATAACCAACCTAATCAAGAACAAAAAGAATCACATTTATGTGGGGCTAATGTTTGAGACTTTGCTTCATATCAAGGGGTTGGAGCACAAGATATTTTGGATCCTGACCTGTTTATTGTATCATTATCACAAAGCCATCAACTTTTAATGGGTTCCCCATTGTTAATTGTACCCAAAGGCTCCTTGTGGGTATTTTTTTAAAAATGTTTTTTAGTTGTCAATGGATCTTTATTTTATTTATTTTTATGTGGTGCTGAGAATTGAACCCAGTACCTCCAGGTGCTAGGCACATGCTCTACCACTGAGCCACAACCCCAGCCCCTGGGTCTTTTTTTATACTAAGCATATTGATATTCAGTGGAGAAGGCCTTCTCCATTCTTTTCTTTAGGCTTCTTTGAAGATCCCTTTGCAGAGGCTGCCAACAAAACATGAGTTGCTTTAGTTTGTTTTTATCTTTTCAAGGGGTGCCGTTTATCCTGCCAGTCTTCCCATGCATTTAGTTTGGTGGGATACTGTCATAGCAAGAATTGCTCTGCCCCAGTAAAGGATATCCCCTGGCCAAACAGGGTGTCCTGTCAGATCATAAAAAGGGAGACCATTCCTATCCCCAACTCATAAAGTAACAGTGTTGAAACCTACTGCCACATCCTTTGTGGCCAGCAACCTCCAGCATCCAGGGGTAAGAAGGTCTGGAAGGCAGGGCAGAGGCCAGGTTCCCTTTGCCCAATTTTCTACAAACCAGGTAGCTTTTCTTTGTTTGCTTTTGTTTTTTCCATCCCAGGGCTGGTGTCTCTGACCCATAGTGAAATGATCTGCAGCTGCCTGAAGCAAGGCTGAGAACAGTACTAGGACTGCCAGCACTGGTTTGAAAGGATTTAAATCTTTTTTTTTAACCCTTTCTTCTGGTGTCCTGCAGTCCATGCACACCAGAGGCAGACTCTCTCCCATGTTTCCCCTCTGACAGACCAACTCCAACTGCAAGACTGTATAATAATTCAGAAAAACCAATCAAAGGCCAGAATGTGTTACAGTAAAACATCTTTCCCTTAGACAGGCTTATACCTGTAGGTGGCCCATTCAGCCAAGTTCTTCCCAAGGTACTACCTATAGGCTCAATGCAGTTATTGTCAGGTCTTAAAGCGGCAGTAACAGATACAAAGGAAAACACAGACAACCAGAGGAAATTCCCAAACCCAAGGCCAAAAAACAGATGAGAGCCTACAACAGACCAGAAGAGAATAAAAATCCCTAGATTCTCTCTTAACTGTGATGTCTAAACCTGCTGTGTCACAGATGTCCCCATAAGAAGGACCAGATCTTTCAATGAAGGGGCACAAGATGTGAGGAATTGAGGGTCTCATTGTGCACACCAGAGGATTTACCAGATGGACAAGGATATCATGACTTTACTGCGTTCAGTTTCCATTTTCTCAAAGTGGACCAGTATTGCTCAGGTCTTAAAGGGGCAGTAACAGATGGAGCAACCTGTATGTTCAGGGAGCTAAGGCCTGAGTTCCCAAAGTAAAAGGAACTTCCGTAGCTACTGGATTGATCCCTCTGTCCCTCCCTTTACTCAATGGAATAGCTGCTCCGGTTGTTCCCCAGGCAAACTCACCTAACTTTCCTGCAGTTGGCACTCAACACATTCACCACCACCTTGCATCCTGCTTGGATGGCCAGGCCAGAGTGGGGGCTGCTCTCAAGTCCTATCTGGGGTGCCAGTATATTACTGAAATCTCCATCCTTGTCCCCAATGCCAGTCCAATATGAGGACACAGTTTTGGGAAAATAAGTTTTATTGCTTTGCTAGAAAAGGAGAAACACAGGGAACTTCTGTCCCAGAGGTTGTGGTGGTAACCATCAGGGGAAATAGGAGGTTTTTAAGGTCACTTAAAGGCTATATTCCAGTGTTCTCTGTTGGGAATCATAATTCCCTTGTTAAATTGGGAGACAGTCATTTCTTAGATCTTTGGTGCCATGCCTAAATCTGAATTACTTCACTCCTGTAGTGGGTGTGGGCTCAAGGACAGATAACTCTGACTAGGAGGGGGGGAGCGGGGGAAGGTAATCCTGTTTACCCTGAGATTAGGGAGGGGTCTAGAAAAAAAGAATGGCGGGGGGGGGGGGGGGGGGGGGGGAATGTCATTTTAAAAATAAGTCAAGGTGGCAGAGAAGCAAGGGTTGCATTCAAAGCATAAAGGGGACGAACCACTGTTACACTGCCTCAAAATAAAAATTAAAAGGGGGGGACCTGAGTATTTAACTCAGTGGCAAATCACTCTGGGGTTCAATTCCCAGGACCTCCACTGAAAAAAAAAAGGGGGGGGGGGGTGGGGAAAACAAAGGCTAAACTAGAAAAAATAAAATAAATTAGGACACTTGCTTAGCACACATGAGACCCTGGGTTTCATCAGTGCCACCAATTCATAAAAGACTAAATTAGATAGCTACTTTAAATGATTATGTTGTTCTTATTTATTGCAGTGTTGGGGATCAGACCCAGGGCCTCCTGCATGTTAGGCAAGTACTGTGTCGCAGATCTTCCTCCCCAGCTCAAGTGATTAATAATGAAATCACTGTCTACTTTGCCTAATTAAAACTCATCTATCTTAACTTTCTTGACTCTTTTGGAGGAGGCGATGGACCACTGTGCTTCTTTCTTGAAGAAGGTTAATATATAACACTGAGTTACAAGTAACTTTTTTAATATTTACTTTTTAGTTTTAGGTGGACATAATTATTTTATTTTTATGTGTTGCTGAGAATCGAACCTAGTGCCTCATGCATGCTAGGCAAGTGCGTTACCACTGGAGCCACATCCCCAGCCCCCAGAAGTAACTTTTAAATGAGTCCTCTATCTTCACTTTAGGAATCTAAGTATTGGATTGGGCCCACACCACTACCCCAATGTCTACCACAGGGGGTGAGAATCCGAAGAGTTGTTCTTTTGTTTTCCAGATAATTTTTTAATTGATTGAGAGGATCTCAATTTATGGGGGGAAGAAAATCCCTTGCCACACAGGTAATTTTGTTTTTCTCTTTTTAGCAGTACTGAGGATTGAACCCAGAGCATACTAGGCGGGTGATGTACCACTGAGCTGTATCCTTACACCCAAAATGTTCTATCCATGAGTGTCAAATCATTTTATTAGCTTTCCTAGAGGAGAAGCCATAATGCCATCATTGATTTTGTGTTGACTTGACTGCATTAAGGGCTGGTCTGAGAGCAGGGAAATGTTTCTGTGTCCCCATCTCTGTTGGAGAAGAGATTATCATTTGAATCAACAGCCTGAGTGAAGATCCTCCCTCAGCAGGGGACAGGAATCATCCAATCCTGGGAAGTCCCAAATGGAGCAGCCAGTCCAAGGAACAGCAAATTTTCTCTTATTGAGGTGGCAGGTCCCTTTTCTTCCTTTTCCTCACCTCCCCACTTTTCTCTATACTGGGAATTCGTCTCCATTCCGCGGTTCTTAGGTGTTTGAACTAGGACTGACTGATACCACCAGGTTTTCCTGGCCACCCAGCTTGCAGATAGCACCTGCGGGACTCCATGGCCCTAATTAAGTGAGGCCATTCTGACATGAATCTCCTCTTGTGTATCTACATATCTATGGATCCTGTTGGTTCTATTTCTCTGGAGAACCCTGACTGATAACTCAGTTGCATTGAAGACAACACCCACTCAAACCTGGGGGAAGGTGGAAATGGTGACTACGGCAGCATACTTTATAAGAGACAAAATTATGTTAGAAGATACGTTGCTATAGGTGAACTTGATGTTTATACATCTCAGCACCACTTTTTAGTTTTTTCTTTTTTTTTTTTGGTACCAGGGATAGAACTCAGGGATGGTGAACCACTGAGTCACATCCCCAGCCCTTTTTAAAAATTTTGAGACAGGGTCTTGCTAAATTGCTTAGGGCCTCACTAAGTTGCTAAGGCTGGCTTTGAATTTGTGATCCTCCTACCTCAGTCTCCCTAGTCGCTGGGATTACAGGAGTGCAACACCACACCCAGCTAGCTCATCACCACTTTTTAAGAGATCCATGTTAGCTGGGCTCAGTGACTCACCCTGTAAGCCCAGCAACTCAGGAGGCTAAGACAGGAGGCTCACAAGTTTGAGGGCAGCCTTGCAATTTAGTGAGGTTCTAAGCAACTTGGCAAGATTCTGTCTCGAAATGAAAAAAAAATAAGGAAAAACAAAGCAGGAGCTAGGGATGTGACTCAGTGGTAAAGTGCTCCTGGATTCAATCCCCAGTACCACCCCCCCAAAAATTGCATTATTTTCTGACATTTTATTATCTTGCCTCATGTATCCTAATCAACAATATACCTATAAATAGAAATATCTTTAAATTGCTACAAATTTTTCATTAAAAGTTTTAAAAATGTTTTCACATTACAAATCTGTTAACTGCTATTTTCAAGTGGATCTTATTTTAAAAACGTGATAGCTGGTCATGGTGGCCCACGCCTATAAAACCAGCAACTTGGGAAGTGAAACAGTAGGATCACAAGTTCGAGGGTTAGTCTCAGCTACTTAGCAAGGCCCACAATTTAGCGAGGCCCCAAGCAATTTAGAGAGACCCTGTCCCAGAGTTAAAAAAAAAAAAAAAAAAATATATATATATATATATATATATATATATGGCTGGGAATATAGCTCAGTGGTTAAGCACCCCTGGGCTCAAAAAAAATTTTTTTTAAATAAAAAACATGATAAATAAACAAACTATAAAACATAATGAGTCAAGTAAGGTAGTACATACCTGTAATCCTAGTGACTCGGGAGGCTAAGGCAGGAGAATTGCAAATTTAAGGCCATCCTTAGCTATTTCTTGCAAGGCCCTCAGCAACTTAATGAGACTTTATCTCAAAATAAATAAAAATGAAAGGGGGGAAGAGCTGGGGATGTGGCTCAGTGGTAAAGTGTCCATGGGTTAAATCCCCAGTTCCCCCAAAAAATTTTAAAAGACATAATGAGAAAAATCACTAAAGGTATAACATGCTTACATATGTAAATACATATCAACAGAAATATAGAAGAATGGGGTTATAACTCAGTGGCAGAGTTCTAGCCTAGCATGCAAGAGGACCTAAGTTTGATACCTAATACTGAAAAAAAAAAAAAAAAAAAAAGGAAGAAAGAAAGAGACCTGGGCTGGGATTGTGGCTTAGAGGTAGAGCGCTTGCCTAGCATGCCTGAGGCACTCAGTTGGATCCTTAGCACCACACAAAATAAAAAATAACGATATTGTGTCCACCTATAACTAAAAAATAAATATTAAAAAAAAAAAAAAGGAAAGAAAGAGACCCACAGAGCTCATATTTTAGAGTAGAAAGAATTCCAAGTGGATCAGAACCCAATATTTAAAATTCAGCAAGTAACCAGTCAGGCATCTGGCATTTTCCCATACATGCCTATAATCCCAGATACACAGGAGGATCTCGGCTTTGACACCAGCCTGGGCAATTGAGTGAGACCTTGTTTCAAAATCAAGTTCTTGGGGAATGTAGCTCCGTGGTAGAACCCTTGCCTAGCATGTGTGAGGCCCTGAGTTCAATCCCCGGTACAGGAGCTGCCCCCACCAAAACAAAACAAAACCTACACATACAAAAGAACAAAATGTTATTAGAGTCCTAGGTCAGAGGGGGCCTGACTCTGGGGAGTCCCAACAAATCAGGTCTGGCCACTTGTCCCAAACAGAAAAATTGTGCAAGGTAAGAATATATTAAATATAGCTGTATCAGAAAGACAGGGGGATCAAGCATCTGCAGCCCTGTCTTGGGGTATTGACAGAACTTCCAGATTATACAGGGAAGGGTGCAAGGAACATGCATGGCCAAGCAAGCAGTACTGCTCCAACAGTGGTCTGGCTGATCATTATCTCAGCTCTGGCTCCCTGAGGCTCTGAGAATATCTTAAGGCTTGAGGGGCAATTTGTTTCCCAAGAGACAGGTGTTCCTGCTTAGGGGGATAGTCTCTGTTCTCAAAATTACAGCTGCTCCCACATAGGAAGGCAGTCTCATCAGTGATCTGTCTGGAAGACTCACTGTTCTTGGCAGGTTTAGGGCAGTGACTGGAGATTTCTGGGCCTCAGTGGGGCAGGGAGTGAAAGATATGGGGGAGTTGATCTGAAACATGACACTGTAAAAGCTGACTGACAGCTGGGCAAGGGGCATATATCCATAGTCCCAGGGACTCTGGAAGGCTGAGACGGGAGCATTACAAGTTCAAGGCCAGCCTGGGCAACTTGGCAAGACCCTGTCTCAAAATAAAAAATCAAAAAGGGCTGAGCATGTAGCCCAGTGGCTAACCCCAGCTGGGTTCAATCCCCAAAACTGCCCCCCAGCCAAAAAGTGAAAGCTGACTGATGATCTGTTGATGTCCCTGCAAATCCTGAAAATACCTAGTTACTCTTGGTGACTTCAGCATCAAAGGGGGAGGAATAACAATTTTAGTATTTAAACTCCTTAAACATTTAACATGCCTATAGGTAGAGTGGAGCAGGAATATGACCCAAAGTTTAAGGTAAC
This sequence comes from Marmota flaviventris, assembly GCF_047511675.1. Lineage (NCBI taxonomy): Eukaryota > Metazoa > Chordata > Mammalia > Rodentia > Sciuridae > Marmota > Marmota flaviventris. The sequence continues at coordinate 68,448,329 of NC_092505.1, read as the reverse complement.
AAAGGAAACACAAAGTAAAGAGAGTGATGTTACCCACTTGAATCAAAGTGTGAAATATGATATGTCAAGAACTATGTATTGTTTTGAACAACCAACAATAAAAGAAAACTGAAGAGGCATAGTTAAAAAAAAATAAAAAGAGAGAGAGTGATGTTAAGCTTTTCTTCTATTTGTAGATACCCATTGGGTATCCACAGGACCAAGAGTCAGAGCTTTTTAGTGATAAGAGCCCTTAAAACTGTTATAAAACATCAAAATCTCATTTTACCAAATAAATTTGACAAAACACCAAAAGGTTGTTAATGTGGCAACAGGTAGCATATTTATATTTTTTTCTTTTGGTCCTGGGAATTGAAAACAGGGGCACTTTACCACTGAGCTACATCCTTCTTTTTAAAATTTGACACAGAATCTCACTAAATCATTGACACTATCCTCAAACTTGCAATCCTCCTACCTTAGCCTCCCTAGTCTCTGTTATTACAGGCATGCATCAAAGTGCCCAGCATTCTTGTATATGACTAGTGGGACCACCAATTGGAACAACCTCTATGGAGACCATTTAGTCATCTTAAACTTAAAAATGCTGAGTAGGGCAAGGTGGCACATGACTGTAATCCCAACTATTTGGGATGTTAAGGCAAGTCCAGTCTGGGCAATTCAGCAAGACCCTTTCTCAAAATTTAAAAACATTTTACTCTATAAACCTAAGTACCTTTCTAATGATTATACATGCCTAAACATTTTAAAAGGAATAAGTTGGATGTGAAACTCAGTGATAGAGCACTTGCCCAGCATGCACAAGGCCCTCGGTTCAATTCCCAGCACCAGTGAAAGAAAAAAAAAAAAAAAAAAATGCTGGGGGCCTTGACTTCGGAGGTTGAGGCAGGAGGATGATAAGTTAAAGCCAGCCTCATCAATTTATCCAGGCCCTAAGCAACTTAGGGAGACTCTATCTCAGAATAAAAAAATAAACAGGGATGGAATGTGGCTCAGTGGTTAAGTACACTTGGGGTTAATCCCTGGTATAAGAAAAAAAAAAAGGAAAAGAAAAGAACTAAGAATATTTCTGGTCCAGCATGTGAAAAACATACAACTCCCAATCTAAGAAGAAAAAGCCAAGGGTGTGTGAGGCTGTGGGTTCAATCCACACAAAAAAGAAAAGTCAAAAAAAAAAAAAAAGGAAAAGCAAGTCCAACAAACTTGAAAAACAATTCATAATCATTCATAATCAGGATGCAACTGATATCACAGAGCAAACTGTTGTTCCAAATATTGGAAAAAAGACAGGTAGATATTGAGAATATTTAGAATATTTGCCACAGGAGCCCAAAAGAAGCCTCCTCGTGAACTAGTACCTAGTTTCTTTTAGCCAGCACATTGAATTGGGCTTTTGACAAAATTTTATAAGGCATAGCAAAAGATTTAAACATGGTTTTTAAAGCACAGAGCAAGAGCTCAGTGTGATTGCCTACACCTGTAATCCCAACAGTTTGGGAGGCTGAGGCAGAGGATCACAAGTTCAAAGGCAGCCTCAGCAATTTACCAAGAACCTATCTCAAAATATAAAAAAGGGCTGGGAATGTGGCTCAGTGGTAAAGCACCTCTGAGGGGTTCAATCCTCAAAACCAAAATAAATAAAACAAAAGTAAAGACAGATCCAGATTGAAAGTGGGCACAGTGGCAGGGACCTGTAGTCCCAGCTACTTGGGAGGAGGTGGTAAGGACACTTGAGCCCATGAGCTCAGAGCCCACCTGGGAAACATAACACTTAGGGAAAAAAAAAAATCCGACTAAGATATGACAGAGATGTTAAACTTATCAGACCAGAAATTTAAGATAACTTCAGTTAGTGTACTAAGGAAGGCTGAGACAGGATTGTAGGTTCAAATCCAGCCTTAGCAACATTGAGGCACTAAGCAACTCAGTGAGACCCTGTCTCTAAATAAAATACAAAATAGGGCTGGGGATATGGCTCAGTGGTTGAATGTCTCTGAGTTCAATCCCCAGTACCAAAAATAATAATTTTTTTTTTAAAGAGACAGAGAGAGAGAGAGAATTTCTTTAATATTTTTTTTAATTTTTTTTTTTTTTTTAGTTTTCGGCGGACACAACATCTTTGTATGTGGTGCTGAGGATCGAACCCAACCCAGGCCACACGCATGCCAGGAGAGCGCGCTAGCATCCCCAGCCCAATAATTTTTTATACAAATACACACACACACAAAGGGCTCTGATGGAAAAAAAATGAACACTCAAGCACAGATGGGCAATGCCAAGTGGAGACAGGAACTCTGACACAATGAAAAGGTAGAAAAGGAAACACTGTAAGGGAAATGAAGCTTGCCTTTCAGACTTAATAACAGACTGGACGCACCTAAGCACTGGGTCAGTGGGCTTGAAGAAATGTCAATGGAAACACCCCAAACAGAAATGCAAGAAGAAAATAGAATGAAAGACAGAAATGAATGCACAAGTCTGATGAGGCAATAGTAAAAAGCTTTCATGCATGTAATGAGAATACCAGAAGAAATATTTGAAACAATGGTTGAGTATATCAAAATTAATAACACAAAATCAGATCCAGGAAGTTCAGAGGATAAGCATCAAAAAACCTTACATCTAGGGCATATTATATCCAAACTATAGAAACTCAAGATAAAAAAAATCTTGAAGGGGGGGGGGGGCACTAACTGTAAAGGAACAAGGATAAACTGCAATGGACACCTCACCAAAAGATACAGATGGCAAATAAGCATATGGAAAGGTGCTGAACTTCATGTCATTAGGGAACTGCAAAACTAAAACTATGAGATACTACTACTACATACCTGTTAGAATGGCTAAAACCCAAGCCCAGGCAATGGCAAATGGTGACAAGCATGAGGTGCAATGAGACTCTTCTATCATTGGGCTGGGGACATAGTTCAGTTGGTATAGTACTTGCCTTGCATGCTCAAGGCCCTGTGTTCAATCCCCAGCACCACCAAGAATAAAAAAAAGAGCTCCATCATTGCTGGTGGAAATGCAAAATGCCATAACCACTTTGAAAAGTCAGTTTGTTACAAAGCTAAACTCCTACCATGGAATCCATGCTTTTTGGCATTTACTCAGATGAGTGAAAATTTATGTACTACCCCTCCCAACACACAAAAATCTGCACACTGATGTTTATAGCAGCTTTATTCATAACTGCCAAAACTTGGAAGCAACCAAGGTGTCTTTCGGTAGCTGAATGAATACATGAACTGTGGTATATCTTGAGAATGGATATACTTAGCACTAAAAAAATAATCCATGAAGACATGAAGAGACCTTAAATACATATTTCAGACTATTTTAAAATACATGTGTATGATTCTAAATATAAAGCATCCTAAAAAGGGCAAAGTTACAATGTCAGTAAAAAGATCTGATTTATAGAGGCTTGGCGGGAGGAAAAACAGGTAGAACTGAGGAATGGAGCATTAGGGCCTAGATAATTATGAATTATCATGCAGAATGTTGGATACACGTCAAACCTTAGTGGCCAAGTGTGGTGGGGGCCATAATCCCAACTACTTGGGAGACTGAGGCAGGAGGATTGCAAATCCAAAGCTGGCTTTGGCAACTTTTTTTTTTGGGGGGGAGGGGGGTACCAGGGATGCTTTACCACTGTGCCACACCCCGTCTTTTTATTTTTAGACAGGGTCTTGCTAAGCTGTTGAGACTGATCTCAAACTTGCAATCCTCTTGACCTAGCCTCCCAAGTCTCTGGGGGATTACAAATGTGTATCTCCACACCCAACCAGCCTCAGTAATTTACTGAGACCCTATATCAAAATAAAAAATAAAAAGGGCTGTGAATATAGATTAGTAGTAGTGTTTTCCTGGGTTCAATCCCTAGTAAAACACAAACACACACACACACACACACACACAGATCAAAATCATAAGACGTTCAACAAAAAGCGTGAAACCAAATATACAACTGGGGTTGTAGCTCAGTGGTAGAGTGCTTTTTTTTTTTTTTTTTAATATACTCTACTCTCATGTATGTTTTTATTTTTTTTAATTTTATTTATTTATTAGGTGTAGATGGACACAACGCCTTTATTTATTTTAGAGAGAGAGAGAATTTTAATATTTATTTTTTAGTTTTTTGGCGGACACAACATCTTTGTATGTGGTGCTGAGGATCAAACCCCGGCCGAACCCGGGCCGCACGCATGCCAGTCGAGCGCGCTACCACTTGAGCCACATCCCCAGCCCTAGAGTGCTTGACTACACGTGTGAGGCCCTGGGTTGGATCCTCAGTGTCACATAAAGATAATAATTCATTATAACTAGTAATAATAGGTAGTTAATAATTAATAATAGGCTGGGCTTGGTGGCACATGCCTGTAATCACAGTGGCTCTGGAGATAGAGGCAGGAGGATCTCAAGTTCAAACTCAGCCTCAGCAATTTAACAAGGTGCTAAGCAACTCATGAGACCATGTCTCTAAGTAAAATACAAAAATAGGGCTGGGGATGTGGCTTTGTGGTTGAGTGCTCCTGAGTTCAATCCCTGGTACCCCACCCACCACCAAAATTAATATACCAATATTGACTCATCAATTAAGGAATGTACAACACTAATAGGACATGTTAATATTAAAGCCAGGTGAGATAATGCACACCTATATCTCAGCTACTTAGAGGAGGCTGAGACAGGATTGCAAGATCAAGGGCAGTCTCAGCAATTTAGTGAGACCCTAAGCAACCTTGGAAGAACTTGTCTCAAATTAAAAGGGCTGGGGATATGATTCAGTGGTTAAATTCCCAGCATCAAAAAATAAACAAAAAAAAGAGGCAGGGAGTTAGGGTTATAGCCCAGTGGTAGAGTGTCCCTGGGTTCAATCTTAGTACACACACAAAAAAATTAATATTAAAGAGAAGCATAAAAGAACTCTTTTGCTCAGTTTCCCCATAAACCTAGCAGCTCTACTTAAAATATATATATATATATATATATATATATATATATATATATATATATATATATATATATTTTTAATACTTGAGTCTGACACAAATGATCAGGAGACACTGAAAATGAAAAGATGGTCAGAAACCAGCCCAGCATTCATCAGGCTGTGTGATGATTTACCTATGGGCTCTCCACCACTTGTCCTGGGAGGGAAGAGGAATATTTGCAAATTTATGTCCTGTTTTGGGGCCAATAGTTGGAAAGCAGAAAACTTTTTGTCTGTTTCTTCTCAATTGCCTTCAGATCAAAATAGTATTTCAACATTGCTTAAGGTGGCACCTTTTGGTCTCCCTACAGTGCATTGCTTTTTCTCTCTTGTTATAATTAATCCTTTCATCATCTTCTTATTCCTAAGAGACAAGTTAGAAAAGAATTGTAAAAAAATTTACTAGAGTAGATACCATTTAACACTAACCCCTTGAAAGTGGCTGATAAACAAGAAATGCAATTCTGGAGTTCCTGAGCAGTTTACCCCCATACAGGATAGTGAGTTAAAAGGATACACGGAGGGGCTGGGTTATGGCTCAGTGGTAGAGCACTTGCATAGCCCAGGCAAGGATCCTCAGCACCACATATAGATAAATAAAATAAAGGCATTATACCCATCTACAACTACAAAAAAGTACTTAAAAATATATTTTTAAAGGGTACATGTTTAACAGAGGAACAGCACTGTCTACTTATTCTCAGGACTCCTGTTTATTGCAATGGTCATCTTTATACTTTCCCATCCCACAGTTCCTCCCCATTTATACACACTTATGATACTCCCATTAAAAAATGAAGAAACAATCAGTACATATACACAATGGAATATATTACTCATCCATAAAGAATGAAATGATGGCATTTGCCAGTAAATGGAAGGAGCTAGAGACTATCATGCTAAGTGAAATAAGCCAATCCCAAAATGTTAAACAAAGGTTGAATATTCTCTGCGAATGCTGACTCAAAAAGGGGGTGAAGGTTCACCAGATTGGGCAGGGGAGTATAGGGAAAGGAGAGGGGATGGGAATAGGAAAGACAGTCGAACGAATCGGACAGAACTTTCCTATGTTCATATATGAACACATGACCAGTGTAACTCCACATCATGTACAACCACGAGAATGGGATCCTAATTAGAATAAGTCATACTCCATGTATGTATGTCAAAATACGTTCTACTGTCACGAGTAACTGAAAAGAATAAAAAAAGAAGTTTAAAAAAAAAAAAGAGAAAGGAGTAGGAAGAATGTGTGTATGGGAGAGATTACTTTTATGGTCTCTCTAAAATCTAAAACAGCTTGTAATGTATGTTTTTTTCCTAGAGGCTATGTAATCATTATATTCTGAAAGAAGTGTCTGTCTCAAAGTTGGGCACCTGTAATCCCAGCAACTAGTGAGGCTGAGGCAGGAGTATCATGAGTTCAAAACCAGCTACAGCAAAAAGTAAGGTACTAAGCAACTCAGTGAGACCCCATTTCTAAATATATATGAAATAGATCTGGGAATGTGGCTTAGTGGTTGAGAACCCCTGAGTTCAATCAATCAATAAATAAATAAGACCGGGGATGTAGCTCAGATAGATAGATAAATAAATAAATAAGACTGGGGTTGTAGCTCAGGTTAGGCATACCTGGGTTCAATCCCAAGTACCAAAAAGAAAAAGGAAAAAAAAAAGTCTGTGTCCCCCCCCCAAATGACTGAGCAATAATATATAATGACCTACAGGGTAACATATGAAACTATGAGACTATAAAAATCTTTTCTGGTCTGTTCACCTTTTCCCAGATTCACTCATTATATATGTATTAATAATCTTGACCTATTTGCAGTTTCCAAGTGCATCATAATTTTTTCATATTGGTATTGGCTATTTCCATTAAAAAAGGCCCAAATGATTCCTTTCCAACTGGTAAGTTCCCCCTGAGTATATATAACCTCTTTGGAAACATCCCTAAACTACTCTATTATAGCTACTTCCCATATATTTTCAGAGCTTCTCTTATTCATTTCCATTCCAGTATGCTGCATGGATTTTCCAATTTTTGTATCTCCAGGTAGTTATCTGACATGTGGTAAAAACTCTAATTCCTCCCCACCCCTTTAAACAGGTCCCTTAAATTGAGACGAAAAGACAAGTTTCTGACTTATCACGTTTTTGGGAGTGGGGATTGAACTCACAGGCACTCCATTCCTGGCTCTATCTTTCTTTTACTTTTAAAAATAAATTTGAGTCTTCCTAGTTTTCCCAAGCTGGCCTTGAACTTGTGATCCTCCTAAATCGCTGGGATTACATATAGGCACCACTATATACAGCTCCATGTCACATATTTTGTTAAGGCTGAAAAACTAGCCATATTTATGTGAGTGCTAATTCACTACTCAATTCAATTCTTTTTACTTCCTCCTTTTGCCTGATCTACACAGCACCTTAAGAAAATAGCATGTATATTCTTTCTTTTCCTATTAAATTATTCAGAAATCCATCTACACATCTCCTTTATTTGTATGCCATGCTTAGAAAAAAAATCAAATGTTACCTTTTTACACATTCAGGGCATAACATATTATCTTCTAGTCCCGAGGGTGGAAACATACAGGCAGGTAACAGGAAAAGGGAAATCATCCTCTTGGGAGTGTCAGGGACCCAAGTCTGACCTGCATGGAACTGCAGTCGAACCCAGCCTGCTGTTTCTGCAGAAAGAAACTGGCCATGGACCACACACCACCTGACACCTGGGAAGGGAAGAGAAGCAAATATGAATGGCAAGATCTGGATGGTTCTCCAGTACAACCCCTCAGGAAGTCATTCTTTATTTTATCCTTCTATTCTGCTGATAAATCAGTTAAATAACATACATAAAAAAGTGCGGGGCTCGGGCACAGTGGTGCACGCCTATAATCTCAGTGGCTTGGGAGGCTAAGGTAGGAGGATCTCTAGTTCAAAGCCAGCCTCAGCAATGGCAAGGAGCTGAACAACTCCGTGAGTCCCCAAATAAAATGCAAAATAGGGGCATGTAGCTCAGTGGTCAAGTGCCCCTGAGTTCAACTCTTGGTACTAAATAAATAAATAAATAAATAAATAAATAAATAAAACATAAGAAGTGTAAATAAAAAACATAGTCTAGGTTCACAAATTATATAGAACAAGAGAAATGATAGTTAACTTTTTGTAATGCTTGCTTTGTGTCCAGGATTCTAAGTGGTTTACCTATTAATATATGTATTCTTAAGTACATTATTAACATTTATATCTATTTTTTTTTCCCCTCCAGTGCTGGGAATTGAATCTCAGACCTTGGATCTGCTAGGCAAGCACTTCACTGAGCCACACCCTCAGCCTAGCACCAAACATTTCCATGGTCATTGTTTGCTCTCCAATATGACAAGTCATATGTTTCACATAAGTCTCACAATCATTCTAGGACATAGGTTATTTATAATGTTTTCATAGAGAATGACACTAGGGCATAAGCCAAGTAATTTACCAATGTTTCATACTTAGGAGATAATTAAATCAAGGATTTAAACAACATCTTTCCTTGTGTTCACTGTTACGAATGCCTTAAGAGGAAAAGACCTTAGGGGATTAGCCAACCATATTAGATTATGCTTTCTTCCCACCTTGAAATTCTGCTTCGTGGTGAAAAAGGACAATTATCCAGTCACCTGGCCTAGAGATCCATCCAAACAAAACTTGGCTATTCATCCACCAAAGAAGAAGTCCCACATGAATCCAATTTCTAATCTACAGTTATTTTAACTAATTCCTTCCCTTTTGCCCCCTTACAGTCTTGCAGTAATAAACATTAACCTGTTTCTTGGGTCTAGTACTCACATCTTAAGGCTGATCTTACCAGAGGTTTGCAGCAAAAAGGCCTCCACAGAAGTAGGGATGGGACACGAATTCACAGCCTTGCGCTGATTGGCTCTGGCAGCGATCCTTGCCCAAGATGCCAATATGGACTCCTGAGCTGAATTTACCACTTCAATCATGTTAGTCTCTTCCTCTCTTTTAACCTTATTATGACTTTCCTGAAGCCCTGCTGCATTGGCCACTGCCTTCCATTTCCTGGAAACTGGCTTCAATCTGGCCTCCCGAGATGTTTCAGGAATATCCTGAAAATGAAATTCATGGTAAGTATTTGGAGAAGTGTTATTTCCATAAGGGTGGCTTGTATTAACTTAAATCATAGTTTCTCCCTGTAC